>NC_071407.1:3807588-4455088 GCF_017976375.1 Cuculus canorus | reverse complement strand
GGCATTTGGTAGCTTTAAAGTGTTTGTGTTGCTGATGCTGCTTAATGTAGACAGTTGATGGCGTATCTTTGACCAAGACTGAACGATGGCTCAAGGGTGTGACTACCTCTGTGTGTCTGTTGGCACAGCTTGTGGTGTCGAAGCCAATCCATTGCTTTGGATATACTTCTATACTTAGTCCAGTCATCATTTGCATGGATTAATTTGTATCGAATGCAGAAATATTTAAAGCAGGAAGAGTATTTTGATGCTAAATATTTGCTCAGGTCTACTATCCTGCCTTAGGAAATGAGAAGGGTTCTACATTGAAGGTTTTAGTTTCAAGGGTAAGATGTTTTCTAAGGTAGACCTGTCCTGAACATCCATGTTTTCCTTGTTTTCAATGTATGAGGTTAATGTATATAGTAATCCAAACATTTGATTTTTAATCAAATGAATTGTGAATTGCAGTGAAATAGGTTCTGTGAATCCTCATTCCTTCTAGACAGATCTACAGTGCCCGTGACTTTTTAAAGCTCTTGGAAATTGCTTTAATATTCTCATATCGTAACCCTCAGATAAAATGTTATCTGTTGTGCAGTATAGATCTGGGCTAATAATTTGCATCTGATAAGCCATTAGTATGGTAATTAGTAATTGGGACAAGAGTTGCTAGAGCTGAAATAAGCATCTGGTTTAATCAATTTGCCATTAAGCCAGTACAAGTATATAGTAGCAGTGGGAAAAGAAAATACCAGTGTGATAGCTCATAGCTCTCTAAGCTATCAACACACAGCTTAAGTTTGAAATTAAAATAGCGCCTCTTTACATTGCTTGATATGGGTTGCTCAGCACCCAGCACAAAATACCCTGCCCTGTTTTATTTTTAAATCTATTTTCAAGATCTTACGAGTAAGTAAAAGGAATGAAGATACATTGTGATGAAAACCCTGTTGACAGATATATCTGTCAGCTTCGGCTTATGATTTTTATTCATTTTATTCACTAAGAAAGGGGAAGGAAAACCAGTTTTTACACAGCAATAAGGAAATGCTAGGCCAGGTGGGTACTGGTGACACTGTTTGTTAGAAATCTCCCGGTGATGGAAAGATTGCTTTTCCGCTCTTCTGTGGTCTCTGATAGGGGTAATATACATCTTCCTGCTGCTGTTATCATTTTCAGTTTTCCTTTTAGTCAATTGTATACCTTTACATATAGATGAAAATTTAAGTGTGATAGTTACATTTCTGGTTTTAAAGTTAAAGCATTTAGCTTCGCCTTGTTGCCAGTTATTAGTTTGAAATAGTTTTTGGTAGTTGCTGAGATTTGTTATAAGATGTTAGCACATAAAGTATTAAAATTACGCATATATAGAACTATGAAATATACTTTGGTATATATGGTATATAAAATATATATAATATATATTTGGTATATAACATGGGAGTTAGAAATGCATTATTTCTCATTTCTATTTTTATGAAGCTGCTCATCATTATATAAACTAAGCACATCAATTAGACAATGCTAAATCATGCTTAGAGCCCTCAGTTTGGGGAGCCTTCCACTTACAACAAACTTACGTTCTTCTGCAGGTGCATGTGCAGACACTTAGATGTCATGCAGTTTTCTTATAGATCCTATTTTCTTTCCATGTCAATTCTGCATCTGCAATTGTTGCAGAAGAGCCCGTGTTCATAGGCTTCCTCGTGTCCCAAGTGCAGCAAAAGCTTTCTGTAGCACTAGCTTCTGTGTTATTGATCATAGAATCATAGAATCACCAGGTTGGAAAGGACCCACTGGATCATCGAGTCCAACCATTCCTAACACTCCCTTAAACCATGTCCCCAAGCACTTCATCCACCCATTCCTTAAACACCTCCAGGAAAGGTGACTCGACCACCTCCCTGGGCAGCCTCTGACAGTGCCCTGACAGACTCTTTCCATGAAGTTTTTTTTCTGATATCCAGACTGACCCTCCCCTGGCGGAGCTTCAGGCCATTCCCCCTTGTCCTGTCCTCTGTCACTTGGGAGAAGAGCCCAGCTCCCTCCTCTCCACAACCTCCTTTCAGGGAGTTGTAGAGAGCAATGAGGTCTCCCCTCAGCCTCCTCTTCTCCAGGATAAACAACCCCAGCTCTCTCAGCTGCTCCTCATCAGACTTGTTCTCCAGCCCCCTCACCAGCTTCGTTGCTCTTCTCTGGACACGCTCCAGAGCCTCAACTTCCTTCTTGTGGTGAGGGGCCCAGAACTGAACACAGTACTCAAGGTGCGGTCTCACCAGTGCCGAGTACAGGGGGAGAATCACCTCCCTGGACCTGCTGGTCACACTGTTTCTGATCCAAG
Organism: Cuculus canorus; assembly: GCF_017976375.1. NCBI lineage: Eukaryota > Metazoa > Chordata > Aves > Cuculiformes > Cuculidae > Cuculus > Cuculus canorus. Next base: position 4,452,765 of record NC_071407.1, on the reverse strand, counting down.
CCAAGATGCCGTTGGCCTTCTTGGCCCCCTGGGCACACTGCTGGCTCATGTTCAGTCACTCTCAACCATTACCCCCAGGTCCTTCTCCTCCGTGCAGCTCTCCAGCCACTCTTCCCCCAGTCTATAGCACTGCACAGGGTTGTTGTGCCCCAAGTGCAGGACCCCGCATTTGGCCTTCTTGAATCTCCTGCCATTGGTCTCAGCCCAGCGGTCCAGCCTGTTCCCTTTGCAGAGCCTCCCCACCCTCCAGCAGATCCACACTTCCACCCAGTGCAGTGTTATCTACAAAGTTGCTGAAGGTACACTCAATGCCTTCATCCAGGTCGTTGATAAAGACATTGATCAGGACTGGACCCAGTACTGAGCCCTGATGTGCTGTTACGAAGGAAGGGGTACTGCACGCAATGTGCATCCACTTAGAAAACAGTAGATGTTTGAACTGTAGTTTAACAATTTACATTAAGAAAAATAGGAGGCTACAGAAAGTATGTTGTTTAAGAAACGGGATGGAGAGCCACTTTTATAGCTGATGAGTGAAATCAGAAGTGATTAGGTGGATTGTGATTCTTCCTTGCTGCAGATTTGTCTGTTTAAGCAGAATATTTTTCTTTGCTCCTGCTTAGAAATCTGGTGATTGACTACCTGAGGTAATAAATTCTGCAGGCTGACTATATGGAAGCACGTATGCTTATGTAAGCGTCCTTTTTTCTTTGCCTTTTCATCCATAGCCTGGATTATCATGTGAATGACAAAAAATAAACAAAAAATGAAAAGGCGGTAAGTTAAAATAAACAGTATTACTGAAAAGGAGCTGCAATATAATATAACGAAATTTGACACCAAAAGCAAATTCTCCATCACATGCAAGGTATTTTTAGGGAATGATAGCTGAGGCTGACAATAAATAGCGTGGAACCAATGCTATCTGTACTCACCAGCTGAAAGGTAATAATGTCCTAATATTAGAAATGCTCCCTTTTTCTCTTCTTCTTTTGTAGAGGAGATTCACCTTTAGAAAGTATAATATATAAATTAAGCTGCATAACCTTTGTACGCTTTAAGCGCTATGTATTTTTGGTGGGTGTGTTGAAAAGGAAGTGGTATTCTTTATCTGATTTACTAGATAATGTGGCTGGGGAGCTTGATTACAAAGGCATAAATCAATCCACACATCCCGATCACATCCTAAACTTCAACAGTGAAGTCTGAGTGCTTTATTAGATTATCGCTTCAGAAGGATTGATTTACAGCTTTAGTTCTCCTTCTCCATCTATTATTTTTATATTACAAGAAAAGGAATTTTTCAGCAATTTGTAAGAAGAACAAAGTACCAGAAGTCAAAGTAAATACTTGGCTAGAAAAGCTGTTTTAAATAGTGACAGGAGTCTGACTTAGAATCCAAACAAACTTATAATCAGATCTGAAAATCTGACCCGCGACAACACTTTTCCTTCACTCTCTGTTAAACAGAGCAATGATAAATGTCCAAAGACTGAATTACAGCAGGAGGCCAAAGGGAAAGCAGTGAGATTGCCGGACTAACAGAAAAAAAGTGTCTTAAGTGGGACACTGTCCTGGAAGAGAAATTGTTGGGCTGCTCACAGAAATGACAAGAATTAAAGGGTAAAGGAACAGTCAGATATGCCAAAAGAGTTTTAATAAATCAGATTTCATAAGGAAGGTTTAACAACAACAACAAAAAAAATCTGGCCTGGAAATGAGTTTTTAAAAGACTCAGAAGGAGATAAGGGCAGCAATTACTTTTTAACAGATGCTTCAAAATGGCTTTCTAATCCTGGTCTTGTTTAGGTCATTTTATCCTTTCTTATATATAGTCTTGTTTTAATCACAGATTTGGGCCCAGATTCAGATAAATATCTAAATACAGGACAACACCTTGTTTTTTAGGTTTAAAGAGGGGATATTTTGATTTGGTGTGAATTGGAGGATGTATGGTTCACTTTTTCTTTCTCCTGCTCTTGGGAGGTGTAAATCCCAACCCATGGCTTGGGGGTGGAATGGGGTGATCTTTAAGGCCCCTTCCAACCTAAACCATTCTGTGATTCTAAATTGTAAGGTGTCACATACTGGGTAGCGCTAAGAGTTTCACAAAAGTAGTCCACAAAGTTCTTCCCATCCACTCTTGATACGTTACTTCTCCTCATTCATTTGTTTTCCTTCTCTTTATTATTATTTGTTGTTTCCTGGATGTGGTACAGGTAAGGTTTTTTGAGGTAAGGTACCATTGAAGGTGACAAATGATGATTGGAAAAAATGAACAAAATAATAAATCAATCCTTCCTGTTGAACAGAAAGATTGCCTCCTCTGTATTTATGAATAAAAGAAGAGGTAATGGCACATCTAAACAGATGTACAGCTTTAGAGATGTTCAGTGTTATCCACATAAAAAGTAAAATAACTCTAAGATGCCGAAGTGGAAATTTGGTAAATCCCTTCACTCAGTAAATTATGCATTATTATTTCAATTTATTCATTTTTAAAGAAAACGTATTTATTGTAGACTTAAGAATTTTTCCATCCTTTTTTGTTGTATTTAAACCTCTTTGACCTGTACAAAATTAAAGGCATTTTCCAACACTTCTTTTAGGGTAGAAAAAGGATAAAAATTAATTATGTGGTTTTTCTTAATGCATTGGTCTTTTTGTCTTTTTGGCTGTCATTATGCCCTTCCTCTGCCATTGCTTTGTTGCTTTTGTTCTTGCATTTTTTTTGAAAGTGATTGCTTTTTTGAAAAACAGTTAACAACGTGGTTTAATAAATGCTTTGACATTTACCCTTTGTAAGCTTTGAGAGCTTTTCCTGTCCTTAGTTGTGTAGGACTCTATCTGCCTGTTCTTCTTCATCTAATGAATATTTTTAAGTATTTCTATGCAGTTAAAATTGTGATAACATTCTAGGTTTTGAGGCTTAGTCGTTATTCCATGAGAGGTTGATTCTTTTAATTGAAATATTGGAACCCATCCATACATTTTACCTGTTCACAGCTTTTGCCTTTAGACATTTAATTTCTGCAACCTAGAAATCTCTTCTCCCTTGTCTGTCTTGTATTTGCATCATATGACATTTTCTGACGCACAAATGTCTCTTAAGTACTGATCTCTTAAATTTTATTACATTTCTTTTTATTACCTTGAAATTACAATGATCGTTCAGCAAATGTTAGTTCTTTCGTTGGGGAAAAAAATGAAAGAAATGGTGACTAACATAGCTTTGTTCTAAACGTGCTAGAAGTTCAAATTAAGTTATTCGAGTTAAATGTAGGCTTAGAAACAGAAAAGAAGCCTTGACTGGTACAACCTAAAGATTAGTCTGATACATCATTTTGTGCCACAGTGGATATTTCGAGCTGTACCAGCTTTGTGTTTCTAAATAGCACGTTTTATCCAACCTGCTCATAATATAGTTGATTGTCAGATGTTCTGTTTAAGCTCAGTAATGGAAAACTACCACGTAAATTTTTGTGTGAGAATTTTCTTCTGCAAATTCCAGTCATAGCTGGAAGTCATGAGTGTGCCCTAATATTCCTACAGAAAGCTATTGTTCTTGCTCCCAGAATCCAAGCTCGATTACCAACATTTCTTTCTGTTTTGAAAGTAGATCATATGCTGTACTTAGTTTTTGTTGCTTCTCTTCCTTTTTGCTTTTTCTTACTGATCAACTGGAGTTGGCAGAAGCTAAAAATTTTCCTGGTTTTGGAAATCTTGATTCTTTTGGTCCCCACATTACATGGAAACCGTGTCTTTCATGATTATATCAAGAAATACATCAGGGTATATAAAAAAATACCAGGAATACCTGTGGTTCTTGTTTTAAAACAGAATGTTTTGCTACATTTCTTGCCTATTTCTTATGAGTAGTTTATGGGAATTTGACATTTTGTCTTCTCCGTGTGCGCTCATGCTTCTTGATAGGAAACAAATAAATGAATCCAAGATGGCTTGTAAAATATTATACCACTTCAAAACTGATGCAGTGCTTAGGACACTTCTCGAAAGCCACTTTTGAATTAGAGCTTCGAAATCACAGTGTGGTTTCAGTTATATTTCCTCTAACGATAAAAATCCAAAAGGGAACAATAACACTGAAAAAAGAGTGAAAGAAAGAAGATGGAAAGCTTAAAATTGTAGTACAGAAGATGCTGTTTTTTTTTATTTAAGCCTGTCTCATGATGGTCACTGGAGGATTTTAAAATGAAACCTTTAGATTTGATCCAAGTGTGAGATGTTTGCTATAATGCATTATAATGCATCTGCAAACGTAAAATAATCATAGAGTGAATTCTTTGGATTTTTTTTCACTGTGGTCTTCACCTCAGAGTACGTCTCCACGGTGCTCTCAATTGATTTCTTTCTCTTATTTATGGAAGATATGAAAAAGTACTTTGTTTTACTGACATGATGGGCCATTTCAGTCCCCCAAATTGTGTTTCAAATGAAATGAAAATATTTTGCATTTCTAATTTGTGAGTGATGTTTGCGTAAATTAGAAACCTGATCAGAAAACAGGTGAGAAAATAGACCTGAAGAAATTAAAAACAATTGGATTTAAAACAACTCTAAAATCACTATCATAACGCAGAAAAAAATATATTTTACTGACATATGTTATAGCTGAAATTTTCCTCTTAAATTCTTAGTCTGCGATTATCTTTGTGTTAAAAAAATCCCTGAATATTTCACAATGTTAAAACCATTGGTTAAATTATCGGGCTGGGTTAGTTTATTATTCTTTGACTTAAGCAAAATGACTTGGGACAGATTTTCATGCTGGCATGCAGAACAAATTTAATTCAAACTGAGATGAAAGGCGGTTAATGTAATTGTAGCCTATTATCCTATACAGGCTTGAGTTAAGAAGCAAACCAACAGACAGTCAGAAAATGATGGATAGGAAATAGAAATGCTCAAGGCTGGTGGAATAGAGACTTGTGAAGGGATTACGCTGTAACTGTTCCCGCACAATCTCTGCATCAGTAATATCCTACCTCTGCCGTATGTTTGGATTACTAAACAGGATTTTTGTATGCCTCCTGGGTTCTTTTTATTTCTCTCTGACGTCAACAAAAGTCTTCGTTTAGTAAATTTCAGTACTCTGTAATCCTGGTTGGTTTTTTTTTGCCCTTAATCTACCACATTTATAAATTCCAGGGATGCAGTAAAGCATTCTGTTACAGCACTTTTCTCTTTTTTTAACTTGCTATCACACAGAGACAAGTGGTTGGTCACGTAAATAGTCTTTGATCCTAAATGTGTCTCTGGGACTCATTGCTAGCAAGGAACTATTATTTTTACAAGATTACTTAGTTAAAAAATGGTAAATAACAATCAGCTTTCAGGTTGTTCAAGTGTAAGAGCAACTGTTTTGTTTGGCATGGCCCTTTGGAAGTAGCATGATACGAGGACAGGCTGAGAGAATTGGGATTGTTCAGCCTGGAGAAGAGAAGGCTCCGAGCAGCTTCCAGCACTGAGAGGGCCACAAGAAAGCTGGGAGAGACTGTTTACAAAGGCTTGTAGTGATAGGACGGGGGGCAATATAAACTGGAGAGGGGCAGATTTAAACTAGATATAAGGAAGAATTTCTTCACCATGAGGGTGATGAGGTCCTGGCCCAGGTTGCCCAGAGAAATTGTGGCTGCACCATCCCTGGAGGTGTTCAAGGCCAGGTTGGATGGGCCTTGGGCAGCCTGATCCAGTGGGAGGTGTCCCTGCCCATGACAGGGGGATGGAACTGGATGGGCTTTGAGGTCCCTTCCAACCCAAGCTGTTCTATGATCCTGTGATCAGGCCGGCTTTTAGGTCTGCGTTCTGACAGTTTATCTGTTTTTCCCTATTCTGTTTTATTTTTCAGTATCTGGGGTTTTTTTAAATTATTTTTGGTTTTGAATAAATGCAAAATTTTGCACTGGAAACTTACAAAAATCGAAAAGATACATCTCAGTCTGCTCAGAATGCCTATGGAGAGGTGCAGAGTTTTAGAATACTTTGAAAAATGTTAAATAGAAAAATATTTGGACAGGTTTGTCACCCCGGCATAGTCTAGGAAGCAAAGAAATCACCTTCCTAGTAGGTGTGATACATCCATCTCAGGCAGTTCTAGCAGTAAGTAGTTTGAGTGTCTAGTGTGATGCTTACAAAATATAGGAGATCAATTACTATTCAGAAGTCCAACTAAAGCTGCTGTCTTGTAACCTCCTTGCAGAGGGATTGAGTCTTTGAGGTACACAGGCTGGGATGATGAAATGGCTTTTCGAGGAGTGTAGACTTTAGCTTTCCCACTCCCTCCCAGCTGGGACACAAAAATTTTCTCATCCGTTGCAAGCTATAGCACCAGAACTCCTGGATCTCCTCATCCTGTCACTGTTTAGGCTGAGATTTTGTGCCCATTGTTTTGAAAAACACTTTATTCATTGAATTGCTCACTGGGAAGGGCCTTTTGGATTACTTACGGAGCTGAAGGCTCTGTTCTGCGCTGTAGTTGCACAGGAGCAAGCACTGCTGTTAATGGTAGTACTCTACAATCTGCTTATCAAAACCAACATTTAACGTAGTTTGAACGGTTTGAGACTGGCAGTCTGGGACTCCTGTTATGAAATACTTCACAGTACCGTGCTGTGAGGCTACAGTGTCATTTTAGTCAAATTTCCTTCCTTTTTTTACAGCCATTCCTTTTAAGTTTTCTTCTTAAAGGGCAAGTAACTTTTTGAGACCAGTCAGCCGAGACTGGAAGTGTTGACGGATACGATATTGTTGTTGCGGTAGAGGGAAGCATTTATTTCCACTTATTTGGCACTTCATAAAGAAGTATCAGTGCCATCGCTGTTGCAGGAAATTGGTGAGATTGTGTGCTACAATGGACTGACGGAGGTTTGGGCTCTTCATAAGAAAAGGAAAAGAGTAAAGTAAATGTGTGCATTTATCTTCATATGTTGTCCAACCACCCATACTCTTTTATGTGTTCTGTTCTTAATAGATATTTCTGTATCTCTTCGATTGATATCTTTTTTTTTTAATAACATCAAATAAAGCATGGTGTGGGATAGATGGGGTTGATATCCTAGATATTAAAAAAGAACTAAAAAAAAGGCCAGTCATGGTTATCATGGAACAATGGTAGGCAATAAAGCATGAATTTGATGGTCTTTGCTATTCAGGGCGTAGGGAATAGAAAAAGTTCTTTTAGGTACGAAAATAACTTGTCAGAACAACATATTGGATAGATTTATAGATATTGAAATGGTCTGATGGACAAAAATGTGATTTTAAAGGCCAGAAGGACAAGAAGGAAGCTGGGAGCCTGGAAACTGCCGTGGCTCCATATTTGGTTTCTAATGATCACTCTGCCATGGGTCACTTGGGATGCTTTTTTGAAGCCTCACCATTCATTATTTTTCCAGGAGGAGTTATGATTCTCTGATAATTTCTGTCAATGCCACAGGAAACAAGTATGATCGGTAAATATTCTGAATATACTTTCTGAATATCTAGATAAAAACTCATCAGTCATCAAGGAATATTGAAAATGATTTGAAAATACTATAGCTAGAATCTTGAAAGCAAAGTAAAATGAATGCAAGGAAGATCAAATGAAAACAGAGGAGAACTCCAGAGCGCTCAATAATACTATTGCATTGAACTTCACTTCCCTCAGTGATTGACCAGAAATTAAATTAAGCAATTATATACTATTCATAGTAATGTACAGTTTCTGGAAAACGAGATGTAAGCTGTTAAATAGTTAAATATACTGTCTATAAATACACTTATTATTGGTGCATTTTTACAGTTCAGTGATGATTAATAAAGATGCAGCGAAGCACTTGGGATGTAGTCTATATAATACTTTTTTTCATCTGATCTTGTTGCTGTCGGCATTTACAGTGCATTCTCTTGGACTATGAGGACCTTCCAGAATATTTAATGTTGCTGAAATCCTACCTTCGCTTACAGAGCCAGTGTCCAAGGCCAGGCTGGATGGGACTCTGAGCGACCTGTTCCAGTGGGAGGTGTCCCTGCCCATGGCAGAGGGGTTGGAAGCGGTTGATCTTTAAGGTCCCTTCCAACCCAAACCTTTCTATGATTCTGCTTCTCCTGTTTTTTTTTGAGGACTGGTTTCTAAACGACTAAAATATACACCCTTGGAATCTCCCAGAACATCATGAGCAGTGAAGAGCAGGAGAAATGATCATATGAAGGAATGTATTATTTTTTCATATTCTCTATATTTGTTTGTAGCACAACTCTTTCATTTTTTAAATTACTGGCAGAAGAATTCATATGAACATGAATTTTTAAATGCTCTTAACGGTGCTATTTCACAGAATCACAGAATCACACAAGGTTGGAAAGGACCCATTGGATCATCGAGTCCAACCGTTCCTAACACTCCCTAAACCATGTCCCTAAGTACTTCATCCACCCGTTCCTTAAACACCTCCAGGGAAGGCGACTCGACCACCTCCCTGGGCAGCTGTTCCAGTACCCAATGACTCTTACTGTGAAGAATTTTTTTCTGATATCCAACCTGAACCTCCCCTGACGGAGCTTCAGGCCATTCCCTCTAGTCCTGTCCCCTGTCACTCGGGAGAAGAGCCCAGCTCCCTCCTCTCCACAACCTCCTTTCAGGTAGTTGTAGAGAGTAATAAGGTCTCCCCTCAGCCTCCTCTTCTCAAGGCTAAACAACCCCAGCTCTCTCAGCCGCTCCTCATAAGACTTGTTCTCCAGCCCCTCACCAGCTTTGTTGCTCTTCTCTGGACACGCTCCAGAGCCTCAACATCCTTCTTGTGGTGAGGGGCCCAGAACTGAACACAGTATTCGAGGTGCGGTCTCACCAGTGCCGAGTACAGAGGGAATATTTAACAAGGATGTTTACAAATTATAGTAATTTTAACCAAAGACACACTTCTTTTTTTTTTTTTCCATGTTTCTATGAGTATTCTTAGCGTGAAATCTTAGTGAATATAAAATTACTGTTCCACTGAGAGCTTTATATTAAAAATGATTGCAAAAGAAACTGTTTACAAACTGCTTATGCTTAGGGATGCAGATTCATGAATATTCTGTTGTGGATATTAAATTAACATTTAACACATTTCAGCGATATTTATCTTTCAGAAGAATGGGACATGTAAATTCTGTGAACTGTTCACTGGTTTTTACAAAGTAAAAATTTAAGAGGATATGCATTTCAGTTTCAGCAGTAATAAGTATCCGTAGACTGTGGAACATTGTTTTGCCTTTCCTTTTATCTAATTCTTGTAGCTAAAAGGAAAGAAATAGTTGAGAAAGCTGTGCTAATATTTTTGGATACAGGGTTCAGTTTAGTATAAACATAGTGTCTTATTTTGAGCTGTCCGAGATATATCTAACATTTACTTTTTAAGGGCTGGAGAAATGTCTGAAAGAGGTCAAAATGCGAGAGAGGAAATGTAGGTATTTCTGCTCCCCCACTTTGAAAGAACACTTTCTGATAAGTGAAAATTCAATTTTTCGAAGTTTTTCCTTTTAAATATACAGAAGTTATGTGTATCACCGCCAAAATTACTGTCATTCGCAGAGAAAGGAGAGTGCCAGAGGTAAAGGGCAGTGCCATGAACCTGAGATTTTCTGGTTCAAAGTAAGCAGCATCAAATCATTGGCACACGAAATCCACTTGGTGTCTGATTTGTGAAGATTAACAAAAGCAGTTGTTTTTTTTTTTGTCCGGATAGTTCCAAATCACGCCTACAGATTAGTTAATTTTTGTATAGAAGACGAGATGAAAATGTAATCTAGAGTTTACTAGAAAACCTTATTTATCTCTTAATCAATTTATTTAAATTATATAATTATGTGATAAGTTTATCAGCTGTTTGAAAGTTTTTATCCTGTAGTGTAATGTATTTAGTGATTTAGCCCATCTTTGCTTCAAAGAATATATACAAATCCTGTAGTATTAATTATTCTTGATCTTTCAGGAAAGAAAGGTTTGAATAGCATGAGGCAAATCTGGAAACAGAAAATTTGCTTATGAAGCGGAATGTTTTAGTTTTTCTTTCGGTGAGATCAGCCCAGATTAAGAAAAAAGTGTTGGCCTAGGTCTTTTTAATTAATCATATGAAGAGGAGACAAAGTAACGTGCAGAAAAAACTTTGTCTCAGGACATCATTATATGCACTTAGAAGAAGAAACAAATACATAACTTCCCCACATTATTGAAAAGTCCTAACTGGAAACATAAATTCTTGTACATTTTGCCCTTTTAGGTTATCATTATCTTAAAAGGTAGACTGAAGAGTCCTTAAAGGAGAAAAGTTGCTCATGACTTGGCAGTAAGAGAAGTGAAAGTGTCCAATTTTTACATTAGAACCAAAGATGTTTCATTGTAGCTCAAAAAACCCCCCCAACTATTTGCATATTTCAGTATTAGTGGAGAACATCGGGACAACGGAGTGCAAAGTCAATGCATTCAAGAAACAGACCCTTCGCTGCAAGACTGATATATTTGCAGTTATAGATTATTAGTTTGTTTATTTCACTGCAGAAAAATAAAGATTGCACTAGCAGGATAAAAGTACAGTAGTAGTTAGCAATTAACTTAGGAAACCTTTTCTCTGAAAAATCACAGAGCATTCAACTTTGGCAGTACCTATTTGTCATTAACTATATCGTCTGAGCTCGGTTATCATATCTGATAATGGAAGAGTGGTGCTGCTTCTGAATCTGTCAAATATGTTTGAGCTCCCAATACGTGAGGCAGGATGGTATAGCACAGCTTTGCTGGGTGTGAGGTTGCACATGTTTGTTGCTGTTGACCACGTGTGTTTTATCTTCTGTTGATGGTGAGGAGATGTGACCGTTCCGTGGCAGTTCTGTGTAAAAGCTAAGTCAGGACCTGGTGCATTTTGTTCTGTTCCATTTATGTACAAGTGAGAATTGGGATTGCAGTTATCAGTCACTTGTTGTTCTGGACCAGTTAATAACTCAAGAACAGCTGAAGTTGTGCTTTCATCCACGAGTCGCCACTCTTGAACTGAAAAGCTGAAGTTTCTGTGCATTACTTGCATAATGTTATTAACTACAGCAAATTACAGTCATTGACTGTGGTTAAGCTCATAACTCTGCTAATTTTCTCATTGTTGGAAAAGTACTTTTTGAATATGAAGTCTGACATGACTTCCAAAAGCAGGTACCCAACAAGCAGGGTAAGTAGCTGTGTGTAAAGCAGTGCTGAGCTCCATCTTACTACATTGTCATTACTAAAGGTTCATCTTTTTAAGTGTCTGTCTTGTTAAGTGTTTGCAAAAGCTGTAGTCACAGCACCACAGACGTATTTTCAATGCTGGAAGCGTAGTAATATGTAGTAGCATGTTGTTGTGCTTCATAGTCCACTTATGATGCCACCAGCCTCACTGTGTGACTAGAGAAGTTTCAGTTTAGCTTTACAAACACTGAATTTTGGCTACAGGGTGTCCCAGGTAACCAAATTATGTTGTGGTGTGTTGCGTTGTGCTGTGTTGTGTTGCGTTGTGCTGTGTTGTGTTGTGTTGCGTTGTGCTGTGTTGTGTTGCGTTGTGCTGTGTTGCGTTGTGCTGTGTTGTGTTGCGTTGTGCTGTGTTGTGTTGCGTTGTGCTGTGTTGCGTTGCGTTGTGCTGTGTTGCGTTGTGCTGTGTTGCGTTGTGCTGTGTTGCGTTGTGCTGTGTTGCGTTGTGCTGTGTTGCGTTGTGCTGTGTTGCGTTGTGCTGTGTTGCGTTGTGCTGTGTTGCGTTGTGCTGTGTTGCGTTGTGGTGTGTTGCGTTGTGCTGTGTTGCGTTGTGCTGTGTTGCGTTGTGCTGTGTTGCGTTGTGCTGTGTTGCGTTGTGCTGTGTTGCGTTGTGCTGTGTTGCGTTGTGCTGTGTTGCGTTGTGCTGTGTTGCGTTGTGCTGTGTTGCGTTGTGCTGTGTTGCGTTGCGCTGTGTGTTGCGTTGCGTTGTGTGTTGCGTTGCGTTGTGTGTTGCGTTGCGTTGTGTGTTGCGTTGCGTTGTGTGTTGCGTTGCGTTGTGTGTTGCGTTGCGTTGTGTGTTGCGTTGTGTGTTGCGTTGCGTTGTGTGTTGCGTTGCGTTGTGGTGTTGCGTTGCGTTGTGGTGTCGCGTTGCGTTGTGGTGTCGCGTTGCGTTGTGGTGTCGCGTTGCGTTGTGGTGTCGCGTTGCGTTGTGGTGTCGCGTTGTGTGTTGTGTTATACGTTGTGTGTTGTGTGTTACATATTACGTGTTACGTTATGTAGTATTCTACTATTCAAAGCACCATAGCAGCATACTACTGTGGCACTAGGAATGTCGAATGAAACCAGGAGCCTGTTCTATTAATACAAGGTCAAGAACTGGAACAAGGTGATCGGAAACAGGCATCAGTGAGGAAGGGCAGAAAGAGCAAAACTGCTGGCTAGATAGAGGACAGAAAGAGAAGTAATGACTAGAACAGAGTAAAAGATGAGCAGAAGTTGAGCAGCAGTCCTAGAAAATATTCTTACTCAATTAAAAGCCAAGGCAAGGCACCAGTCAGGCCCCAGGAATAGTCTTCGAAGTCTGTTATTCTGTATTCAGCAGGAATCTCCTGTAGATGCAATACTGAGGACGTAGGCAAGATCCCAGACCTGTCTGTGATCAGCTGCAGATAAGAAGGATGACAGCTTGTCCGCAGACTCTGTGGAAGTGCCCCATGTTAATTTGCATCTATTACAAATCTCAGATTCTGAGGGACAAATATGAGATCAGGATCATAAATCTCCACTCAGTACAGTTGATACGCTTGTGCCTGGGCCAGAACGAGACACAACTGCCTCAGCAGGGAATCAGTTGAATAAAGTAATATTGTCTTTAAATGTTCTGACATCATTTTTGTCTTCCCTGAGAGTTTGGCATTAAAACCAAACTCAGCTAGAGGAAGGACCAGCCGTACTTAGGTTACTCTTCCCCTGTTCCTCTTTTTTTTGCTTCACTTTTAATTGAAAGGAAGGGTTTACCAATTAGCGGTGGTAGCAGAACTGCAGCAAATCCTACCTTCCTGTTCAAAGGTTAGATGTACTGTTATAACAAGGTTTCCACCCAATCAAATCCCTGGTCTAGAAAGCTGTGAAACTAGGTTGGTGTTAGATTCTGGCAGTTTTATTTAAGTGGGAGCCTGGAGGTATACCCTTCCTTGAGGAGGATACCAGTAAGCACAATAAAATTAGACATATTCATCCCTTTACCGCCAGTTCTTTAGCTTTCTTAAGGTTGGAAAATGGAGATACAGTGCACAAGATCATACACGTTGCTAAGCTTCTACACAGGATGACTTGCAAACTCCCAGTCTTACAAAAAAGCCTTTAATTCATTAAATTAATTTAAAATATCTGAATATTAATGTAAACACGTACTCTTGGATACATTTATGATATTTAAAGAGAAAGCTAGGAATTATTCACTTGTTCATAAATGTGGAAAGTTAGGGTTTTTTTCTGCATTTGCCCATCACTTTTATTTTGTACTCCCAGGAAACAGAGGGAGAAAAGAAGAAAGTAAAAGAAAACTATTCATTTTGAAAGGATAATTGAGGGAGAGGTTGGGGAATAAGTGCTAATAGCAGGCCATCAGAAGGTCAGTGAGCTTGATGGATTGAATAGTTTTGTATTGGAACAAACCATAGAATTTGTACGTAACCTGGTAGGAGCCTTCCTCCATTTATCCTTGTAAATGGGAGCTGTGTCTTTGGAGGCATGCCAGAGTGGAACTGCTCATTCATTATTACCACTTAAAGCAAATGATCATAGCCCTATGGCACATAAAATAACGACTGTAGCTCCCATTTCACTGATAGGAGGCATATATTATGCTTCACGTATGGTCAGATGTGTGCTGGCGTTTAGAAAAGGTACAAAAATTACTACAGTGAGTAAAGCTCGTGAGGAAATAATTCAGCGAATAGGAAATTTTGTAATTGGAACCATAATTAGTGACTAATGCTAAGCAATACATATGCTTAATGAAATAGAATAGGATTATAAGATAAACCTAGCACGCATACTCACCTGAACAATTTTACATGTGTTCCTAATAGTATTAGTTTAATCTTTTCACCCTGTTGAAAGTGTTTAAATAGTATCTTTCATTTGGTTTAAAGCAGACTTCCCTAACTTGTAAGAGCTCCACCTCCTGCTATTCCTAATGTACGTTACAGAAGCGCTCTGCGCTGGGGGACAGAGGCGGAGGAGTAAGGGAAGCACTGCAGGGTTCCTTCTGTGTCTCAATAAGGCCTGGAAAGAAATGGCATAATAAACTCATTGGTTTAATAAGATGTAAGAAAGAGGGTTACAGATAGCAAGTAAATCATATACCCTTTCAATTCCTGGGAACCCTGTGAGCATGCGGCGATGAGCCGAGTGGACTTTCCCTCGGTATAGAATCACAGAATCACCAGGTTGGAAAGGACCCACTGGGTCATCGAGTCCAACCATTCCTAACACTCCCTTAAACCATGTCCCCAGGCACTTCATCCACCCATTCTTTAAACACCTCCAGGGAAGGCGACTCGACCACCTCCCTGGGCAGCTGTTCCAGTGCCCGATGACTCTTTCCAGGAAGAATTTTTTTCTGATATCCAGCCTGACCCTCCCCTGGCGGAGCTTCAGGCCATTCCCCCTTGTCCTGTCCCCTGTCACTTGGGAGAAGAGCCCAGCTCCCTCCTCTCCACAACCTCCTTTCAGGTAGTTGTAGAGAGCAATGAGGTCTCCCCTCAGCCTCCTCTTCTCCAGGATAAACAACCCCAGCTCTCTCAGCCACTCCTCGTCAGACTTGTTCTCCAGCCCCTCACCAGCTTCGTTGCTCTTCTCTGGACACACTCCAGAGCCTCAACATCCTTCTTGTGGTGAGGGGCCCAGAACTGAACACAGTACTCAAGGTGCGGTCTCACCAGTGCCGAGTACAGAGGGAGAATCCCCTCCCTGGCCCTGCTGGTCACACCGTTTCTGATCCAAGCCAAGATGCCATTGGCCTTCTTGGCCCCCTGGGCACACTGCTGGCTCATGTTCAGTCACTGTCAACCATTACCCCCAGGTCCTTCTCTTCCGTGCAGCTCTCCAGCCACTCTTCCCCCAGTCTGTAGCACTGCAAACTGTTATGCTGCACAGATCCTGTTTTTGCCAAGATTCTCATCCCTCCTGTACTGTGGTGCCTTTTATCTTGTGTGAAGACAAAACCACGTATCTCCTCTTGGGAAAAGATTCTCCTTGGTAGCCCCCGCCAGCACACAGCACAGGCTGGCATAGGTCCTTCCAGCACCTTCCTTCCCAGTGGTACTCCTGCTTGCAAACAGGCTGCTAAAGCCTAATGGGTAAGGTCAGACATGCCTTGCCCAAGATTCTTGGCTATGATGACTTTTGTGAGGCTCTCGATACAGAAAGCGTAACATATAGGATAATATATCTAAAGATTTTGCTGTGGTGTAATGCATTGTTCTTTTTTATTATGCATATTTTATCACTTCACCATGAACTAAGCAGCTGGCTGTGAAACTGCTTTGCCTTTTTCCCTTCAAGGTTCTTGAAGGTCACTTTTATAATTGTCAGGGAATTAATTATTTGGATTTGAATAAATGCTTGTGAATACTTGTATGTTGCAAAATATTCCCTACCTAATAATTTCTGTATTAAGCATTCTTTTGTGTGTTCTTTTAAGTAGTGAAACCTGTGATGCATTAGGTGGATTTAATAGATATTTTTATTTTATGTAGAAATGTGTTTTTTCTGTGATATAAATAGAAATTTAAATAGCAGAAAGATATATGTGATGCTGGAAATCCCTTCTGGGTTCTGGGACTTATTGATCCACAGGAGATGGTTTTGTCTGATTAGCAGGGGAGCTGAATGGAGGAGGGAAGCTGTGTGCAAAGAGCTTTCTTCTTTCATAAAGATTCTCAGATTTTAAAAAAAAGAGTCTGTTTTAGTGTTAGGAGGAAACAATGCTTCTTTAGACCCTGGGTTCAGTCACCACAGGTGAATTCTGTGGCTGGAAAGAGTTCACGGCGGAATTTCTTTAGTCTCCCCTGATGGAAAGTAGTACAGCTTGTTGTTAACAGTGGTCAGATGTTGCTCTTCCCTGTCATACAGAAATCAGTGCTGTTCTCAGTGAGTGACAGGGTAAGTTTCTTGCCTTCTTCCTCACACTCTGAATACACAGCTATCTACGTAAAATATATTTTTGTGTTCTGTATGAAACCCCAGCATATTCTGAGTACTGCCTATATTTAATATTCTATTTTGCCTTTGAAACAAAGCAGAAGGAAAAGAAAATCTTTTCCTACAATCTCTGTCTTATTATTATAATTTCTTACACGATTTGCTGTCGTTTTTATTGACAGTCTTACATACAAGGGAAGAAAAGGGAAGTTCTTTTAAAGTCTTCATTCAGAAATGATCCTTTTCCCTTGGCTCTTCCTTTCAAAACTGCCAACCTAAAGACACTTTCAGACATGAGTCTGTTTTTACGAGGCTGATCTGTTTAAGCAGTGAGCTGTTCTTTGAAGAATTTAGTCAGTGTTCTGTCGTGTTTAGAAAAATAGCATGTCAGGCAGACCAATATTAATACTAGAGATCATTTTTTCCTTTACTTTATAAGGACATGCAAGAGGTATTCAGGATCTTTGAGTGGTGAAGCATTGGAAGAGGCTGCCCAGGGAAGTGGTGGAGTCTCCTTCACTGGAGGCATTCAAAGACCGTTTAGCAGTGGCACTTTGGGACATGGTTTATTAGGCATGGTGATACGGGTTGACAATGGGACTGGGGTGATCATAGAGATCTTTTCCAACCTTAATGATTTTATGATCTTCTTATGAATTTGTTGGAAAGGACCTTAGGGCCAGAGCACTTGTATGGAGAAGACCACAAATTGTGTGCTACAGTTAGAGTTGAAGCAGATGGGTTTTTTGGTTTCTTGGAGTTTAGACAGAAGTATTTTTTATATAAAAAAATGTTGGATTTCTGTACAGTTGACCCCACAAAGAGTTCTCATACTGCTGTGAGACCCAGAGTGGGCAAGGACAGAACATTTTTTTTTTTCCCTGCTTTTCCATTTTATTTGGAATTTTGTTTGCAATTTTGTAACAAAGCACAAGGAGATTCCCTGCCTGTTTTGTAATAAAAATGAGTGTGTTAAGAATCACCAGTTGGAAGCTGTTGGAAAGACCAACAGTAATGCAAACATTATTCTACAGTCTGCAACTTGTTAAACGATATGACTTCTAAGTCAGAAAGTTACTCACAAATAAAATAACACACGCACACAAAAAATTTCCTTGCAATTTGAGTTTCTTAGAGCAAAGTAATGAAAAGGTAGTCCAAACTATTAAATGATCCAGATTTCCTCTGGGAAAATATTTATATGGAATTTAATAAGTAACAATAAGCTTTCACTTTGTTTTCTGAATCATTCTGTGTGTTTAATAGAAAATTATAATCTTGCTGGAGATTTCTGTGGTATAACCAAGAAAACCAAAAGCAGGATAATAATTTTCTGTTAAGGCACTACTAGGAATTTTTAGAGAAATGTTCTACAACTCAATTTGATCCCTGTGCAATTCCGTAGAAAATTTACTGTCTCTAAATATAATCGTATATCTTATCAATAAGAAAGATATTTCTTCCGCACTTATCTTGTACACATCTTGTCAGGAGCATCAGTACGTTGTATTCTACATTCCACATAATGCCGTAGGTGATCAATGAAGAGAAGCAATTGCCTCTGAAGTTCAGGGAAGGTGAGGAGCCGAGACACTGCTCTGCTTATAGTGCTGCACAATATTATTATTGTTGTTTAGTTGGAAATACTATGAATACTCTGCCTACGAGAATGGTGTGGCTGGAAATAGAGACCGTATGTTCCATTGCTGAAAGAATGGCATCAAGGGGTGTGGAAGGTGTTTGAGGCTGGAAAGCCTGGTCTTGTAGTAGTTCAGGGCTGTGTGTGTTAGAGGGAAAGACATACTTGGGAACGCTTTCTCTGGGCAGTGATGGATGCTGAGCTGTTGCCTTGGCGAGGGCCAGATCAAAACCAGCCGAGGGAGTAAACTATCAGTGTGGCGGTGTGGATAATTAGATATCCAGTGCTCGGCCACCCTGCCTGGCCCTCTTTTGTTTGTTAGTGGAGACGTACCACCTGCAATAAGTCCTACAATAGGCACTGAGTTTAAGCACGTGACTGAAGGGTGTTATTGAAAAGCCTATTTGCTCTGGGTTTCTCCTATGAGGAGGAAGAGGTGCCTCAGGAAAGTAGCACACTCTAAGCATGATATCAAATACTTCTTATTTTCGTGTGTTTATGCTACCACTGATAAAATATGCTATTTGGAATAAATATTCTAGCTGAATATTTATTAAAACTATAAAGTGTTTAATGGCAATGTTTGGTTTTGTCTTTTTTTTTTTCCCCTGCAGCTGTGACTCTGAAAATAGGTATCTTGGAAATCCACTGAGGGGAACATGCTACTGTGAGTACTTCTGTTTTTAATATTCAGTCCTGAAATGCTGTTGAAGTGTTATGTAATAATTTCACTTCTTTGGAAAACCAAAATATTTGTGTAAAGATTTTTCTGAAGTTGGACACGTTGATATTTTGACTGAAAAATAAAATGACCCACTGGGTTTCTCTGTAGCTTTGTCCACAAGATGCAAACTAGAGTCTACTAAAAGCTAATTCATTATGCCTAGGTTAGAGGTACTGACTGAGCTGTGGGGTTACTCTCTATATCAACGTAACAAAAAGAATGAGTCATTGTGTCATTGTTTGAAAGACAGGATTTGCAGTGGGGAAATGCAAATAGGTTAAACAGCACTTTTCCTGAGGACAGGCTGGATGCTTTAGGCAGTCTGCCTACCAGGGCCATGATCCACAACTGCTCTCCAGAGTATCAGAAGTGATCCTGTGTGTTGTCTCCACATTCTTACTATTGTAGAAATAACGATTCTGGCAAATTTACATTAAAGCATTTTATTTTTGATAGTCATAGTGAAAGAGCTGAAGGGATGAGAATGCTCATTACCCATGCGCAGAAACCCCTTAGTGAGTTCTGCCAATTTTGCTGTGCCAATATCAATGATAAATAGTGATTTTAATCATCATAAAAATGAATGGGATGTTGGAGAAGGCTGTTTTACCTTTTGTGACTTTTGCACATACCAGCTGAATGTCAGACGATTGGATCCAATTGTCTGTTGTTTCCTAACATCATCCCTTCCTCAAACTTAAATTTGCATAAAGACCGATCTCTGAATACATTTATAGCATCCAGTCTGATCTTTGGCCTCGTTTTTTAGCATTTCATTTTAGAATGTACATAAAAACTTTGTTTTAGAATCTCTTTAAGGCATCATTTACCTAAAGAAAAGAAACATTCGTTTATTACTAATGTTTCTTTCCTACCTTCGATGCTTTGCATCTGCAAGATATGTTTTACAGAACAAAATTGACACATACTATATTGCAGATACAGACATATCCCTAGGCCTAAAACATTTATTCCTCTTGCCAGGTAGAAAAGAAATTTGATGTGGGTTGTTTTGGTTTTCTTTTCTTCCCCTCACAGAGAAGTTAAGTTCAAATGTAATACTTCAAACGTTTTGAAGACACCGTTAACATTGTTGACATAAAGTAGACCAATATGGAGATACTGCTTTAAAGTGTGTTCTAATGATGCTGATGATCAAAGAAATTCAATTCCACTGGTTGGTTGCTTAGAAATGTTTCTTATTTAAAAGCAGAAATTTTCTTATTTTGAAGAATGAATTTTTGCGTCTATGAATGTTTTGGATTTTGTAGATATGGAACTAGATAATAAGTACATGAGAAGTTCATACTATGAATACAGTGTAATGGAGGTTATTTTTTATGTGTGTATCAACATTAGTTTTGCTGTTGAAAAATAAATGTTGTTAAATTTAAAGAGATGGGAAAAATTGACAACGTGATTTGTAGACCTCAAACACCTCCATGAAACTCCTCCATTTTTTTTGGTTTTTTTTTGCTATTATGTTGCAGGTTGGCTCTAATAAATTTTGGAGACAAATTAGACCATATTCAAGATACCCTTTCACCTTTTATTCATTCCTATTATTTGTCTTCTGTCTGATTTCAAAATATTTTAGAGATCTAGTTGTTCTGGAATGATAATTCTTCATTTAATACTTTCAGTGGTTTAAAATTTTGTATATAAATGATTTTCAGAGTTACTTTATCTGGAGCTAATAAGGAGCCTGTGCTAATTTGAAATAATGGTATTCTGTATTTCTTCATTTTGTGGCTGATGCATCACAATGTGAAATAATTTATTAATTTGTGGATAACTGACTGACCTAAGATTTCAATGACAATTGCTTATCAGCACCGTCCATTACCTGCTAAATCATGTATTAAAATATATATATCTCATAAAGACATGCTCCAATTTCTTATCTAGATAAGCATTTTAAAATATGACCTTACCATAGGCTATAATTTATATAAGAAAATGTTTCACTTCCATACAAAATAGGCATTTTGGTGGTACTTTCCTGTGCTTATTTCAGTACTTTGTAAGAAGCATTCTCTTTAGACACTTATATTGCTGCTTTACTACTCCCTGAAGTGAAGAATATTCTTATTTTTGCAGCACCAGAACAGTTATTGCTCAGGAGGGAGGAAAATATTGAAGAAAAACAGACTGTACATACATATGCTTATGTGAAATAAAAATTATAGACACATTTGTTTCTACCCCTTAAAATCAATATCAGTGAATGGTACAAAAGCAGGAATTAAACTAGTAATTTGCTGCATGGTTGGGATCTTCTTCAGGAAAGATTTAGTCATATGCTTGAGTTTCACCATCTTCAAAATGACCAGCTTTAAGTTTTCAAATTTTATCTTTTTTTCATTTGTGCTAATACTGCCCTAAATTGGAATATTTTTTGAAGCCAAAACCTTAGGATTCAGTCCTCAGTGTATGGCTAACTTTTGTACGATATTGGATGACCTCAATTTCTCTTTAACAGCAGACTGTGGATGGAGGATGCTTGTTACCTTAGAGGAGCTTTCTGCGACTTGTGGTATTGTGAATACCCACTGCCCTGTAAAAGTTCAGCTTTTTTTCATCTCTTTCAGCCCTCTTCCCAGCTTACGTAGTTCTTGCCTCGTCCTCTCTTCCCTCTTGCCTGTCATTGCCACCTCAAGCCTAGGAAAGGGGAACAGACTGCTGGTGACGTGGGTTCTGGTATTAACATCCATAGGTTGTTTACGATAGTATAGCCAGTAGGGTAGCACAGGTTGTTTTACTTTCTTTCTTACTTGTTTCTTTTCATAGGATCATAGAATGTCCCGAGTTGGAAGGGACCCACAAGGATCATTGAGTCCAACTCACTTTCATAGTGATATAGGAAAATAAGCAGAATATAAACTCTGTACGTGGATCTTATGATGGCAGAACTGATCTGAGAACAACTGAAAGCAGGAACGTTACAGAAAGGTCTAACGTGATCAAAAGGAATGAGATTTATATAGGAAGTGTCATGCTGAAACATTGTAGGGATTTAATGTAAATACAGATACTGTGCCAAAGGGATAAATGCAGATAGCAACAAAGCCATCAAATCCTAGAGATAACGGGAACGGTTTGTTAAACATCAGATTTCATTCTGATATGGCATTTCAAAGCACGGCAGCATTGGACGTGAGCTCTACTTTAAATTATCAAAATTTACTAAAAGTGGAGTAGGAAATGCCTGATAGACAGGGCACGCAACATTATATCGCCCAGATTGTGTGAAAATTGTCGCCCACTGCTTCTATTAAAATTATTTTCATTTCATTCTTCATGACTTCACTGCATGATTGAAAAAGTACAAACATACTTCTCAGAGAGAAGGAGAATGACAATGAGCCTCATAGATACAAAAATTAGAAAAATATTGGATGTGTAAGAAAGCACGAGCAGCTGCGTGATGGGCTATCTATTCTAGTACCCTGTGGTTGGTAGTGGCTGAATATGAGTGCCAGGGGAAGAGTAGAGCAAATGGACAAACAGAGTGGTATTTCTCTCTTTGCATACAGCAATTTGCAGTTCAGAAACTTTGTAAGAGGGAGGTTGTCTTGAGCAAAACGTTACTGATATGCCACTGTTTAGGAATATCAGGGGAAATCTTATATTTCAAAATCAAATATTTCATATACGTAAGAAGAATGTGAGTACACAAAAAAACTTCATAAATTGAAAAGCCCCAGTTTTGTTTCTCTGTGAAAGTATTCGTGTAGGTTATGTACCAGTGTGCTTCTGGATTGTGTCGCTGTGTTTCTGGTGGGGAGGCTGCGCACCCCATGGCCTTTCTGTTAGAAGCCAGTCTTTCTGTGAATGATCCGAAGCCGATTCAATCCACATAAATGAATTCTGAGTGGAGGCTGGAGATGTTTATGCAGCTAACTTATGCATGTACACAAACCAAAAATATAATGTTTTGTTACGGTGCGTTAGTATTTGATGTTGTTATTGTTCTTTGGTATCTCAGCTAGCATGATGTGTAACAGTGACACCGACATGGCAAAGGATGCATCCAAATCGCTGGATTAGTTCTTTGCATGTCAGCATTAAAAATGCATTGGTGTTGGAATCAGTGCTTCTGGGAGCAAAGCAACATGCAGCAAAACCAGATGGTTTTAGACTGATTAGGAGGCACCAATGGGACAAATGCCACTTCTGTGATTTTGACCTGCGTATATACAGCCACAAAGCTTTAAATGATAGGTAGATAAATAGTTAAATCAGAGTTCGAGAGAAAATGAGAGTTTAAATTTACATTTCATTATTTGTTACTATACAGACAGTGATTTATACGCATGCTAACAATCACTTGTTTTGAAAGGACGCGATACTCTGCTTCATAAACCTCTTTTAGATATCTGTATTTCTAAGGTCAAAAACTTTCCAAAATGTCTGGTTTATGTACATTGCTTTGAGTGTCACAGTTCGGATGCCACATTTGAAACATGAAGTACAGCTGATACTACTACGTGTGGAGCATAAAAGCTTACAACGGATCAGTATTTTGAATGTAAATTGTGTTGTTCGCCTGTATAGTTAGGACTTCCAGATGAGTTGAGCACTCAAGAGTTGCCCATCCCACCTAAATAGTACCAGTCTAGTAGCCAGCTAAGAAAATGTAGCTGAAAAAATGTACGTGGATTTACATACCTTCGTTACTTATTCCTTTTTACCCTTTAAAAACATGTTTAGAAGCACTTTTTATTATTTCAGGGTGCTACCATCAACCATGAAGAGAACAAGTGGCTTCTCCATTTGGCTCTGCAGATTGGTTACTCTTTCAGAGTAGGCATGTCACTTTAGAGAATGAAACTTTTATACATTTGAGAAGATTTTCTCGGCAATGCGCAGTAAGAATGTAGTCGCAATGCAATAAAATTACAATAAATTAACAGTTTTGCTTAATCTAGTGCTTATCTTTGGGCTGGACAGTTATTTTTGGGGGTTGGTGACTCTGTGTGAACTCAAGAAGAAGCAGAAGCTTGCCTTTTGCATTCAGGAGAGTAAAGCTGTAGAGTTTTCTGTGCTGCAGAGGAGACCCACTTTTGGGTTTGATAGAGGGATTAGAGAAGCCACGAATGAACAGAGGTCAGGAAGGATGGGTCACTTACGAAGAGAATTAAAATGAGGTGGGGCTTAATGAATCATGGCTTTTCTTAGAATTAAAACCTATGTATTGATCATTTATCCATATCTATGCCTCTGATGGAGATAGTTGTTGGATTTACAGCCTTTAAAAGACGAAGCATGAATATCTGTAGATAAAAGAACCTGAAAGAACGTGGAAATTTTAACTATTCCCCTACTTTCATTGCGTTTCCTCCTACAGATCTTAAGGACATGGTTTAGTGGTGGACTTGGCAGTGTGAGGTTTATGGTTGGACTTTGATCTTAAAGGTCTTTTGCAACCTGAACGATTCTGTGATCTTCTAATCTTTCCCTTATCTCAGTGTTTTATGCAATACTAGTTGTATATGGCTTCACACAGTGACTCATCAACCACTATTTGAGATCTTTTCCTGGGATGAAGCGTGCACACAAGGGAGATGGTGGCCCCATCTGCAGGAGCCTTAAGGGTCAGATGAACTACGGAGCACTGGCACCGCTGAGCTTTTCTAGTCCACCTTGTGGATGTGGAAGGAGGAAATGCAAAGCCAGGGAAAACATCACTTCTCAGATAATTATCACTAAAAAGATGACTAGTAGGAAAATAATATTCATAGGGGTTTTTTTAAAATTTTTTTTTAATGTTTTAAATTTTTTTAATTTATTTTTTTTTTAAATTGCCTTTGGATACATTTTATTGGCTCTTTTTTTCCTACTTAAAGTACACAGCAGGAAAAAAAAAACAACAATTGTATGTAAACTACTAAATATTTTGCAAAACTTTTTGGGGAGTTACCTGAGTAATTGGTTTATGGCTTTACAATGGCATTCTAAACTGAGCCATAAGGTCGTTAACACTATTGCTTGTTTCCTTGGTGTACATGTTGAAAGGATAGCAATAAGGAGTTCTCTCAGTGTGTCAGCAACTCACAAAGATGAAGAATGATACTTTCATGTCCTAAATTGGTGGGGAAGCATGAAATGTATGTTCAGTGAAAACTGTGAAGATAATATCTGGTATCTGTGCAGGGAGCTGGGGAGAGAGAAGGAAATTTTGCTTCTGGCTGTAGGACCTCGTAAATATTCTAGTCCAGTCCTGGAGCTTCATTAGCCCCATGACTGCTGACACAACAGGACTTCAAAGAAACAAAGAGGGTAAAGTAATGAAAGTGCTGTTTTTCAGTAGCAATTACATATATTACAATATGTTAAATATGTAAATTCATTAAAAAAGGGGGAATTAAACCGTTACAAGAAATCTCACAAAATACTGTGCCAAAATTTCTCATGTGATCTAACTTGCTGACAGTGGTGTGGCAGCAGTCTAAGTCATCCCCTTCACTGGAGAGCGGACATAAGCAGATAAAAGCAATCTTTTGTGAAGCAAAATGTTGTAGGAGCTGATGGGGGCTGGATCTCGATTGACTACTTCACAGAATCACAAGGTTAGAAAGGACCCATCGGATCATCGAGTCCAACCATTCCTAACACTCCCTAAACCATGTCCCTCAGCACTTCATCCACCCGTTCCTTAAACACCTCCAGAGTTGATCCAGTTGCTCTCAGTGTGAGGGTGGCACACTGAGATCTACCATAAATTAGTTCTTGAGCTGCTCCAGCTTTGCTGCTTGAAGCTTTTCTTGTGAATAGAACGTATTTATGCTTCCTTTTCTTCATCACTCCTTGGCTTTTGTCTTTCATCTACTATTTCTATTTTGCCCCTTCCTAAAAGTTGTTACTGCTGGATCCCGAGGTGGTGATATGAGTAAGATTTAGTCCAGAGCCCATTCTAAGGTGTTCTTCGGTTTTGGGGTTACAGCACCACTCCTCGCTGAATAAGAGACTGTATGTAGAACTTCACTGGGCCAAAGCGTTGTTGGCTTCCCTGATATTTCTTATACTATACTGACATCATACTTTTTTTTTTTTGCCTTTTCTTTTTAATAAAATAAATTACAGATTTTACCTTTTCCACTTGCACCAATCAGATCTCACAGAAAAAGGGCAGTTATAAGGCGGTTGTATGCTGGTCAAGAAATGCGTACGTGGTCTGATAGCTGTTGAAATGTAATGCAATCTGTCAGCAAGAAAATACAATGTGGATTTTAAGCATTCTCTGTGTAGGGAAACATGCATGTATGTTCATTCATGGACCTAAAGCACGACATCTTTTATTAAAAAATAAAATATGTCAAATAAAACGTATACTTGAGGTGCCCATAAAGCACTAGGTGGCAGACTTGTTATACATAGAGAGAAATTAAACTCAAGAACATTCCAAGGAGAGTATTTTAGAAGATTAATAGCAAGTAGCACTTTTAATAAACCTTAACAGAAATTTTAGAGATATTTAAAACTTATGTTGAAACGTAAAGGGCATAAACAATAAATTTTAGCTATTGAAAAGGTGTTTGTTTTTGATGAGTTGTGAGCTCTGTACTGGCAGTTAGATGCTTCGCTACTGATTTGTAGAATTCATGTTTCCTTTATGGATAGCATTAATTTAAACTAAATACATATTGTAATTGTAAAACTGTCATGCTTGACTTAAAATAATGAGTTCCACCAATTACATCTAACACTGATTGACTTTGATACAGACCGAAACAATTTTTATTATTTATATATATACAGTAACAGCAATGATTCACATTGTACTTTGAATATATGGGCTTATCCAAATAAATTCTATTTAAAAGAAATCTTCTTTGTCTAGTGGAACAGATGATAGTTTAAATTAGACAGTTCTGGGGTGGTTTGAGAAGAGATCAGCCTCAATGAATCTGCCAACTCAGAACTCACACAGAGCAGCAGACAAATGGAGTCTTTGCCCTAAACTAAAACGACCAGACGTCCCAAACTGTCACCTTCCAGATTTAGACCAATAACCACAGCACGAACCTGAAACTCCTAATAAAGTATCATGATCTCACTCCGGGTTCTGCGTGCTCATTTGCCAAATGGTTGGTTGGCTTGCAGCTATTTTTTGGGCAGGCTAAATAAACAGTTTTACTACCAATCATTTTCATGCTTTACTGTGAATTGGAGAATCTTTCCATGTAGGTATTTCTATTATTATTATTATTATTATCATCATCATCATCATCAGTATTATCATTGGTATTATCATTGGTTTTATTATCGGTGTTATTACTACTGTTCTATTATTATTATTTTCATTTGGGGATTTTCTCTGTTTAAAAACACACACTTTATTTTTGAAATGAGGATTATTTGCTTACTCTGATAGCTTTTACTGATGTGTCAGTGAATTTACTGACCGACATCCCTTTGCAGAAACTATTTAATAACTTTTGCCAAAGTAGAGAAGTAATTCTGGTGACTGTTTATTTAGATATACTACCCTGAGCCAAAAGAAGATGGCCAGTACTCTGGGCAAACAAACTTTCTAACTTCTAAGGAAAAGAAAATAATAGATAAACTTTATTATGAGTGCAAATAAAAGTCTGAATTAGAGGTCTTCATCACCTGATGGACCGTTCCCCAGGTCCTCTATTTATTTTTCTTCTTATTATTTATCTTGTAAATAGAATGTGTAGCATTACAGGAAAATACCTATTAGGATAAAATATAAACCAGTATAAATTATGCTAATTAATAGAACTATAATGTTTTTAAAGTTTGATGAGGCAAAACTGAGAGAGACTCGATGGCTTAGAGAACTCGTTCAGAAGAAATACTTTGTTTTATAAGGGACTGTAGCCCATGTGTGAACCATTTTTTTTAAATGAGAAGGAAACCCATGCAAGTATGTACATCTACGCAATGTTTATTTTGGTGATATAGTGAGCTGAGGTACGAATCCTTGCTGTGTATGTGTTTGTTTCCCTAATGTGTCCACAAAAGCAAGAGCTGTCACTCCTGTAACACCTGGGAGGCCTTACAGCTCCCCAGGACTGGGGTTGTAAGAAGCACACAGAGTAAGAAAGGATCCATTAGTCTCCCTTTACCTTCTGACACTGAAGAGAAACCCTTTGTGGTGGGTTTACGGATGCACTGCTTCCCCTGCTGACTTCCCAAAGAATAGAGAGAATTCTTCCTATGTGGGACTTAAAGGAAAGATCTATAGTTAAATCTTGAGCCAGTTGGAATAGAAAAAGAACCAAGCCCCTGACTTTTATAAATACGTGGCTTATGGTTCGTGAGAGAATTTGAGTTGGTTCCTTTGACTGGGATTATTCCATGTCATCTGGAGTACTTTTCTCCACTGGCAAGTGTGATGCACTTGAGGATAGTTTAGTCTTTTCATTATTGCAGGGTGAAAACCTAATGCAGCCGTCTAGGTGTTTGTAAGGTAGGTTATTCAGGTGTCTTATGTCCTGAACCGCTTCATCTTAGCACGTATTTCTCAAAGTTGAGAGAGCAGTCAGTAATGTTTTCATCTTGAGAATTAGTGTTATGAAGACCTTGGTGGAATATTTGAGTCAATTCTGTAGAATTTAAATAAATTGAGAGCCGTTTCTGTCTTAAGACGATGACAAAACCTTGGGTTACATAAACGTCAAGAAATCCCCTATTAATTTAAATGTGGACATTGTCAAGTTCAGCCTTCAGAGTGGCTAACTCGGCTCCGTTTCAGCATATTCTAAAGTAGCCTATGAGTTCTTGACAACTATTTATTTTCACTTTTTATTAGCTTGAATTGTGAATATTTTTTTTGAAATGTGTTCCAGAAATATAACCCATTGACAGCGAAGTGTAATTTGCTGCTGCCTTGTTACAAAGGGTAACGCTGATATAAAATGGAAGAGCAAACTGTGAGAGCAAAAAAGAGCAGTATACATTAGCAAAATAGATTCAATAGCGAACAAGACATTAAGGGAAAGTTGAAAAATGTATCTGTCAAAGAGTATGAAGATACACCAGTAGAGAAGTAATATATATGTATTTGATTTGTCTTTTTATGTCACAAGTAAATAAATATGTTTTACTGCGTTACCCCCTTAAGGAAATGCCATGGCCAGAAAAAATGACAAGCTGTGCAAGACGTGGGCAGAAAAGCCTTAAAAAGGCAAAAATTCTTGTCAATTAAATGAGAACTTTAGAATCCTACTCTTGTTAAGTAGAAACAGGTACCAGTTCGGTTTGTCAAGACACAGCTAGACGGATTCTAAAGCATTAGAGCCTTTCATGGCACTAGGAATAATTAACGAAAGAGAAGATGAAGAGAGGTCATTATTAGAGTATTAGAGTGAACAGGAGGCTAAATGGTCGAAAGCATGAAGCTGATTCATCTAGGGAAGACGATGTACGACTACATCATGCGAATATGTTCATTGTCAGGGATTGCCTACTGCAATGTATCATCTGTGAAGATCCGGTATAGTTGATATGAAAAATCAGAGGCTTTCAAATACTGAGAACAAACAGACCCTCAGTATTCACTACGGTTTACTCTTCTTTTTTTGCTGATAATCCATTTCTCAGAAAAACTGTGTCCAAAAGTACGCCTGATATCTACCTAAAAGTAGGGATATCTAACAATTGTTCTATATTAAGCTAATCATCTGAGAAAAAAACCTCAATAAATGAGAGTTTTATTCTGTTTATCCATTTCAGTTAGCAGTACTTTCTTTCCATGGCCAAAAATGTCATGAATTAGTGAAAATACATCTGTATCTAGTTCTTGGTTTATAGAAAAAATAGGGTTAGGAGAATAGAATATTTCTTTTAATCTCCAGCAGCTGTTTGAGGTGGAAATGAAGTATTCCAAGTCACTTTCAGAAAGGAGTCTGTGAGTCCTGCTGTGGTGGCCAACGTTCCCTCTCTCAGGCAAAGAATAAATTTCCTCTGAAGAGTGGATGGCTGCTCTGGGATTGATAAAACCAGCCTTTGGGGTTCCATTTTTCCCTTTCTCTTTTGTTTCCATTTGCTTAGTTTATCCAATTGCTTTATTATTTTACAAGCTTAGCAGCCAGCCCTACAAACTAAACTTGTAGGAAGTGGGGAGAAGAATCTAGGTTTATTTTATCTCAAGTCTGTCCCTCTGTACTTTACCCAGTACTTAGGAATTTCCTCCTATGAATTTTAAAGGCTGTGAAGGCAGGATTAGGCAATATTATTGACATGTAGTATCATTTATGAATGTTTGGAAATTGACTATAACATGACTGTTTTTTTTCTTTTTCTGAATTGACATTCAATTCTTAGTATGAGCAAAAATCGGTGAGAATGTTGTTATTTAAATCAACAGATTTTATTTTATTTAATATACCTGATGGTATTTTACATGAAAAGATGCTCGTGTTACTTTATGAAGTTGTAATGTGAAAGTGTTCTTCTGTCCATTGTGCAAGTACAGTGATTTAGTAAATAATATTTTTTACAAGTATCCCTTTCAATTCATGACTTAAAAATAGAGGAGACACACAGTGAGGTATACGATGTGCATCATTTCTGTCCAGTATGAAGGGCAGTTTTGCTGAAAGCGTTCTGGATTTATTTGCTCTAAGATATTTTACGTCTCAGAACTAACATGTTAAAATTGTTTGAGAAACGGCAAAAAATACCCAGAAAGTTGAAACATCTCAACTTCAGTTTACATTGTCTATTTTATATAAATCGCTTGGAGTCAAGGGGCATGGGGTAAGATCTGACATTTGGACTGTAGATTTAAGGTTTCTTAAGCAAAGTTCAACTAAATAATGAGAAAAAGGAAGGAAGAGAGTTTGGAAAATGTTGAGATATTACAGGAGCACCTACTTATCTGTGTATCTTGCAGCCTATTCACAAAATGCATGTACTGTCTCCTTCTAAGGACTGATCAGAGGTTGCCTCTTTGATTGCTGAGAACTGTAATGAAGTATTTGAGAACAAGGACAAAAACTCTGCTGAGAATCCACATAGAAGTTACTGAGTGCATGGCTTCTGAGTAATCTGAGTTTATGTGAAAACTTGAGATGATGATAATAATAATAATAATAATAATATAAGATTATTTATGTTTTTACCACGCCCAGTGCAATTTTCTGGGCATTGATCCATTTTAGAAATAAAAATCAGTTTCTTTATTTCTAAAAGGAAACAAAGTGACTTATATTAAAAAGGAGGATCTGTGCCTGGTGGATCCTCCTGAAAACTACACTGAGGCACATGGAAAATCACAAGGTGATTGGTAACAAGCAACAGGGCATCACTTATCATGCCTGACAAATATAGTGGCCTTCTGTGATGAGGCAGCAGCTTTGGTGGATAAAGGAAGAGTAACTGATGTCATCTACCTGGTCTTTTGCAAAGCATTGTACACTGTCCCGCATGACATAGAATCGTAGAATCAGTAGGTTGGAAAGAACCCACTGGATCGAGTCCAACCACTCCTAACGCTCCCTTAACCATGCCCTTCAGCACCTCATCCACCTGTCCCTTAAACACCTCCAGGGAAGGTGAGTCAATCACCTCCTTGTGCAGCCTGTTCCAGTGCCAACATCCTTGTCTTTAAATTGGAGAGCCATGGATTTGATGTATGGATGGCTCGGTAGATAAGTGGAGACCAGTGACACGTGATGCTCTTCAGGGGTTTGTGTTGGGACCAACAGTGTTTAATCTTTGTCAGAGATATGGACAGAGGGGTTGGGTGCACCTTCAGCAAGTTTGCCGACACCACCAAGCTCTGTCGCGTGATTGACATGCTAGAGGGGAAGGGATGCTGGATGAGCGGTAAAACATGAGCTAACATGGCATGGTGCACTTGCAACCCAGAAAGCCAACCATATCCTGGGCTGCATCAAAAGAAGCATGACCAGCAGGGCGAGGGGAGTGATACGACACCGCTATCGTGGGACCTCATTTGAATCACTGCTTTCTGGGCCCCCAACGTAAAAAGGACATGAATCTGTTGGAGAGAGTCCAGAGGAGGCCACAGAGATGATCCGAGGGCTGGAGCAACTCTGCCGTGAGGACAGACTGAGAGATTCAGCCTGGAGAAGTAAAGAATCTGGGGAGAACTTTTAGCAGGCTTCCAGTACCTGAAGGGAGCGATAGGAAAGCTGTGGAGGGACGCTTTAAAGGGCATGGAGGATGAGGGGGAATGGTTTTAAGCTGAAAGAGGGGAGATTTAGGTTAGATATTGGGAAGAAATTAGTTACTGTGAGGATGGTGAGGCCCTGGCACAGGATGTCCAGAGAAGTTGTTGTTGCCCCATCCCTGGAGGTGTTCAAGGCCAGGTTGGATGAGGCTTTGAGCACCCTGATCCAGTGGGAGGTGTCCCTGCCCGTGGCAGAGGGGATGTTATTAGGTTATCTCAAAGGTCCCTTCCAACCCAAACTGTTCTAAGAACCTATGATTTAAACAAGAAACTGAACATTATAAAAGCAAAACTTCAAGTAACATTAAAGTTTGACTGCTTTCATGAACTCTGTGACAAGAAACATCCCTTTTTGGCAATAACAGATGAACTCGGGCAATAATTTCATGTTGTTGTTTCTTAGATGTGCCATTTCAGTTGTAGAGCAAGCAGATCTGAGATCTCTTCAGTTCCCATGGACTATATTTAACTAAAGAACTAAATTTGCATCAGGTTAGTTAGTACTGATGTTTGTGTATTGCAAACAGTAGTAATATTAATGAGTGTTGTAAAGCTGGTGACGTATCTTGATCATTATGAAGAAAATTTAATGGAGAGAGACATTTGGATTTCTGCCATAATATTTTAGAGACATGTTTTTCTTGGTTTTGGTTTTACTTTTCTCCCATTTTTCTAGCGCTTAAAGATTATTTCAAGATCTTACAAAGACCTTCCACTGTGACAAAACAAAAGTTCGTTTACTGAGCAGTCCTTAATATCAAGTAACAGTAGTTTTATTTTTTCTAATCATAATGCGTGTGCCATGAGCTTTGAAATGCTCCATCACCAGAGAAATCTAGAGTTTTTCTAAAATAGGTGTATAAATAACTGTCAGTTGATGCAGTTGCCTTTCTTCATTGTTTCGTCTTTCATTAACGCTTCATTCCTATTCTCTAGTTCACTGGTTTCCAAGCTCTCTTTATGGATAATGCTCCTTTGTGGAACTTGTACAGGATTTGTAGCTGCTCACAGAAACCCATCAGTTGCTGCTGTTTTCATTTAAGTGTTTGGTGAAAGACTAATGAAAAAAATGAGACTTGGCTGTGGTCCATGGTTTAAAAACTTCAGGAGCACAATCTTTGGACTGTGTTGTATGAACTCAGGTAGCTATATATATTCCTTGGTTTTTAGATCTCAGCAATAATTCTTCCCTTGCTTACTATACCATTTACATGCCTACATATTTACTTCCATGACAGTTTCAGTGAGATCCATCTCACTTTACTGCTCTTTTACAACTTACAGTTTAATTATAGGTCTTTCAGTAATCAGTAGAATCAAAGATTACCCATCCGGTCTCTGTGTGTATGTTTTAGAACAAGATGTCGTCTTCAGAAAGAATAAACTTCTAACACAAGACAGATTTTTCCTTCTTATCTGGCCCTCCCTTAGGATCAAAATTGACAACTTATTAGACCTTTCCAAATAACAGCTGAAAATTTCATAGGAGAAAAGATTTCTGTTTAAAATAAAATTTAGTTAACTGATTTGTTGATTATGACACTTAATCCCCTTTTTTTTTGTGGGCTTTTAGTACATTTTTTTCTAAAGTACAGTAAGAGAAACAATGAATTGTTATTGCTGAATGATTTTTAAAAACTTTGAACATCTGTGAAATTCATTCTCACATGCTCTTATATTTTTTTAACATGCAAAAAGAGGCATGTAGATAGAATATTTGGAGTATAAATAGAGTGTTGGAGTATTTTTAACCTCATCCCACTCGTTACATTTAGCAAAAAGGCAAGTTTTGCTCCTTAATAGTAAAGACTTCACAGTAAATGACTTTTTGTTTGGTCATAATGGAGAAGTAATGTTGAACACCAACATATTTCAGTATAACAATGAAAATGAGGCAGTGGATGACTGTTAGATACAGACAAGAGAGGAATGAATCAGGCAGCTGCTCTGAAAGTTCAAAGTAATTATCCTGTCTGAAAATAGGTCTGGTGGTAACCCCCTAACATTGATGTAATACAAGCAGAATTTATTTTGGTCACAAATGAATATGATTTATAGCACTTGATAATGGAACTTGGTTTCAAAAGCAGCATTTTTTGCTGATGGAGAGGAATATGAATAGGACTGCTCAAAAGAAACTCTTACTGGAAATAGAGAACAATCGCAGGAAAGAGCAGGAGAGAGACGAACTGCCTGTGCAGTGAAGAGGTGAGAGTATGAATTTTAGAATCAACATGAATAGAGGGTGCCCTAAATAGAAAAATGTGGGAAGACTGACTGTGATGGGTCTGATGTTGCAATCACGAGGGAGGTTTTTACTCTAACTTTTAAACTAATTTCAAGAAGTAAAATTAGAACAGCACTGCTTTATGAGGTTTCTATTCACAAAATTAGTTATTGTAGTTCAGTAATACTGAATTATGATGAAAATGTGCCAACTCAGGCACGTAATTGTCTATTTGCTTTTTAGTTTAATGAAGATATTGAAATAATGTCACCAGTGGAAGCAAATGATCGAAACATAATTTCTTAACCATAGTCTTAAAAGTTTTAATCGTATCTACATGATTGTACATAAGACCAGCCATTTATTCAGTGGATGAA
The DNA here is from genome assembly GCF_017976375.1 of Cuculus canorus. Lineage (NCBI taxonomy): Eukaryota > Metazoa > Chordata > Aves > Cuculiformes > Cuculidae > Cuculus > Cuculus canorus. The sequence continues at coordinate 4,418,438 of NC_071407.1, read as the reverse complement.
GAAGCTTTTCATCTTTTTGTTACCCATCCTTTACTATTAAAAGTTTTAATTTCCTGTTTTATGGCTAGTATGCTTAGTAGTGTGCCATCTATTCCTTCAGGTTTAGTGATTATCCATCCATCCATCATCATTTCAAGTTGTCCATAAGGGTTCCCTTTGAATAAGCACTTGCTGACTCCCTTTGATGTCCATTACGTTAGTTTTCAGTATAATTTAACTATTATTATTGGTTACCAGAAAAAACATGTACAAAACCACTTCAGTCATTCGTGGGGTAAAGATCATTTAATCCTCACCTGGATCTTATAAAATGCAATGATTGGGTTTTAGTTGGGGACTGGTGCAGTACTTTTGGCTTAGAACTTTTACTAAAATTTATTTTTCGGTGCTGAAATACTAGACCATTTTCTCAGGAATTCTGTAGATGTATGAGAATCTTGTTCAGCTTTAGAAACCTGTATTAGGAAGGTTTGCAGCAGAAGCCGTGGGAGAATGGCTCGTGGCCAAAGTTAAGAAACCCACTGGAACGTGTCCGGTTATGTATGTTCTTACCCTTTCTCTGCAAACTCAGGTTCGTTCTCCCCTCTCTGCTGAGAGATGTAGTGGGCTCGGATGCTCTGCTGGAATATTGAGGAAAGAGAGAAACCAGCTCAGAAGTAAAGTTCTTCTCTAGAATTTATTCCAGCCTGATTCTTAAAATTACTTAATAAAATTCTTTTATTGAAATATGCTCCTGAGTCAGGAAAGGTGGAAGAATTAAGGTTGCTGGTACAATTGTTTTTTTTTTATTTACTTTTTTATTAGGCCATGACTGTACAATTTTTAATAACATGGCTACATACTACTTGCCGGGGGAACTTTCCTTCTACAATGCACTTAATGAATTTGTTTGTGGGGGATGAATCGGTGATCATGTAATAGAAAGATGGATGTATCTTACTTTCCTGTTTAGTTGTTACAGTGGGAGGAATTACAATGATGGAAGGAGCTGCAAAACAAGAATGATTGTGTGTAGCATTATATAATTTGGAATATTATGAAGAATCAAGCTCTAGGTATTTCAGATGAGCTGCTCATGATTAATGGATGTTTCTGTCCTTGGTCTCTTTGTTTCATTCCTTGTCCTGTAAAATGAGACTGGTAACGCCTGCTCATCTCACATTAAAGTTGTAACAAATTCATTAACTTTTCTGAAGAACTTAGGAAATGATAATGACGAATACTACAGAAAACCACATTAGAAATTAATTCTGTCTTTAGAAAACGTGTATTGTATAGTAAACGAGGCGTGGGCCCGACGCCAGGTATTGAACATAGAACAAAGTGTTGGATAGCTGCCCACTAAGTGTGCACTCACCCAAAAATAACTCACAGGCACGTTGATTGTAGTTGTTCATCTTACAGCCCTCGTATCCTTCTTTAGCATACCTTTTTTGTATGTAGCTTCATCACTGGTTTACACTAAACATATCCAATATTTAAAAAAAAATTAATTACTAATGTAATTACATATTCTCAGCAAGTTGGAGTGGCATTCAGAAATACCAAGTAGAATTTCAGATATCTCAAGGCTTCTGTATCACCTTTATTCTTTTGGGAACATTTGGCATTTTTGGAAAACGCAAAATTTTCTTCTAACACAAAAACTTGAATATGGGAATAGCTCTGTTCCTTGTTGGGACGTGACTATAGAAGTCCCATGTTAAGCGATATTAACCATATTAAAAGTCATGGGTCTTCATTAAAGAGAGAGAACAGTTTCTTGAAAATTAACAGCGATACTAGGATTAAACAAGTGCTTTGAAATTTATTTTCCTCATTTAATTAAATGGCTTTCTTCTCCTAATTATTGTTGTGTTCTCACACGCACTCATTACTGACATTTTGAATTGATTTTAATGACTCCTTTTGACTATGAAAGCAGTCAAGGGTTTTAAAAGAATCAAAATAGAGATGTGAAAAGACTCAATAACCGTAAGTCCTTGTTATATTTGACCATTGAAGGTGTCAGGATGGTATTGTGGTCTTGTCTTGCAATGTCCTTTTTCTGCTGCATTCAATGATTTTTGATACAAAATGAAGCAACTTGCCTGGGAACAGAGATTAGATTTGAGGACTTCACTTTGCATTTTGAGTGCCTGGGTCATTTGACTTCCTCTTGTCTCTTGCTCGCTGTGTGCAAATTAAATCTTTTTTTCCTGGTAGTGTGAATTCTTCTGCCACTTCTCCCTTACCTTCACGAAAATGATGAGGCAGACACCCCGCTAGGCAAAATAGGAGGAGCTAGGTTTATCCTGCCAAGAATAAGACAGCTACAAGATGTTTTCCTAGTGAGAGCTCTGGAGGCCACACCACAGCAACGTGGGAGCTGATGTTTGTGCTGAACTCGGTAGTAGCCGTGCTTAGGATGTCCTGAGCTGACTCCTGGAGAAGCTTCCGCTCTAAAAGACTCAGCTTGTGGATTCAAAGTATTGTGTGTGGAATTAGGATCTGAGCTGTGCGCTCAGAGTTTGTGTAGGAGGTTCCAATATCTTCAAGAACTGTTCCTGTGAAACTTTAGACATAAAAGTTGAGGGAGTTCATAAATTCTATTCTAGTGTGTGGCTGTTTAAATTCTGTCTGTCTGGAACTTGAGTCACCTCTATCTTCTATCAGCTTTGAGATGAAGGGCTCGGCTGTGTGTCGGAGCCAACGACACGTGAGATATTTTAGTCATTTGTACCATCACGAAGTAGGAAGGGATCATTGCTGTTGTAATGTCATAGAGGTTCTGCCTCTTTCTCTGTCCACCAGCACAGGGAAACTCTGAACATCAGGTTTTGAAAAACACATTCATTTCAAAGATATTAAGTAGGAAAATGTAAACATGGAGGATATTGATGCCATAAAAAAAATAAAATGCTGGATATTAAAATTTTACTGAAACAATTGAAAACGAAGATGAAACTGTCTTCTGCATATTTCCAAAAGACTGGGGATATGCAGAAGAGCAAGTAATTGTTAAATAAATGGTGTGTTTCAGGTAAATTATGTTTCAGTTTACTTTTTTTAAAGATGAAAGAATGCAACACTCATTCTGTAACATCATTAACATTTTTTCCATAGTTAAGAGTCTGTGCAGTGCTCAAGATGGTTAAGTACCCGGTCTCCTTGGGAAATAATTATACCTAATTGACACTCTGAGAATATAAAATGTTTTGAGAATTAAGTTTAGATTGAGGGAATATGATTTGGAAAAACATGGGATTCATATTCTAGATTTTGAAATTCTTGCAGAAAAATTAAAATCACCAAAATGAACCAGAGTGCATCAGTGGTGATTCTGAAGAGTCAGCATTTTCTTCTCTAATTCCCTGAAATAATTCTATAAGTTTGTGTATTTAATTTTTAGATGCTTCCATTGATAATAATTTGAGTTCTGCTTCGTAATAGTTTAGTGAAGATCTTCTCTTCCCATATTGTAGGACTAGGTTGGCTTAGGTTGAAGTCCTTTGGCACGTTTGAAGAATCCCGGGGCAAGTTGCATGTATCGATCACCAGAACTCTTCTTGAATGACATAAGCAGTGGTGTTCAAGGCTCTTTGGGTACTACAGAAGACATAAGAGAAGGGCTGCTGTGTGGGATATATAATTATCTTCAATACTATTAATGGAGTGATTACTAATTACTAATGCCATAAAATACTTTGGGATATCTTGAGCATGAAAGGTACTATATGTAACCAACTGTTGCTGTTTTACACGATTTACTGTTTCAACTGCATGTTAGGTAAAAATGCGGTAACGAAAGTAGAAATATTTTTCAGATTTGGTTCAGACTGTAAAGGTAAGAAAAATAATATAGTTTATCAGTGTAAGGACTTTTTCTGCATCCCTTGAGAAACAATTTCCTGTTTTCCTGGCTTTTAGCAAGTAAAACAGAAGTTAAAAACCATGAAAGCAAACAAAACAACAGCAACAGTAAACCTCATTAAAAAAATCATTCATATTGTTTTGAGAGTAAATAACTTTGAATTTTTTTAAAGTTGTGTGCAGAAAAGCTGTTCATTCATATATGGACAAGTGTCTTGTGTCTATTCCCAATTTTGCCTTATGATGAGATCTTAAGTATATACCACTGCTGGTCTTTGGCTGATACTCTGCGTCTCTTGAGAAGACACAATCCAAGCTTGAAGGAAGACTATGGCATTTTAAAATGGGAATTTTCTCTATATTGTGAGCAAATCAACAGTATCTTGTCCAGAAAGCCTGTCTACACTGTTTCTTGCATCTTGTACCCTTTGCAGTGGCCAGAGTTTCTGGAGGACTGTGTGCTGTGATGTGTCCACCATACCATCCACCACAATAACTGGATTTGCAAAGATGCTAAAGCATTCACTTGTATTTTGTGGGACCCCAAGTTGACCAGAGCAGGAGATGATTATAAACTGGAGAAGGGCAGATTTAGACTAGACATAATGAAGAATTGATCTTCACTTATAGCGTGGTGAGACACTGGCCCAGGTTGTGCAGTGGAGCTGTGTCTGCCCCATCCCTGGAGGTGTTCAAGGCCAGGTTGGATGGGGCTTGGTCAGCCTGATCCAGTGGGAGGTGTCCCTGCCCATGCAGGGGGTGGAACTAGATGGGTTTGAAGGTCCCTTCCAACCCAAACTATTCTGATTCTATGGTGTAGCCCATCTATACGTTATTCGTAGCCTTTTGGCTCTGCTAATGATTATGAGAGATCTGTTTAATAGCGGTCAATCTCTACTTGCCATCTTCTGTCCCACTGCCTTTAAATATGTTCTGGTGCAATGGTAATCTTACCGTTAAATATGTAGAAATGGCACATAATTACTAATAGAGTCAATGAGATCTTACTAATTGGATTTGCGTAGTTATAGAAGTGTAGGACAGTATTAATAAATAAATGAGCTTTTAATTTATACTTAATTTTTATATTTATACATCTTTTGCCTTTATGAGCTTGGAAATACTTGAGCAAAACTCATTATCTAAGATACCTAGATCAACTTACCCTTATTTGAATAATGGAACTGTGGTGGCTAATAATAAAGTGGACTTTTCAGCTTCTAAAGTCATGGTAATTCTTTTTATGTAACTCCTCTATTTTCTAATTTTCTCTCCACACTCATTGTTTAAAAATAAAATAACAAAGCTCCCATTTTCTTTAACTGATAAGACAATACAGTGGACTATATTCATGCTTCATTGACCAGTAAGCTTTTTTCCCCTCCTTCTGTGTTAATCTTCCTATGGGATACAACAGAGTGTATTTTTTCGGTTGATGTGTTGCTACGGAAAAAGTGATTGTCAGCAGTAAGCGAGCTATTGAGTGCCACAAAAGGCTGACACAGCCTTTTCCTGCTTTGACTTAATCTCTCACTCTCTTTGTGTTTACTGATTCTGTTTTTATGATCTCCTATTTTTCATTTGTAACACACTGCTGGTGTGGTGTTGGTGACTTGTATGGAATACCGTCAAGAGAAGGATCAAAATAGGGCTTCAAAGTTATTCACAAGGATGTAGCATCAAAGACGACTTGCATCTAACCATATTTTAAGGTGGAAAAAATAGTAATCTGAATCATGTACACTTACAAGTCGCCTCCGTGTTGGCTATGACAGAGGAAAAAACAGAATCTTTGGATCCCTCCATAACCGTAGTGATCAAATGATTCTGTTAGATCTGAAGATATCTGCCCCCCTTACAGAGCATTCAAGATCCATCCATATCTGGTTTACAACTGACTGCTGCACAAGAATTATTAGTCTGCTGGCACGATTTACATTTCTAAGGGTTCTGCTGGTGCTCGACTATTGAAGCATAGAACCATAGAATCATTAAGGTTCTGCTGGTGATCGACTATTGAAGCATAGAACCATAGAATCATTAAGGTTGGAAAAGACCTCCAAGATCACGAAGTCAAACCATCAGCCCAGCTCCATTGTGCTTCCTGAATCATGTCCGAAAGTACCCTGTCTTTATGCTTTTTGAGCACCTCCAGGACAGAGACTCTACTGCCTCTCTGGGCATCCTGTTCCAGTTCTTCACCAGTCTTACCTGACTGCACCGAACATTGCCTGCTGAGATTCTACGTGGTATCTTCTATGAACTGCATCTGCAGTTATCTCTGTTGACTGGGTCTTTTTCTTACATTATGTAGGTGGTGGAAATCTGTGACAAATCCACCCTTGCTCCTTCCTCCTTCCTCCTGCAGAAAAGTTCCTTTTCATTCTTTCCTGGTTCTATGATTCAACTAAGGGTTAATGTCATTCCTTCACCTTCTGAAACACAATGACATAGCTCAAAATGTCTTTGAACTTGTCCCAAGCATTTTATACTCCTTCCAGGAAGGGTTAAGCATGGTGTGGGTCATCCGAGGATGGCCCTTTCTCCCTTCTGCACCTTCGCCAACTTTAGCTGGCTGTCAGGGCACTGCTGCGTGTGCAGTGATGGAGATGGCATCAGTTCCTGATGGCATCAGTAGGAACTGCCTGGTGAACTCCATTCCTTCCACAGGTGGAAAGAAGACTGTGTAGAACAAATGTCCTTTGGAGTGAAATATAATCTTTTTGAGTCAATTCTAAACTGCCACTTGTTTCTCTTGTATGAGAAGCTTTTATCACTTGCCACTCAAAAATCGCTTAGAATTCTGGCAGTTTAGAAAGGATGTGCTTGGTGGTCACACTATTTCTGTTCAAAAATCCCACTACATAATTGTACTGTAGATACAACTTTTCTTCCAAAACTTTAAACCTAATAATTCTCAAATGTGCTATGGTAACGTAGCTATGTAAACCATTTATAAAACACATTAAGGCATATGACTGTAAAACTAAAATATTTAAATGCATTTTGAACAGAATGTTTGAATAATTATTTCAGAGTAAAATTAGGGAACTGGTAACGTTAGCAATACTTGATATTGTATGTTGACATAATTACTTAACAAAGAATGACTATTTCAAGTTATGTATGATAGCTGATCTTACTCCATGGTAGAATCTGTTTCTTAATTTAGTTATTTTTCTTCATTTTGTTTGTTAGTGCTTCACTTCATTTTGTTTTCTGTTGTTGCTTCAAGATCTTATAGCGCAAATACTTTAGAGTAAATGTATGTGAATTATTCTGACTTGTAGATTACTCCATTTGTTTATAGTAGAAGTGAATGGGAAGTTTTTGGATGCTTGCAAAGCATTTTATTAATATAGTATGCCCTTGAATCTGTTTTATTTTTACATTCTGTTTTGTCCACAGACAGCCTTTTGATTGATTACCAGTTTACCTTTAGCTTATTACAAGAAGACGATCGCCATCACACTGCCATAAACTTTATAGCAAATCCAGAACAGGTAAGAAAATGTTATTAAGTTTAGACAAGGTTTGGAGAGTCATGGTTAAGTTTTCCATTGCATTTGTCCATGATTAAACGTTTGCCAAGTGCCTGTAAGGATTTCATTGCAATCAATTTCACTGGGTATTTTCTTGAATAGTGAGATAGTTCAAATCTTTTCAGAAACTGGAAAGTCATAGAATCCTAGAATCACCAGGTTGGAAAAGACCTCTGAGATCACCGAGTCCAACCATTCCTACCTGCCACTAAACCATATCCCTGAGCATCTCATCTACCCGTCTTTTGAGCACCTCCAGGGATGGGGACTCCACCCCCTCCCTGGGCAGCCTCTGACAGTGCCCGATGACCCTTTTGGTGAAAAATTTTTTTCTGATGTCCAGTCTGACCCTCCCCTGGTGGAGCTTGAGGCCATTCCCCCTTGTCCTGTCCTCTGTCACTTGAGAGAAGAGCCCAGCTCCCTCCTCTCCACAACCTCCTTTCAGGTAGTTGTAGAGAGCAATAAGGTCTCCCCTCAGCCTCCTCTTCTCAAGACTTGTTCTCCAGCCCCTTCCCCAGCCTTATTGCTTTTCTCTGGACACGCTCCAGAGCCTCAACATCCTTCTTGTGATGAAGGGCCAGAACTGTGCACAGGATTCGAGGTGTGGTCTCACCAGTGTGTTCGTTGAGGGGACTTTACTAACTGGTAGATCTACTTCAGCTCAACTCATACTCCAAAATATTGTCTGTTGGTTTATTTTATTGCTGATCCCATGGGTAACAAGTTTTAGTATCTTCCTGTGACGAATTAAAGGAGTATGCCTTCCAGTTAAGAAATTCTTATTAGCACATGAGAAAATTCATTTTTGAATGGTAATTAAAATATAGCCATTTGTCATGTATTTTTTCTTCAGTTTTGTAAAGAAAAATATTTCATTATCTTTATTACAATCTGAAAAGATAACTGGTGTAGTTTTACGCTTACTTGTACCATGTGCTTACTGAAGCAAAAGAGAGGCTTCCCGTTAGCTCTGAATTATTACCATTTCTCTTTATGCTGAAAATGAAAAATGGAAGGTGATGAAAAGACTATATTCACTTATGTGCAAGAGAGCTATATTCGATACATTCTGATGCATGTTGCTAACTTCAGTATATTTTCTTTTTTTAATCCAGTCAAATAAAAATTTGGATATATCAATTAATGCATCAAACAACTTCAACCTCAATATTACATGGTCTGTTGGCTCTACAGGTGAGGGTGAATTTTTTGTGTAATGACATTTTCTCATATGATTTCATGATCCTTTAAGCTATTTTAACCTGATTGTGTCTTTGTTACTAATTTTGATAATAAAACTTTACCGAATGTGTTATTTTGCCATTCACATTATGCCATTATTAATTATATTATTTAAACCTCAGATGATAATTTGCAATCTGAACAAAGCTTCATTAATATGTTAACTTTCTCTCCTATTCAATTAAAATTACTTTGGTGGGAAAAGCTTGTAGTCTATTTAAATTTTTAAAACGACAGTGTTATGAAACGCTGTGATTTTAATTAAGATAAATTGCTTCCTTAACTGCTGCAGAGACTGAGATTTTAATTTCTTTGTTTCAGTGTTCAAGCTAAAAATTTAATTATTAACCTTAACATTGATATCAAACAATAAAGTTCTTCTGTGTATGCTGATAAAAGGAGCTGCTTATCTATTTTTCTCCAACTTTGAACCCCATTACTCTTCTTTGTTTTAATAAGAAGGAAGAAAAGCTTTAGTTAGACAGTTTCTCTGAATTGGTTCTATTGACTTTCTGAAAACGCATCCAAGGAGAAGCATGATGCCTAAATTGAAATTGTACTGAAATAAAACAGAAAAAAAATATTTTTAGAGAAGGTTCCGAGTTGTCTCACTTAAATTCATTAATTTTTTCATCAATGTAATTCTGAAGTATTTTAATATCCCATAGTTAATAAATTCTAATTGTTCCTTTAACAGCACAGTCACCTCTATATTGGCAAAAAAAACAATACATGTTTATTAGTAGGTACGTTATAAACACTTTAATGAACAACTAGAACTCTACAGCAGCAATGTGAGATCTAGACAAATTCACTTTCATGCTTTCTTAACCTATGAGTTTTTATTGAAATGGAATGTAAATTGCTAGAGGAAAGCATGTTGCCTGTTTAGCTGACCATAACAACTTCATTCTAAAATTCGTGTAGCTTCTATCCATTTTCTGATTAATCCATAATCTTTTGAAACCGGAGTAAGAGTTTCTGTGAATTCTCTGTATGCGTATGAAATACAGCTGATGCGCTGTGTTAACCATCAGAAAGGGTTATTAAACTTACAGAGTGAAGATGCCAAAAGTAATTAAAAAATTCAAGTTTCTTGTGCAAATTTGCTTTGGCACCTTTAATGATGATTGATATTTACCATTAACTCTGTATATCCTACATACGTTTTTTTCTGTAGCTGGAACAATATCTGGAGAAGAGATTCCTGTTGTTTCTAAGGCTAATATTAAGGAATACAGAGATAGCTTTTCCTGTGAAAAATTTAACTTTCGGAGCAACCCAAACATCACTTTCTACGTCTATGTCAGCAATTTCTCCTGGCCAATCAAAATACAGGTTAGTATGACTCTTTTGTGCTTGTAATGACGTTCACGGGTTAGCTTTATGTTGAATTTCATGTCTTCACTCATACAGAAAATAAACAAATAGTATTATTTGCATGTTGTATTTTCTCTGCATGTTATGCTGCTTGTGCTTTCAGTAGTGAATCAGACTTCAGACACAGTTTTAAATCTAAAGTTAGAATTATTGAACATAAATATTTATTTTTAATATCTCTTATACATTGAGATGTATACATAAAAGAGGGCGTGCGAATATGTGTGCAAGTACCTAGACATTTGTGTGTAATCTTTCATTAATCATTAGCTTTCTTAGCCTCTGATCTTCTTGAAGGTTGAATGCCTGTATCATATTTCAATTCGCGTATTACAAACTTCGGTTAACACTAAGTGAATTTGGTTAGAATTTATTTTCTGCTTTGACTTCATTGGAATTGATTTCACTAAGTATTTTCTGGAATAGTGAGATACTGTGCAGTGGTAGAATTAAAAAAAAATAAAAATCGATGCAATGATGGTCAGTTCGGTTTTTTTACCCCCAGAAGTTTCAGTAATAGTTATAATTGCTGTAGCTGAATTTGTGAATACTGTGTCCTCTGCACCAATCAAGACGCGCTTTGTGTGGATGGCCAGCTGTTGACTGTAGCTTAGCTCATTATGGAATTAAATCTTAAAAATTAAATTGTTAAGATGATAATAAAGTGTCATAACTCCTAGTGATTTGCTCAGGAAACTGGAACGAGCTCAAAAGACTTGCCAATTAGCAATAATTACAAATATTCTACAGGTTTCAGTTTTAGTAGATACCTCCCCACTCCCTCCCTTTATTGTTACAAAGTGCAGAGCTTCATGTGTTTATACTATATATACACACATACATATATATGCACACATATATATTAAATTCAAGTCATCTGCAGAGGACCCTCCTGGATTAAAGCAGTTGTCATCTAAGTAAAGTGGCAGAGAAATATTATTCTTGTGTAAAGTAAAGCTGGGCTTCTCATAATCATACCTGAGTGTTAACTGCAAATACACGTCACACAGTGTCGAAGGATGAATTTGTGCAACTTATTAACATTTATGCACGCATAAGGTTAAGTGCATTCTTTTACCCTTCTTATTAAGGGTATTTTTTACACTCACCAACCTCACTTTCTGAGGATAAAACAACTCCAATTGCCATATAGCCTTCCTAAAGAAGCCCATGAAGCAATTTGAGCTTTCACTGCGTTACACGCTCCTTTCACCTTTCGGATTCAAAGGTGCCTATATCATCACTGTAGGACAAATGTTATTAAGGTGATGTATTCCTACGATGTGCAACTCTTTGTCATATTTTGGCAGATTGCAGCTCCTTCCTGTGCTGTTTCCAGTGCAGCGTGACACCGTAATGGCAACATGTTTTAATGTTTGATGAAAGAAATTCTGATTATTGATTACATCCCAATTTTTTAATCAGACTTTTTCTTATCTGCCACAGGTGCACAGATTTTTTTGTATTGATTTCTGAGGCACATTGAAATTCATCAGTCTATACAGTTCTCTTCTACAGATGATGTTGCTTGAGTATTTCATTCCTTTCCTGTCCTGCTAATCTTTCATAAAAAGCTTCTTCCATCTAGAAATAAAGTCACTCCAATTTTATGCAGTGGAAAAAGTATGCAAAGGTTCAGTTATGGAAAGTTCTTCAGGATGCTAATATTGTCCTCTGTATTTGCCTTCCTAAATCAACAGGATTATTGTTTCGCTTTCAACTTTTTTATGCTGTGATTTGTTCTTTTCCAAGGAAATATCTGAAGTTCAGATTACCCTTATAGATTTCTTATATTTGGTGCTCTAGCCGTAGATAAGATCTTCAAATGATAAATTGAGTAAGGAGCTTTTAAGAGAAAACAAGTTTAGTTTTATGTTAACTTTATGATTCTGTATATAATAGAAATCTTAAAAATATGTGAGCTTTCTTGTGACTTAGAGTAAAGAGAGAGAAGTCATTGCTCATCCCTATGCAGAGGCTGAATTTTCCAAGGCCACTACTAAATGGGCTCACTGTTAAAATATTTTTCGTCTTCTACATCTATATCTCTTAGCATAGCAGATTTTCACCTTCACGACATTCAAAGGTGGTTGACATCAGTCTATTACTGTATTGGAGAGCCTCCGTTTAAAGGATGATGACTCTTACAAAGATGATGTTACTGTTGTACTGATGAAAGGACTCTGGGAGGGTCAAGATACTGATCGTGGACTTGAGTTCTGATTTGGAATGGGGACCTCTTCTAAATGGTCTGTGAATTAATATTTGAATGGTCTAGAAATTAGTTTTCTGAATTAGCCACCTTTGCTTTTCTGTGATCATTAGAGAGAGAGCTCTGTGTTGTAGTGCAGGGCTTGGGATGTTATGGAAGCTGGCCTGTGCGTAAATGGTCTTTGACACCAAACTATGTGCACGGTAGTCCTTTCCACTAATGCAGTCACACTACATTGCTCAGATCATGCTGGTTAAAAATGCGGTGATATTTTACATCAGCTCAGTGCTCAGTTTCCTTTAATCCTGTTAAAGCTAAGGAAATTACCGTGGCTTCCGTGAGAGGCGATCTATATGTAGGAATAAGTGAGATAGCAACACGAAAGGTGGCATATGCCTTTTACCCAATACTTCTGTAGGGGACTAAATACTCACTTCAGCACATGGAGCATGTTTCAAATACAGTCTGAGTACCCATCTCCTGTATTTACATTATTCGTTGCAACTTGTCAAGAATAGATTATACAAAGAATGAGTTCCTAAAGAAACAGAAATAGTGACCTTACTTCCCTTGTAAGTGATATTTCAAGTTATGGCGTTGACATGCATTTCACCACTCTCCTTTTATGCCTGTTGTTATGGTGGCGCTGGAGCTGAGATTACTTGGATCTTTCGTTACGAAGGTTTTGCTTTTGGTGTTGGAGCTACTGCTTTTACCATTTTGTTTTCTATAGGAGAAGGAACAGCATTTCTCATTATACAAGACATTTAGTTTCATTTTCTGTCTAAGTCACATCTTTTATCTCTATTTTTGCATTCAGTCCACTTCAGGATTTTCATGACTACAAAGAAAAGTTGTACATCTCAGCGGGTGATTGTTTATTTGAATCAATGTGGCTCACAGTTGTTTCCCCAAGTACCATTACTATGCATGTTCAGCAACCTTGGAGGTTTTATCCTGTGTCTTAATAAATCCATGACAATTCTAACACAAAATATCCTCTTTTGAAATATGATTTCCTGGATTTGGAAAAAGGATACATGAAGGTTGTGTCCATACAACCATTTTATGAAGATGTGCCAGTCTGTGGTCACTCTTCACCAGCACCTACCCAGTGACCCACGTTATTTTTGTCACTGCTGAGCCTAATGACCTCAGAACACAAGTTCTTCAGCACTGCGTAGTGATTAATTACTTACCAAACATAAAAGCTAGGTAGGAATTTTTCAGTTTCAAATGAAGTCCTGTTTCCTTTCTAACACATACTCGAGGTTCCCATTAGTCAGCACACTTCTTGTGTCCAGAATGGCCATGGGCACACGGTTGGGTGCTCAGTCAGTAAGAGAGCTCTGCACCCCCCAGGGGAAAACACTGCATTTACATTTCCTGATGCTGGAAGCATTTGATTTAGCTATAAGGTCTCTTTTTCCTTGACATCAAAGGAGAAGCAGAAATGTGACATAGTTGCATAAGGGGTCGTTAGAAAGATGGTGATGTAGAACATCTTCAGCTTAAAGCTGTTTCCACAAATAGACCTGTTATTGGGTGTAGTGTGGAGTTTTTCTCAGACGCTGGCACAGGAATGTTGGATATTTTCCTGCTGAATTACTGGAAGAGTTTACACCACCTTTTTTTTTCTGTAATGCAGAATTGTCTGGGAAATAAGGATAAATACAGACCCATAAGCTTGGCTGTTCCAGGCTTTCACAGACAGCAGCAGTTTATGAATCTTTTCAGAGTAAGTCTCTATGAAGTATCTTTGTTATTAGAGGGTTCAAGCGTCCAAGTAATAGGATGTGATTTATCATCCAGACTTGCCAGGCCTATATTTGACTGAGTATCTTTGACATGCTCAGCCCTTTAAGTGTACCATATCTTCCATGTCTGTTAAACAAGACTCTGTGAGAAAATGCTGTTGTCTTAAATTTCTGAGCCGAATATACGATAAAGCCCTATAACTTGTTTCTGCTCATTTTTATTTTATTTTGAGAGTGGATGTAATTCAGCCTCTGCTGGTAATGGAATTTGAAGGCTGTAACGTTTATTGAAAAGCAGTAACTCAGGCTGTAGCCAACACCTCCAGTGATGGTCAGTGGTCCCTGAAGTAGTGAGCAGTCGTAAAGCTCAGCCTCCTGACAGCTATGCAAATATTAATAACAGCAGGAACAACATGTTCTTCAGTTTCAGGAAACTAATTTTACGGCAAGGGATTTTTGTCATTGAAGCTGGTAACAGATGTCTTTCCTTTTTTTTTTTGTCTCATCAGTTGCTCCCATATTCTGAAAGGTAGCAAGTGCCTATGAAACAAGCAAATACCTTAAACCACTGTCCTACTTACCGCCCCGGCTATCCAGTTGATGCACTCCGTCCCTAAGGACGGCAGTAACATTCCTGCTTCCGGATCAGCTGCTTTCATGCATCTATATCTCTTTGTAACTGTCAAACTTGCAAGTCTGATCTCAACTTGTGCCAGAGCAGCAAAATTTTCTCCCAGTTTTAAAGCCATATCTGTTCGACTGGCGGTTTCCTTTCCTCCCTGAAGTGTGAGTGAAAGATTCACAAGTGTCTGTGTTTTAATTGGGAGGGTCAGCTTAAGTGATAAAGTTCAACCTTGGCAGCAAAGCGTTGCCTGGCAAAATTAGGTTTGTATTTCATGGAAAAAAAAAATCATCTCTTTATTAATTTTCGATCATAGAATAATTAATCCCTTACACGTTTCCGTAGCATAGAACAATTAGTGTTACAGCAAAGTTAGAAGTGATGTTAATGTACATGCTGAATGCCTAGATGTGTTTGCAAGAAGGGATTTAATTATTCTTAAACAAGCCTACCGCAAGCTTTAGTAGCATATTGTTGGGTTCTTTTTTTTCTGCACTGTTGTTTCTGAGGAAAACTCTTTGGTGCCCCGTATTAGCTTGTATGCCAGAACAGAATAATGGATTATGTTGAGGATTTACATTTTATTTGTATGTAGCACAACAAATAATCAAAACTACTTCGTATATAAATTTTCATGATTTTTTTTTTTTTTAAAGGGGAAACCAAAGGATTTTTTTTAAAGGGGAAACCAGTGTTCTTTCAGCATCCTGGCTCCTCTTTCAGAGATTTTCCTTCCCCTGTTAATAGCCTTGCTGGTAGCAACCAAAGAAGGAGTACTATGTAAATTAAGAAGCATATCTACCTTTGCAATAAAATTTACTTTGGAGCGTAATTAATTAATTCATTTAAGCTTTTTTTTTTTTTTTTTGAGTTCTTTTTGAATTTTTAATATTCATGAATGACTTATACTGTTGTAAAAGCTCCAAGAAGTTAAACTTGTCAGTCACTGCCATTAGAAGTTACAACTCCGGCACGAACCCGATTACCAAATTTAACAAATAAAGATTGGAGCTTTTTGTGTTTTAAGACCTTTGTGGATTTTGCAAAAGTCATGACTCTGGAAGCTTTGTTTGGAAAATGTTTATTTATCCACACGTAGCTGTGCTTGTACAGAACCTTCTCCCGTCAGCGATTGCATACCTAAATCTGATCTCTATGATTTATGGTGAACGATTCAGTGTTTAAGTACCTTAATGGTTTTCGTAGTGGCTGCTGAGTAACTGCATGGAGCTGTGTGTGAAGCACTATATTTCTTGAAACACTAAACAGGTATTGATGATGAAGTGGATACATTAGCTTCCAAAATGGCTTTGATGTTTTCTAACAATAAATATAAAATCCCTCTTCAAAAGAGGTTTGAAGGTAATATACCAAGAACAAAGACCTGGGAAATCCACAAAGCCATCATTTAGTTATGATTCTGTCAGGAACGTGAAATTTTTTTTACACCAGAAAAATAAAACAGGAAAAGAAGGCATCTAGCAGTAAAAGGAGTGTTAACAATTTACAGATGATTGAGGTGTAGCCTGAAACGTGAATTTATACTTAGCTTCAGTTTTCAGTGGGGGTGTTTAAATTGATAACAGTGTAATATCAAAATTGATCATTTTTGTGAATATATGTTAATTATTGTTATCCTTAACAGAGTTTGACACAAAATGTGAGTTTAATGTGTTCCAATTAGGCACCGGGTAATATCCATCCTTGAATCTGAAGAAAGTGACATGTGAAACTGTAGGGCCAAAACACATGCAAGTTTGTTATCTGAATGTAGGAAAGAAGTGATCCGGGTAAGAACAGGTTTAGTAGGATACACTGTTTTGGAAGAGATTTTGAAGGAATGTTTTACTATTTAGGATTTTGCCAGGTGTTTTTATTACAGCATTGACTGTAGACATTTAGACAGTAAGGGAACTATCTGATGATTGTAAAGGGGAAGAATGTACATCTAAAGAAGATGTAACAGACCACACGGCTGCTTGTGATACATTTGCACTTCAATATTCTCCCAAAGTATCTCATCTAATTACCAATCTGGGCATGGCAGAGTGGGAATATTTAGTTGGTTGGACAGAAAAGTCTGGAGATTGAGATTTGTGTCTTGGATAAGATTGTATATTATATTCAATTAAAATATTTGAAAAGGTGTTTTCATTAGAGGCCCTGGCCCAGGTTGCCCAGAGCAGTGGTGGCTGCCCCTTCGCTGGAGGGGTTCCAGGCCAGGTTGGATGAGGCTTGGAGCCCCTGATCCAGTGGGAGGTGGCCCTGCCCATAGCAGGGGGTTGGAACTGGATGGGCTTTAAGGTCTCTTCCAACCCAAACCATTCTGTGATTCTATGATTGTTTCTCAACTCAATGTCAATGGAGTTTTTGCTCTGGAATTGTTTTTAGAAAAAGAAACAACCCAGAACCAAGCGAAGGAATTAAAAATTATTTTCAAATTAAAATCAGAGGGACATCAGTGTGGAGGTGAAGATTCATTTCTGTCAGTATTAAAGTCTAAAACTACATTCCATTCTGTTTTGCAACACATTAAATAATTACTAAAAATTCTGTGTCATGATTACATTATTACAGATATATCTCGTACATGTATAATTAATACAGTAGATAAATTAGTTGAACAATACAACCGTAATGTTGACTGTTGCAGTAATTATGGTTACTCTTTGTATTTCTGAGGTAATCAAATATGACACCAGAAACCTACTGGTTCTTGCCTTGGAAAACTGACTATCTGTAATATGTGTAATTGATTTTCTTGTAGTTGCAAGGCCAATTGTTTAGAGAATAAATCACAAGATTCTATAATATTCCCCAAAAGCAATTTTCCAAAATGAAAAAAAGCATTTTACAAAATGCTCGTGGTGAATCCTGAGGTATTGTTAAAACAACGAGGTATTTTGTGATGATTAGACTTTTCTTTAACAAATAATGATACAGCTGTTAAAATATTGTCTTAAAATATAGCGGAACAAGGTGACTAACCATACTGTGCCAACTTCCACACCACTCCAATAAAAGTAAACATTAGTTGCGCTAATCTCCCTGGTACATTTCTTAGAAAACCTTAGAAAAGGTTTAATATGAGACACCGGAATATCTGTAAATACTTAACATACATTTCTCAGAAAGCAGAAGCACTGCTAATAGTTCAGCTGATGATTTAAGGGAACCAAAACACCCAATTAAGAGATAATTAGTCCTCAATGACGCATAGTTTTAATTGGGATATAATTTGAGTGTCTGAGATAAGAACTCCTGTAGCTGATGTACCCATTGTATAGGGTTTTCTTTTCCAAACAGACCAAGGCACCATCTACTGGTAGCTCTATAACACAATAGAGATGTATAGATATGGTATTTGCTAATAAAAATTATCTCCTTGTGATGTTTAGCAAGTAGATATTGAGATTTTTTTTCT
Organism: Cuculus canorus; assembly: GCF_017976375.1. Lineage (NCBI taxonomy): Eukaryota > Metazoa > Chordata > Aves > Cuculiformes > Cuculidae > Cuculus > Cuculus canorus. The sequence goes on along the minus strand of NC_071407.1, from coordinate 4,400,407 downwards.
GTAACTTCCATTTCCCTTATCTACTTAATTAAGTAAATTGTAGTTAGAACATTTAGAGTGAAATAGAAAGTACTTGTCAAAGATAGCTTTTACTTGCTCAGGACTTTTGATTAGCTATAGGGAAATAAATCAATTATTCACCTTGGGATTTTGGGAGGGAACATATGACAGAGTATAGAAACCTGGTTTTTTAATAATAAGAAAAAAAACCCTTCAAAGATTAAGATTCTCCCCAAAGAAAATATCCATGTCTTGCTGAACCGCAGAAGCCTATAAAGGTCAGTATATACAGTAACTCCCCCACAGTCAGAATAATTTGAAAGTAAATGTTTGGCTCATAGGGAATCAGAATGGATATAAGAAGATATTGCTAGGGAATAGTTATTTTCATCTTATTTATAATGACTCTCTGTTCTAGAAACCTTACTTACCTTCCCTAACCAGGATTTTGTAGATAAATGTGAACAACATGCAGGATTTCTGTTTCTCATATTTTTATTTAAATTTGGAATTGTGTCAAATTGGACCAAATCCATGTTTTTCAACATTTCTTTATAAACAAAATGCCAATGGCCCACAATTGACTTAAAAATTCTAACTTAAGGTGCTTGTGAAGTCGGTTTCTTAGGGCATGCTACATCTGCTGAGTAGTGATGATGGTCGTGTCAACCTCTCTAACATGGTCATGGTCCTGAGACCAACAGGAATCTCAGTTTCTCGAGTTAGAGCTTTTGGGTTTCCTCAGTTCTTCTGGTTACAGACGTGTTGACTGATCAGGCTGCTCTGTCACTTGAGCTATAACATGCCTGTACAAACTGGATCCCCTCTCTAAAACCACACAAAAATGGCTCATTTGCATCGCAGGATTGTCCTTCTGCAGCAGCACATGGTCACTTGTCCCAGGAATTGAAGGCTCCAAGTCTGACCATCCCTGGAGGTGTCCAAGGCCAGGTTGGATGGCCCTTGGGCAGCCTGGTCTAGTGGGAATTGTCCCTGCCCATGGCGCGGGGGTTGGAACTGGATGATCTTTGAGGTCCCTTCCAATCTAAACTATTCTGTGATTCTAGTGAATCAGTATTTTTGATGGCACTCTAACGTGTAGGAGATAGTGCAGTGACACATGCAAGAAGTTAAACATTACATGTGCTACTTTAAGGCAATCCTTGAGAATGGCAAATAGTTGCATTACATTGATCTTTGGGACCTCTTCTAAGGTACTTTTGTTGTGATGAGATATTTCAGGTAGAGTTGTGTTTCTGGCAAAGCTAGATATTAATCTTCTAACCATATGGCCAATATATTAATTTCTGTGATGAAATAAGAAAATGAAAATATTAGTCAGTGAGACTCCAGGACTTTCAAATCCAGAGCCTTTCGGTGGTTCCTCATGGATTAACTAGTGCATATATGGCTTGAGCTGAGCTAACCGATGTGAGGAAATCAAAGTCCACAAATGTCATTCCTGAGGAACACAGAAAGAATAGCACAGGGTTGGGTGGGATCTCAACTCTTTTATTTAGCAAGAAGACCAGCTGAGATCAGAAACTTGACGGTTGGGCAGATATTGGGGAGCTACTGTGTTCTACTGTTAGATTATGGTGTGATTGCTCACTTCTTTATACTTTGCAGATGCGAAAGCTGTGATTCTGTTTGTTTTCATGATGAAACGCTGATAGGTAATTTTTATTTTGAAAAGCTTTAAGGACCTTTAAATTGTGATAATGATGTAATTTTAAAAATCGCTTGAATTCTATATTACCACAAAGATAACTACATGTATTTTGAAGACTTTTGCTTGGTCTGTATTAGACAAACACACTCTGTGCCTTCAGGGAGGCAATACTAACAGCTGTTGGACACAGATAGCCGGATAAGTGTATTAAACAAGAGAGCGGAGAGCTTGCAGTTCATTTGCTTTTTTAAAAATGTGGATTTAAGTACATTAGTTACTTGTCATTACTTTTTCATGTAAGCACTTGATTTCATTGCTACCTTGATGTTACATCTCATAGATGATAAATCCAGAAGAGGCTGCTGTGATCATATAATCTGAAATGAGACATAAACTAAAGCATTGGCTTTCACAAATTAATTGCTGTTTGAACTAGACCATATATTTAAAATAAAAATTAAAAAAAAAAAAAAATCCAGTCTTGGCTTAAGCAAGAGAGGGGCAGATTTAGACTAGACATAAGGAAGAATTTCTCCACAATGAGAGTGGTGAGACACTGGCCCAGGTTGCCCAGGGAAGCTGTGGCTGCCCCATCCCTGGAGGGGTTCAAGGCCAGGTTGGATGGGGCTTGGAGCCCCTGATCCAGTGGGAGGTGTCCCTGCCCATGGCAGGGGGTGGGACTGGATGATCTTTAAGGTCCCTTCCAACCCTAATTATTCTATGATTTCTTGAAATTGGAGACACACTAGACTCCTAGTAAATAGTTCCGAACATTAACTATTGCCGCTGTTTAAAAACATGTCATTCGTGGTAAATGTGGCTTTCCACGGGCTAGCCTTGAAATATAGTTTTATGCTAGAAAGAAGAACTTCCTCCTACAGAGGATGTGCTGTTGTTGTAAATACCATTTACTCCATTGCCTTTTCTTCAGCTTTTCTGCAGTCTTGCTGTCTTTCTTGTGGCTTTTCTCTGCACCCTCCGGTATTTCAGTATCCCTTGGGAACTGGATGTGCTTTTCCAAGCGTGATTCCATCTGTTTCAGATACAGTGTTAATGATGTTCTTGAGGTGGCAGATAAAGGGTACTTTCCAATCGCTCCCCCACGGGCCATGCTATGCTGCTGAAGGAATCAGAGCAACCTTAGCACCACCTTTCCTGCTCTTTTTTCTTGGGACTCCAATCCACCCTTTTCACTACTTCAGTATTTTCCTCTATATATCCAGGTTTACCACAGCGCTTTCATCACAGCACTGGGAGTTTAATGATTATCTACCATAAGTCCAAATGTTTTTCAGTGTTGCTGAGTCCAGAGTAGCGTCTGTGACAATGATCTTCATTCTTTGATTCTGCATTTATAGTATCAAAGGCAATTTTTATTACTTCTACCTTCCCCTGATTCTCCTGTACAAATGACTTGGTAAAAGCGACTTATTATTTTCACATTCTTCCCTCAGCCAAATAAAAATATGTTTATAATATTCTTTTCCTGCCAGTTATTGACGAAAGCTTTAAATAACACTGGAAAACAAAGATCCAAGAATCTTACCGTGCCTTGCATTAGAAACACATCTGTACAAATGTGAATCTTTATTTGCAATTACATTTCCCATTAGTTAAAGTTTAATACGTACAGTGTTGAATTTGTATTATTCTAGTTTCTTGAAGCTGTGCTTTTGTCAGAGGATTAATACAATCTCTTTGTATTTATAAACAGGAAAAACTTCTATGAGGAGCAGAAGCTGTGTTAGTTGTTTTGTATTACTATGGATGTTGTTGGGAAAGGGTTAGGAGGCAACTATGTTGGCATGAATTGGAGAGTAGTGATCTCCTGTGGAAACACATAAGTATTGCTGATTATAGAATACTTATTTTGAACACATAGATTCTTGAAGTTGATAAAATGAATTTTTAGACCAATATGCTCTACAAAATTTACTGTTCTGTTCCTACTTTATTTATTTGACTTGAATTTTATTTGTAGTGTTGACCTTTCATTCCGTTACCCCTTGATGAACATACCTTACAAAAGAAGATTCATAAAACTGGGTGAATCTTCTGCCTTTCTTTTCTGTCCTATTCCTTCTCATTCTATGATGTTCTCATTTTACTTTCTTGTCTTTTCCTTTTATTACTATTCTTTACTGTGACAAGAAAAATACACAATACTGACATCGTTACAGATTGCAGTCTTGTTAAAATTGCCGTATTAACTAGCAGTCCAGGTAGCGAAAAACTATTCAAGCTGTCAGATATTTTCAAATGAGTGAAATAAAAGCTGTTTGTATGTATATAGAATCATCATTACTCCTTTGTCTCGTTATACCATCTTTGTGCAGACTTTGAATTGCTTTCATTTAAGGTCATTTTATTTTAGTTTTAGTCCCAGTAGTAGAGAGTAATTCTGAGAAATTCTTTGCTGTCTATGTAGAAGAGTTTTACAGAAATCACTGTTTTTCTCTCGTTATAAAGGGTTTTTTTTATTAATTATTTCTAATGGAAGTGTTTCATATTGGGTTTCTTCATCAATTTAGTATAGAAATAGCACAAGATTCATTTGCTGTGGATACAGAAGTTATGAATCTGGGAAACACAGAATAGTTTATTTTGGAAGAACCTCTGAAAGTCTCTGGTCCAAGCCCCTGCTCGGCGCAAGACCAACTTCAAAGTTAGATCTGATTGCTCAGATCCTTGTCCAGTCAGTTTTTTTTCCTTGCATCTCACACTGCAGTTTGTGTCCATCGTATCTGATCCTCTTTCCGTGCACCCCTGAGAACAGCCTGACTCTGTTTTCTCTGCAATCCACCCATCAGGTTATTGGAGAGAACAGTAGGATCCTTTCTTTGCCTTCTCCTTAAGACGCTCAAAGACCTCTTACTCTGTAGTATGATGTGAGCTCTATGAATTTACAAAAGACATCAAGATTAATCCTAGGAATTCAGTGCAATTCACTGCCTTCTCCTTGAAAGTCCCTCCAGCTCCAGGGACTTTAAAATAAAGGAAGTGGTTAGAATTCTTCAGAGCATTATTTAAAATAATTAGTTCTAATATAAATACAGCATAGTTTATTTTGATATTTACTGAGCTGTTAGGCCTTTTGCACTTCATCTTTGTCTCTGCCCCATCAAATGGTACAAATGGTACTTAAATGGCACCTGGATATTCTCCTAAGACAGAATGAGATGTGGCTTCTAGAGGCACTAATTCTGATCATCATAATAACAAAATGTGTGAGCAATATTTTTTGAGAAAAGCATAATTTTAAATTGTATTCCGTCAAATCTAATATTTCCCTTTTGGAGTTGTTTGTTTGGAGTGGCTTCTTTCTAGGCTGTTAAGTTGCTTGTTGTACCTGCATGGGTGAGTTAACATGTAGTACTAGAAAGTGATATGATCAGAGATGAATTAACATGTAATGCTATGGAGTGATGTGATCAGATATTTTCTCTCCAAAAACCACCTGAGAAACATCTGTCTCTTACCACGGAGGGGACTTTCTACTATTTGCAGTTGCAAGCGACATCCATTGCACAGAGCATAACATATGAAGTGCCTTTCCAGTTAAAGCTTTGTTTCCAACCAGTATCTTTCCTGTGTAACATAATCATCACCTGCATTAAACTCTGGTTTGCTTTTTTCCTCCCCTTTCTGGTGTACGATTATTTAAATCTATTTTCTTGTGTTGAGAATTTAACAGTGTTTGCGTGGACACAGTGGAGATTGGAAAGAAAAAAGGGTGAACTATATCTCTTCAGTAGCAGCAAGGATGAAAAAGGGGCAATGATGTAAAGCAGCACTGAAACTAAAATATAAGGGGTGGAAGCTTTACGGGTTTTTTTGTTACACTTTGCAGAGTTGGTGGTGAGATGTCAGTAGAGAAAGTGTTCATAACATGCATTCAAAATGTTTTAAAGTGTTTTTGGGCTTTCTCATTGGGGATCTATTCTTGCATCACTCATGAACACGAATGTGGTATAAGTAGGTCACTGTGTCACTGTCAAAGTGAAGGCATTCAGTGGCGTTCTTTGAAGTGCTCATGTCATCTCTTCAGTGAGAATATAACAAAAGACGTGTGTTCTGACCTATGTAACAGGTGTATTAGCACTCTTGTGGTTATGTCCCATGTGCAACAGTAAGAATAGATTTTTCCCTTGCTGTTGCCTTCTCTTTATGCATTAGAAAAGGCACAAAGCTATTTAATTCACCCCATGCCTGTATTAACTCCTGGAAGCTGATACTGCTTTTTTTTTTGGGTAAAATTATTACACTGATATTTTTTCCCCCCGAACTAATAGCACTTCATTTATATTCTATCAGCATTAACCACAGAAGTTGATTTGTTTTGAAAATCCTTTTTTAAAGTGTATTCATCTGTGGTAAGACTGGTGGTGGTAAAAAAATCAATTGCAGCTGTATTATTTGCAAAGTAATCAATTCACTTCTCCATTCTAACTAGAAGGGGCATCCCGAGGACCTGGAAAAATTGCAGTAATCTGATAAGCTTGATCTTGAATTTATTGCATTGTAAAGACTGATACTCATCTCTTTGTGTCCACGTCCTTTGAGTTTTATTTAGAGTTCACATAAATAAGGACTACTTGAAAACATCTTGAACATGGGTATAATCACCCTATTCTTAGAATCCTCTGTCTTATTTGGTCTTATTTGGCTCTTCTTATGAACTAGACATATTTAAATGATGTCTTCAACTTCTATGTTACCTGAAGAGCGTCTCAAATTATGTGTTAAACTTTATAAGGGAAACATATTAACTTTTCAGTATTTCATGCATATTAAGCTTTATTCTATCCAAGATTTGATGCCACTATTGATCTTTTCATTGAAATAAATTTTACTTATTTTTACTAACTGCTGATATATGTAATAATTTACAAAAAGTGAATGGCTATGAGTTTTACATGCTGGGCTCAAAGTCCTGCAAATATACATAGAAGTGAAAATTGACTTCTGACATATGAGTAACATAGATTTAGGGCCAGCTAGAACCTTACCCATTGTCAGGATTATGTTACCTGACTTCGCAAGCAAACATTTTCATAAACTCATCCATTTGTTTTGAAAAGCAGATTTCCTCACCGTTTGAACTTAAAATAGTTTCATAGAGCTCCTCATTTCCACAGTTATAGTCATTCAGTTTATACATATTCAGTTTACACATGTTTGTGCAGGCATTTTCTGTGACATTAGTAGCTCTTCGTTCTTACTGGTGTTCACCTCTTTTCATGCATTTACACACAGCAATAATATTCTCTATCAACCTTTGATTCACGTGGCTACGCGAGCTCTGTTCTTTGCCTTTGATAAGATTCCTTTTCTTCTCCTCTCCTGGCCACCCAAATAGTTCTTCACCTCTGATCTGAATCCAACTTTGATCAGAGTGACAGTGCAGAGTACGGATATTAGTCTACGGATATTAGTCTACGGATATTAGTCTATCAAGACATCATTTGGCAGTTAGACAATGAAATTGCTCAGTACTGTTGTTATCGTTGCAATGTCGGTTACTCTGTTAAGATGCCTCACCTTCTGTTTATTTTTCTTTGTGCTTGGCTGGTATAGTTTGAGGAAGTTTCTTTAGTAGTGATTATTCTACGCCTGTTGTAGTAGCCAGATTTAAAAGAGCCACGACTTCTGATTTAAAAATGGAGGGGAAAAAGCATAATCATTTAACGTGCAATAATAAACGGATCTTATTGGAGGTGACAGGTTCCAATCATACTCTAATATGGTAGCATTTAATTTTTTAAAGCAATCAGTGAAAATCCGTGTGCCTGATTGCAATGTGTAGAGTCCTTATTATAGTAATACCAATGTGAATTTATGCTCCTGAATTTACTAATACTCAATCAGATCATTAAATGGAGTTTAGTCTGTGGGATGCGTTCACCCAGTTTATCATTCACAGTGATAAACTGCATGACACTGATATTAAATCATCAATTTCTATTCAGGCCCAATAAAGTGCTCTCTCCGTTAGCACGAGTACAAAGTTCCTGGGGTTGCACTCACAGCAGATGGATTGCTTTGTGTGTGAATTTTTATTTCGATGAAATACCACACTGCCTCAATTCTTGCTCATATTTTTAAATTGACTTTCATACTTAAACATAAACTTTAACCTCAGTCATTATGACAAAATCAGGCAAATTATGGAAGAAAGAATTTTTTTAATTTCAGTATTTTCAAGTCAAATTGATGAATATATAAGATACAGTAGTGACAATTTACTAACAATATGATAGCAGGTTAATTGTCTTTTCTGTCAGAAGAAACTTAATGGTAAGTGGTACATCATTGCAATAAAGTTTCTAGAGTTTGTAGAAGAAAAAAAATCTGTTTTTATTAATGACACATAACATTAATAAGGTTTCTAAGGCTTTTTAAACTTACAATGTAGCAAAAGCAAGTTGTTGTTAAAATGATCATGCAAAGTAATATACTTTTAAAGATCTGTTGCCAAGCTGACCCTTCTTGTGGTAATATTGTTCAAACAGTAGCTCAGGTTACAAAGGGAACAAAATGGAAGTGAATACAAAGACATAAAACAAGATTATTTACTTTTGAAGAACTGTGTTTTAAGTTAAACTTGCAAAGCCATCGTTTGCTCTACTCATTTTTTTCTGATTTCAACTTGAGACTTTAGAACACAAAAATTTACAAATAGGGCTAGAAAAAATGACTTTAGGAAACAGTGAAATGATTTCATTTGGTAATCTCCTGAAGGGGAGGTTTAAAGTGTGATACTGCAGTTGGGAGCTGGATGATCTCTAAGGTCCTTTCTGACCCAACTCATTCTAATATTCCGTGATCTATTTGGATGGGTTTGATTCTCCTTTGTGGAAACAGGTATGTCCCATCTGCTGTACTTCCTATGCTTTTATTATGTTTTCTGTAAGATAATTTTCTTCTTTTCAGTATTTCATGGTTTTTTTTTTCCTTTTTGATGTGAATAATTTGTAGCAACAAAATTGAAGCGACTCCATTGGCATCATCTTAAAGGAATGGAATCATCCTTCTCATGATGCCCAAGTAGTCATTCTAGGAGATGCAGAGGGAAAACAGTAGATGGGATGGACAGTGTTTACATTTGTCTCTGAAGTTGTTAAGAAGGACTAATAATTCATGATGTTAAAAAAATGTTTCATAGAACTAAGCTGTGATTGCTAGAAAGCAGCTAATGGTCTCCAGAAAAAGAGAATTAAGCTGGTCCATTTTTCATCTTTGCAAGTTCTGTTGGGAACATTTTAAAAACAAATGAAATTGGTCTTTTGCCAATTGACTCTTCTTTCCCTACCAGTCTGTTGACACTTCGAGCCCTTTGCTCCACAAGGAACGATAATGCAATTGGTCTGGTACATACTCTTTAATTGGATTGGCTGTTTTGCCCTCCTGCTCAGGGGACTGATAAATTGCTACAGCCCTCTATTCTGAAAGTTGGTGGTTTTCTTTTTTTTGTCCTTTGTTTTAGGAATAGAAAGAAAGGATGAAAAAATAGCCTTCAGAATTGATTAAAGACATCACTGAATTTGTTTTGACTGATGATATCATTGCTGTCTTGGTTCTGTGAATTATATTAGGAATTGATCAGTGTTTACTGGCACTTCTGTTTCTGGTTTAATCATGTAGGTAAAATAAACTTTCATATTCGCTATTCTGCTACTGGTAGAATGTAACTGGTTTGAACTTTCAAAAGCAAAGTTATTTCTTTGACCTGAAAATATTCTTAAGGAGAAGTTTTTTCTTGACTTCATAAGGCAAATATTAATATTGGTTTTGTAAAAGGCAGTTGACCTCCAGACACAATTTGAATGACATTTTATTTTTAAGCACCTTAACTCAAGTTTCTGAAGTTATTATGGTAGAAGAAAATATGGTAGGAAATGTGTATTTTTTTTTTTAGCCAAATCAATCTATTTATTGATAATTGCCAGTGTCCTTCCCCTTCTTCACAAATACATTTCCACTTCTCGGATTCTGTAAGTCACAGATCATATCTAAGTAGCATTTTTAAGTCATCTAGATGATTGGATACACATTTTGTCGAGATGCTGGAGCATCTGACTACTACTGATGACTTCAGAAATATTTATCTTTGATTTTATGTCATATTCCATTATGAATATGTTCTTTCCAGTTCTTACAAAGGAATGTAGGAAGTTCAAGGTATTGCTTTGCCTGAAGACAACCATTTGGTAAATGAGGATAGATCTGAATATTGATCAAGGATAACAGGGAGTAGATTGTTCTTAAGTGACAGCCTTCTATTCTTGAAGCACATCAGAGAGGGCAGGGAAGCAGAGGGAAAAGAGAGAAAATACATATTGTATCTCCTTTGTAGGAATTGCTGCAGACATGTACTTTTATGAGTTTCATGTCCTTCCCTTAAGTCATTCAGTTCTTTGTTGTGGAGAGGTTACCCATTTATCCACTCAGACAATGGGACCAGCGTTACTTGCTTCATAGAATCACCGTAAGAATGTTTGGAGGGTTCTGTGTGTCCTCTGTGACCAAATCCATGGCTGGGTATATTGGGGGATTTAATATCAGACTATAAAATTTATGTACTAACCTATCTTTATGGGTTTTTTTTAATCTACTTTAATCCAAGTACATCACTATTTTATGAACTATTAGTCAGAAAAAATGCAAGTCAACATGAAAACATGATTTAGAAAGTGATGGAAAGAAGTCTTTTCTCAAAGAAGAGGAAGCTATGTTATGCTGCTGAAAATTAAGAAACAGCTTTAATTTTATCTCTGTTTCTCCTGGTATTTTTTGTTCCTCTCCTTCCCCCCAGTTATGATGTCTGTGTAAGTACACTTTACTCTGTCTTCATATGAAACAAACCCATTTTCAGTAAATTTTAAAACAGATATTTGATCTGAAGAAAATCTTAAACTTGGCTTGTTTTGCCCAAGACAGTTCTCACTAATACAGAAATGCAGTTCTTACTAATACTGAAAGAAATGTGCATCATTATTACGCCATAGTTGGGAATTTTGCAGGCACAGTTGCATGCTTTTAAATTTGATTTCTATTTGAAATTTTTCACGATTATAATTAATTTTGGAAATGCACTAATGCTGGTCTCTACCTTCCATGTGAAATAGCGGAAAAGCCTCCCGTGAACCTTAGCACATGCAGTAGACTGGGCATTTCCTGTAAGGGTGCCCATTTTATGTTTTTCAAACAGTTGTACTGCCCTTGTGCTTTTATAAAGCTCTAGAAATTTTGGGGAGTTAACTGCCAAATAATCCACTGCAGCAAGAAACAGTATTTGTTTAACCCCTGGCCAAAGATAACTGTGTCCATCAGGATATACAGAGCTTAGTTATCCTATTTCCTTTTAGTAAAGGGTTCAGAGTCTGAGAAAATCATAGAATCATAGAGTTCTTTGAGTTGCAAGGGACCTTTACAGGTCAGCAAATGCTTATTAATCAGATAAGCATAACTTTTTTTTTTTTTTTACCCTTCTGTCAGTGAAATAAAATAAATCATAGCCTAAAACTTAATCAGAGTTACTACTAGGGTTTTAAGGTATGACTCTATTAACTTAATCTTGTTTGCAGTACACATGCAAGAGGTGAGTTTGGCATTGATTTTTCTAAGCTATATTAGTTTTTCAGAGGGTTTTTTTTTTTTCCTTCAAGTAATGCTGAAGCTAAGCTTTTGGCCATCTTGCCAAAATCAGGTGAGCGTTCCATATGGTTTTACCTCAGTTCTGTGTATTTCAGTAGTGAACGGCACACCTTGGTCTAAATTGATTATAAAAGGTTCTGAGGGATGCCATGATTTAATAAATAATAATACCCAGCATCTTTAGCTGTGATTGAGAAGCTACGAGTGGCTTATTTCCCATGAGCCAAAGCATTCCTTATATATTCTCCATGCTTCTCTGTATACTGAATTACCGTGTTCCAGATCTGCTAGAAGTATTTCCGATGTCTTACGAAGTTGATCATCCATCTCTTATTAAAAGAGATCAGCCCTCACTTCATTCATCGTGTGAGTAAAGAAGGAGATTAATTCAGTCTATTGAATATTATTCGGTCAAACAATGTGTGATATATTTTTAATTATCTCCCTGTTTTTATAGACTTTAATCACAAAGCTTTTATGTTCGGTCCTATTACTACATTCAGGTAGTGTGGATGTTGCTTAATGTTTGATGCTGTTGACTTTTTTTCTACTTGTGTCCCAAACAGTAATAAGAAGCGTACAAGAAAGATTGGTGTCCTTTAAAATATGACTTGGACTTTCCCAAGTAGAAAAGTCATTACAATTCTGATTTCAGAACCCGGTAGTCTGTAAGTGCAGGAAGACATTGTGCCTTGAAAAGTTTTGCAGCCCTGAGCTGTTACTGTGCTCTGGGAAGGTAAGAACCGTGTTGAAGGAGGTTCAGAGCTGCGTGCTAGAACTCCAAAGGGAAACGAAACCTCTGATTGTTAGAGCTGAGGTGTTGCAAGAGGAGAATTGGAGTGGAAACTCCTTCAGGTCGTACACTGAGGTTACGTTTGTTCTGAAGAAGCTAATGGAAGTGAAACAAAGATGTGGAAGTACAGAAAAGAAATGTCATGGGGATGGAATGGATTCTTATGATTTGATTGATTGCATCTTTTAATTGAAATATGTTAAAAATCAGTTTCATTTTAACTATGAAACTATGTAATGGTGGAATTAAGTTTTTGAGGTTAGTAAAACTGCAGCTTTGAAGGAAGTGCTTGATAAGCTAAGGAACATAATGTTTCTACCAAATATGAATTTCAAACAAAATATTGTTCTTCATATGTCCCTGTCAACTTCAGTTTTCATGCATGTTGACAGTTTTGCTGCCTGACAGTGTAAACTGTTGAACTGTTGCTCTGTTTCATCCTTCTTTCTCCTTTGACACCTGATAAGAAATGCGTATAAAGTACCTTGTGAACAGCTTTCAACTGAACCACAATTTTTTGATGAAGCGCATATGTAATATTATTTTTTTTTTATACTTGGGGGTTGTACATTAAAAAATGCAATTAGGATTTTTACTCTAATTAAGGCTATACTTTTTTTTTGTTTTAAATATTTCATGCATGAAGACATTTGAACTGTTGAGTTCCATCTTGCAAAGCAGTCAGAATGATCTGTTGGCACCATGTTGTTGTCAATGAAATTTTCAAAGTGATGTTTAACCAATGCAAATTCTATATTCTAATTCCAGATTTCTGTGATAGTATTGTCCCATATATCTGTACGCATTATTTCCCTCAGTGAGGCATTCCATTAGTCAGAAGCAGAAAGAACAAAAGAATTTCCTGTCTCCATCAATCATTTTGTCTTCCAAAACGAAGTTCTCTTTAATCTTTTGGGTAGAAGTTGGTAGAAGTTTTGTGTAAAAAAAATATCCTTTCGATTGTTTTATTTTCCTTTGATTCATCCCTTGTCTCTACAAACACAGTATTGGTAATTACTCTGGTTTAAGCATCATTATACTGATTGTAGTTACATATCTACTTTTTCTTATCTGATAGTTATCACATGCTTAGCTCCTCTGAAGAAATGAAATAGTGTTTGTATGCATGCTAGGAGGGTAGGGTTTTCTCATGTTTCTTGATGTCTCTTGTCTCAACCTGTTTTATTACATAATGTCTATTTTTATTGTGTTCTGCTGTCAAATAAGCTTTATTCTGTTCCTACGTTATCAATAATTCTGCCTTGTTTCTATCCATTTTCTTTAGGTTTCCCCTTTCAGACAAACAGTGGGGGTTACACGTGGGCATTTATTAGAATTATTGTGTTAATAAGAATAATTACGATCAGACAACAAAAAGACATTATTTCCACATTCCCAGGAATCCAAAATAACTTTTGGCAGCTGCTGTCCTGTGTAGTGTCTGTCACACCAGCAGCATCACTCTTCATGGTGTTAGCAGGTACATCATTGACAGTTGCTGTGCCACAGCATCTTCTCTTTTGGCTTCTCTTGAAATACCATTGGATCACTGGATTTTCCAGTTCTCCCCCTTAACTTTTGAAGAGTTATTTTAATCGTCCTCTTTAAAATTATGTAGAAACTCTTTCATTTAAGAAATGCATAATGCAAACCTTCTAAATACGCTTGAAAAACCATTACTGTATGTATTAAGCTCAGTTTTTGTAGAAAATTTAGCTCTAGAATTAGTTGGAAGTCTTTTGTCAGTTGAGGGTAATTTTTTCGTGTGTCTTTGGTACCTTCTTTTCAAAACCCTGTCATTAACTCAGTATTTGTGCCTCAATGAAAAGAAATAGTTCCTGTGGTTGGGGCTGTGATGAATAGTCTGAATAGTGCGTGTTGATTGCTCACCAATTGCTTTGGGTATGAACTCCTTATTTTTGCTTTGGGATCAGCTAAACAAGACACATAACCTTTTATAAAGGAATGAGTGTAGTTAATAGCAAAAATGGTATAAGGAATTATTGGTCCTTTTATTCTCTCAGGAAAAAAAGATACAAAGTGTTTGTTTAGTTAGGAAAAGCTAAACTGCATGGGTTATGAAGCTGACAGGACATTCTCAGGGTTTCAGAAGATGCTTTTTTTTCTGACCTTGTGTGAGACATTACTGCTGGAAGAATTAGGTTCATATTACATTAAAACTTAGTTTCAGGTGTAAAGCCATTTTCCTTCATCACACAACTGTAACAATTTGCTGCAAAGTGGCATCCATTCTCTACCAAGTTTTTTTTTACTAATCCTTCTTTGACCAGAAACAGATTTAATTCAGTTACAAACCAGATTTCATCCATAAGCCTGAAACTGATTTTTCACAAGTACTACATCAATATTCAGACTTGTAGAACAACGCACCTCCATTTTATTTAATACATTCCCACAACTTATTCTGTTGTATTAGAGAGATAGTTTTTCAGGAGATTGGTGATAGGTATAGGAAGATACTAAATTGAGAAGAGACTAACTGAATGGGAGATACAGAAACCTGGGCTGAACGTGGCCTGGTGGGTACATTTTCTTCATGCCATTTACTTTTAATTTATATATGTATATAAATAGCCGTGTGTGTGTATGTGTGTATATATATATATATATATATGAGTATGTATGCAGGTTCCTTCATAATTCTTTTCCATTCATTTCGATATTCATTTCTTTATATAAGTCAGAATTTTTTCACTGTCAGAAATGTATGTTGTTACAATCCTGTTTGTCCCGAGGTTAAATTAAAATCTGTCCATCTAGGCTGCTCATTGTGGTACACTTTGTTAGTGAAACCATCATTTGTGGAATAATCTTTTGGTTTTAGTGTATTCATCTGCGTGATGGAACAGAGCAAGTTTGCCATTGACTCAGAACTGGGAGGAGTGGTTGGTATGTCGGGGGATTGTGCTGCCATCCAGTAGGACCTGGAGAGGTTGGAGAAATGGGCTGACTGGAGCGTCGTGAAGTTCAACAAAGGGAAGTGCAAAGTCCTGCACGTGAACTCCAAGCACCAGTTCATGCTTGGGGGCTGCCCTGCTGGAGAGCAGCTTGGCAGAAGAGCCTCTGGGGGTTCTGTTGGACACTAAGCTGGCTATAAGACAGCAGCTTGGTCTTGTGACAAAGGCAAGAAATGATATCCTGGGCTGAATTCAGTAGAGTGTTGCTATTAGGTCAAAGGGGATGATTTTTCCCCTCTGCTCAGTACTGTGAGGCCACAGCCAGAGTCCCGTGTCTCATAGTACAAAGACTACAGGAAAGAGTGCAGAAAAGGATCTTGAAGGTAATGAAAGGTGGTTGAGTCACCATCCCTAGAGGTATCTAAGAGGTGTTTAGATGTGGTGCTTAGGGACATGGTATAGTGGTGGAGTTGGTAGTGTTATGTTTATGGATGGATCTTGAAAGTGTTTTCCAACGTAAATGATTCTCTGAAAGGGCTGGAGCTTCTCTCCTGTGAGGGAAAGACAGAGAGCTGGGGCTGTTGAGACTGGAGAAGAGAAGGAAGGTCAGGAGCATCTCATTGATTTATATGACTTAACTGAAGGGAGGGTGCAAAGAGAGACAGATTGTTTTCAGTGGTAACCAGGGGCAGGACCAGAGGCAGTGGGCACAAACTGAGACACAGGAGTTTCCATCTGAACATCAGGAAAGACTGTTTTACTGTAAGGGCCGAGCACTGGCACAGGTTGTAGAGTCTTCTGACCTTGTCGACTCTCAAAACTCATCTGTACAGGGTCCTGGGCAACATGCTGTAGGTGCCCCTGCTTAAATAGGCAGTGTTGGACAACTCCAGAGGTCCCTTGCAACCACAACCACTCTGTGAGAAATATATATATAAAGAAAATAAATATAATAAAATATAATATAAAAAAATATGTATTAAAATATTTGAGCAGGTTAAAATTTGAGTACAGTAAAAATACACTAACAGGAGTTGCGCAGATTTTGTCCAGACCTAACACCACTAAAACAATCAACTATCTTGTATTATCCAATAAAAATGAAGTTGTGAGAGAGAAAAAGAATCACCCCATTATAGCCTCTTAACTGACTCTTACCTCTGCTGCTTTTCTAATAAAATCCTTCACTCTTTTTAATTTTTTGAAATAAATTTCCACAAGTAAAGCTGCTGTTTTCAAAGTGCTACAAATATATTGCAGAAAAGTGTATTGTTGCTTGAGGAGAAAATATTTTGTCTGACAGTGAGCAAGAAATCCAAAAGGAATTGTAACCCTAAGGATCATATGTTTAATATACTTAGTGGAGAAACTGAAAAAAAAAATTTAAATTGTATAATATGTATTTGAGTAGATACATTTTGTGATTATTTTGTATCCCGGAGGCAGAGCATTAATCTTGAGTGTTATTGTGGCAGTTTTTAATTTTTTAGTGAATATCGCAAAGCAAAATCTTAACTAAATTGCCAGATTAAATATTTTAATTGTCCTTTATACCTTTAACATAAATACAGCTATGTAAGTAGCAAATGACTGACTTTTATCTTAATTTTTAATGTATTTTTATTTGTGAAAATGTGTTAGAAACAGCTTGTCATAGCTTAGATTTTACTGATCTTCACCTGTCTTGAAGTAAACACCAGTAAGTGCAATATTGTAGGGGAAGAAATAAGCTGATAATTTGGCATGTGTTGAGTTCTTTAAAGCATCCTTTCATTGTATTTTTTGCTTGGTGGTATTAGAAGATCTCAAAAGTGAATGAACACAAAACTCTGTAAGCTCACTCTGAGTAACTCCCTGGAGAACTTGAAGTTCAAGCAAATTCTTACCGTCCAGAGAGAGAGGTCTGGTATCCTGGATCTGGGAGGAACAAGAGGCTCTTTCATTGTCTCTGGATAACCAGAAGGCCCTCTGGCAAGCAGCGAGCTTGGGAAAGCCCACTTGATTGCAGCGAGTTCCCAAGGGTGGTTTCGGTGGCAAACCTCTGAAGATCATCTCCCTTAAAAAGTCCTTTTTATCTGCTTCTGAACAGGCAGGATGCGCAGTGTGTTGTGTTTTCAAGCAGATTAGGTATAAAGACTCCGGATACAGTTTGTGCTCCACATTTTAGTACTTGTAGATGTATAAAAAAAATGTGTCAGTGAGAGGTCACTGTTCTGAAGTTTACACAGAAGTATAATGTCCTATTATACTGTAGTACCTCATGGTACCTTTGCAGGATAAGGACTGCAACGTATTTTGCGAGGTCAGTTGTATGGGGTTCAACAAGGCTGAGCGCTGGGTCCTGCCCTTTGGTCACAACAATGCTGTGCGGTGCTCCAGGCTTGGGGAAGTGTGGCTGGAAAGCTGCTTGGGGGAAAAGGACCTGAGGGCATTGGTCTACAGCGGCTGAACATGAGCCAGCAGTGTGCCCGGGTGGCCAAGAAGGCTAACGGTGTCCTGGTTTGTATCAAAAATGGCGTGACCAGCAGGAGTAGGGAGGTGATCATGCCCCTGTACTCGGTGCTGGTGAGGCTGCACCTCTAAACCTGTGTTCATCTTTTTTGCCCCTCTATGCAAGAAGGACATTGAGGTGCTGGAGTGTGTCCAGAGAAGGGCAATGGAGCTGGGGAAGGGGCTGGAGCACAGGCTGAGAGAGTTGGGCTTGTTCATGCTGGAGAAGAGAAAGCTCTGAGGAGACCTTATAGTGACCTTCCAGTGCTTGAAAGGGGCTACAAGAAAGCTGGAAAGGGGCTGTTCACAAAGGCTTGGAGTGATAGGACGAGGGGCAATGGGTGTAAACTGGAGAGGGGCAGATTTAGACTAGACACAAAGAGGAACTTCTTCACGATGAGGCACTGGCCCAGGCTGCCCAGGGAAGCTGTGGCTGCCCCATCCCTGGAGGTGTTCCAGGCCAGGTTGGATGGGCCTTGGAAATCCTTATCCAGTGGGAGGTGTCCCTGCCGGTGGCAGGGGGGTTGGAACTGGATGATCTTTAAGGTTCCTTCCAACCCAAACTATTCTATGATTCTATGAAGATATTTTTTTGGCATGCCAGAAAATTACACTGTAGACTTAATTGGCATAGACTCCTATTTAATTTTTTGAGCATTTCTTTTTTATGGTTCCTAACACCAGTTTTGCCTTTGAAAGAAAAAAAAAAAGAAAAAACAAGTACAGTAGCCGAAACAGTAGTAACTCAAGAAACTTAAGTACTTTATATTCTTATGCAATAGTCTACTAATCAACGTTTATATACCACAGCTAAAATTGAATTAAATTAGATTGAAACTAAATTACAAGGTCCTGAGTAAATTGGATTTGGTAATTTACTATTGAGTCAATCTGCAACTGATGTCATAATTTAGATTTGCTTCTTATGTGAGACCGTTGCCAAGAATTATTCTTCCCTTTGCAGTTTCAATTTGTGAGCGTGAAGAGGAATGTACTTTTGCTTTCATGCTTGAAGTACAGAGCTGGTAGCTGACCAGATGTTAATAATGAATGTGTTAAGATGCCATTACAGGTCTTTCAGCTCATCTTTTCTTGAACTTGAGATACAAAATTGAGCCTCGCGGACTCCCAACAATTCTTGAAGTAAGAGGTGTTACAGTTTGTGTATGCAAACCAGACAAGATTCAAGATATAGGAGAAATGTTGCAGATGTCATATTTAGCTGTTTTCATAATCAGTTATATATGCATTAAACTCATTCTTGTGAATTTTAAGGAATTTTACCTTTTGACCACTGATCTGTTTATGGTTTATCACTCCACTTTCTGACACTTGACTTTCAGAATGTGTGGGAAATTATTTTTATAACCGGTTTTGAGGATGAGATCCATATCATCTATTTTTGCATTTTAGTTAGCTTTCAACATATACATTTCAGTTTTTTGGAATCTTGGGAAGGGATTTTTTCACATGATTTCCTACTCTGAGATATAAATCAGGAGACTGTTTTATTATATAATAGCGTGGCTTGCATAAATGCACTCCATTTATGAAACCTCTTTTATTTAGGGAGATTTCATGATACGCCATATTACTGCGAGATGTTCTTCCAAGCTGGAACAACGGCCTTGGGCATGATGCCACACAGTTGGGCAAAATAATGGCATCATTTTATAGCTTGATAATGGCACCATTAGCACAAGATATTATCATATCACCTTTTTATGGTTACTTATATTTTAAACCAAGCTCTGCTCTATGACATGTAAGCGCAGCATTGGGAGAGACTTAAAAAAAAAAATAGTGTAATTTCTCTTTCAACAAGTTAAATATTGCAACATTTATGTAGCTGTTATCTTTATTCTTTATAAAACAGTGAGCTTCTCCTTTAGACGTTTAATTGGAAAATATATATAAACCCAGCAATTTTGGTTCTGAAATAGGTATTGAGGTATAAGGCTTTTCTTGGCCCATTGAGTGTGACTTTTACTCCCAAAGAGACAGATTAAAGGTCTGCTTTTGGCCAGTCTGATTATTCCGGGCAGACAGAGCTGCTGGTGCTTTGGAAACTATACAAACTATAGGTTCAAAAAGTCAGTTTCTGGCTGTTTTGGTACTCAATTTTTACACTCTAGCTGCAGTTTCTAATTGTTGATCTGCTTACAGACTGCAGCTTCATCTTTGAAGTCAAGCTTTTCCTCTGATGGCGCATCTCCAATTGCAGTTCAAATGGTGTGGAAGGTCTACTCCCTCAGACAATCAGCTTTTTCAGGACACTCAGATCCGGAGAAGTGAAGGCTTCTGAGAGACTTCTATTCTTTAGTAGATCAGTTTTGACTATAGATGCACTACAACTACTGAGGTCCGTAGACAAAAAAAACCACTTGTACCATAGGTCCTAAAAACCATTTAGCATCGTAACTTATACTTTTGTAGTACAGAATAACATCTTCTGGTTCTCTCGAAGCTGCCACCAACTGTCCATTCCTTAGTGCTTCATTCTCATCATCATCAAATTGCCATCACTCCCTAAGTATTTTTTCTGTCTCCTATTTGGTTTTTCAGAGCTTATTCTCCCTCATCTTGAAAGTGCAGCGTGAGTGTATTGGTTTATTCTTTCTGTGATACTCAGACAGCAACTCAGAATTTAGAGGTTCACATAAAGACACACACAGATAACATAAATGGTCACAATCTACAGTTGATTATCAGGTTTTATGAATTCAAATTATAACGCAAAATGAGGCAAATAAGCTCAGATAAGTAGAGGAAAAATATGAAACCGGGAATATCACTTGTAAGATAACATGTTAGGTTTGGGGATTTTTTTAAGGATTGTGTTAGAAATTTTATTACAGCTCCTTTGAATAAAATCTAAGCTCATCTTACCTGTTTGAAGTTACGTATCCCAAAGAATAGATGAATTGTTGCTTACATATTTGATCTTGAAATTTGTTGGGCGGTTTGAAGTTTAAAATAAATAAACACAGTTTATTTATAAATAAATTCTACGGAAAGAATTAAGGAAAATTATTAAGATTTTGGGTTACTTCAGTAACGAGAGCTGTTACTTCAGTCAGGGTTCTTACATTCCAAACACAACGTCTTTAACAGATGTGTCAGGGGAAATACAAGTGTGGTGACTTTGCCTAGAAAACAGATCAAAACCTATCAATGTTCATTAAAGAAAGAGTTGACTCAAAACTGGACTTGAGTTCTGGTATTTTTGATTCCTGTCGGGCTTTTAAATTATAGGACAATGAATATATAGAGACCTTAAAGAGTCACTAAAATTTATAGATAGAATTTTAGTAGTTAAGATGTGAAGGAAAATAAGGAGAAATTATTCCTTTAATAAGAATGCAGCATCAGAAATGTTTATGGTAGTGATGTGATTTAATATTGAGATGTGTTCATCCTTGGTGTTAAGATTTTTTACACGATAAAGAAAAGGTTAATAAATTATTAAAAAATAAATGAGCAAAGAACATAAAGATTACAACAGAGCAGCAGTTTGTATTTTATGTAGTTTTGACTGAAATTGTATGCAAAGATTTATTAATACATCCATTAATCTTTAATTTCAGAACGCTTAAAATCTCTTGGTTAATTTTGGAAGGTTATTAAGCACAATTGATTAGTTGTCTTCTTCTGTTTTTTTTTTTTTTAAGACTACGATTGGAAATGTATCAATTAAGAATAAATAATTTTTTATTTTTGCAAGATCAGTATGAAGAGTTTTAAAGCTTTGATGCCTATGGTTTATTATTGTATGTTATCATTGTTAGAAATTGAAAGTCAATATATTTAAAATATTAGAGTACCAAAAGACAAGATCCTGAACTGCCATAGAAGAATAAGGCAGTCTTGGTTCAGATAATTTACGATGTAAACTAAGAGGAAAGAAAAAGGCAAATAAGATTTTAATTATTTTTTAGAATTTCTTATTTGTAGTATTTATTCTGAGAAATAAAACATAATTCTAGATGCTTTGCCTTCTAAACATTTCAGTATTTAAGCTATGTGATACTTCCTTGCCATGAAAATGAAAGTCTTGTTTGATAATTATTATGTTCCTCGTGTGCTGGTACCCCCCCCCCCCCCCCCAGATTTCCATTCAATTTTAGTTTGACTAGAATTCATAAATAGTCTTTCTTTGAAAGGAGAATAAGTGTGTGTGTGTGCACATTGGAAGGCACTCAACAGAAAACAGCCCTACTGTGTTATCTTTTCTGCTTAATCATTACTTTAATTGGTACAGTCTCGATCTTATTGTTTTTATCCGAACTGGTGCAGATCTGGAGAGGGGCAGATTTAGACTTGACATAAGGAGGAAATTCTTCCCAATGAGGGTGGGGAGGCCCTGGCCCAGGTTGCCCAGAGCAGTGGTGGTTGCTCCATCCCTGGAGGGGTTCAAGGCCAGGTTGGATGGGGCTTGGAGCCCCTGAGCCAGCGGGAGGTGTCCCTGCCCATGGCAGGGGGTGGGACTGGATGGGCTTTGAGATCCCTTCCAACCCAAACTATTCTATGAGTCTATGATTCTAAGACATTTTCAAATACTGATGGTGATGAAATCAAGACTCATTTGATTGAATACAAGAACTAAAAATCACCAGGGGTAGTTGGGCAGATTGGGCCTCATGTGAAGAGCATGCTGGTGACTCCATTGCATTTTCTCTTCAACTCCTGTTTTCGGATTCTAATGTAGTAGCTTTGTGGAAGTGTACTCAGGCCACAGCCATCTTAATAGATTTTCTGGTAGATCCGGTTGTAGAGATATTGATATCTAGGACATTTCAAGCAGCCCGTGTGTATAGCAGATATCAATCTATATTATTTTTCATTACCATTCGGTATTGAATTTTGCAGCTATTGAGTTTCTAAATTAAGTGCAAAGAATTTTAATGCTCTAGTTAAGATTTTACGCATACCAAGAATCGGGATAGGGAAAGACAGTCTGACTACAGCAGTTTGAGCTCTTGTCTCCTAATTTTATCGGTATCTTAGAATCACACAGTAGTTGTGCTTGGAAGGGACCTCTGGAGGTCATCTTGTCCAATCCCCCTTGGGCTTGGCTAGAACAAGTTGCCCCAGGCTATGTCCAGATGGATTTTTGGTATCTCCAAGGGTATCTATCAGGTATCTTCTGTCCCTCTCTCTTTAATTGCTGAGGTTTTTCATTCCCATGTAAGATTTTATTTTGAATACCAGTCAGTCGCTGAGGGGAGCTGCTCCAGAGCCAGCCCCACCCACAGCAGAGCAGGTGATCTTGGCACACAAGGTTTTTCCACGAGGGGATCAGAGAGACCCACCAGGAGCTGGCAGCTCTCACAGAAGACACTGATGAGGTGAGGGCATCACCAGAGCTACTACAGCCACTCTCACGTCCACAAAAAATGGCATAGGGAGTGTGAGTGACCAAGAGCAGTGCAAATAGAGTGGGTAAACAGTTTGAACAAAAGAAAGAAGGTGAGTAGGTGGAGGGATCAGGGGATTGCAAGAGCTAGTGTGGCTAGAAAGGACCTGGGGTTACTGGTCAAAGCAGCTAAACATGAGCTAGCAGTGTGCCCAAGTGGCCAAGAAGGCCGATGGCATCCTGGCTTGTATAAGAAATGGCTGCACCTCAAATCCTGTGTTCAGTTTTGGGCCCCTCAGTACAGGAAAGACATTGAGGTGCTGGAGCACGTCCAGAGAAGGGCAACGAAGCTGGGGAATGATCTGGAGCACAGGGGTTATGAGAAGCTGCCCAGGGCAGTGGTGGAATCACCATCCCTGTAGGTATTTAAATGACGTGTAGATACGGTGCTTAAGGACGTGGCTCAGTGGTGGGTTTGGCAGTGCTAAGGGTTTGACTTGATCTTAAAGGTCTTTTCCAATCTAAACAATTCTGTGTTTCTATTCTATGAAATGCAGGTTGTGTCTGAGTTAAGCATGAGTCTTGAGTGTTCTGTAGACCCTGGTAAACTAGCCATCGTATTGCAGTGCCTTTCACAGTGGGAGGCGAGATCTGTTCACCCTGTTCTGTTCACCACATTCCTATTTTCCTGCACCACATAAATTTGAATGTTATGGCTTTTCTCTATGTAAAATTAGTCCTGCCATCACAGTCACCTAATTCATGTAAAGGACATGTTTAACATTCAATTACGGCACACAGTTGTTATAAATGGTCTAAATTGCAACAGTTTGATAATAAGCAGTTTAATAAATCCCTAATCAAGGAACAGCAGAAGGGGTCAAAAGGGAGGCATCGGGTATGTGGGCTCAATTCATTGTCAGAAAGTGTGATCGGATTCCCAGCATGTCTATTAGGAAAAACAATTGTAACACTTTAGGTAAATGGCTGGTATTGTACAAAGCTCGAGCTGTTGGGTAGATACCACTTCACAACGCAATTCTTCACACCAATAACAAAAAACGACTGAACTCCTCTTTATAATCTATAAGCGTTTTATTGGTACTTCTGTGGTAGCACTTAATATATATTGGGTTATATATTATAAACGTTTATTGTCATTACTAGAACCTGAGATTGTTTTTTTCAGGAACTTTGTTATCGAAAAGCTTCGACTACTCATTCCATTTCTAATAAAAATATCAGTTGGTACTTTTTTTTTGGGGGGGTGGTGGTGGTATCAATAGACATTTGCAAGGTATCTCTTATTTTATGAAAACTTTGAAATTGAAAAAAACATAGGTGTCTTTGGTAAAATACTTAGGAAAGGTTAAGTCTTGTTTGGATTGCATAGTATTTGTTGTTTGAAATTAGCACTTCTAATGTGGATGTCTCTGCATTCGTCAGCTTTGAAAGAATGGAGAGAAAATGGATGTCAGAAATCCGTTTTCTGTCTTGTCTCCCGGTCATCACACAGGGACCATACTAACAACCTGTGGGAAGGGAAATAATCATCCTAATCATAGATTCACAGGATGATTGTGGTTGGAAGGGACCATCTGGAGATTCTGATGCCTTAAAGCAGGATCAGTTATAGCAAGTTGTCCAGGGCTTTGTCCAGGCAGGTTTTTAGTGTGTCCAAGCATGGAGAATCAGTACCCAACCTATCTAATCTGCCTGTTTCAGTCTTTAGTTATCCTTGCAGTAAAAATAGGCTCATGTTAAAATGGAATTTCCTGTATTTCAATTTGATCTGATTTAGGTTCAAGTTTAAAAAGACAATAGTTGTATAAAACACTTTAACTTAATGGGTTTTGTTGTTTTTTTTTTTTTTTTTTTTTTTAATGATTATTGAGAAGGTATTTGTACTGAATGGTGTTGCTGTGTAGAACATTTCAGTTGTGAAAATCCCCTGTAATTATGGCCATATGGTTTATTTTCACTGAACTGTTTCCAACAGGCTAAGTCATGATTTCAGTAAACCACATAAATCTGCATTAAGTCCTCTACAGGTACATAAAATAATTACAGAACAAGCTCACTTGCAGCTCAAAAGCAATTGAGCATTAGTTCTTAGTGATAATAAATACAAAAAAGTTTTCTTTTTTTTATTTTTGTAAGTATGCTTTTCTCTGAATGAAAACTCTGAGTAAGTTCTCATTGGACAAAAGGCTGTAGGGTACAATGGAACGATCTTGAGAATCACTGTAACCACTGAGGGGGAAAAAAACACCCTTCTTTTTGAGTGTGGTCAGTGCATTCAATGTGGTCAGTGCATTCTTTCTGCAGTTTTCTTGTCCCAGAAAGCATACTGAAAATCTTTGCTGGGATACTCTGAGGATACCTGTTACACATGGCTGTTGGCAAGAAAAATACCTTTAGGTGTGGGAGAAAGCAGCAAGGTCATAGTTCCTAGGTTTCTGGACAAAGCCTGATACTTCATCCTAACGTTCTATCTAAAAGTAGCGTGAAATATCGATGCTTTAATAAGTATTTTCTTCCATTCCCTTCTATGATGTCTGATAATGTATGCATTGTGTAGATGTCATTCTTTCGGTTGGTGTGTTTAAAGCCATCTCTCCTGTACTCTTGTAGGCACTGTATTTGTAAGACCCTTGATTTTCCATGGCAGTGTGTTTAAAATCAGTATTTGAGTCCAAAAATCATTCGTGCAGGGCAGGCAGAGCTGCATTCTGTACCTTTGATTCTTGGCAGACAAAGTTTTGTTAAGGGATTTCCTAGAAGTTACGGTATTGCACTTTTGAAAGATGTCCCTAGTTAAAAGTAGAAATTATTTTACTGAAGCGTAGAGGGAGGCTGGAAGATACCCAAGCTTTACTTGACTTAATCTTCCAAATAGGTTTCTTACTCACTGCCCAACTACCCCACTCTAAAGATGCGGTACAGCAAATGAGGTGTTTCAGAATTCCAAAGTCTATGCCTGTGTAACAGAAACCGAATTTATTATCTTTCTGAATGTTTCTTTATTTCATGCAGGATTTTTGCCCTGACTCATCTAGTTGCTTTGTTCAGATGATGTTATTTGTTATTTTGGGATCAAATTCAGCTCTACAGACACCCCCTCTGCCCCTACTCACATGAAAACAATCTAGATAGCTGAACAAGTGCCCCCCAAAGCTTACCTTAATATTTCTACCTTAAGCTGGTATGAAATATTCAACATGAAGGGAAAAGGCACTACTATACCTCAACAGAGTTTGGGGCAGCATTATAATCATGTAGGGCTCTTGAAAAGTATATTCCTTTGTTCTTTGAAAGCATAAAGTGCTCTAGCACAAAAAGTGGATTTATTTTATTTGGATTTGGATTTAGTTAAAGCTGTTCGACACTAGAATGGTTGCTCATCATTTGCACATGCCTAATTAAACAGAGCTTCTGGAAAACATACTTGGATGTACAGCTTTTAAAAGGTGAGGGGAAAAAAGTGCTCTCAGTGATGACAACTTTTTGTTACTTTTTACTTGTAAATAACTACGGCCTTTATGAACTAAAGTGAATGTGAATGAAGTGCCTTGCAGTTCATCCATGAGGTGGGAGCAGCCCATTCTGAACAGCCTTCACGATCACAGTTCTAGGTGATGTCTCATATGATTCTATGATTCTGGAGAGGGCTTGTAGTGATAGGATGAGGGGCAATGGGTATAAACTGGAGAGGGGCAGATTTAGACAGGACATAAGGAGGAATTTCTTCACCATGAGAGTGGTGAGGCCCAGGTTGCCCAGGGAAGCTGTGGCTGCCCCATCCCTGGAAGTGTTCAAGGCCAGGTTGGATGGGGCTAGTGGGATGTCCCTGCCCTTAGCAGGCGTGTTGAAAATAGATGATCGTTAAGGTCCCTTCCAACCCTAACTCTTCTATGATTCTATGCTTCCACAATTCTATGATTCTGTGCTTCCATGATTCTATGATTCTACGATATGCTCTCATTTCTCTATTTCAGCGACAGAGCTTTTGTTACAAACACTGCCATTTCATGGAAATGACTGTTGCCAGTATCTGTCTGTGTAGTTCATTGTGTCAGTGCCAAAATGCTGGAGCATCTAGCCTAGTTTCTTGGAAATTTATTTCACTTGAGCAGGTCCTTCTCTTGATTCTGGTTTGCATCATTCTGAAACTGCCCGAAACCCAGTTACTCATCCACCTTTCTGCACCAACTGAGTGCAAAGTATTAAAATAATATGACATCGAGGGCTCCTGCTTACTAGCATTACACGTTTCTCTGCATCTTTTACAAATCCTTTCCTGGATCTGACAGTGTGTTAGTTAGTGGTGTGATATACGATATATCAATGGTATATCACCCCGACTACAGAATGTTATGAGGTTCAGTAAAATCTAGAGCTATCAGTTGTCTCTGTCTTTTTTTTTTTTTCCAAATTTATTACAGCTTGCAATATGATAGGAGTTTCATATGAGGAATAAAAATTAAATGAAAGAGAGCAAAAATTAACATAACAAAATTGGATCACAATGTGTTCTTTTAATCCTCATCATTTAATTTTCATTTTAGCTTGTAAAAGTCTCAGTTGTCACTTTCAAGATTTTGATCACCTCTTCAAGGAAGAACACTACACTAAACTAGTTTTCTTCCTTACATGTGATATATTTTCCTTCTTGGTGTGCTGTGTGTTTTTTAGGTCAGTTAACCACTTTCCCCTTTATTTGAAGCAATTAATATTTTCGCATTTGTGTGAGCTGTTGTTTTTTTCAGCAGTTATGTTAGAATAGTCTTGTTTTTTCACATCATGCAAACCCACACTTCTCCTTCAGTGGAATATATGTACAATACAATCAGTTTTATTTTTTCCTCTCCCTCCTAGATGGGCCTTGGGCAGCCTGATCCAGTGGGAGGTGTCCCTGCCTGTGGCAGGGGGGTTGGAACTGGATGATCTTTAAGATCCCTTCCAACCCAAACTATTCTATCATTTTATGATAAGGGTTGTTATGTCTCTTCTCTTCTCTTCTCTTCTCTTCTCTTCTCTTCTCTTCTCTTCTCTTCTCTTCTCTTCTCTTCTCTTCTCTTCTCTTCTCTTCTCTTCTCTTCTCTTCTCTTCTCTTCTCTTCTCTTCTCTTCTCTTCTCTTCTCTTCTCTTCTCTTCTCTTCTCCCTCATGCATATTCATTTAACTGATTTCCGTACCCTTCTCTCTGTACCACAGCTTCTCTTACGATTAGATATGGATCTTCAGTAAAAACTTGAAATAGTAAAGGTGATGGACATTTTCCCTGTACAGTTAAATGTTTCTATGTCATCATTTCACAATTATTATTAAAAAAACCTTTCATCTGGGTACCCAGTCCTGAAAAAGCCGTTCTACGTGAGCTACCTTCCTGACATCTTTTGGGTTAGACTTCCATGTGAGGCAGGCCTAAGCGTTTCAATTCCTTGTCTAGCATTCTACTCTGAAATCCTGGTCTTTCTGAAGCCACCAGGAAGTCAGTAGGTATTTACCTTTAATAGTAACGTAGTCGGCATCCACCTTGGGAGAATAAAGTGAGGCTATTCTTTTAGTCTTGGGTTTATTCTGGCAGTGCTGTTTATAGGATGAAAAATACTCAAGTATTTGCTATCTTAAGAGCTGCTGGAATACAGATTCCTTCTTCTTTTCAGAAGTTTAATTGCATCAAATATGCTCACAATGACTTCTACTCCCATTGTAGTAGTGCGGTTTACATCAAGGAATTAAAGCCTCTGTCTTTCATGGCCTTTTCAATAGGTGAGGAGGGGAACGAGAAGATACATCAATGAATTTCTCTGCTGAATGGGAATGCTGCTGCTTTTTTGTTGCTTTACACATTAGAGAGAGGAGTCACCAAGCACCACGCGAAAGATCAGAAAATGTAATTTCTACAAAGTGGTATTATATGCATAAATCTTCTGAAAGACGGATACCTTTGGGATATTGTAGGCCATAGACTTCTGTGTAATCCATTACCCATGCTGATACAAACCTTTGATTTGTGGGTTTAAACCTGAGGCTGAGTAACCTCATAAATATGCTAATCCACAGTAATCAAGGAAAGTGCCATTGCAAATACAAAATTTTTATTCCACAGTTCCAACAGCTTTATGGCACACTCTACATTTATAACAATAAACTTTGGGAAATTACTCTCTTCATGTTTAAGAAAAAGCTTTGCCCTTTTCTTGGCATCTCACCAATGAGTTTTACATACATTATTTTGAATGGCATGATCTTTATGCAAAATTCAGTGCTTGTTTTGCCTTTTCTAACCAAGTATTTGATTTCTAAAATGAACAAAACGTTGCATAAATTTAAAAAATCCATCTTTTGTAGCCCTATAAAAAAAATATTATCATTTTTATTAGATTGGAGACCAACCAGTGGATTAACTAGTAGATTGTCTGGCAAAACCAGCTCCACACTTAAGAAGATAAGCACTTAGTTGATTTTGAAAAAAATCTTGTCCTTTTTAGCAGCACATTTTCCTCTCTGTCTGCATTTCTACACATACACATAACCATGAACTTTAAACGCCATAGCTGTTGTGTGAGGTTCTACAGTTGTCCAATAGTTCAGTTTAGCTTTTTCGTTTATATATTTATTTTTTTCAGGAAAGGTGAAAAATATCTGCCATGCAGGAAAGAAAACAGAACATTTATCATATTTATAAACTTAAGAATCAAGAATTCTGCTTTTCTTTGGGGGTGCAGTTCCTGTGCGCTAGTAAATTCTCACTGAATGCTGTATATAAAAAATAGTTGTGTTTAAAAATCGGTCTTTTCAAAAAACAAACAACAGTATTAATCCTGTTTCTAATCCGTGTCAAAAGGAAATTGAGTTACTTTAAAAGTGGAGGAAAAAATAATAAGTCAGTTCTGAACTTATTTATTCCTTAGTTCATATAACTGTCAGAAATGATTATTTTCTCATTTCTGTAATCAGTAATTATGATTTTGTATTAGGTGCCTGAAGGACTGAATTCTAAACACCGCTAATTTGAGCGATATAGTGTTTTCCAGGGTATTAGGTTTGTGCTTGCCAGATTAACTGTATAATGTGTATGTATCTGATTTTTTGTTAGTAGTGTAAAATCAGGGTCCATTTTTGATGAGCCGACAGTTGCTCAAACAAGTAATTCACTGTTCAGAAAATAAGATCATCTTTTGGTTTTAGGTTTAAATGGGATGGTTTGCAGAAACAAGACAGCTCTTAGGCTCTTTTAAAACAGAAAATAGTCAACAGAAAATATATTCACTTTGAATTCTTTCAGACATTTTAACTTGAATCTCAGATAGTTTTTAAATACATTTGATGTGATAGAGTACCGCTATTTAGATTTCTGTACGAAGTAACATTACTTCTGAACTCCAGTCTGTTTAATTCCTAGTAAAACTCAATTCCTGCCCCTAAAGATGAAAAGCCAGAACAATTTGCTCTGTGAGCACTCTTAAGGGAGCTCCCTGGCCCTGAGAAACTCTTCTTGTTTTCTAATTTGATCTGATTACTTTGGAATTTTATGTTGTTTAATAGTCCACAACAGTAATCAAATTGCATATTGATAAATAATAAAAGGTCAGTTATGCTAAGTGGTTTGGATAGCTTTGTAAATTAAGTTAATTGGAACAATGTACATTTTAGAAGAGTTAAGCACAAGGTTATTAACTGCCCACATGTTTAAATAACAATGTTTTGACACTTGTGTATGCTTCCACAACATCGGATGCCACTTGCTTAGATCAGAAGAGCAGGATATACAAACTCAACGGAGTTAGATGTCTGCAGTCTTATCCCCAAACTGTTGATTTTCTCCTTTACGCTGTAAGGAGCCAGAGAGGGGTTTAATGCAATCATGTTTCCGGCAGAAGCATGTTGTAATAGATAGGGGATTGCCTACCTCAGGATGCCATTTTAGCGGATATTTTGTGTTTCACGGTGTCAAGTTTCCTCTTCCATTCATGCGCACTTCCCATAGGTTGTTTCTACCCAGTCTGTGAGCATCTCCGTTTTGAAAATAGAAATGATTTGCTTCAGTGCTAACTTACGTGGATCGTGCAAACCAAGGAGCGCCACAACCTGTTCTGGTTGTCCAGTTCAGGGTCTACATGTGCTGTGTGGCAGGACAGCAGTAGGTGCACCTGATGTTCCTGAAGGATTCCCTGAGTGATGGAGTCAGTGAAGAGGTGGTTTCAGGTTGGCATCTTGTGTGGAGGTGAAGTGGCTCGGTGCAAGCCAGGCGTTCCCGATAATTCCTTTAGCTGTGCTAACAGAAACTTTTGCACAGTTTAAGAAGATACGGATGGTGGCTGTTCCAGCAGTGCTCTGTCTGAGGCTCACTAGAGGGAGCCGAGACCTTGCAGTGCTCACTGGTGGGTACTGGGACTTTGTATTTCTTGAATTTCAGAGATTATTTTATTTTTAACTCTTCCTGTGGGCAAAAGTTCTGAGCCACCCTCTGCACTTTCCAATAACTGCTGTGAGGTGACCGTTTCACCTCCGTGAGATGTTCTCAGGTTCATCAGACAGCTTTAGAAAGCCAAGTTTACCCTGACGCGGTAGCATTGACTCTGTGATTCCGACTTCATCCTCCAGGAAATTTTTCTTTTAACAATCTGCCTATAACATAAATATTTTCAAATCACCATCCCATAGCTTCCAAAGTTAGAAAAATGTGACTTTAAAATTAGCTGTTTGGTGGTAATGGCTAGACATTTTCCTGGATATAAGAACCCTGGAAGAAATCCATGTTGCTTCATCACTTTAGGCACAGTTTGACAGAGCAATGTGACAGCAGAGTGCCAGCACCAGCAGGTTTAAACTTGCACCACTAATTCCATTTTGACATCAGTTGAAACATCACGTGGGTCTCTTGCATTTGAATAGGATGTGTCTTTTAGACTGTCTTTTGAGAAGAGGAGAGGAGAGAAGAGAAGAGGAGAGAAGAGAAGAGGAGAGAAGAGAAGAGGAGAGGAGAGGAGAGAAGAGAAGAGGAGAGAAGAGAAGAGAGAAGAGAAGAGGAGAGAAGAGAAGAGGAGAGAAGAGAAGAGGAGAGAAGAGAAGAGGAGAGAAGAGAAGAGGAGAGAAGAGAAGAGGAGAGAAGAGAAGAGGAGAGAAGAGAAGAGGAGAGAAGAGAAGAGGAGAGAAGAGAAGAGGAGAGAAGAGAAGAGGAGAGAAGAGAAGAGGAGAGAAGAGAAGAGAAGAGAAGGGAAGGGAAGGGAAGAGAAGAGAAGGGAAGAGAGAGCAGTTTAGTTTTGCTGTGTTAAATGAGTCATTGCTATTATTTTAAATGCAATATTTTTTATGGAAGTATTTTTCCTCAGAAATAAACAGCACTGAGGAATGAAATCCATCTGTGTGGGCAACTGGTTTGTCTGGGATCATAAACAATGCATTAAGTTGGAGATTTCCTACGTTTATTTTTTTTTTTTAAATTATAATTTACGGTTTCAACTTTTTATGATATTTTAGAGCCATAGTAGTCTTCCAGTTGTTTGAATAGGATTCTTTATTATGTGCAAGGATTCCTGATGTTTTGCCCATCAATCACGCTATGCTGGATGAGAATGAAGGAGTTACTGCGCAGCATCCAGGTAGTTTCTCACAGTCCTTAGATGCAATATCACCGTCCTGTGCTTGAGCTAATTTAGGTTTGACAGGAAAAAAAAAAATCTAAATTGCATTTGCAGAATGGAGATTATTTTTTGAATAAGAGTGAGTCAGAAACGGGCTCGAACACATCCTTATTTCTCCCAAGTAAGAATCACAGAATCACAGAATCACAAGGTTGGAAAGGACCCATTGGATCATCGAGTCCAACCGTTCCTAACACTCCCTAATCCATGTCCCTAAGTACTTCATCCACCTGTTCCTTAAACACCTCCAGGGAAGGCGACTCGACCACCTCCCTGGGCAGCTGTTCCAGTGCCCGATGACTCTTACTGTGAAGAATTTTTTTCTGATATCCAACCTGAACCTCCCCTGACGGAGCTTCAGGCCATTCCCTCTAGTCCTGTCCCCTGTCACTTGGGAGAAGAGGCCAGCTCCCTCCTCTCCACAACCTCCTTTCAGGTAGTTGTAGAGAGTAATAAGGTCTCCCCTCAGCCTCCTCTTCTCCAGGCTAAACAACCCCAGCTCTCTCAGCCGCTCCTCATAAGACTTGTTCTCCAGCCCCCTCACCAGCTTCGTTGCTCTTCTCTGGACACGCTCCAGAGCCTCAACATCCTTCTTGTGGTGAGGGGCCCAGAACTGAACACAGTATTCGAGGTGCGGTCTCACCAGTGCCGAGTACAGAGGGAGAATAACCTCCCTGGACCTGCTGGTGACCCCATTTCTGATACAAGCCAAGATGCCATTGGCCTTCTTGGCCACCTGGGCACACTGCTGGCTCATGTTCAGTCGGCTGTCAACCAGCACCCCCAGGTCCTTCTCTTCCGTGCAGCTCTCCAGCCATTCTTCCCCCAGTCTGTAGCGCTGCATAGGGTTGTTGTGCCCCAAGTGCAGGACCCGGCATTTGGTCTTGTTAAACCTCATCCCATTGGTCTCGGCCCAGCAGTCCAGCCTGTTCAGATCCCTTTGCAGAGCCTCCCTACCCTCCAGCAGGTCGACACTTCCTCCCAGCTTAGTGTCATCTGCAAACTTGCTGAGGGTGCACTCAATGCCTTCATCCAGGTCATTGATAAAGACATTGAACAGAGCTGGACCCAGTACTGAGCCCTGAGGAACTCCACTTGTGACTGGCCTCCAGCTGGAGTTAACTCCATTGACCACCACTCTCTGGGCCCGGCCATCCAACCAGTTTTCAACCCAGGAGAGTGTGCGCCTGTCCAGGCCAGAGGCTGACAGTTTCTGCAGCAGAATGCTGTGAGAAACTGTGTCAAAGGCTTTACTGAAGTCCAGTCCAAGAAGTGATGGTATGAGAGGAAATGGCCTCAAGTTGCACCAGGGGAGGTTCAGATTGGATATTAGGAAAAATTTCTTTACTGACAGAGTGGTGAATGACTGGCAGAGGCTGCTCAGGGAAGCCATGGAGTCACCATCCCTGGAGGTGTTCAAAGAACATGTAGCCGTGGCAGGACCGTGGTGTTAGGCTGGTGATTGGACCAGATGATCTTAGAGATCTTTCCAACCTTTATGATTCTATAATTATTTGAACATGAATTGTAAGGGTAGCACTGTAGGTCAGAGGACCACGGGATGGTTTTCAGAGGGTTGAAGAGGAGAATGCAGTTGTCATTGTTCTATCCCTGGTGTGACTGTTATTTTTACCACCTTCTAGAGGTTTAGAAAAAGACCTAAGAGATGTATCAAGGAGCTGAAAGGGATCAAAAATTCATCCATACCCTTCACTTCTATATTTAATTTTTCTGCCTGTCCACTCAATCTAGCCAGGCTTTTAAAAACAGAGTTTCAGAAGATCTTGTCTAGAAATCTGCTGTCTCAAACTCACTTTGTAGGGGAACTCAATGTTGTAAAGATTTGTGTCTAAAATAACTTTCTGGTCCTATAGGTCTGTGTGTCAATGACTTTCAATTTATGTGTTTTTTTTTTAATTTAATTTTGAAACATGTTGTTTCTCCCTTCTCTGTGTCTTTTAATTTACTTTCACTCACTCATTGACTTTAATACTCAATATTTCAGTTTTCTAATAATGTCTGTATTAATCATGACGATATTTTGCATTCTGGATTGAACTGTAAGTTAGATAACAATTCCCCTCCTCCAGATTTTCTCCTTCGCATGTTGGAGGTTATTAACTGAGGGTTTCTCTGTGTGGTGTGCATTTGTTTGTACGTGTACACAAAACCGAAATTAAATAAAGCTGTGAAATAGCCGTCTATGCATATTGAATTTAATAGGCAAAATGCAGGGTAGGAAAAAATTCTGCTGTGAAAACTTTCTTTAAGCATGTCATTCGTCTCACTTGAATACAAACCTGGATTGTCTTCCAGCCCTTCATGACTGAATAGTGGAAATAATATCCTGTAATTATTACATTGTTTGAGAAAGAAAGGGGTGGGTGTTTGGATAATCTAGTGTATACCATCATGAGAGACACAAGTTCAGCATGCAGAGATAATCTGTGAAAGCTGTTTATTAGATCTTGATGTGAAGGCAGTGATTCAGAGTCTGGTTTTCTTTAGGTTATCTCTCATATTCTGTTTATGTTATTGGCCATGAAAGTTTTGTTATCACTAATTCTCATCGTCTAGAAGGGCTGTTTGTGGACATTAGACTGAATTCTCTACTGGTATCAACATAGTAGAAAGCAGTAAGAATCTGCCAGTAGGCACTTATCTCTATATTGCTTCTCTGATAATTTCACCCTCTCAAGAAGTATTTCTTTATCCTATTTTAACGTTATGTTATTTTGCAGAAGTACCCAAGCGATACTTGAAAACTATGGGAAAAATTTATCTCACCTAACATTATTTGTATTTTAAGGTTGACATTAGATCTATGGCTTAAACTACACATACACTCCCTGAATTGGTAGCGGAGAGAAATGGCAGCTCCATAGGGTAATTCATTCCACATTATAAGAGTCCCACATCTATTTCAGAGTCACTCAGCTATGAAGTACCTTCATATCTCTGCTGATTATTATGAACTAGATTTGCCATGTTCCACATAGCAAGATCTGGACAAATTTTCTCTAAAATTTCTTTTTCGAGTTCTAGGAAATCCAGTATGTAGAATAAACGTGTGGCATTTTTAGCCTCCATGTTAAAGGGTTTAATGTTTCTCTTTTAGGCAGAAAGCGTTTGGACTTCTTGTTGGTAATTTGTCCTTTTCTTACCACATTCCCTGGAATTTTTGTTTTCCAAATGAAAAGAAAATACGTATTGTGCTTTCCTGGTAAATATTTCTATTGGATGACAGAGTTTCTTACCGTCTACTGTTCACTTTTCATTTTAAAAGCCCAATCCGAAAGAAGTGTCATTATGATTTTTTTTTTTGCCCTCTGAAAAAACAAACAACTGTAGTTATCTTTGCGAAAAAAATCAAAGTACCTGATACTTTGTAATGTAACTGCTGATTATTCAGTAATTATATGTATATAGCATTTCAAGATACCCACAGGTATTTTTTCCAACCAATTACTGTGTAGCACGTAACAATGTCTTTAAAATAGAATAACAGGATGGTTTGATTTGGAAGGGACCATAGAGCCCATCCAGTTCCAACCCTTCTACCATTGTCAGGGACACCTTCCACTGAGTCAAGTTGCTCAAAGCCTCATCCAGTTGACCTTGAACACCTCCAAGGATGGAGCAAAAAATAGTTCATACTTGGATTGGTGCAGTCATGTTTCTCCACATTATATATCTAAACTTCACTTGATACAACAAATAGAAAATGTGAAGGTTTATTATGCATCTGCATCTTCCAACATTTTGTTTCCAAATTATTGCAGTGTTTGGTTTTTCCCATTTTTGTTGTTGATAAAACTGTTATACTTAAAAGTGTGTCCATCTACACAAATGTTTCCTCAATTATCTTTTATATCTGTTGCCTGAAGATGCCTCAGTAAAAAAGTGTTCCTCAAAAACGTGTAAAAAAGGATAGACAATAAAAGGAGTCAGTCTCCATGTCTAGTCGATAGCCATGTCTTTTGCTTCATAACATACATAACACCAGTGTGGGAGTCCATAATAGTTTTATCCAAGAAGAAATTCAATTACAGTTTTGATGATACTGAAGGAAGTAATAATTCTCTAGTGTTTAAGTATGCATAACAACAGCCCAGGAAGTTTAGTTTGGTTTATGTCTAACCTTATTTTATTCTATTTCCTGGTCGAATATTTAGACCATCTACCAAAGTTTTACCGTGTCTTTATTTTAATCACTCCTATTTTTTTTATTCTTAATTTCCTAACAGAGGAAGGTGAAAGAATTGTGTTAACAGAAGTATTTGTTAATTGTCCGAGAGACAGAACAGATAGAAGTTTACATGAGTGCATAATGTTGTGAAATGAAGCGTAGATTAAGATTACTTTTTTTGTGTAGATCATTTAAATATATGAACCGTGTCAAGGATATGGTTCATGTTTACTTCAAATATGGAATTTTGATTTTGTGCACTCCTGTTGTGTCTGATTTTCCCTTTCTTTTTCCTTTTGCTGGATTGGTTTATTAGATTGCAGAGACAGCTTCACACATATTTTTTCAAATTAAAACATAAAATTCTGAGGCCAGACTTACTATTTCCATATGAAAGAGGTCCTTAAGTTAGTCTTTCAAGATTGTCTCATTTTTGTGGTGGAACAGATCTTGACCTATTGTTCTGTAGGACTGTATTATCGCTGCATGCGATAGTCAAGGTGAACATGAAGTATCTAGAGCAGTGGAAAAAAAAAGTATCTGTTCCTGTAGATATTAACTTTTCAGGGTTGGAAATATCCCCGAAATTGTTCAGAAGTTGTTCCTATTTCAACAGACGTGTTCCTTCCATCATTATTCAATGTGAAGTGTGTTTCCTACATCATGCATATAACCAAAATATGAAAAATTAAAAAGTACTATACATTGAAATGTTGGTTGGAATGGATCCTTGCATGCTTTGCTCTCTGGCACGTTCTGATGGATATTTGGCTTTTACAACCTCAATTACTATAAAAATTTGTCAGCCGCACAGTGCCTTTTCTTCTTCCTAGGCCATGTGATGTAAAGATCTTAAGTGCTTTCTTAGGTTTTTATGTTTTTTTGTTTGTTTTTCAAAGACCTGAATGTGATAGAGAAATAAAGAATGGATACATCAGTGATGCTGGAGGAGTTGCTGCAGCTCAGTTATCATCCATGAGCTTTTTCTTCATGTACCTTTCTATCTCTTAAGACTGTGAACTGGAACATACGTATAAAACATTTTGCTTTGGAGTCTTTTCATGCTCTGTTTGACTTTTGATGACTGTGGATTTCAGAATGTATCTATATTTATTCTAATCTAATGGAATACAAATGGAATGGACATTAGATTGCAGTAAGATTGTACATGGAAGTTATTTCTTGTTTAATATTTTGTTTCATCCATATAAAAATCTAGGCAGAAATATTGACACTTCTGACAATACTGGTTCTAAAATTAAAATGACAGTATGGGTTTTCTAAACAGAAGTTTGTATCTTTTATTAAGCTAGCTTGATACCTGGAAAAGTTAGGCAAACTTTCAGGCACACAAGTCCTTCACGTCTGACACAGAAGCATAAGACTTCGAAATCCAAGTTGGAAGCAGTTATTCAGAGCTTAATTATAGAGCGTTTTTAATTAAACAGTCACTGCAGTTCTTAACTCGAGGTCCTGCTCCCCACAACTCCTTCACACGATGAGCTTGGGACTAGAATACAAAAAGCCCCGACTTTAGCAAAAATATCGGTTTTATGGCGTGTTGTAGTTTCCTCGCATGTGCTTATCTCTTCCTGTTTCACAGGTTATAAATCCTCCATCTCCCTTTTGTTACACCTCAGCTACCTTATCAACCCTTGATCTAGCGTGCTAAGATCTTTCATTCTGGGGTACTAAAGTGAGAAATCTTCCCAAGTTCTATTTTAGTTTAAAGTCCTCTATTCTGGGCATCTGCACAAGAACTTGACTCATCTTTAAGTTGAGGAAAAAAAACCCCAATGCATATAACTCTTCCTGTTTATCATAGATCCTCATAGCTGGAGAGTCGCTACCATTAGAATATTCCAAACTGTGACACAAAAACTGATCTTTTGTCACATTGCTCAAGGCAGAGATTCTTACGTCATAAGATCAATTTCATTCTTGATGGAGCTCTAACTTTTTTCTTTTTTTCTTCTTTTTTTTTTAACCACACAAAAATCTCAAACATCTTTTGGGTTTTTCTGCAGAGCAGGTGTTGGGATTAGACTTTGCCCTGCTGGAGTGCAAAGACAGGAATCTCTACATCTTTTCTCAGATTATTTTTTTATGTAAAATAACAATTCTGTTGGCATTAACAGGTACTTTGAAAATTTGTCCAGTTTGTAATTTCTCTTCAATTTTTTCACATATTTTGCTTCCTAATCTCTCTTAATTTTGATACAGTATTCATCATGACAGTAACCTAGGTTAAAATTTCTAAGGATTTCTAATTTTGGCTTCTATTGCACAAATGTGAAAACGTTTATAGATTACACTTGAGACGTGAGCCAGAGAGTTCTTTCTCTCTCCTGCTTTGTTCCTGCATGGTCTTCAGCTTCTTGTCATTCCCCAGGCTCCCAGGACAGAATGTAGGTTTTACCTTGATCCAAGAAACGTACTTAAGCGAGGTGTAGATTTCCTCTCTAGAGGGGAGATAGACGGTAGCAGTAACAGAGTTAAGTACCCTAAGTTGTATTATAAGTTAATACATATTATAATAATACATCTTTGATATTTTTGGCTGAGAAATTTGGAATGCCTATTTCATGTATCAAATTCCAGAGCTCTTAAAATTGTTTACACTGCTTGCAATTGGGAATTATTAGTGAAGAGAAAGCAGAAATTGCATTTCAGAGACATGTTTGCATGATGGTGCCCCCGGTGCTTATTCCTGGCTGTTCCTTCCTTGGACTTTTAAGTTCTCTGACCTATGGTGAGCTGTGTTTTAACTGGCACAAGGCACAGTAGCATCATTATAATACTAAACGTTAAGTGGGTTTTTATGCCCTAAAACCCCAAAGAATAATAATTCTTGAGCATCATGAGTTATCATTTCAAAAGTTCACAAATCAAATGTTAAAGGGAATCACAGTAATTCCGTGTAATTAGTAGTCAGCATCAAATCTTAAATGCACAAAGATCTCTGAAAATATCAATTATCTGAAGAGACTGGGAATATAGTTAGATAAACACTTTTGTGCGATTCAAAGTGGAAGATTCTGTATATCACCAGTTTGATAATTATACACTGTGAAAAAATGAACAAGACAGGGACTTAAGGATATTTGTAGATATAACTTAAATATTAAGTGCTGTTCTCAACATTAGCAAAAAGTAATTATAAGAATAATTATAGGCTCTATTGCGTGCGAGTATGAATGTGCATCTGTGTGTATATGCTGTCTTAGAGATAATTATTAAATCTTTGTGAAAAATTACAGTAAGGAGTTGAACTAATGCATGTTCTGGGGAAGCTGTAAAAATGTAGCCTATATGAATATTTGTTACTTTGCCTTTAAAGTAATTTGCTTTGAAACAGTTTGTTTTACTATGCACCAGATTTATCTCCCTTTTTAAAAAAAAAAATTAACACACGCATTAATTTTAATATCATGCAGTTAAAGTATTTTAAATGTATTAATTTTAAGCACAGGATGGCTTATGTTATTTCTATACCCTTATTTCAGTGCTATTAAAATGGAAAATGCTGATACTTAAAACAGTTAACTATAAAGAAGACAGCTTATATCAATCTGATTTCTTAATATTTTGCGTAGCTTTACATAGATATTTCTATTAACTTGACTTCCATAGAAAGGCTGTATTCCGTTGTTTGTACTTTGACACAGGCAAAGACATGGGAGTTTCTCGTTCATCTCACTGTATGGTAAATGCAGGTGTGCGTACACTAGATGGAAATTGCACTTGAAAGTAATCGTCCATAGAGCCATAAATCCCCAGCATAAAAAGAACTGTTGACTCTGAAAATGTCATAATTTGCTTCTATTTTATTTGCAGATTGCCTTCTCACAGCACAATACTATCATGGATCTGGTACAGTTCTTTGTCACCTTCTTCAGGTGAGTTGCTTTTTCTGTCTTCTGATTGACATCACGTGGATTCTTTTTCATCAAACCAATATGTTATCCAGCCTCTTAATCTTAAAAAATTCCTGCGAGGAAACTGTATTCCGTAGTTTGCACCAGTGGAGGATCTGGACCATTGCCCTGTAACTACAGGAAGCTGCTGGCATCTTTCAGCTGTTCAGTGGTACAGTCACCCTAGATGTAGTATCTTCACACTTCACTAGTGGTATCTTCACACTAGATATGTACTGTATATCGCAGTGATTAGATAACCCGGTTACATTGACTTAAACTAGTAATTTATGGGTGTGAATTCTTCATAAACTCTTGTAAAGAATTACTAAAAATGATATTTCTCTTCAATAGCTTGTTATTTTTAGCAGAGCACCCCAACTCTTCTCTAACATTTTCACTGTGAAAGGCAGGAGGTGATGCGTGAGATGTGGTTGTGGCAGCTCTACAGGAATTGGCTTCAACTGTTCTAGGATCTGAGCAAAACTCTACTGAAAGGCTTCTTGAAAGTGCAGCTGCCTTATAAAATGGATATACGCAGATTAGTTACGGAGCTTTGAAATCTTGCTGTGAAGATATTCCCCAATAACCATGAAGTGTATGCAAAATGAGAACAGTGACAGCCCCCTGTCTTGATCAGACGTTCTGTACTTCTAGAGCTGCCGTGCATTTATTGCGCAAGTTCACAGTACAGCTTTTCCTTCCCCTTCAGTCACTGTGCTCGAAAGAGCAGTAACCGAAGAATCAGAATCTTAAGTGCCCTGAAATGACCAATGTTAACTCCTGTCACCTGGAGGGGGGCAGAAATGAGCAGACCCTAAAGTCTTTTTGTACCCAAGGCATTGGCTAATGTCTTAGTTGCTGATGCAAAGCATCTCGTTTCTCCTCCTTCACCACAAAGAGAGAAATAAAATGCTGGTTGCCTAAAGTTCAATCTAGTAGTGTTTTGGGGTTTTGCTGCTTGGTTACTGGTTTGATTTTTTTTTCTTTTTGTTCTGTTTCATTTTTTTCCTGGAAGATGGATGTATAAAATGAGGATGATTATCCAAACCTTGAGAAGACAAATCTGATTTCAACAATTTGTAACCTAACAAAACCATTTTAATAAGGATTTATTTCGGCTTTGGGGTTTTTTTTTGGTTTGTTTTTGTGGTGTCTGGTTTCTTTTTTTATTTTTAATGGGTGGGAATGTGGTATATTAAAAACACAAATTATGTTGGTGATAACCCAGGTCATCTTTGCTACGATCATTGTCAGATAAAATAATTATATTTAAAGATGAATTTGGATGTGCTTGCTAACAAAACCTCCCTCAACCTACTCTGATAAATGTGCATTTTCATTTCTCCCCTCTCGTATTTTGTTTTTCCTGTTTCTGAGCACATGGAATAACCTTGTTCCCCCTGGCTGCCAAAGCCGCAAATAGGTTTGACAATAACGTTTGGGTTTTTTTTGTTAAAAACAAGCATTCATAAATGTAGCTTAAAACTGCTCCTTTGTAGGGTGAGTGTTTCAGAGGTAAAGATGGAATGTACGTTTTACTGCTTGAGTCAGAATCATCGAAATAATGGGTTCTCATAATTTTCCCAATGTACCAAGACGGACTGTTTTTAGAAGTATTGTTCTGTAAGGCATTTATTTAAAACTATACACAATACAGCACAAAAGCTATGATTAGATCTGTGATTAATGCTCGATCTACCAGTATATGTCCTAGAACAGAAAAGTTACAGAAATACAAGGTATTTAAAAAAAATAAAATAAGCAGAATATTACAGAAACCGTAGAGCTCCAGACCATATTACACATAGTGAAAAACAGAACCCCTATTTAATTTCATTCTTTTTATTCTGGAAGGTTTCATTGTGGCTACTGGTTCAGTGACCTTTTCACTAAGAGCAGAAATGCAATCAGATATAAAAGAGTAGGAACAGATTCTGAACAGTCTTATAGAAGCTGTGGCATCTGTGTTGCTTTACTCAATGTTTTTTTAGCTCGTGCCTTGAAGACTTTTAGCCATCACAAAACTGAGAAGAGTGTGACTTCTTTTTTTTTTTTTCCGCACCTGCTTTGAAGCAGTACAGATCTCATTAGGAAATTTCACAGGTAGAATATGTGAAAGATCTTTTCTCTTACACTGAAGAAATGCAGTCCCGACATTTAAAGACAATCTACTCCTGTATTACCCTGACCAGTAAAACACGCAATAAGCTAAAGCCTGGCCTTTTTTCCAAGATGTAATCAATAAAGGAGTTTTCAGGGTTTTTTTTTCAAATTTTACATGAATATATTGTTTTAGCTGAAGAGAAAGCCAGGACATTTTATACATTTCATAATGGAATATGAATTATCTTTAGGGTCTGAAAACATTATTCACTTTTTCATTAGATTGTATTCTAGCATTCATAAAATTTGACAGTGTTTAATATTTTTAGTTTGCTTTTTTTTCCAACCTGCTTTTTAATAAAATTATAGTTAAGAATTTATAACAGTACTCATACATTTATCAGAAAAACTATTTGTATCAAGAGTCTGAAGCAGGAATTTTGGTAAGAAATGCGGTTTTGTCTCATTATCAAAAACCAGGCGAACATGAAATGGATATAGGTGACAAAGTTTAGCTATTAATTTATTTGTAATGGATGTGCAACTGCTACTGTCATAACTATTTTCTAAAAGCCTGTTCCAAATACAGAACCAACCACTAACTAAATAGGCACCACCTCTGAGTGTACGTCATCTTTATGCTGTCAGAATGATTCCTTCCATTGCCCCTGGTTCAGCTTTTGGGGTGAAGCTGCCAACTGGTGGCTGTTATAATGGACTGGAGCGGTGCATGTTTGCCACTTCTGTAACATCTCTCCTTGCTGTTATGGATTACAGACTTCACAGTCTGTAATAAGTAAAGTAATGTTAAGAAAAATGAATAATAGAATCATAGAATGGTATGGGTTGGATGATACCCTAAAGATCATCCAGTTCCAACCCCTCTGCCATGG
This sequence comes from Cuculus canorus, assembly GCF_017976375.1. Taxonomy (NCBI): domain Eukaryota; kingdom Metazoa; phylum Chordata; class Aves; order Cuculiformes; family Cuculidae; genus Cuculus; species Cuculus canorus. The sequence continues at coordinate 4,356,764 of NC_071407.1, read as the reverse complement.
GCAGGGACACCTCCCATGAGATCGGGTTGCTTCTGTCATCCAACCTGGCTCTGAGCACCTACAAGGATGGGGCATCTGTGACTTCTCTGGGCAACCCTGGTCAGTGCCTCACCACCTTCCAAACTTTTACCCTCGTATGACTGTATGCCAAAAATCTCAAAACAATCACTTCAGTGGGGGTGAGTGGCTGCATTTCAGAGCTCCTGAGAGCTTCAGGACCTGAACCTGACGTTCTTGGTGTAAATTTGCAATAGATGAATTCCCTCTCTTTACTGGCATCCTTTGCTGTGTCTTCTTAGCTTTGTGTTTTGTTTTCATTAAAATATAAGGTGATAAATTAGTGCCAGATTTTTGGCATGCTTATTTTTATGACATGAAATATTGATCTCTGTAAGAAAGACAAAACATAGTGTGTCAGGATCAGATCATGTCCACCATGAACAGGTTCTCAGATAATGCAGAAGTCTTATAAATCTAAATTAGAATATTTTCTGGTAACACGAAAATCAGGTTATCTTAGGAAAATGGATTTTACATTTGGGTCTAGAGTAAAATTGATTTCTACTTAGTGATGCATTAAACAGTTTTTCCCCCTCACTTAGAAGCAAATAGTTGTGTGACTTCCACTGGGACGAGCATGTCTGTACTGCAGTGGGCAATCTGACTTCTGTGGGTTTTCTTTGTTTAAAATGTTTGCTTTGAATTGTGGAAGGGAGTTTTGTGTCTTCCACTCTCTGAATCACACAGAAACTTCAGCATCACTGGAGAGTTATTTGATCTATTCATATTTCCTGACAAGGCAGCCACTTGTTAGTGGCCTGCGGGCAAAGGAGATTCCCCAGTACCACTGCCTCGGTTGCCAAACAACCGATGAGTCATTTAATCCCTTGGTGAACAGAACTGTTTTCCGTTATGTTTTTCTTCTTTCTGTGGTTGACCTTTGAGTCATTTGGAAGTGCATGTGAGTACACTAGTGTTTGCTCTATTTTGATTTCAACGTGCTCTGTTCCTAAAGGTACAAAATAGTTGCTGGGCTTGAAACCTGGTGGCCTGAGCACTCCCTTGATACCCAGCAGGTATGAGCTTTTCCTTCGTTCAGTTAGGAACTTCTCTCCTCCTCTGTGTATCAAATACACTGAGAACTGTTCATTGTGCCTGGCGATGTGCTTAAACCAAGTTTCTACTCAGTTCCTAATGAATAGAGTTGTTGTAACTGGAGTTGCTTAAGTGCAGAGGGGAGCTGGAAGGTAAAGGTTTGGCTACAGTAACAGGACTTGAAAGATTTCTTTTTTTCCTAGTATTTTTTAGAGGGGAAAGAGAAAGAAAATCTTAACTAGCACTGGTCCCTGGTATGGGGCTGTAGCCTAGCATGCCCCAACAAAAGGAAAATTGTCACTACTGCTTTTATTAAATCTTGTTGGAATCAAAGCTGCCATTGAGGTACTGTTCACCACAGAGGCCTTAGAAGGTGACACATGAAATATATTTCCAGGCCTCTTGAATCACAGAATCGTGGAATGGTTTGGAAGGGACTTAAAGATCCGCCAGTTCCAACCCACCTCCCACTGGCTCAGGGGCTCCAAGCCCCATCCAATCTGACCTGGAACCCCTCCAGGGATGGGGCAGCCACCAGTGCTCTGGGCAACCTGGGCAGTGCCTCCTCACCCTCACAGGAAAACATTTCTTCCCGAGATCTCACCTCAATCTCCCCTCTTTCAACCTGAAAGTGTTACTCCTTGTCCTATATCTGCACTCCCTGATAAAGAGCCCCTCTCCAGCTTTCTTGTAGGCTGCCTTTAAGTACTGGAAGGCTGCTGTAAGGTCTTCCTGGGGTCTTCTCTTCTCTTCTCTTCTCTTCTCTTCTCTTCTCTTCTCTTCTCTTCTCTTCTCTTCTCTTCTCTTCTCTTCTCTTCTCTTCTCTTCTCTTCTCTTCTCTTCTCTTCTCTTCTCTTCTCTTCTCTTCTCTTCTCGACAATCCCAATTGTCTCAGCCTGTCCCCATACGGGAGATGCTCCAACCCTCGTATCATTTTTGTGGCCTCCTCTGGACTTGCTCCAACAGCTCCGTGTCCTTCCTGTGCTGAGGGCTCCAGAACTGGGCACAGGGCTCCAGGTGAAGTCTCACAAGAGCAGGGTAGAAGGGCAGGACCACCTGCCTCAATCTGCTGGTCAGAATAAAGTATTTTTTTTCAAGACTAAATTTTCATTTGAAGATTAAATTTCATGAAGACTAAGTTTAATTTGCATAGTCCCTTACTCTGAGACAGTTCTGTAATGTTGTCCTTTTAGGGATGCATCTTTTTACAACTACATTGCATTTTGTTTCCTAAGAAGCATCATAGATAATTCATATTGTGTTTGTGTTTTGATTCCCTGCAATTTTATATTGTATTTTCCTAAATCCGATTAGTCAATTGTTTTCTTAGAGTAAAACAATGTCGGTGCTCACAGCTATTTGTCTTCTAAATCCTGGTCACTTTTTTTATGAAACTCCAGTCCACCGTAGTTTAAACAATAGAACCAGAACAGGTTTTCATCTGTGATAAATGGACTTGAGATTTTGCTTTATTTCATTTTAATTCAAAAGAGAAGCAATTCTGTCGTCTTATGACAAGGTATTTGTACCGCTTGCAAAGTTAACTTCGGAAATTTGCTTCCAGATAGAAGTATACGGTAAAGTGAGGTGGAAGCTGATGAAGGGAAATAATAACAAAAAATAAAAGGAGTAAAGAAATATTAGGGATTTCCTTTAGGCAATAATGTCACTGTCCATTACAGCAAGTGACAAGCACTCTGCCAGCCTGTTTCTGCAGACACAGTCGGTGTGGAGTGGCGTGAAGTGAGTGACACCGAAGAAATGAGCAATCTCTTTATGGCAGTGGAGAAATATTCAGGGTCCTCGTGCTCAGTAGTAATAAATCACAGAAAGAGAGAAAAGAGAGTGTTAGGCCAGGTGTTATGGTGAGGATTTCACGGATACTAAAATATTAAATGTAATTATTACTTTTCAGGAAAGCTATCTGCGTTCAAAAGAAACACATCTAGTGAGCTTTTTAAATAGAATATTAATAGAAATATTGCAGTAAAACTTCCTGGTACTGAATAAAGGATTTTGTGTGGAAGATTTGGGGTTTTTATATTTATTTATTGGGATTTATTAAGGGGGACAGGGGCTGCATTTTGTCAATAAGAAGCAAAATGAAGGAAATTGCTGTGGACTCCAGAAGCCACACTAAAAAATACATATTAAGAAGTAGTTACATCACGTAATTTATTTGCAAACCCCAATTTAATCTGCTTATGCCGCCCAATTATGTTCTACAGCGTATTTGTTTTTCTATGTTTTGAATAATTTTTGGTGATATTTTGGGAAAATACTCTACAATTTCAAAATTGTTTCTTCCTTACATGTCTTGAGTCTTTTCAGTCAAAACTGTAAATATCAGGATAAGAGGTATCCGGGGGCTTCTTTGGCCTGGAAATCTAAAAATCCCTACTTTGTCTTCTGGAAAATGTCATGTTAATAGAGCCTTTAATAAGGATAGTTATGACTATTTTTTTAGACCTACCACTTCAAATATATTCATCTCTTTGGTATTGAAAATGTTACATAATGAAGGGAAATGTCCTTCAGCAATATATTATATTTCTTAATTATATTTGAGTCTAATACTCTAAACAACGCTGACGTGGCTCAGTGACTCTGTAGATATATTTTATATTTCTGTGATTTATTATCAAAGTGCACTGAAGAAACAGTGCAGTGAAAGAACAGAATGAGGGGAAAGCATAAAAAAATTCCTTGAAATAGTGTGAATCTTTTGGTTTAGAAGCTGCTGAGATGTGGTATTGGTTGAAGTCCTTCTTCCCCAAATTCACTAATTGACTTTCTAAATGAGTCTTTCCCTCCACCTTAATTATAAATCTTTAATTGGGATAAATCAGCAAAATACGCTGGAGTGAAAGTACAACAATTCTGAACAGAAGCAACGTATTCAATTTCTAATTCTTCTTGGAAGTTACTGAAGAAGTTAATGAAGAAAATACTAACTTCTGTGTTTGATAATGTGTCTGCAAATTTAGTGGACAGAATTTATTTATTTTTTTTATTTAGATCTCAGTTTTTTAGATACAATATCACTTGTCAAAGTAGTGTGTTTCACCCATGAAGGGCAAACCCATAAAATTATATGGCAAATGAAAGTCTTCTCCATGAGTAAAAGAAACATAATCACACTTTATGAATGTAATATTCTATTTATTCTACAGGGATTAATTATGTTAGATTAAGCCCCTTTGATTGTAAATCTTCTTTATTTGCTGCTTCAAAGAGGTGAAAGGATGAACAGCTGAGAGTTAAAGTTCACATCTAGGGCTTTATTGCATAATATATTTCAAGCTCCTTTCAAATGGTTCGCTATTGTTTGATATTGTATTGGCAGAATGAAATGTGAATGTCGGTCTTCCGGATAGCGTAGTGATGTACACTATATCCGTTTTCACTTTTTAGTTGCCTATAAAGGCTGTTAGCATAACTGATTATTCATTCATACATTACTGCAGTTGCTGCATGTGTGGCTTGTGGTGTATTTAATACGAAAAGACAGCTTTATATATATATATACACACATTAATTATGTATTTAGGAAAACAGATAAGTATGCATGTTTTTACACATTATATAGTTAGTTTTTAATAATTATTTAATAAAATTATTTAAAAACTCCCTACGTTCTCTGTAACACTTTGGCATATGTGTGTAATGAAAAAAAAAAATCTGCTTTTTTTGGTCATAATCATCTTACTTCAAACAAAAAAATTCCCTTCTCAAACATGATTCCTTCTTCCTTACCTTCAAGAAGTAATTTTACTGTTTCATTGCAAGGCAAAGACCAATAAACCCATACTTTGTGGGGGCAGTTGTCAGAGATGATTTTGGACTATTATAGGAGTCGGAGTTTGTGCCTCAGGAGGTAAAGGATTAAGTTGGTTTTCTGCATTTAATATATATTAGTAAATGATTTTACACAGATGCAGTAGCCATTCTTACTAATAAACTAATACATTTTATATTGATAGTTCATTTACGGTGCTGGCTTTAAAATATGGTTTATATAAAATGCGGTAGATACCATTGATACTTTAATCTCCCTGTTTTCATTTATGCACTCAGAGCTTAATTTATAGAGCTTTATTAATACCATTATTGAAGTTTTAGTTTATTATTTTACTTAATCTTCTTCCTCAACAATTATTTTGGTTACATTTTTAATAGTAGTTTTAAATATGCTCCTCTAGAGACTCCCTACAGTGCTCTTTTGGCAGAATACTGTATTTTTTTAAGACTCATTTCCCTTTCATGTGTTTCTTTTAACTTCAATAATGCAGTCCAAGTGTTCTGCACCACATCTAGTGGTCTTGTGGAAAACAGTCCGAAAGCGCTGTGGCACAGGGGTGCTGCTTTAATTTGCCCATGACCTTTATTTTGGCTCCTCTGTAATGCTACAGATCTCCACTGCCAAAATCAGTCTCAAACCAAAAAGGCTGCTCCCGTCAAAACTATTTGCTCTGACCAGTGGGCCACTCGAAGACAGCAAGCGTCTTTTACTACGGTAAATCTTTAGTGCCTCCACGAGTTACACTCTATGTGCAAAAGAGCTGGAGTGCCTCAGCCCGTGCATCTAATCCTTTGTTTATAATTTGTTGTATACTCAGGGTTGCATTCATAGGACCATCAAGGTTGGAAAAATCCTCTTAATATCACCCAGTCCAACCATCAGCCCAACACAACTGTACCTGCCAAACCATGTCCCAAAGTCCTACATCTACATGTTTTTTGAACCTTTCCAGGGATGGCACCTCCAACACTTCCCTGAGCAGCCTCTTCCAATGCTGGACAACCCTTTCAGTAAAGAAATATTTTTCTAATATCCAATCTAAGCCTCCCCTGGAGCAACTTGAATCACTCCATGAATACCTGCTGCTCTGTGTTCTGGCTGGAAGTACTAGAGTAGAGGCAGCTCAGATACTTTCAATTTTGTTATTGTTATTTATATAGCTATTCATCTAAGCAGGAAAGCAATCACCTTCTATAACTCTATTCTTCTCCCATAATACCTACATGATTTTATCTTCTATTGATATATATGAAATCACATATATTCACATATATTCACCTATTCACATATATTTTATACAGATATACGTATATGTTTTTTTTGAGTGGACTGGCGGTATACACACATAAGTGCTCCAGGTGGCTGTGGTACAAACTTCTTGGATATTTTTGAAAACTATATCATTTAAATAATTCAGACTCGCCTTGTGGATAGTGAACTTGGCTCAGACATGTTCTGACTTACTTTTTGATTCTCGTTTGGCTGAGCAGCTAGAGATGGCCTGAAGGGTAGGTAATGAGAATTGGTCAAAAATGAGGGTGAGGAGGCCCTGGCCCAGGTTGCCCAGAGCGGTGGTGGCTGCCCCATCCCTGGAGGTGTTCAAGGCCAGGTTGGATGGGGCTTGAAGCAACGTGATCCAGTGGGAGGTGTCCCTGCCTATGGCAGGGGGTTGGAACTGGACCCAAACCATTCTATGATTCATTCTATGACTAAAAGGTGTGAACTACGTGACAGAATCCTGCTGCAGCAGATCAACAGTATCATCTCCTGGTCACAGTCAGGTTGGAGTTGTTCAGGAAGCATCTAAAAGCTGGTGATACCTTTGTGGAGTTTGATTTGGGCTTTCAGAAGATTGAGCATATAGCTGTATAGAAGGTGATTTCTTAAAGAAGTTTTACTTGAATACTTTTTAAGATGTAGCTGTAACATAGGTCATACACTAAAAAGAAATGATGCTTGGATCAGATACTGCTGAGGATGTGAAATTCCACGTTTACCTGAGTACTGGTTGTTCAGAAGTGTTAAGTTCTGAGATTTAAGCACTCTCTGCCATTTAAAAAAAAAAGAAAAATTGCTTAAAGGTGTTTGCTCATGGCTGAGTGTGACTCCTGCAGTGGCCGGTGGAGTCGTGCAGTTATGTGATATCTTTAAAGCCGGGCTGCGTCTGAGATTTTAGTAGGGCTCTATTCTTTAAAGTAACTTACAATATCCCTGTGGTTTCCTGGTATTTTTCTCAATAAGAACAGGGAATAAGATACTTTCTGAGGAATTCCTTTAAGATCATCCTGCCATAGTCAATAAGAGTCCTCTGATGTAGAAATAAATTTTCATCTTCATATCCATCTGCTCTGCAGGAGATGAAATTCTGTAGAAAGATCTGATCCTCTTATCTGCCAGACTTCTCTTTGCTTCATAAAACACCTCATCTCCGATTCTAACGTAGAGAAAAACAGGACTTCCTTATGTGGAAGTAGAGTCCGCCCCTAACCAATTGTCTCTGAAAATATTTCATTTATAAAGCTCAGAATCATCGATGATCTGTCACTCATCTACCAAGGAAATAGAAGGTGTTGACATATACTTTCAGAACTGAATTTTTACTCAGAAGCCCAAGCGCTCTGTCCATGAGTCTCTGATTTCTTCCTTTTGTTTCATTCTGAGTAAGATAAGTACCAGTTACATCTGTTTCCAAGCAGAAATGTTCACTTTGTGTGGGATTCTAAGAGACAGATGTTATGAAAATAGGAATTGTAGTATTTTCCCACACCAGGATTAGGGAATTCTTTAGATGTGGTCTCCTGTTCTCCTCGGTTAAAAGGACTGCTTCTATACTAGGTGGAAATCTTCACAGGAGTTTGAGGTTTCCTCAGGGTATAACTTGAGTCTGTACTGAAGACGCTTGATAGGTGTTCGACTGACATTGAAGAGCAGTGTGTAGAAATGCAGGAATCGGAAAGCATTGAAACCTATTGTTTTGTATTTCCTTTTTATTTAAAAAAATAGTAGAAAAAAGAAATAGAAAAGCTTATACCATTTAACAGTTGGGTTTGTTCTAAATTCTGATCCCTATTGTATGTGCTGTCAGCCTTTCCCCACCTCAGGATAATTGTATATTAGTGTTTTCTGTACCTGTAGAGCTGTTAATGGCAATTACTTTGCTGAGTGAGCTGCAGAAAAAGGTGTACAGATTTCCTATTGCCATCTTTAAGAAGTTTTGCATATTTTAAACGAAAATGCATGCAGTTGACTGTCCTTATATGAATTATTTTTTTAATCCATGAGCTGAGGTATTTTCATTATGCCCTTCTAAATATCTGTAAATTTTCATTTGAAAACTTGGTAATTTTATGAACTGCATCTGTCTGTAGATGTAATTTCTGTTAATCAGCCGTGACACGGTGAAACAAATCTATCGTGGATATAATTTACCTTGCAGATGCTTTACCAAACATGGAGTTCTGCCTGGAAGGACCAGATTAGTAGAAGGCCATATGTATTTCTTTTAAACTGTTTTTTGTAAGGTTTTTAGTTATGGACATATGAGAAGTGAATAGGGGAAATTATGTGACTTTTATGAGAGACTTCATACAAAATTTATTTATGAGAATATATAGATTTTCAGGAGTGCATCCAAAAATAGCATTTTAATCATTGTCATCTGGCTGAGAAGAATTATGCACGTAATTAGTTTCAATTGAACTTGGAAGGTGGTGCTTTACTTGTGTGAATTTCATCTGAGACACAAATAAATAAATAAAAATTTGCCTTTAAATGATTTTTTTAAAAAATACTTGAAGTATTAAGTACCATCATAGACAATATAATTAGTATTCAGATATTTCTTTTGCTTTCCAGCGTAGTTAAACAAGAATTGAGGATTTGAACCCTTTGTATGGCTTTAAGATTAGAAGGTTCACAGTTGAATTAAATTTCCCTTGCATTTATTTATTTCATGGAGAAATTATAGAAGTCTCCACTGTTAGCCAAGACTACTTTCTTCTAAGTCTTCAGTCACTGTAATTTGGAACCTTAACTCTTCATCCTCAGCATCATTCAGAATTGCTAACTGTTGAAATATTCCTACTTATAACAGTGTTTGGAAAACTATGTGATTCAGAGCAATTTAATTAATCATTTAAAACATGAAAAAAATTATACTACTCTCATACGTATCAGGCTCCTAATATTATGTTTACAGTGCTTTGTACTTCAGGTAATCTTGTTGAAAGCTTTGGAGCTTGTTGTCATGTGTGCATTAGTTAACACAAGTAAGGATGGCTGAGCCTGGCACATCAGAGCCATAAACACAATGTTCTTGTCAAGTACAATGAGAGAAATCAGTTGACAATAATTGCTATTCAATGTCCTGGTTTTAGAAAAAAACCCCACGTTCAATTATTTGTATTTTAGAATTGGTTTTGCTTTGTAACATTTCAATTAAAATGTACTCTATTTGCCAATAAAAAGATAGTAAATGATGTGTCAGAAAAAAACAGTTCTAAAATAAAGCAGTACATGTGATCTCTTAGGAAACTTTTGCAATATTAATTTAAAAACATTAAGTTATATATTGGACTTCATTTCTTTGCATATACGTAGATTAAAAAGATGTTTGTTATTGATTGTTTTTTCTTTACTGAATATTATTATTCATTTTTTGTTCTTGTTTAAGAATACCGTAGTTAGTAGGAAGGAGAAGCATTAATACTGTGTAGGGTCACTGTTAAGATTGCTGTTTATTGAAGTGTGCGGTTTTGTGCTCTTGGCAAAGAAAGTGAGATTAACAGGCAAGAAGTTTTTTGGTTCTAGAGGGATATTGAACTATAATCTCACTTGGCACAGCAAGATTCAAGTAATTAAGCAGTAGTTGCCTTCATGGCCACACTCCAGTTTTCAAAAAAAGACTTGCGAGGAGCTTTTAAAATAACTTTTATACCTGTGGATGGTCAGTGAGAGAGCTGTGCACCTGAATAACTGTATGGCTGTCATCTTTGGGTGCTTCTGTCTGTTACTAAGCACTGTGGACAAATAGGAGATCATCCATTGAGTACAATGGTGCTGAAGACCTGACATCCACACCCCATGCGTTGTATTATTATAGTGACCTTCCAGTACCTGAAGGGGTCTTCAGGAAAGCTGGAGAGGGACTGTTCACAAAGACTTGGAGTGATAGAATGAGGGGCAATGGGTATAAACTGGAGAGGGACAGATTTAGACTGGACAGAAGGAGGAATTTCTTCACAATGATGGTGGTGAGACACTGGAATGGGTTGCTTGGAGAAGTTGTGGCTGCCCTATCCCTGGAGGTGTTCGTGGCCAGGTTGGATGGGGCTTGGAGCCCCTCATCCAGTGGGATGTCCCTACCCATCACAAAGGGTTTGGAACTGGATGATCTTTGAGGTCCCTTCCAACCCAAACTATACTATGATTCTATGTTGTTTTTTCACTTTGGACTATCTCTAATTTAGTTCTATGGACTGAAAGACCATTTGTGTCCAGAGCGTGCATTGAATATCTTCCAGTTCAGCTTCTGCATCATGAGCTTAAAAATTGCTCTTCAGTATAAGTCAAAGGACAACAGCTGTGACAGTCAGGGAATTCATTCAAAATCCCATTCCAGATGACAGGTGATCCCTTAGCTATCTAAAGACACGTTTGCCACATGTGTCTGAGCATGGTGACAGTGTCACAATGTTAGTGGGATGCTGTGGTCAAACTAATAGACCATCACTTTTCTTTTGAGTTGTTAGAATGGTCTGGGCAAACTGTGCTGGTGTGGATGTGCTGCTCCCAAGGTGGGTTTAACTGGAGATACCTTAGGGATTCTACTCCGTGCTCAGTTGTGTGGTGCTGCTGTACTTTGTCCCCTGTCTCAGATAAGTAAATGTGATGAGTGTTTAAAGTAGAATCCCACACAATTTTTAATTTGAATGGAATTAAAAGTATACTAGGTTTAAGGTAAAGTTTGAAAAAGCGTTTGCTTTCACCCATTATGGAAATTTATACCAAAATTTTATGCAAATTACTGGGTTAAGTAAAATAGAAACAACAATTATTCATGCATGAATGTTTATGTATATTTTTGGACATTTTAATTTATCTTGCACGTTAAATAATAAGAGAATGAGAAAAGAAATAGCAAAGGATAGAACATTTTGGTTTGTTCTATTTATCTTCCATTTACAGTATTGGTCCTTAAAATATTTATATTTAATATATTAAATATCCCCTTTTACATCAGTGCGAAAATAAATTATTTGACTTTAACACAAGTACTCTTTTGGTACAATATGGAACTTACATATTATATTATTTATATATTATATTATTTATATAATATGTAATAAAAAAAGCAATTCTATAGTGTGTTTATAAAGCGTTCATGTAGTTTAAGGCATAAATGTATCATTAATTCATCTACTGCAACCACACTGACTGTTACATTTCATAGATTTCCCCATGTATTTATCCCTGTAATTTGAGTTTCTTTAAAGATGGTCTACAGATTTGATTTTAATTTGCTCACTCCAATAAGCAACACACCCACTAATTCCTTTTCCAGTTTTCAGTCTGCTTTCTAAACACACATGCAGAAAATTGTTTCTCAGTTATGGAAAACACCACCCTCTCCTCAGCCAGGTCTGTGAACTAAATGTGATTAAATGTGACCTGTGTAAGATAAAAATTAACTCTGTGCATTGCAAAAATAGTTATGTGGGCAGTTGTTCTTCCTCAAAATTTTCCTTTTCTGTCTTCTGTTAAATCAGTATTTCTCTTTTCACGCTATCCAGAGCCCTTCTGTGAAAATCATTTATCTAGACCTTACTGCTAGACCCTGTTCTCTCACAGTCCTTCTTTGGCCGTTGTTCTCTGCTGCATCGGACATAAACTACTTAGGTTCGAGGCTTCTTCCTCATCAGTTCATCCATTCTCTAATTTTTTGTCATCTTCTACTTAATGCTAAGCTGATAACTTTCAATCAGCCTCTAATACACGCCACTGGTGATTAATTGTTTGGTTTTTTAGTGTTTCCTCCTATCTTATTCCGTGTGGTTTGAAGGGGCAACTGTGCAAAGTTATGTCATTATCTGCTGGAAAATAATTTCTTTGTTCTAGAGACTGCAAAATGCTGATAATGATTGGGCTGCTGTGGTTTTAAGTGTATCTTAGCATGATAATTGTCTTATTGGGAAGATTTGCATTCATCAGTGCAGAAGGTAATTTATTCTGTACTTTGGATCAGTATTTCATAAGCCATCTGCATTGCAAAAGCATCTCTTTCTTTAGATGTCATTCAGAGTCTCAAATAGAGAATGATAAAGAGTGAGAAACAGTGGACCAAATCTATGACCATGTGAACCAGTCTGTCTAACTGATTGTTTACCTTCCATCCTTTTTTTTGTGTCTAAGACTCTCTGGTCATTTTAGCATAGCCAAATCTTATTTTTTTTCAGCAAATGGGATATTATTTTATGATCCCCCCAAAAAATCATTATAACGTCTGAACTTAATTAAAATATACCTGCTTCCAGCCATTGTTTCTTACCATGCATTTCTGAAAAGCCTTGGTATTTTATCCTCATGGAAACTTGTACGCACTCTGTAGGCAAGTCACCTCTTGAACTTCTTGAAAAGTAAAGTGATTTGAGCTAGTTAAATTGCTGTTAGTAAAATATTTTCTCTGTTTTTTTTGAGTATTTTTTTTGTGATTATTTTCTCTACTTTCTCCTTGTTTCCTACCTCCTTTAACAAAATGCAAATACCAGAATGTCAAGAACAAGTCTCATAGTATCTACTTTGGCAATACCTTGTAGAGTGATAGAATAGTCTCCAAAGCGCTCCCTTCTACTGCACACCTGAGTATTTAAGGTTGTTTTAACCCATTTTGTTTCAGCATCTTAGCAGCAATTCATACTGAGTTGCTCATTCACACAGATCTCTTAAGTTATTTTGGGAATTGCAGCACTCCAAGTAGAGTATATATTCTTTGCCTCTGTAAACGAGGCCTGGGTTCCATGTCCTCGTAATTACAACTTACCAGTGATTGTGTTTAAGCAAAGAAAACAAACAAACATAACCGAAACACACATAGATACACATTTACTGAAATAGGTACAATTGCCCAGCTGGGCCACTGTATGATTTCTTTCTCCGCCTTACCACTAACCATTTTTTTTTGAGATTTTCTCTCCTATACAAACCTTTCAGCTATTATATATAAGTCTAATCAAGGCTGATGGGATTTGATACTCTGGGAACCTTGCAAACCCGTCAATAAATTTCCTTTTTTGATGTTGATCCCCTTCTGACAATTTCTGTTTTAGCTATCAGCTGGCCAATATTTAGTTAGTTTATTTTGCACTGTTTGTTTCTGTTTTGCCACAATATTTGTGATTGTAGTTCTCTTATATCTCTGTCATAAGAAGATAAGCCAAGAAGTACACTGAAGGATCGGAGGAGCATCCATCTATACTTGCATGCTGTTCTACTGCTCCCCTATATTGTTAATATCTTTACCATGTCTCATTTCAACTCCTTATTATCTCAAAACGACCATTCCATTCCCCCAGCCAAGCTGACTACTCCTTTACACCTTTTAATTTTAACTTAGTGTTTTTGAGATGAGGTGATGGATGCTTCAAGATACAGACATACTATAGATTTATGCACTGGCATGCCAGTGCTTTGTTTTGTTCTATATTCCTTTTCTAATCTCTCCTAACATCCTATTTGCTGTTTTGACTGCCACTAAGCATTCAGTTGATACGTTCGAAGAACTATCTGCATTGACTTCAAAACCATTTTCTTGAGTGGTAATTGCTAATTTAGAACCTATCATTGTGTATTTGTAGCTAGAGAGGCTTTTTTTTTCTTCCTTGTGCACATTGCCTTCAGTTCATTGGCACTGAATTTCATTCTTATTTTATTGCCGAGTCACTCAGTATTGTGAGATACTCTGCAGTCAGCTTTAATTTTTATTGCCCTAAATAAACCAAGGCTATTATCTCAACACAGCCTGGAACCAGGTTAGTTTGACAAAATCTGTTTTCCATGTCTTTCTCCTTTTTGTTAACATTAATCTTGATATTTTTCCCTTCTGATTATTTATATTAAGTCAAGTATTTCATGCTTACTTGCCAAAAAAAGATTATACATAAATGTTAAGTAAGCACTGAACATTATCAATGCTGTAACTTCCAATTATTTTTATTAGTGTATGGGTATGTCTTTGAAACACTTGTTTCTGATTTTGATTTAGTGTAAACTAAACAATGTTGTGAAGGATGACATGCAGTTTTGATGGGTGACCCAGCTCCGTCAATGTACAGAGCACAGAAGCAATTTATCTGAAGGTTTTCAGCCAGAACACTCAATTTATTTTTTTTCTTCGACTACCTTAAGAGAATTGTTCAAGAAATTTATAAATGTGAAGGACAGATTTTCTAAGGAAAATGATTCAGTTCCTGGTCATAATGAAGCAGTCACAGAGTGCAAAGCTCTTTTAGGTAGTTTCTTGTGTCCAGCTCTCTTGAATGTATTCATATTTTTCAAATTGCAGGAGCTTCGAGTTGATTTTTTTTTAAAAAAGAATTGCTGTTGTTTCTCTAATTTAGTTTTTTGGAAAGACTGTAGAGCAGGAGAAGAGTAAGTGTGATGGCTCACCCTTCCTTTATCTACGGCGTGCTAATTTAGAGCAATATGTCAGTACTCTGATGTTGCCCCTGTGCATCTGTTCCGGTTGGTAGCTAGACAGGACAGTATGTGGTAGGGAAAACATTTCTGGGAAATATTATTTTCAAGTAGGTATTGGTTTAAAATTCCCAAAAGATCATGTTGAAAACATAGTCAGTGTGGGTTTTTTTGTTCTGGATTTCTCGAAGACGCCAATATAAATTTCTAGTCAAGTTGTACTTGCTTTCAAAGGTGGTTGAAGAAAGGAAATCAGCCAAAGACAAATTTGAAAAAGAAAAGTCAGCGCACCAATTGGAGCGATGCGTTAAACAAAATGGTGAATGTTCTCTGATGATCAGTTTCTGCCATGACGTTCTTTGTGCTACTTTGATATTTTGTCATAAAAACCTCTTTAAGAGAAACTCTTGTAGTAATAAATATTTTGGTAATAAGGTGCTGTATCAATTAAAATGTTTTTCCTGCAGTAGTTCTTTTCAGCAATGACCAATGCAGAAAGATTATTTACACTGGGATTCATTAAAGAGTAACTTTGAAATTTCTTTTCTGAATTCCCTAAGGTTCTTCCACAAACACTTGCCCTCTCACATTCTTTTATTACAGATTGTTGACTCTTCCAACAATATTCAGTTGCCAGAATGGCTCTTAGATATTCTGAACTGTTCTGATCCATTGATCAGAAACAATCAAATTTCCAAGTACCTCTCTGTTTTAAAGGATCTGTGCCAAGAAACAATAAAAGCTCAACCCAGTATTAAAAATAGCCCTAAAAGGGGAGAGGGACAATCTGTCTTCCTTTCCATAAAAATCTCCAAGTCCCAAAGAGCATTAAAAAACTGCTAAAAGAATGGTGGCTGTTAAGAGGAAAGTCAAACCTTGCATCTGGAAATAAATCTTTTAACCATTTTTTTCATTCAGGTTCAGAACAATCAGTCTTCTTGAAGCTAAGCAGACAGAATTAAGTCTCTTAAGTAAAAAAAGGAGGTGTTAATTTTAACTCATTCTATGCCAAACCACTTCTGCCTTTGCTACTTTTCTCTTGCAAACTTGGCCTCATTCTTGGTAGGCTTTCTGAAAGGTGTTCAAACAAGAAATTGATAAAAAAGTATTTCGAAAGCTTGTAGTGAAAAGAGTTTTAAATGAATCAGATGCTGATAGAAAGCTCTATTAGTCTGTATTACTTTAATCAGCAAGGAAAACTTGTGTTATGGAGACTGATTTTTGAACTCAGAGAAATGGTAATTTTTGTTGTCAGATTTTCAGTGGTACAGCTGATTCTGTTGGTATCAGACCAAGGAATCAATGGGTGCTTCTATTCTATTACCACAATTGTGACAATAAACTACAGTTGCCTTAAAGGGGTTTCTAGTAGTCCCAATAATATGGATAAATATCGAATGCCATGGGCTGTTACTTCTGGAGATGTGTCTTCTAGGTGATGATTTTAGCTCTGTTTACAACATGATAAGGAAAGTATTGGTGTTACTACGTGGTTAATAATTATATTCTGCGTTTATGCACAGTACTCCTTTGAACTATACTACTTCAGGGAATTCTTAGATTTCCCATATGTGTTAAAGAATATATTTTGAACCTTTTTGGCAAAAAAAACCCATATGGATGACTAGTGTAATTCAATAGTTAAAAGGTTATATTCATTGCAAACCCTGAGCAGATGTCCTGACTTGACTGGAAGTTATTTACAAAGCTAGAAAGACCACATAACTCTATTGAAAAAAAAAAAAGTCTAAAAAATTAAAAGATCTGATTGCTTACATGAGGTGTCAACTCTAGAAGCCTTTTGTCAGTATCCAGAAACTCACTAATAGAGGCTGAGAGTTCAGTCATCTTTCTACCAAAATCCTTTATCGACTAAGTGTTGTGAATACAAAAATATTGGAGCAAGAAAGAAGGCAAATGCTCTGACAGTTAACTGCGGAAATTTAATAATTGTGATATATTTTTACCTTCTTCTGTTGTGTCTTTGGGATTGCAGCGTGATAATGTTCTTTAGCACGTTTTCCCTGGGCAATTCACCATAGAAATACTCAATCTGATAATACAGAACTGTTGTCTTGTGCAGATCTGGTTCCTCAAAATGATTATTCTCCCTGCGTAGTTATCATTCCTGCATCCCAGGAAATTATTCAGAAATCACAAATGGTATCATTTTTTTTTACAGTAGTTCACTCTTTTTTTCCCCTTCTGCTTCATGTGAAACATGCAGTGCGTATTTGCTGAGACTGTTGTGGGTATTTAGATGACTCTGATGGGATTTATCCCATAATAATGGAGACAGTAATGCCATTATATGGAGACAGCCACAGCATCAGAGGTGGCATTCTCTTTGGACTTCGAACTTGGATAGTTGACTGTTGTTTGTCATCCTGGTAGAGTTTAGCTTTCCTCTATTTTTTTTTTACCCTTAAACATAATTTCGTTACGTTTGATACCCTAAAAACATAAGCTTTTTCAGACCATTATGTTACAATTATTTTTTTTTTGTTTTGTAATTGCAGTTGTTTCTTATCCTTACTGCTGGTAGCTGCTGTCGTTTGGAAAATCAAACAAACCTGTTGGGCTTCTCGACGGAGAGAGGTATTAATAACTTTTTATTGTAGTAACTTTCTCTTACAGAATAAATTTAAAACTTTGAACAATAACACTTCCATTTTCCTCTGTATACACAATTTACATATCAATCTAAATATTGTTTTTTTTCCCTGCACTTCTTATGCTGAAGAAGACTATTTTTTCCTTCCTGCTGTCAAAAATCAAAGAAATTGCAGCACTAGGCTTCAGAAAGCTCAATTTCCTTTATGATGGAATATTTAGAATAGAACAGAACTATTTAGGTTGGAAGGGATCTACAATGATCACCTGATCCAACCGCCAGTTCAGGGCTGACCAAAAGTTAAAGCATGTTGTTAAAGGCATTGGCCAAATGCCTCTTAAACACTGACAGGCATAGGACATCAACTACCTCTCTGGGAAGTCTGTTCCAGTGTTTGACCTCTCTCTTTCTAAATAACCGCTTCCTGATACCAAGTCTGAACCACCCCTGACACAGCTTTGCACCCTTGTCACACTTCCCATCACTGGGTCCCAGGGAGAATAGAATCAGCGCCCTCCTCTCCACTTCCCCTCCTCAGGAAGCTTCAGAAAGCAATGATGTCACCCTTCAGCCTCTTTTCTTCGAACTAGACAACTCCAGAGTCCTTAGCCGCTCCTTGTAGGACATGCTTTCCAGCCCTTTCACCAGCCCTTCTCTGGACACGTTCAAATACCTTAACGTTATTTTTAAGTCGTGGAGCTCAGAGCTGAACATGATGCTCCAGGTGAGGCTGCAGCAATGCTGAATACAGAGGGATAATCACATCTTTTGACTGGTTGGTTATGACGTTTCGTGCATCTCAATATTCTCAAAATAGTAGTGCAAGAACACTGGTAAGTTGAGTGAACGCAGAGGATCAGAGTGAAGCTGTTTGATGCTGTGACTTAGGTTGTGTTGTTATCAAGTTATTGGAACACAGACTAGAAGACAACCCTCCCTGTAAACTTATACTTTCCCTTATACTTTCTTGACATTCTTCCTTTTTAATTCTCTCGTTTGCTTGCTTTTTTTTGTATTCTAAAGAAAATTCTATTCCTACTAATATCAGTAGTTTTTTCATTAAAACCATGGCACAGTTGAAGCTCTTCTGTAAATACTCCTACATAAAGTCACTTTATTCTTTTGTTGTCTAAATTGTTATAGCTGTGTTCGAAAATTTGGCCCAAATATTTGTTTTTATGTAATTAACAAATAATCAGACTTAGATGAGATGAAACTTAGGCTACGTATACAGCTACATGTATATAGCATGAGTTAGATAATGTATACTAATAGCTGCAAGATTTAATTTTGTTCCCTAAATAAGATATATAGTTTTTAAATAGTGTTTTGGTTTTTTCCCTTGAAGCTTCTGGTCTTGGTGATTTTTTGAAACATTAAACCCTTGCTTAATGATACTGTAATCTACTCTTTCTTAAAAAAAACCCCAAGTCTATCGAATTAATTAATTTCTCTTAGTATACTGGCAAAATGAATGTTTAAATAACTTTTTTTCCTTTTTTTACTGTAGGTTTACAGTGAATTTATATATGCTTTAAAAATACCACATAACTAGTACTTAGGATTTTCCATCACTGAAATTATAGCATAGAAATGCCCAGGTTTAGCCTTGAACTGGTGCTACAAAGCAAAATATGTATTATTGTAGTTATTTCACTTAGGTATTTTTTAATTCAGATGAATATTGTTAAGCATATTCTCACTCTAAGGGCAAATACTCGTATATTTGTTTTTACTTGCAAAATATAGATGAAAATTGCCTTAAACTACAGTAATCTATTCAACTTATTAATATTTCATTGGAATGTGTCTCAGTGCTTTATCTATTAATAGTTCTGTGCAAAACTGTATTGTGATGGAATGTAGCAATTCTTTGATTCTATTTCTCATATTCTTAAGGTTGTTTTATTGACATGTTTAATAACAAATATGAACATACTCGTTCACAGATCTAAGGACTCAATTCTGTTTTCCATGGTTACTCTAGGCTAGGTGTTTGAAATACCATGTTTTTCATTTAATTTGTAGGCGTCATTGTATGAAGAACACATTCTTATATAAAAAGTTTTTGAAGTTTTTGAAGTTTTATTTTCCTAATGTCATCAAAAGCATTTCTAAGACTGTATGAAAACTCATATAAGCTGACTGATAAATACAAGATAAACATAAATCAGCTTCATCGGAAGAGCAAAAGAGAAATAAATACTTGACAACTGGATTAAAACTCCTTGAATATGAGCAGAGAAACTGAATTGTTTCTTGTTCAGAAATGTTCCTTGTTTAATTTCAAAATTACATGAGTACATATCTCTATTTTAAATGAGGTGTGAAATAACAACTAGTGCGTAATAGTATTATGACTAGTAAACGTTTAAGTAGATCTCCTTCATTTTCAGTCTGCTACTGCACATCAACAGCAGTTTATGTCAAATACAAGTTTTTGATAGTGTTCCATGTAATATTTTCCTTTAATCTAGATCAGAGACTTGTTTTTATAGGTAGCATATTTGTAAGGTTTTGGAACGAAATGTTAAAAATAAATAGTATGAATAACATAGAGGTAGAAGGCAACCTATTATTGAAAAGAATTCTGAAGTACCTACTTCTAAAGCCCACCCATTTAGCAGATGAGCTCTCCATCTCTTTCATCATTCTCGAAGATAGGAACGTTTGAGTCTTTAGATGTTACACTCAATATTTTTTGAAGTTTTCATAGACTTCTGTGCATAGCGGAATACTGAGAACTTTGTGGTTTTGCCTTCTGACTTTAATGTTTGGCTGAATTGGGTCATTATTGATACTGAATTAAATGTAGCAATGCCTCAATGCATTACAAAGCAAGAGGAAATTACTTGTATTGCTTGTGGAAAGGTCTCAATTTTCCCGTGAATTTAGAAATTTCCTCTTCAATTTCTTTCCTAATTCATTGCTCATTGAGCAAATATTTGCTTTCCACTGCTCGGAGCACTGTCCAAATCTTACTGAGTCTTTTGTTTCTTCCAAAAGACTTTACTGGTGTTTGTCAACACTGAATTTAACTTCCGTTTTCCCATATCTATTTCTTTTTTAAATGGTTGAAATAATTTTTTCCTTAAGCCAAATCTTTGAGTTTTGGTAATTTTTTTACTCATAGTAAAATTTTATTTCTCCTGTTTTTCCTATTCTTTTTGCTACCCCTTAAGACATACTTTATCTAAGGGGTTTTGAACATCTATATTTATATTTTAAGTCCTGGCTGAGCTTCTTTTCTTCTTTCTTGCCTTCTGAAAGGGCAAGAAACAGCCGATAGACTCTGTCTCACCTCATTCTATCAAAGTTATTCACCTTCAGCATTGAAAGAAAATTGGAAGTATCATTCTTTTATTTCATAGTTCCGAAAAGATTAATGAAACTTTGAGCAGTAGAACATGAACAACGTCCTGCCTAGGATCCCTTTACACCTTCCCCCACCCATCCCTCCCATGGATCTGCAACATTTGAAAAAGGGGTTTTAAGAAAGGCTGAAGTAAGATCGTGAAATATTGCTCACCTGAGAGCGCTTGATCCTTGAAAGGAAAAATACAGCATATGATGAGATGATTTCCAAAGCAGTACTCTTATGACACCGTCTTTCAAACGAGAAGAATTTGGGAACATTCTCATGGGTATCAAATGTCAAATTCCTACTTGCAGTGGGGAACAATGTTTGCAGGTAAGCATGGAAATCCATGTAGGGTTAGGCAAAGGGCAAGATATATTTGTTTGTCAAGTAAAAGAGTTCCTAATTATTGCAAAGTTTAGAGCAGCAAAGCATTTTTTAGAAGTGCCTTAGACTACATAAAAAGATCAGATATGTACTCTAGGTTTTAATCTCTCATCCTTCTTTTTCCTCCAAAGACTCACAAATCTTTCTGCCAGTACCTTTCTAGATGAAATTTCACTTGTTAGTTCAACGGATGAAAAACTGAGAGCTGTCATTTTCTCTCAAAAGATTTGTTAGGCTTTTTGCATTTTATACCTAGAATTCACTTAAGAGCCGATCCATGAAGTTTTCCTTCTTTGTTCTAAAAAAGGTATATCACCCAGATTTACTAAATAAGAAAACTGAAGAGAATGTTATTTGTTGTTTCTGCATATTTCATATCTAAAGTATTAATTCAATCTTCTGTTGAGGATTGGTACGAAAGAATCTGTTCATAGATCACTTTACTGAAATGCTTGATAGGTTGCCTGCCAGCTTTGTAGTGGTTCAAATGTTTTGTATCATGAACCTCTTTTGATTGAAAGGCACCAAACTGCAGATAAAAATTGCATCCAAATGATTTCTTATCGATGGTGTGTTGAAGTTTTCTTTTTCCTGACAAGATGACGTTGAGGTCACTAACAAACTCATCCAAACAGGATTATAAACCACGCAGCTTCCGTGAGGGATTTTAGCAAATTATTTGTCCTTCATAAGATAGAGTTGTGGTTTAGGTACCCTTAGTGCTATTCATTTAGCCAGATGTTTTAAATAATTGTTACCTCTAATTTAAAAGCGTGTATTCACTGATGTAAATACAGTCATACTCTTCTTTCCCGTCCCAAGATACAAACAAAATACATTAGTGTGTTGATGTGTCGTGTGTCTTTATATAGAATCATAGAATGCTTTGGCTTGGAAGGAACCTTTAAAGGTCATCTAGCCCAGCCTCGCTGCATGAGGTAACTCAGTTTGCTCAGAGCCCCATCCAACCTTACCTTGGGTGTTTCAAGGGATGGGGCATCTACCACCTCTCTGGGCAACCAGTGTTCCACCACGCTCAGCATGAAAAATGTCTTCTTTCTATCTAGTCTGGGTGTGCACATATACCTGCTATACAGATTTGTGTATATTGGGTCAGTCAATTAGATAAATGCAGTTTTACATCTTTTCTTATGAAATTCCTTTTTGCATTTCAGTATAATTACACACTAGAAAGAGCTTACATGTCTTAAAAAGATGACTTAGAATCTTATTTCCTCGTGTAATACACTATAAGTCTCTTGAGCAATAAGGAAGTAATGCATGATTGCACATTTATGTAAAAATGTTTGAAAACATGGTATTATATGTGTAAAGTGCTTGCCTAACTTTAAAGGTTAATATCATTCCTTTATTGGAATTTTCATATTTATATATAGAGTTTCATTATACAGTCAGCTGTGCGCCGTTTGCCTGTCTGAAAGAATAGCTTATACAAGCATAAAAACATAGAATTATAGAGAATGCTTGTTTTATACAGTGTGTGGGTGCCACACAATGTATTGCTTCATTTTATTAAATAAGATTATGTTTGTTTAAAAGAAAAACCACCTTTCTATCCTTAATTTTAATATCAACGTGGTTTTATTTTCTTGAATATTCAAAGATTCTTAAAAACACACAAATGAAACTGAAGTAGACTACTTCTTAATAACCACAGCAATTCGTGTAAGAGCTTTAGGCTTATTTCTATGGTAACCCTAATAATAACAACAAGAAAGTTCTGTTGTGTTGATAGTACTAATGAATGTAGACAATATGTGAATTTCAGCTAGATGGTTTTACTTTATATTGTAATGACATTTGCATTTTTAATGTAATCGTTTTAGAATAGGAAGTAATGGCTTTTGGTGGATGTAATATTGTCTGTGGAATGCAACGTGTTTAGTTTAGGAATATTAATATGTGTAGAATATGATGTTTTCTTGAACAACAACCGAAGGAGCAAAATGAATACTTCGGTGTATGTTTTATTGTGGACAAGGAACCATCAATAGTATAACAGTTGTAAAAACCCAAGGAATGTTAATACGTATAATTAAAATACCCCAATGCATAAAATTATTCGTGTCTGTAGGTGTCTACAGGATTATATGCTTTACAATTGAAGGAGTTGTTAACCTCGTAGATCTCTTTTCTTTTCTGGTAGCTTCTTTTCTCTTACTTAGCAAATATCTTATACATCTATATGTAGTTACCCATATACATAACCTAATGAGTCAAATCAAATGAGTTAATCTTTGCTTTAATTTTAAAAATTGTGATTGTAGGTATAATATAATATATATATAATATAATATAATATAATGTATCCCTTCATTAAAATAAGTGTCTGATTGATTCTTATTCTAGCATAGCTTAAATCACACTTATACTCTGTAAAGGGAAGTATTAAGTGATACCAGTGACAGACAATAATAGATTGGAATAGGAAACATAAACTAAGTAGGTGTTTTATATCTACATATGAGCAGGAGAAGAAAGTTGTTCGCTTTTCTCGACATGAGAATTGATGTTCCTTCTTAGATTACATAGTGTAGTTAGCCTGAAGAACCCCAGAAGGCAACAATGAAGACTAGTTAATTTTGTTATACGTCATTCCTGGGTACGTGGATAGAATGAAGCTGGGACATAGTTATTAGTGCTGATAACAGCACTTGAAAATTAATAGTTGTGGCATTCTGTTCAGTAGAGTGTAATATCAAAGTTGAGCTTTCTAAATATTAGTACAAACTACCGCTGGAGATAATACTAATGTTATAATGGACTTTGTTAATTCCTGCTGTCTGTCACAGACCTGGTTAAATCTTGCAAGTGTAATAAGTTAAGCTTTCAAGCTAACAGGAAGGTAAAATCGAAATTATTTGAGAGAAGGAGGGAACGGGCCAAAGAGAAAAAGACTGCCTGAGGCAGCTGGGCCACTTGGCAAAGCCTAAGGAGCCTTTGAGCTTTATGGTCTGAGAGGTTTCCATGGGACTGGTTGTAAACATAAGAGCATTAGGAGGATTTTTAGCAAACTACCTGTCAGCAAAAAGCAGAGACGGTGAGAAAGGCAGTCCTTAGTGGGGAGCTGGGAGGAAGCCAGATAACTTCTTTTGAATTTTCGGAGAAGAAAAGTCACTTGGATTTGTCTTTGCAGCGTTAGAGGAATGAGAATGGTGAATATGTTCTTTGTAAATAAAGAGGATTGCACTAAATAGATGATTTATTTTTGTCTCTTCATGAAAACAAAAGAACAGGTGTAGAATATTGGCCCAAAGTTGTAAGACTCTTCCTTATATTTGTATTTACTCTGTGTTTGCAGTAGTGTCGATTTTTTTGTCCCCTACTAAAAGACAAACAAACCTCCCTTTCCCCAAAGCCCTGTAGGAACTAAGTGGATTTAAGTGCAAACAAAAAATGCTTGGAAAGTTGGAAGAACTCTGCTGTGAAGAGAGAGTGAAAAGGTTTGAGGGTTTGCAGTAGGAGCTCTCTGAGGGAAATGCAATTGTTCTGCTTTAGTTTCTCTTAGCGTTTTTCAGAGTTGGGAGCAATTCTAGTGGCACTGGCAGGAAAACTTTAGCCCATGTGAGTCACTTGCAACAGGGGAAGCATGAAGGAAACTAAATCAGAATTGTACTCCCTCCAAAGAGCAGGGAGGCAACACAAAGTCCAAGCCTAGAAGACATAAAGAGTGCCCCTGCTTTATTCTGCTCCTCCTTTCCACCCAATATTGTGTTAATTTACAGTTCAGTGTTAATCATGTCACATAGAGAGTGCCCCTGCCTTATTCTGCTCCTCCTTTCCAACTAATATTGTGTTTATTTACAGTTCAGTGTTAATCATGTCTTCTAAAAGTTATATTAAGTCATGGTAACAATAATTTTGATTGCTCTTAATTTATGCAACATTCGCTACTCTTCTGTAGAGAGCTGATGTCAATATTGCCGGTGTTCTTTCACAAATATATCTGCTTCCACAAACTTCCAACTTCTCCTTGTAAATATAGAAAATATTTTTATTTTTGAGTTGTTTTTTAGGTACATTTATCTGTGTGTGCAATTGAGTAGCAGTAAAGAAGTATTAATATCATGCCTTGAATCTGTTCCGAAATGTTTGCATTTCTCTTTGCCCAGCATGGGTAGTACATATCTTCTAAAATAATCACATTGATCTTTTTCTCTCTCACAATTAGTGTCGATAATACACACAATTAGGTTTTTTTTTCTTAAAGAAAAAATAAGGCTTTGAAGTTTCTTATATGTGGATGGCTCCCTGCGATGGTCAGAGCTTTAAAAAAATCTCAATGCAAAGAGAATGCAATAATCAAGGTAATTGGAAATTAATTAACGTCACTTGTTCAGTGCTGTGAATGTCGATGCTGTTGCTGTCAACAAACTCTGTGGGGAACTTCTCAGCTTTCTGTAGGTACTTGTACATGGAGACATTCCTTGGTGTCATCCCTCTGAGCGAACGGTGGCTGTGCAGTTCATCTGGGCATCCTCCAGGCGTGTTCCCCTTCTCTGGAAACAATAAGTAGGTGCATGGGAATGCAGTGATAGGATGAGGTGAAAGGGCTTTAAGCTGCAAGAGGGGAGATTTAGATTAGATATGAGGAAGAAATGTTTCCCTGTGAGGGTGGTGAGGCCCTGGCCCAGGTTGCCCAGAGGAGTCATTGGTATCTCAGCCCTGAAGGTGTTCAAGACCAGGTTGGATGAGGCTTTGAGCAACCGCATCCAGTGAAAAGCACTGCTGCCCATGGCAAGGAGGGTGGAACTGGAGGAGCTTGAAGGTCCCTTTCATTCCAAACCATTCTATGATTCTGTGGTGACAAAACTGGTACGTGCATGCTTGTTTCTGGAGCAACCTGCAAATACGAAGTAACAGTGGAGCCTTAAGCTGCGAAAAAAACCCTAGAACCTTTTAAAAGAAAGCCTGGATGTGTGACAGTCTACAAAAAGGTATAGTTATTCTTTATCAAACATATAATGATGTAATTTTTATCCTTCTTGGAGTATAGTTTTTATTGCTCCAATAGTTCACAAACAATAGTTGAGAATTAAGTCTGACCTGATATAAACCAAGATCATTACATTCATTTTCCACAGATAATTAATAATTAACATATAACCTTTGGCTTTCCTTTTATCTTCAAGTATTGACAGAAATTGCATAAAAACATATTAAGTGTGGAAGAATGCTTTGAAATGCAAAATTTAATTAAAATTAATGTAATATTATTTTAGGACAGTTGTACTGTAGCGAAAATACTATAGGGAATATGAGTATCTGAGCAGACCATTAATTTTATCCATGCTATTCAATTTATACACGAATGATTTCTGGAAAACAGAATAGCATTTGATACTTTGGTTGGAACTTATTGGATTGAGGGCACCGTGGCCTTAAATTGTATTGTCAGTAAATTACTCTAGACTGCTTTAACAATCAGTTGAGCCGCAGGTAGCTAACAAAAATGAAAACACAATGAACCCTGTGGCTTGAGCTTTTTGTGCTTTTTGTGCCGTACATACATTTTGAAAGTCTTTGTTAATTAGACTGAAGATGTTAAATAACTGTTAGTCTTCTATATTTGTTCAGCCATGGTCAGAATTGCTCCTGGAGGAGGCAGGCAGGAAATAGAATGTCCCGGTCAGGATAAGTTTGGGTTTGGAAGACTTTTGTTATTTGCTTACTGGTGTTATAGGTGTCCTTGTGCAAATGGCTTCACTGCCCAGGCCATCAATTTCCCCATCGGTAGAACACAATCAGGTATTCTAAATATGATTTTCATGAAAGATAATGTTGCTATTATTTGGGGAGCCTATTTTCATGACTATATTGCTTCATTCCCAATAACCCTGTTTGTCCTTAGGCAGTTTATTTAGACATCTGTCCGTGTGGGAAATGGATACTGGATTACTCTCTTAATTGTTGTCTGGGTGTGTTGCTGCTAATTAGAGATACAAACGTGTTGTGAAACACGGTCTGTTCTTTTAATGTGTTACATTTAATACATATTTCAATATTTGAAATATACATTATGAAAGCGTGAAATATCTCATATGTACTTCATTTTCAGCTTAATTAAAACCAATCACCCATTTCTTAGGGTTTCACGCTGTCTGTGTTAATGGTGTACAATACTGATTCTGCACTACTTTTTACCTATCATAATAATTTATGCCTTCACAAAGATGAGGAAAAATATTTCCAGAACAGTGGCAGCATGTTGGAAAAATATCATACCCATGTGTATGTATCAGTCACACTACATTTTGACTTAGTACCTTAACAGTGTCCATTAGTAATATTCCTGAACTTGTCCTCGTCCCCATTAGCGTGGAAAGCAAGTTCACCTTGTTAATGTTGTTAATGAGTAAATCAGCCATGCATGAAATGTCCAAGTTTCACCTCTGGTTTGCACATCCAGTGTACTGTGAGCTCATAGAAAACAATGACCATAAATCATTTCACCAGGAGGGGAGGAAATGAAGAGTTAGAGAATTACGGTCAGTAAATCCCCAGAAACATCCTTCAAAAAAAACTATGTTATTTGTAAGCAGCTGTTAAAGGGAAAAAAAAAAAAAGATATTAAAGGCCTCGATTTTTTTTATCATGAACCAAATCACGTATAAAGAATATGCTTTCCTTCCAAAGTAGGATAAAAGTCCTTTTGAATGGAAGAGAAATCATCTGAAGTCTGTAGAGTTTGGAATTATAAAGAAGTCCTCAATAGGTAAAAGCATGGAACCATTGTCATGATTACATAGCTGTAGAGTAGGTGTAAAAATGGTCAGGAAAACATACTTAGATGTTCATTATCAGCAAAATGGGGCATTAACTACATTTCCCTTGCAGTTATCTGCATTAACTACAGGTTAACTTCAAAGATTTGTCCTAGTTCTTGAACTCCTCAATGTTTTTATTAGTGACTTAAGTTATGCAATTACAGAATGAATCTATTAAATTTGCAGATACTCAAAGTTGGGTCGCAGGTGTGTTGCAGGGAGGATTAGACTTCAAAAGAATCTTTACAAATTGGAGAGAATATCCATACTGGAGAACGGAAGTTTTTTACCTGGTAGAAATCGTCATCTTCACAGAAGGAGCTTGAGGGAAAAGCGGACTGTGGGAAGTATGGCTGTCTGTAGTTGCATAATGTAAAAGAAGGACACGGAAAGATGTGATAACAGCCTTGAACATAGGGGACGGAGTGATGCATTTGCTGTATCTATCATAGAAAGGACAAGAAGCGAGGTGCTGGTGTTGCAGCAAAGAGCAATGGGGTGACACGATAAAAAATAATAAATTATAATGCCTAGGGTGATGTAGTTCTGGAATATGTTGTTTTAGAGATTCCTGAAACTCTCTGTCATTAAAAGCATTTAATGGTAGGGTAGGCAAATATAGGACAGTAATTAGAAGTTGTAGATACATATCTTTGCGAGGGGGTGGATGGTATCTTGACAGTCTCCTGAGGTCTCTTCTAACCATATGATCTTATGCTTAAAATGCCCACTTGATGTTGAAGTTGAGTTAAAGGTATCTTTATTTATCACGAAATCACAGAACGGTTTGGGTTGGAGGGGAGCTTTAGAGATCCAACCCCTGCTGCTACTGTAGGCAGGGATATTTTTCCCTTGATCAGAGTGTTCAAAGCCCTGTCCAGCCTGACCTTGAACACTTCCAGGCACAGGACATCCGCAGCTTCTCTCGGACTGCTGGGTGATATGGAAGTACAGCAGCATATATCTAATTTCATAATTTATGTCTACATTTAAATCAAGTAATCTCTAGTTCATGTACTGGCTTTGGCAGTATTTTTTTTTAACTATTTAAAAACCTGTATGAATTTGATATTTACACTTTCATCTCAAAACTGTGTCCCAAATGATGATAAAGACAAGTAATTATCCAGAAGGTCAGTCGTTTTTCCGTTGAGAAGGCTTTTAAGTGGCAGCTTTCTTCTTTATAAATCTTGTATGCATAAATGCAGCCTTTGATGTTTCTAATGTAGTGTGCCATGGTTAAAGCTTGAAAAATCTCAGATACTATAAAAATCGGGTCAAAACTAGTTCCTTCCATTTCATGCCATTTAGATTCATATCCGTGATGTCCATCTAACTGACTGATTAAGACACTCTGTGATATTTTTTTTTTCCCCACACTTTAATCACACCTTGTACTATTTTTCATGATTTGAGCTGGATTAATTGTTCCAAACCTGACGTCCCTTTATTGTGCGGTTCTTCTGGCATCTACTTCGAAGTGCTAAGCAAGGCAAGATAGCTTATTTGAGATTAAAATTGAAAGCCACACACAGATCAGAAATTGAACAATTTTTTTGTTTGATTTTTTTTTGCTATTATTAATGCATATTTTTGCAATTATTTTGTTTCTTTTTAAGCTGAACCAATTTCACTGTTCTTTTAAAACACCTGTACATGTGTTTTCCAACAGCATTGTTTAGCACACATACAGAATTCTTATTAAAGGTAGAATACTGCATCTTTATGAGTCATTCTTCTTGCTTTCCTATATCCTGTGACAGATGATTTGTCTGTCCTGCAGAGGGACAATAAATTATGTTTCCACTGCTTTCAGAATGCCTTGTTGTTTGCTAACATGAAACTAACATAATTTAAGCATACTTTCTTCCTTTATATAAGTAATAATTTACATATAACTTTTGGTTTTCCTTTTATCTTGAATCATTGATATGAATTACATAAAATCATACAATTTGAGGAAAAATGCTTTGAAATGCAAATTCTAATTAAAATGAATATAGTGTTAATTTAGGACATTTGTAGTTTCAAAATATACTTTTGGGGACATCATCGGTTATTGAGTATGCTTGAATATTTTTCCTGCTGTTTGTGCCTAAAACGTCATTTTGGGGAAAAAGTTTGGATGAAGCATAGAGCAACACAATAGCTAAATTATAACTTTATTGAATTGCTTTAAATTATTTTATCAATTGAAATTTATGCAAACAGCAAATGAATAGAACACCTAAAATTTGCCTTTTTTTTTTTTTAATGTATTTACAAGGCTGTTATTAATTGGAAGTAATACTATGCCATAGAAGCTACATTTTTGACAAAGATATTTATCTACAGGCTGAAATTCTCACTTATCGTGGAAGGTAAGCAGCTTCGTCTAGATTAAACAATATTGATGGGAGAGGAAAGTAAGTGTATATTTCTAACATAAAAAAAAGACGATTTAGCTCGATTAGTAGCGAAATGGGACATAAAATCTAGTCAGTAAATAGTTGTTTCTAGTAGTTGATAAAAGTCAAAAATTCACTATAAATTCATCTAAAATTCTCATTCAAAACTAACACGTATGAAGAAGAGTGTATATCCCTCCATTATCTTTGAAGGTTCTTCCTCTAATCCAAATATTTTCTGGGATGCCATTTGTCACAAATTAGGGGTTTTTTTTTTGATAAAATCTGTATTTAGATAAAAGTACAACTTGACAGAGTTTGATGGCAAGGGCATTGCTTACTACGCGGAGGAAACATACAGAAGGAAAATCAGATTATAATCAATGTGAAGTGGCTTACACAGGACTGGGGGGTGCAGAAAGGTAAGAGAGACCCTCCCATCAAGTCACCAGATTTAGAATAGACCCCCTTGCCTTCTAAAGTCCTGTCCAGAGAGGAGTCCAGGTGCAGTTGGATCCAATCCTAGTCCCAGACTTGGCTTATGGTTTATGGCTGGGAGATACAGAAGGTAGGGTTTATATGTGATTTTAGCCATAGGGTTATACCTGCAAACCCAATTTATATATCACTTAACTAAGATTTAAGCGTTTTGTTGTGCTTCTCTGCTTCGCTCACCTTCCATCTGTGCTTCCTGCTGACTTCTTCAGGTGTCAGTTCGCTCTGAAGTTTGTCTCTGACGGTTCGCAAAGCGGACATTTAGGCATGAGGTTTCATAAAGTAAATAATTAAATTATTTTTAATATAAAGAGAGAGAGAGAGCTGAAACAAACAATGAAATCTCTGGGTAATTATCCCCTTACAGACTATTCACTTGCATCTCGTGAGATGTTTCAGTCCAGTAGTAATAGGTCTGGGGTCATCTTGTTCCTCATTGACTGTCTTTCAGATGGGTTGTTATACTGTCTTAATTGTAGATATTGTTGATGGTTTGTGTCCTCTGTATCTTCTGGTTTTTTTGTTGACTCTGAAAGATGTGTTTTGACTCAGCAGGTTGTGCATGTTGGGAAAGTTTTTAAATGGAAACTCACAGCTTGTGGTCTAGTGCTTCGGCAGGTCTGGCTACTAATGCTAAGCTAAGCAAACAGCATGCTAAATCACATAGTTTTATAACGCTTAAATTATCTATTCCATTTAAAATATTACTTATTGAAGCTAAAATTCCCTGCTAAAGAGGAGAATTGCCTGGTTGTGCAGTCCAGCTGTGGTCTTGGGAGGATTCAAATGGGGCTTGCCAGCAATCTCTCGCTGCTGGGAGATATCACTGCTTTGAGGAGCACCCTTGGAGAGGTCTTGTTGTGAGGGGACATCATTGACATGCAGCCAGGCTGCCTCACAGGGAGGGCTTTAAGAGTCACTTTGTCTGTTTTTTGGCATAGAATTGGTTAACTCACAGTCAAATTGCGTACGATAGGAGAGATGTGCATGAGGCTCCTTATACCTACAACTTGCCTGTGTTCAGCGTGTCACTCTGCTCCTTGTGGGTTTCTTGACCCAGCTATGGGAGGCCTTCACCTCCTCTGGAGACAAAGCTGCTGCGGGTTTGGTTAAAGGGGCCAAAGGATCAAATGCATCCATCACACTATTTCTGCTCCCAGCTTGAGCATTGGCTTCACTTTTTCATAGCATCCCAATTCTTAAGCTCTCTAAGTGCCCATTTATTGCTTCGTCCTGCAGCATTCCTACGTCCAGTACGGATATCCATAGTTTATGGAACTTCTCAGTCCAGGAGCAAGGGAAGTATTGTGTCTTCTCTTGTTTCGTTCTTTCCAACGGGAGCTGCAGGAAATACCTATTTGAAAACAATAGCTTTGCCTTTCTGCCCATAATAGAGGCAACTATTTGTTGTGCAGCACTTCCATACTATTTTGCCTGATGGCTTCCAGGTGGGAAAGTAGTGTGTTTACAAAATGGAGATTCAGTTTCTTGTAGGCTTAGTCCCTCAATGAGACTCTCTGTGACAGTTTGGGGTGGAATTAGTTTCAAAAGCAGCATTTACAGGAGTGCTACCCACCAGCTGGAGAACCTACTTGAAGTTGAAGTCTATCAAAGATACATTAGTGATATGTTTAGGAACAACATTGCATTTTTTACATTTTATATGAAAAACATTGACTTGGTTCACACATTTGTTTCTGTATGAAAATTCTTTCCTATTTTACTCAGGGCAGTATTTTCCCCAGAGGTCATGTTAAGAGCTGGTTTTCTCTACTGATCAGTGCCCTCATATTACTGCCATAAAGAAATCAGATCCAATAAAGATTTTCAAACTATATGTAAACAGTCTTCTTAATAATGTGTTAGATATTGCAAAATAGTTCTGCGTTGTGGGATGAGATAGCCTGAACAGAAAGCTTATGTCTTTCTCTTGTAATAATGTGACACAAATGTGTAATGAGCAAATAAGGGATATGCAGGCATAAGTCCACCTACATTTACTATTTGTTCTTGATATCCCAGGTGGCAGACTAAAATTTTAGATATGAAAAATTACTCAAAGTGAAAATCTATAGACGCTATTATCAGATTTCCTAGCGATATAGTGGGGCTGAAACTTTGCCCTTTAAAATTATTTGACTGGCTCTAATCTAGATGGTGTTATGCCCCATCATGATGTTGTATGTGAGCCTTTTAGCCTCTGAAGATAGTTGAGATATAGTTCATATTGTAGCTGTTCTGTGCCTACCTTGGCTCTGCTTTACCTCAGGTGGGTGCGATTGCTTTAAAGAATCTGTTGCAGTTTGTAGTTCACACCATTCCCACATGCTAATTTAATTTTAAGTATGGAAAAGGCATATTCTAAAAATATATTATTTTTTTTTGGAGGGCAAAACTATATTTTTTTACCATCTTTTATTTACAATTGTCTTTGATTTTCACACCTCAAAGTACGATATGATCAGCTTTTGATCTTCATGCATTCTTAAAACAATCTGGTAATTAAGTGAACAAAGGGAAAAGGTAGGAAAGTAAAACTATTTGTGAAAGATAGGGAATCAAATGATAAGTAGGGTGGAGTTTTTTTGTTTGATTAAATTAGAATAATGTTTTGGCTCAAAAAAATTACTCTTGACACACACACTTCTCCCCTTCACATAAATGTTTGTCAAGTGGTGCTTACGTGCTTTTGATAATGATGAACAAAGTTCTGAAGTTGTGGAGACTTTCATTCCCATTTTAGCTGTTGATCTGATTTAATATGTCTCATTAATACAGCGTGGAGTTTCTTTTTCAAGATAAATGTTTGTTGAATCCTGAGTGAAGGTGCCTTTGGTGTTGAATGGCTGGTGTCTGTGATAACAACGAAGTAGCAACTTGTACAAATTCAAGTACAATCGTGTCTTGCAGCAGGTCATTGTTATATGTGTGTGAGGCCAGCATACTTAGTCCAAGTCTCTGAAGAGATTGTGTAGCTATAGACATTGAGACCCACTGGTTAGATAAGGAAAAACATACATCTTCCTGGTGTCTTAGGGAGTTTATAATCATACTTTTATTCAAAATGGAAATTCATCCTTGACAGAGTGGTGTTCTGTTTGGATTAAGTCTTTTAATAAACAAAAAATAATCCTAAGAAGCTGTTTTTAAACAATTTCATGCTTATTTTCTTTCTGTGATATTGGTATCCAATGTCGTTATCCCAGAAGGAAAAAGCTGCGTTGCTGCCTTAATGTTCGCAATTTAATGTACATCACGAATTGTATTACCTTTGTGTGAATAAAGGGATGTGCTTTACTGCACAACTGCTGGAAAGCTTGGGCCAGCTTTGGCACATGGAAGTTCTTCTGAAACAGAAGTGGCACCTAGAAGCTCAAAGCAGGCAGAGATGATGGTCGTTCTGAAACAGAAGTGGCACCTAGAAGCTCAAAGCAGGCAGACGATGGTCGTTCTGAGTTTTATGTGGATATTGTTAGATGTTCAAGGGGAAAGGTTACAGGTTATCTGGGGAAATTTTATTATGGTGATTGTGTTGGTAGCATTTACACCTGTACGTTGTTCTGGCACTACCTGTCCAGTGTTTATTATTTCATGGGAGACACCTTTGATGGCTACTTAGGCACTTTTGGACTTTTCTGAAGGCTGCGATGAAGAGAAGTAGCCCAGTCCAACTAAGAGCAGTTGGCTCCTGATTCATTCACTGTCAGGGAGGGGAGCTGGGGTGATCCCAGCGTGGTCAGTGCCCTCACCCACCTGCCACCATCCTGCAGGGGCTGAGCCTGGTGGGGCAGAGCTGTGTGGTGGAAATGGGGCCCATCCATGGCCCCAGCAACAAGCCAAATCCAGGGGCCACCCAGGGTGTTCAGACAAGCGAAAAATGGCACAGGACTGGAAACAAGGCTAAAAAAAAGGGTCCAAATCCATCCAGTAGGCAGAGTCATGGCACTTAGGATGTCTTAGTGCCCTCAGAGTCCTTACACTTACTTTGAAGCTTGTTGGTATGATTTTAGACGAGAAGAACAGTGTAAATTTTCAACTATATAATTTTATTTCTTTCAAAAATATTTGCGTCCTCTAGAAATATTGCTTTATTTATATCATCATGCTGCAACAACACTTCTTTCATGTTTAGCTGTAATTCCATTATACCTAGCATTTTGTTA
The DNA here is from genome assembly GCF_017976375.1 of Cuculus canorus. NCBI lineage: Eukaryota > Metazoa > Chordata > Aves > Cuculiformes > Cuculidae > Cuculus > Cuculus canorus. The sequence continues at coordinate 4,321,985 of NC_071407.1, read as the reverse complement.
AACTAATATGTAAGCGCACACTCTATCTGCCGTTTATTCGGAGGGCTTCCAGAAGAAAAAAAATTATCTGAGGCAAAGCTTTTTCATGAGAATCCTCTCCAGCCAAACAAACTTGTTCAGTTATATTCGTTTTCTTATAATATTAGTTTCAGCCAGAAAATACGGGAAGAGATTGTAATAAGCATATTAATTCCTCTTGTATCTTTCTTCCCTTGTCCTCCTGAATTTGATTGTATAGCTCTTATCTTTGATTTTGCCCCTGCTCTCATTCCCTCTCACATCACATACATCAGTTTCTCCTTTCTTTCTCTTATTCCCTCGTTGTCTCTTCTGTTTTGCTTGTACTTGAATATGCTCTTAGGAAATGCATCTCAGCTGTGTTGTGTTTTTGTTAAAATTGCCACTTCTAAAAGGTTAGGCCTCTGCCTTTTGGCTGTTATACTTGAACTTGATTGTCAAAATGATTTCTCCAGATTGATGACTCTTTAGAGAAAGCTCTGCTTTTGCCTGAGTGCATTGCTGGTACATAGTAATCATTAAAGATTTAACTACCTCTTGACTGTCAAAATCACCATACAAAACGTTTAAGAGGACAGAAGGGACACACGCAGCGTGGTGTAACAAAGACGAGAGGATGCAGCAACATAATATTATTGTCTTGTGCCAGGAGAGCACTTGCCTCAATACCCAGGGCCAATGCAGGAAGGGAAATGGGAGACTGAGGACCCTTAACATCTCTAAATTATAACATGAAGAGTTAGGGCTTTCCTCAGGCACAGTGATCGACCTGAGGTTTCAGTATGACCACACTGAATGGTATTTCTGAGTTTCATTTACGCTAAGCACTTGGACAAGCCACGGTCTAGCATCCACTAATAATCCATAAAAGGAAATACAAACTGGTTCCAGAGGAAGAGAGCTGGAGAATAATGCCCACTATGTTATTTTCTAACAGGAGTATGAATTACTTTAAAGCATATAGAATCAAAACAAAGTCTCAGATATCAGTATAGCACAAATGTTATAAAGAATTTCTCAGTGCTTAAGGAATATACCTTTAACTCTCCAGAATGCTTTTTTTTTGCTGCAAGCTTTCTGAAATAAAAGGAATAACTATTCCGATCCCCAGATGGTTATTTACATTTGACATTTTTTAAATTTAAAAATATCTACAAGCAGCATTTTATTAATGCTTTTAATTTAAAAAGTTGTCTCCTCATTAGTGCTACATATACAGCAGAACGTGAAGCAATGCAGAAATTGAAAAAAGCAAACTGTAATACGTGGCTTAAATAAGAAAAAAAGCCAAGTTGCGATCTATTTACACAAATTTCAAACACAGCTAACAAGTTCAGATTGTTTCTTTCAAGTCAATGAATTTTCTGGAGAAGTACGGGTGAAGGAGAAAACGCAGAAAGCTCTCATCCCATCAGTTTGTTTGATGTTAGGGATGAATTTATAAGTCATTACCTGTGTATTTTTCTTACAGTTATTTGGTTCGTTGGCTTAAGCCGCTTGAATGTACAAATATATAAATTGTGGTGTCTCAGTGACTGTCCTACACATAGAAAATGCGTGTCTACAAAAGTAAAGGGGCAACTGGGGCTAACAGGAGGTGTGTACTGCCCTCTGGAATAGCATGACTTTCCATCAAGGCCTAAAACTTGATTTAGATTCCAAAAATAAGAATAGGAATTACCCTATATTATAGGACGTAGCATTAACTGAGAGTAATATGTGATGTGAGTTTGTCATCATAACTTCTTACCCTTGTATTTCTCTCTGTTCATACCTACGAACAAAACAACCACAAAATAAGCCCTTCACCCCTCAAAAAAAGACACCACAAAAGGAATGGGCAGAACGGCTGCGAAAATACCAATAAATATTCCTACAGCTTTCAGCTGGTGCCTCTGTGGTCAAAGCTACTGAGCGAGTTGCGTTCTTGGGGATGTTACTTGGCTCTGTGAGAGGACACGGCAAATGGAGAACTGCAGCGCTCGCTCCTCTGCACCCTCACCTTTAGAAATTTCTTTGTTCCACACACTCATTTGTTTTTCTTGGAAGACAGTATTAATACGCAGAAGCAAGTTGTACTCTGAATTTAGTATGAAGTTTGATTCCATTTCACTGCATGTTGTACCCAATAAGTGTTCAGTTGCTTGGGAGAGAGTCAGCTCTCCCTTCATATTAATTTGTTTTCATCTTTTGTGTGTTTTCCTACCCTTTTTTAAATGAATTTGGGGAGTTAGGGTCTGAAACACAACTTTATGTCAGGAGACTAAGTTCTATGGCAAATTCTGCCACTGTAGAATAATTTTATTCATCGGTACAACTAAAAAAGTCTGGCAAGGTAAATTGTTTCATTTTACAACTATTGCCATACATATCCCATATATTTTATGTAATTGGCATGATTCCCAGGCTTTATGTGTTGAATTTTATTGTTGGTTACACAAAGAAAACAAGCAGCAATGGTCACTAGTCTTGTTTGGATTATTTTTGTGTCTTTGAGAACTTTTACCTGGTATTGCAGAGGCTCACAATATTTCCACAATGTACCTTGGAGATATCTTTCTGGTTGTTTGTTTGTTTGTTTGTTTCATAGTATGGCATTTTTAAAAGTGTGCAAATGAAAGTTAGCAGTCCAGTAGGCATTTTAATACCCAAAGCAGTATTTTGTGCTGTTCTATATCACTTTTGGCATGTATTTGTTCGGATTTTAAACCTTTAGAACTAAATCAATGTGTATTTGTCACATATTTCACAACCTCAATATATTTTGAGGTATGTAACATTTTATATTTAGTACTAATTGATGTTTTTCTTTTACTACAGAGAAGTAGACGTAGTGTCAGGTAATATTTTTGGTCGTGTCTCTTAAAAATGAATAGATATGGATACACAACCTTTAAACTTTCAAAGCTCAACATCACCGAAAGCTAAAGACTTCTTTACCTTTAAAATGGGCTCTATCAAAGGCAGCGGAGATATTTAGCTGCAGTTTCCAGTGAATTATCTTTGCAAACAGTGTTCATGGCCCTTTATTCAGTTTTTCTTATCAATTGCCCACAAACTGTACCGAGTTTGTTCGAGTTTTTTGTAGTGCAGAGAATAGTATATAATAGTTTTGGTTCAAAATTAATTAAAATCAATTTATGAGGTGCTGGTGACTTCAGTGAGAGTTGGATTCTGCCCTTTATCTGAACTGATGTCCTCATCACCTTTCCCATCCACATCAGACATATTTTAGATAACAACACTATAAAAACAGAACACTGACATCATTGAAAATGATCGCATTATTCATTGTTAGGCAGGACAATAACTGTTATCGTACTCTTCATACCTTTGTTGCAACAGAATGAAATGTCATCTTCTAGTTTCATAAAATGTACCTTAATAAGAGATGGGTGAATATCAACAGTCCTACCCAGCAGATGAGCACTGATGTACAGATAGCTCATAGATTTTGGGTTTGTGGGGGAAGGTTGTTTTTTTTTTCAGGTGATTAGAAAGGCAACAAACGTTTTGTGCCCTTGCTACAAAGTTAACAAAGCATTATATTGCAACCTGGCCATCTGTTAGGATGAAAAGGTTGTTATTTGCAATGATGTTGCTTAGAATTTTTTTTCCCCAAAACTCATCATTCATTTTTCATATATTACACAAAGGGGCACTTTTCCCAATGTATTTTAGTTGAAACCTTACTGATAAATTCTGCTTGCTCGTAGCTGCATACCCACTTTCACTGTTTCTCACGGAGGGTGACAGTTATACATCGTTAGATTTCTTATAAAGGCAGTGACCATTGTTTTTGCTCAATGTTAACTCAAGCAAACCTACACAGTTATGTTTTCCAGGAATCAGATGATGTTCACTCGCAGCCAAGGTGCCTTGCCAATTCTTTCACGCTCACACAGGTGCACTCTCACCTTTCCCGTGTCTCTCCCCAAATGGCATATGCTAATGTGGCTGTCTGTGTGCTGCCGTTGTTCTTTTAGTGGCCGTAGTATATACTCGGAGAACCTTAACAGCACAAGAATGATTCTGCAGTTTATCTGTTTTTAATTAGTAATGTCATACATGTAACTAATCGCCTTTCACTTGCATAGAGGACATTTCACATCTTTTGAGACAGAACAACTTGTAGTACCTATTGTTTTTAGAGACAGTGTGGAGATTTAGATACACACTATGTCAACTTATCCGTGAATATAATTCCATTGTCTCTGGCTGAGAAAAACTGAGGATTAATATATCATTGTAAATCTCTATATCTTGTGTTGGGAATAGTGTTTTTGCTGTTTCCTATAGTTGAGACGATCAAAACCATGCTTAAAATATAGAAGTGTAAAATTATGATTAAGATTTTATTGAAGATCATAAAAATTCTGTAAGCAATGCCAGTGTTTCCTCCTGCTACCCACAAAGAGGAAATACTGCAAATGGTCTATGCAAGAATTACATTCACTTTGTTTGCAGATCTGAACTCTTTTGTTTTTTGAGGATTATACAAAGTGAACATATGTGGAATATTGCTACCAGCTTGCGTTCTTTGATAAATCCAGACAGGCAGAAGAATGCTGGTGGCAGAAAGTCTAGGTTAGTGGTGTTTCTGATGGTTACAGCAAAATCTGGAAATTCTACCCCTTTTGAGCAACAAATGCCAGTGAGATTAGAACACAAATTGTTAGATGAATGCGTTTCACGTGTTAAATGCCGAATGCTAATATCAGATGTAATTGGCAATAAATGAAGGATTTCCATTCTGTGATTTCCATAGATCTGCTGTACTATATGCACGTAGCAGAGATACAAGCAGAGAGATTTTCATTCGTAATTAGAGGCAAAAAGTGGTCTTTTTTGCACGAAACGTCTGATTTGTACTGAGAGGCTGTTATATGCCAGCAGTCTGTTCCAGCTGTCTTGCAGCTTCCAGCAGCACAGCGGTGGTAGGGGTCAGGGTCTGTCAGTTCAGACCTTTGCTGTGCGGCAGACGTGAGCTGGTGTCATTCCGCAGGCTGTCGGTGCCACTCTCAAACTTCATGGGGTTTCCTGTCACTCTGAATGACCGGCTCTGGAATATTGTTGCCGAACTGGGAGAGGGACTCTGAATACCTCAAGGAATACTGTCGAATTTGTGACTTCAGAGAACCTCCTCACAAAGTTTTGCTTAAGGAAGTAGCGATTCTGTGATCTTTCTCCTCTGTATCCTCCCCAAATCTGTAATCCGTTGGTCCATGTCACACTTACTGCACAGAAAAGGAGAAATTGCAAAGACAATTAACTTGAACAAATGTCAGGAAAATCAATGGATGGATAGAGGACAGAGCCCCATCTTAGTTCTCTCGTTGAGAGAGGGTCCAGCATACCTACACGTGTTGCGTTTGTCAGTACTACAAACCACTCTTGTGTGTTAGATGCAATAACCATTTCCTAAGTGAGGAGAACTCACATAGAGAACCCTCAGGAATCTGTTCTTGTAAGCGTTGGGTGTTCTTATAAGTGAAGGAAGGAGAAGAGTCGGGACAAACCCCACACGTTGAGCAGAATCAAAGCTTCGTTAGTTTTGCTTTAATGTAATTTATACCTTCTCTTCCATCCAAGTAGCAGGATCTTAATCATACAGGATATTGTAGCTTTTGGTAGAATAAGTATTCCTGAAAGCAGACCTTGTTTAGAGATTTTCAAAGTCCAGCTCACAGCATGCGTGACTGGGACTCGTGTGTTTATAGGTTTTTCACTCGCAATAAGTAGAGGGGACTTGGAATGGGATAGAAGCATTTGTGGTTTAACTGAGATACTTTTCACTAGTATAGACAAAACCTCTTAATCTGTATTTTAATGGAAATGCATGCTAAAAATGTCATCATAGTAGAGATGTTATAATCCAGTTTACTTTGGAGCTTCAGGTGCTGTGAATTGCTCTTAGCCTGCATTTTCTTGGTGGTCTCAGTAGACTTTTGCTGAAAGGCATTGTCAGCATCAAAGCCATCACAGATAGTTTAACTTGCTTCTGTGATTTCCTTGCATACATCAAGGTTCTAGGACATCCTCTTGCATATTCATCTGGGACATCCCTTATTTCTCTGAAAGATCAGAAGGAATTTGGAATTGAATCAAACTGCTGAGTAAACTGACATAAAGTATCTTGGAAATGTTTAAATTGCTATGCAAATTTATCAGGCCCTATTACCAGAATACTGTATAGTGCTTTTCATTAATTCAATCTTTTTTTTCTCAATAGCCATCTGATTTTACAGCTTTGCCTTTTTTGTGAAACTTTTTTTGAGTGTGTGATCTGCTGAATTTTGCTTCCATAAAACATTATAAGGATGATTTTATATAGATACATTTTCCTTTCTAGTTAAAACAAATTATAACCTATACAAGAAAAAAATTGAAAAAGAGATCTACAATGAAATACAGACCTTGTAAATAGTATCTAATTTTGTAATGTGAAGTATGTAAATATAAAACTATGCCACATTCAACTCAATTTTACCGTCAGGAATAAATACGTGCGAGGAAACATCTGACTTCGACTTAGCTAATAAAATATCATAGGAGAAACCTTAATAGAGAATAGTAACAACCTTGAGCCCAAAGTAGAGCTGTACATGAAAGCACGAGCGTAGTCTTGCATTTGTTATCTGACGTCTGAGGCTTAGTGTTGCTGACATCTGGAATATTTCTCAATGTGTTTGTATAATGTGCTTCTCTCTCTGTTATTGATCACACATCCATTTGCCATGCCGTCAGATTTTCCGAAATGTTTGGAGCCTCAGTTTTATTCTCGCTTCCTTTCTCACTGCAGCAATTTTACATTTGTTAAAATTTTCCTCAACAAACAGTGGAAAAGAGTCAAAAGTTCAAGAGCAGACTGAAGACAGCCACCAAATGGAACTATTGCACGTGGAAAATGTAGCTGTGGTGGTTCATTTGGATTTAAGGGAGATTAAGTGTATTACTTCTCTTTGGCCATATCCTTAAGATAATAGGTGGGCAGTATTGGAACCGCTTGACAAAGATGCTTCCTATCTGCCCACACAAGTGGAGCAGAGGATAAAGCAGAATGGTTTTGCCCAGTGGGAGTAGATGAAGGAGGTGTAGATATTCAATGAACAATTCATATCTTTCTTTTGTGTTGGAATATTGACCTCTTTCACTGATTCACCAAGGAATCCTTTCATCTGTAGATGTGGATTGTTTCCATTGAGGTCAATTCGTGAGACACCTGCCTGGCCCTCTTTGTGTTTTTGTTTGTTTGTTTTTTGTTTCTTTTTTTTTTTAAATAAAGAAATTGTGTATCAGTTAAGGAAATATTATCCATTTGAAATATTAGTGGGAATTTACATTAACCAGCTCCTTTAGTAGCAATGTTAACCTATATATCCTAATTATGTGAATCTTATTATACACAGTGAATACACCAAAGAACCATAGAATCATAGAACGGTTTGGGTTGGAAGGGACTTTAGAGCCCATCCAGTTCCACCCCCTACCATGGGCAGGGACACCTCCCACTGGATCAGGTTGCTCCAAATCCCATCCAACCTGACCTTGAACACCTCCAGGAATGGGGTGTTCGCGACTTCTCTGGGCAACCTGTGGTAGTGTCTCACCACCCTTATAGTAAAAAATTTCTTCCTGATACCTAAATCTTCCCTCTTTCATCTTAAAACCATTCCCTCTTGTAGTGTCCCTGCACTCCCTGATCAAGAGCCTCTCCCCAGCTTTCCTGTAGCCCCCTTTAAATACTGGAAGCTGCTCTGAGGTCTCCTCAAAGCCTTCTCTTCTCCAGGCTGAACACCCCCCTCTCCCTTAGCCTGTCCTTGTATGGGAGATGCTCCAGCCCTCGGATCATCTTTGTGGTGAAGAGTGCTTAGAGCATTGTAGTAATACAGATTTCGATTTATAATATGCTTTATTCCTGTTATGAAATATTCTCTGTTTGAATGGCAGGTAGAATTTACTTTGCATCCTGCAAGCATGCCAAGTAACCTAGTTTAATAAAAACTTGCAAGGTGTTAGTTTATTTCTTTTAAGTTACTTTTAAGTTTCTTTAGAAGCTTAAGGTAGATTTTGCTTAGTCAGCTACTTACTCTTTTCCCATTCCATTGCTGAAATCTCATGGGCCAGATAATCTCCAAAAGCCCAGCAGCACAGCTACTGTGATAATAAACACTTAGATTCCCCAGCCAGATTTTATTTTAAGTTACTATGACACACTCTGCTCTTGAATAAATGTTTTTTTTATTTAAAATGGGTAATGTGTACTGAAGTCTTTTATAACTGAATTATTGAATAATCATAAGACAGGGCCCTGAACTAGCAATAGAAAGGTCAATAATTATGTGAACGTCGTCAATAATTATGTGATCATGTCGCTACTTCAGGCAGCGGGGATATCACAGTTTATCAGGCTTTTTTACACGATGGATAGAATTGTAGCTGACACGATGTGTGTGTTAGATCTCTGTCAGGAAGCTTTAACAGAGAAACGCATTCCGCTAACGCGAAACGTAGCACATAGGGAGTCAAACCCAATGAGTTCAGTTTGACCATTGTCGGGTCGGAAGTGTGGGCTGCAGCAGCCTTAAGAACAGATCTGAATTGCAAAGAGTCTGATTGTTAAATGATTGCAATCGTTGACTGCCATAGGCTATAAAAATTATAAAGGTCTAAGTGCTTCTTTCAGACTGAGATGCGGAGACTAATTTTACATGAATGCATACCCTAACGAGATTAGCTGGCTTATTCAGGCATGTGAATTGCACTTCTGTTCTTCGCGTTGAACAAGCTTGTATCATCAGAGCCACTCAGAGCTTATCATGGTCTCAATCAGGCCTATAGTTTCATTCCGTGTTTTTCCTCTCTCTCACCATTTTAGCACTAAATTTTGAAAGTTTTGCCTGTTTTCGTGCTGACCTTTGCTTTTTGTCCTCCTTTGGAAATCTTCTTTTTTTATGCTTATGTTTCATCATTTTTAACATATTGTTCTCCCAACAACTCTGTGTATAATGCAGAGTGATGTCATAATTTAGTAACGCTGTGCTGACTAAAGAATGGAAATGAGCCATTTTTAACAGCATTGTCTTTGTTTCAGTATGTGTTATACTCCTACAACTCCAGCGGTGGAATTAGGATATTCACTGTTTCTAAGCAATTATGCAAGCAACAAAGAATTCTTTTCCTGTCGTGGAACTAAAGATTGATTTTATATGTTAGCTAATCTATTGATGGTGAAATATTAAAAATGACTAGATTACTGTAAATATAAAAAAATCAATTCTTCTGAAATTTCTTCAGCTTTTAAGATCAAACACAGTGTTCTTCTTTATGCTTTATGAGGCAGTCTGGCTGAAAAAAACATTAAAAGCATTAATAATTTTTTTCATTTTGGAGGGATTAAAAATTCTTTACTATATTATGCACCGATATTTTTAAGGGAGCCAAATGGAATTTGTTTTGGACAAATTTGATTTTCTTTTTTTCCTTATTTTCAAGTTTTACAGTTTAAATTTCACCTTTAAATTCGGGGCTAGTGCGTGTCACGCATCACCTCACATGAGCTTTCAAAAAGCTTTCACATGAGCTTGAAAGCTCCTGTTGTCATCATACCTTGAAAACACTGATTAATTTAATAACTTGATTTTTAAAAATAATCCCAAATCTGTAAGTATATGGATAGTTATTATTTCTGACATCCCTTTTTTTTGTCACTTTGTCTTCCTAGTAGCTTGAATATCCTTACTTTTAGTAGTATAATTGGAATAATTAGCAATAGGAGTCATGACTGTGAATTTAATATCTAGAACCTAAGTAAGGCATCACTGAGATAGTTGCTCTTTATATTTGTTAAAAATGGGCATGACATTTTCCAAGCCACTTGTGTAAACCTCTCTGTGTGTGTGTGCCTACATGTGCATTTTTTTATCTTATCAAATTGTCTGGGTGCCAAACTATGCTGATTTCTTATTTCCTCTCCACATTTTTCCTAGAAAAGTGACAAATAATTTAAAATTTTGTGGACTTTAGGTATAGAGGAAAGAATAATAAAGCTTACAAACCCCAATTCTTATTAAAAAGTTCATATTGATGTTCATATTACAGCAATAACGTGATAACTGTTATTAATAATACTTGCAATGCACAATATAAAACTATTTTGCATTAATTTAATTTCATTACCTTTAATTGCATTTTTGATTGCAGTTTGAAATCTCAAATACCTTGAATCCTCCTGTTCTTTTACCCTGTTTTCATTATTACTGTTGACTCAGTTCCTCCTTTGTCATTTGGCCAAACTGTTAAAGTTTAAATCTTAGACCTTGTGCCATAAGAGAAACAGCAAGAAAGAAAACAAACTGATTAGATAAGAGAAGAAAAAATGTAGAGGAAAATAATTAAGGTAAAAAAATTACGTGAATATTGGAAACTACATCAAAATATTAATAAAAAAAGATCACAGTAACATCTCGCAGTTAAAATTAGATCCACATCAGGAAAATTGCTTCAGTTTTGACTCTCAGATACTTTTCCTGCTTTAGAAAGGACAGATTAATGAAGACTCTGACATACATTCTTGTTTCGTATGAACATGATTTAACGTGACATTGGAAAAAATCAGGAGGGCTAAGGCCCAACTAGAAATCAAATTGGCTAAATCTGTGAAAGATAAAAAATCCTTCTACAAATACATTAACAAGAAAAGGAGGACTGGGGAGAATATTCAGTCCCTATTGGATGCAGAAGGAACAACAGTGACAGGGGATAAGGACAAGGCTGAGGTGCTTAATGCCTTCTTTGCCTCAGTCTTTAATAGCAAAGAAAGTTGTTCCCTCTGTGTACAAACCCAGGAGTTAGAGGGGCAGATTGAGGCTCCCATGATCCAAGAGGAGGCGGTTAGAGACTTGCTTGCCCAGCTAGACGTCCACAAGTCTATGGGGCCGGATGGGATCCACCCAAGAGTATCGAAGGAGCTGGAGGTTGTCCTTTCCAACCCCCTATCCATCATCTTCCAGCGGTCCTGGCTGACTGGGGAAGTTCCACTAGACTGGAGGCTGGCTGATGTTGTGACCATCTACAAGAAGGGTTGCAGGGAGGATCCGGGGAACTGCAGGCCTGTCAGTCTCACCTCAGTGCCGGGGAAAGTCATGGAACAGGTGATCTTGAGTGCTATCATGAAGCACATGCAAGAGAACCGGGTGATCAGGCCCAGTCAACATGGGTTTACGAAAGGCAGATCTTGCCAAACTAACCTGATCACCTTCTATGACAAAATCACTCAACTACTGGATGGGGGAAAGGCTGTGGATGTAGTCTTCTTCAGTAAAGCCTTTGACACAGTTTCTCACAGCAATAAAAAAGTTGTCATGAAAGCTGGAGATCAGACAGCTGCTGTAAGAGACATTATTTTTGGTGTAGCCCCATGCTGACGTGGGTCCACTGATTTGAGGCTGAATTGTTTTATTTTCATGAAGTTGCACTGTACCGTAAGCACATCTTGCAGAAAAAAAACCTGTCTCTGAATCTTTTGCCAGGCTTTGACAAATGCCTTATTACACTTTGTTGCCTTATGTTGCCCATCATGACACATTTAGATAACCATTTGAAATCCAGATTTTCCACAAACAAACATGTTAAAAATGTACAGAAATATGTAGACATTTTATGCAAGAAGTATCATGAAGAAGGTCTGTTAAAGAGAGTGGTATCCAACTATGCAAACATAATTTTTGTTTAGCGGGACAATGGCATTTGCTAATTAAATGCTGCAAATTGTCTTTATGTTCAGTTGTCTCTCTGCTTGCTTGGTAACATAAAGGCAACCACATTCAAAGTTCTGAGTAGCCAGCTGGCTGCTTTTCAAATGTACAGCCTTTGCAACTGATTTGAGACTCCTTTGTGCAGTAAAACAAATATGAATTGTTGACGTACTGATGACACTGCACATACTGCATTTCTGTGAAAGAGCAGAATCAATTGTTTTGCCTTCCACAAAATGAATCACCAAGATGTAAACCTAAGCAGGATCTTTTCTGGCTCAAGTAGAAACATTAGATTAGTCAGTGTTTTTCCAGAAGTGACATTTATGAATCACATTTTCTGTGAGCTGATTAATCTTGTTTCTTAAACATTAAATTATTCCAACAATTTAGTGATAGGTTTCTAATTCACATAATTAATGTAGAACACAGTTATCTTGAAGTGTGTTGCTTGTGTTGAGATGCTTGAGTGGGTGAAGGACTGTCCCAGTTTTTGGAAGCCTAAATGCATGTGTGTGCATGTTCAGTGGCTCAGACAAAGAAGTGCAATGATGTGATTAAGCACTGTCCTGCGCGGCCACCTAAGACCACATTTTCTTATCATTACCTGTAAAAAAGAATCTGTCAGCATGAGTTAGGCAGTAGTTCATTAAAGTATGGAATGGGGTTCTTTTTATTCCTGTCCTGAGGTTATATCTTTAGATATAACCTAACATTTTTCTAGTTCTGACACTCCAAATGATTAGTAAGTTAGAAGATGCGAATGAAATCTTCCATTGTGCAGAATGTCGTAATAGCCTTATCTGTATCTTTTTCCTTCTCAAATCCTGTGTAAGGTGGTTTTGGTATGCTAAGTTAGATGAGTTAATGCAAGTCTTCAAACCATAGAGCTGCTGCCTTGTGGTGTTCATTGAGGATAACTACCACAATATTTACCTAAATACCAGCTAGCTTCTTCAGCTCAGTTAATTTCCATACTGCTGACCTATACTGCTGTGAAAAACTTGGTTATTAATCTTCAAAGCTAACTGAGATATGTTGGTATTACTTGAATGAGCTGTACCCTCAATTGTTCTTTCAAACTATTCTGTAATGGTTGCACAGGTGATTTACCCATCTTCATTTCTAAAGTAAGTCTAATGAAACCACATGTGATCAGATGCATTACTAGTTTTTCTTGTTTTTTGGTTTGGTATGTTTTTTGTCTATATGTATCCCTTTAGGCTTATAGGAAAGGATGAACACCGAGGAAGCCAAAACATCTTCCTTTTGAAAAATTAATCTAATGGGCTAGTGAACTTGTATTAATAGGACAGTTTGGCACAGGCATGATAAGAAAGGCTCATTTTAAATTCTTGTCTCAAAGTTAAATATTTGGAAGATTCAGAAAAGTAAAGATTTGGTTTTTTAGAAATCAACTTTAAACATTTTTAACATAGACCTCTAATTCTGAGCTATCAGTTGCGTGGCAGAGTTCCTGCTGCTTACTGTATCTGTTCAGAGCCTTGGGAAGCCTGAGAGTACCGTCTGCCAAATGTGGGCTGAGGATATATGAGGCAAGCGTCGGTAAATTTGGTACTGGACTCTGCCCTGGTGGCAGTAAGCTTGACTCTCTGAGGACTCCATCCCAGCACAAAGTCTTCCTCCTCCTTTTTTTTTAAGGACAAGGTAGCAAGAGGCTAATTTGACATTGACCTCCTCATCCTTGAGGTGACAAAAGGTAGGTTTTTTACCCTGTTCAGATTTGGTGTTGAAATAATGATGAAGATGGTGTTTTACTTAAACTTAAACCCGTAAATCTTTTGAACGTGCAGCAACTTCATATATGAAATGCGAGGCATTGCTTTTAAGGTAACTCCAGCTGACATGTATTACAGCTAACATACTGCCTGACGTAAATGGCAAAACCACAAAGCCTCTCAAAGGTACGGCGTAGTAGACAGTCGAATACAGATCGTGGCTCTCTGAACCATTGAAGTATCGCTGCTGAGCTTTCTTTGGCACTAATGCTTTGTGGCGTATGAAGGGCAGGAATCTTTCTCAGTGACTCTAGTCCACGTATGGGCTTTATTAGAAATTAAGCATGCAGGTAAAGATATGGATATGCTTTGCTGAACTGGGATCACATATGGTCTTTGTGCAAAGAAGAATGATCACAGAAGAGGAAGCGAAACTCTCTTTTAGCTCTTCCTTTATTCTCCTCCAGCCGACTGAAAAGCATTAAGAGAGCCTCGCAGTCCTGTACAGTATCCTGGTTGTCACTCAGGTGGGTAGATGAGAAACAGTCCACCGAGACTAAATTTTTTCTCTGACTGCTAGCAATCAGGAAGACACAGAAAAGAAAGGAGCCTCAGAGAAATCACACAATCCTGAGGTGCCATATGCTTTCTTTTGTCACTTCTTATTTAATTAAACCCATTCCTGTCATCTACATCTTAGGAAAAGATATACTGAGATAAGGATGTTGGAAGTATTATTTATGTTCCATATTGCTTCTCCAGACAGTTGAGATCTTGACCTCACTGGACGAGACTTCATAGTTTCTTACCACGCATAAGCATGTTGTTGAGAAACAGTTTTTCCTTCCAAATATGTTTAAGGTCAACTTGGAAAGGAAGAAAGAAAGGTTGAAAGAGAGGAAGTAGAAGTTTGTTTAGCATCAGCCTCCTGCTATTTATTTACATACCATATGCTTCCTCATGCACATTCGCACCGGATGATTTTATTTGGGTAGACAACTGAAACATCAAAAAAGTAACAACAGTTTTTGCACAGTGTGAGGCTTCTATTACAGCAGCTTGCCATCCGCTGCTAAGTTCACTTCTCAGCTGAGCAGTTTTGAACGCTGTGCAAAGAGAGAAAGCTGGCACTTAGTTTCATTATCGCAGTATTGAAAACCACCACAATTCATAACCATGTTCATTTTTCTTCCAAAACAGCTCCACAGCTTCCAGTGGCCTGAAAAATACATTCGTGCAACTACTCTGCTGGCTGTCAGTAGTAATTTCTGAACCCAGTAGCCAACTGCAACTGGATTGCGTAGATGCAGTGTCCAAAAGTCCTCAGTTTCTAGCAAGTTTTGTGAAAACTGACAACTGTTTAGAGGAAGGCAGCCGGGATTTGTGAGGGCAAAGCCAAGAGAGCTGAGAATTTATCTGTTCTCTACCACCACCGCCTTGTTAGGGGACGTGTGTTACCCAATCCAACCGCGCTGTGCCTGCAGTATGTGCCGTTTGTCTGGCTAAAGTGGTAGGGAAAGGGGAAGGGAGGAGAAGGAGTTATCCTGGGAAGGTGTTAGGGGTATACAGTGGAACCGAGGGTTACGTGAGGGATAGGCGTGTAGAGATATTGGAAGGCCTGTGGATTTAAGGGAAGATTTAAGAGTTACGAAACTATAGGGGTTATGGGAGAACTGAAAAAATGTCTGTTACTGTGTCTTTCCTCTCCTCTGCTCTCACTTCTGTTTCTCTGGGAACTGTGAGGAGGAGATGGTGTTGTATCTGTGCCTAAGAGTGGTGAGACTTATGATACAGGAATAAAGGCATTTGAATCTAAAAGCTCAATGTTGTACCCCAAAGCATTCAGATTTCTATTGAATCCGTACAAATGGATGATTTCATAATTTCCTAATGTGCTTTCTGCATCTTTGGAAATAACTTGAAAGCAGTGTTCAGTTGAGCATAACGAGCAATGTGTTTATTAACAACGAAGTATTTAAAAATATTTGTGAGGGGAAGAAAAGAACTATAGGTTATTTGATTTTTTTGTGTGAAGAAGGACAAGCTAGAGGTTTGGAATGAAGTGAGAGGGAAAGAAGAGATGCTTTATACAGTAGGATAATTAAACCATTAACAGCTTATGCTGAGATCTAAATAAATGCATGATTAAGTTCGTTTTTCTGAAGTGGGACTCAGGTCTCCAAATATGACAAAGGAAAGGTTTAGATGCCCGTGAAACCTACACAAAGAAATACTGCTTTGCAAATGTTTGCCACTTCCAGTTTCAGTGCTGCTTGTTAGCTTAAAATTAACAGTGTGACACAAGAATAGTTGCTAAATCAGCATCTCTGGGACTTCCTAACCTCACATTGAACTGAACGGCCTGATTTTCTTTTTAATTTTGCATGTACATTAATATGGTTTTCCTTTTATCATGTGGAAAGACATTGACTAGTACAAAAGGGAACTATCTGTACTGTGATCGTAGTGCCTTAAGTACAATTTCATAGATGAGGAATGTTTGTTCTGAGTGGCTAAGGGAATAAAACTTGGAGCTGCTGTACTGGAAACTGCAGTTGTAATCCTAGCATTGCCAGGAGTGAACATTATGCAACCAAAACTTTCATTTTTGTGAGGTAGGACAAATGAGATCTTTTCAATATGAAGGGCTCTAAGTGGACAGAGTAATCCTTCAGCAGTCAGTGGCAGTGCTGAGAGAACTTCTGTCCTCCCACTTGAGGACTCCTGTCTTCCAAGCCACAGGGTTGACAGTAATAGCTACTGTTATTGTTTCCAGAGAAGTTGTGGTGTGTGTCTGATGAAAAAAATGTTTAATAGACGGCTGGAGCATTCTCAGCCTTCAATTTAACAAAATATTGACAAATATATTTTGCACTCATCGAGAAATACTTGTGTCCCACTGAAACTGATGTTCAGAAGCCCAATCTGTGCCCACTCCATCACTTTAGGGAGCACTAAATTCCATTCAATTAAAAGAAACTCTCTTTGAAATAATGATGATAACTGTGGATACATCAGCTAGACGATTATATAGCTTGAACTCTATAAAATGTCATTAATGTGTGTGTTTGCAATATGTGACTCAGAAGATCAGGATGTTTCATAAATATTTCTTATTTCAGACACATTTAAAAAGTCATAGAACCATAGAATTGTTTGAGTTGGAAGCCCATTCAGTTCCAACCCCCCCTGCCGTGGGCAGGGACACCTCCCACTGGCTCAGGGGCTCCAAGCCCCATCCAACCTGGCCTGGAACCCCTCCAGGGATGGGGCAGCCACAGCTTCCCTGGGCAACCTGGGCCAGGGCCTCCCCACCCTCATCGTGAAGAAATTCTTCCTAAAAAAAACCCCCACTTTCCAGCATGACTTAGAGGTTTACAGGCATTTGAGTCAAATGACCTAATATCTAACAATGCATAGTTTCATTTTGCAGGCAGTAAGGGAGCTTTTGAGACATTTCCATCCCTATGCTAAAATCAGCATCCTGAGAAGTATTATTATGTTGGTTCAATGGTGATGATTAAATTAAGGATTTTTTTTTTAATATTTCTTGGGGAAGATTAGCATGTTTTTGTCTTTTACCAAGAACAAGCAATACAGTTTAATGTAACATTGTACATTCTACTGGTGTAAGTAGAAATTCAGTTTATGTCCTAGAAAAGTTTTGTAATTTGCCCTAAGTGTTTATTTCTCGTGGTGCACTCATGAAAGAGTCTTGTTTAGTTTCCTCCAACAGGAATTCAATGCACCAAAATGTTTCTGTGAAACTACCCAGAGACAGAAAGAGAGGATGATGGGGGTTTAGCTTCAAACCCATAGTACTGCATTGGCCCAAAACACTAAGAGTACCTTCTTTCTATGTCCCCCTCTCTCCTTCTGCCTTGCCGACTCCTTTCTGTTCAGTGGCTGTCGAAAGTTTGCAACATTTCCATGTATTCATTCACAATTGGACCTACAATAAAATACCGTGAATTTAGTGTCTGTGCCTCTTTTGAGTCAGAAGTTATTTGGGATGTAAACTGTATTTCTGTTCTGTGGTTTTCACTACTGCTGTAACATGCAATTAAATAATAATAATACATACCAATACATAGCAAGTTCTTTATTGCGAAAATGTTGTTTCTTTTTCGTTCCGCAGTGTCATTTTTTAGATTAGAAATTTTACTGTGAAAAACTTATTATCAATAAGTGCCAACAAAGTTAATTTTACTCTTTGCATTTAGCTAAGAACTCAAAAAGAATTCTTTATTTAAAATCTGTTTTATAGAAGGTTTGAGTATGTGTCTAATAAAATTCTTCCTTCTGGACTGCTATCCTGTATGCTTAGTTTCAGATTGCAAAGACTGTGGTCCTGAAGTTATAAACCCTCTGTAATAGGGGCATAAAAGTGTATCTAACAGACCATTAACTATAAGGGTAGTATCAAGTGTAGCTTTGTCATCATACAGATCACCCCTTATAGAAAGTTTCAGCTTAGTGTGGTAGTCAAATATTCCGAACACATCTATGGTCAGACTTAAACAAAACAGAAATCTTGTTGTTTCCCCTCACTACTTTAAATGAAATACAACCAAAACCATAAGAAATATACCTCGAAAATTAGTGTTAAGTCTTTATTGTACGTAAATGTGAAAACTGAAATAAGGAAATTATCAGAAAGCTACTGTTAAATATTTCCAGGTCTAAACAATTTAAACTAAGATGTTGGATTTATGAGAAACCTCAGAAGAAAATAAAACTTATCTTATTTTTGTCTTTGCCATAACAAAATATTAAATTAATTTAGGACCCAGAATCTTCTCTCTCTCTGAAGACCTTTTGTCTGGAAGAAGCACTCAGCAATAAAAACCAAGAACACACAATACTAACTATGGCTTTCAAATGATCCTCAGATCACCTGTCATCTCTGTCAAACTCCATTTTCCACTGGACTAAGTGAGGGAAAAAATGGTCACTGTAAAAATACCTTTAATGTGGCACTTTCAAGTATCATTAAGCTCTGTTCCATCTGCTTAAAGAGAATGTGGCCATCTAATTGCTAAGAACGTTGTTATAGACCAAGCAGCCAAGGACGTAGATTTATTACATGGAGTCTGAAAAAAATTCTACTCGGTTGATGTTCTACTGTTGTGGAATTCTGATGAATTCACTCAACAAGTTTGCAATGTCCTCATAGTGTTTAATTCATATAAAGAAGATAAAGCAGCAATTGGAAGTCAGTGTTTTTAACGATTTGGTATATTGTTCATCATCTCTTTTTTGACTCAATGATTAATATTTCTTTAGGAACTTTTTAACCATATGTCTCAGAGCACTTTACAGCAGTAAGTAGGTATTATATTGTTTTACAGATGAAGAGAGAAGTATGACAGTAATAATTTGTAGATAAAAAGGCATATACAGTGAGCAAGTTTAAGTAAGATCTGAGTGCTATCTCAAACCTTATTGGTTTCTTGTAAGGTCTCTGTACTACCTGTTTCTCCCTCCTCCTATCCTTCTCCACTCTTTTATTGTTCTATGCTTCTCTTCTCACTTTAAGCTACCTCTGTGTATTCAAGTAGATGGATCCTGAAAACCCTGTGTTAGGAATTTTAAGTTCAGCATTACCAACTTAAAGAAAAGAAAAGGTCTTGGAAAAGATTCCTTATTGAATTTGTCAGCTGTCTGTACTGTACATTCGATTTATTTCTCCCTCTGTTATTTTGTTATTACTTTTCTCCCCACTTAATCTGCCAAGGAATAAGGAAGGTTTAGAGGAAAAAGGAGAGAAAAAAACAGATGAAATTAAATGGATATTCAGGAAACTTGAGATGAAGCATTCCTAACAAATATCCTTTAAGAAATCCTTTTTGGCAAAACATAGAAAGAACCATCCTATTTATTCTTTTCCAGCATCCAGATCAGAATCTTAAATAGATGTAAGTAAAAGCACCACATACCTTAAATAGTATGAAGTGTATGTCAACATACTCTGGAAATGTTCATAAGTTAAAATCAAACTGATTTGGTTTAAAGGTGAGATGTTTTGCCATTCTTAGCAAGGTCAGCAAGTCACGTTCAGGTCTGAAGTGTTTATCTTCAACTTATCACCAAAAGTTTAAAATTAGAGGGTGGTGAGGCCCTGGCCCAGGTTGCCCAAAATCGTGGCTGCCCCATCCCTGGAGGTGTTCCAGGCCAGGTTGGATGGGGCTTGGAGCCCCTGATCCAGTGGGAGGTGTCCCTGCCCATGGCAGGGGCGTTGGAACTGCATGGGCTTTAAGGTCCCTTCCAACCCAAACCGTTCTATGATTCTATGATATACATAATAATCAAAGGAACAAGTGAAGCAGTTATTATCTTTTACATTCGACAAAACATACGGAAAGGTATCCCAAAAGAATTTGTTGGAGAAAATTTGGAGTAAGATAAACGTGAATGAAGCATCAAATGTAATGTTTCGTCAAAGTGTTTACTGTAGTATAGTTATAAATTACAGGAGAAAATTTTAGGTAAGATGGACCACAAATATTTGTAGTTGCGTGCTCTCTGACATTAAGCTTTTTTACCGAAATAGCTAAAAGCAATAAATCTAATACTAACAGAATCTTAATACTAACTAAATCAAATGTAACAGAATTAATTGATAATCTTAAGCAACCGCACTGTTTCTGATGCTGCAAAAATCACTTAAAGCAGTGGCATGCCAATAATTGTTAACACTTCTGAATAATATGCTAATATCTATATGCATGCACAAATGCATATATTTAAAAAACACATTAAAAAAGCTTAAATAGAAGTCTTTTGAGTGCTCATTTCTCACTTTGTAATGATTAAAAATTTGGTTTGTTTCAGAGTGCTCGTTTATTCCTGGGAGTATTTCAGATCATGTTGCATAGCTCCACTAAAACTTTTGTTTCTTGAATGAAATTGGGTTTTTCTAATCTTTTTTTTTAAAGCAAACATTCTTATTTATGAAGGAAATGTTGGATATTTTGCCAGGCAAGAAAAGAAACAAATTTTAAGAGAACATTGTGTTCAACACATATATAGTATGAATCTGGTTGGCTCTAAAGAAAGTTATGTCAAAGATTTTCATGTTATTTTGGCCACAGATTGAAGTATTTCTGTGGGTACCAAGGCTGAACTGTCCTTCTGTTAATCTACAGCATAGCAGGTAGCTGTGTACCTCAAAGCATATGTATTTAAACAGAGTGCTTGAATTTGCCACACTATATGCTTTGAATTAAATGCACATAAAAATAATTGTGAGGAAGTGATTGTAAGCTCCACTTAGCACTGGTAGGAAGATGCGGTCCTTTGTGTAGTTGTCATCTATATAAAATGCAGCACTTGAATGTAATTTTCTGATTTTAGAATGAATGTTTAATTAAATTACTTTAGAAATACTTATGGTTAATGAGAAAACTCAATTTGCAGGAAGTACACTCTTGGAATACTTTTGTGACATGCCAAGCCTGATTCTCATATGCAAATATTATGCAAATATTATGGCTTTGGTAAATGACCTTTGCCATGATTTGTTTTATAACTGAGTGAGGTTATTTAGCAGTGTAGATTTTTAGGTTTTTGATCATAATTTTAGCAGTAGTTTCTGTAACAATATTATATATTAGGTTCAAAGACTAATTGCTGACAGCAAGAGCCTCTGCAATTGTAACTGATGCTTTTCTGCTTTTTAAAATGTCAGGAAATGAGACATTTAAAAAATATTTAAAATTTATTAGCTAGTATTTCCTGAAATATGGATGCTATGGATGGCAGCTCTTCTTTTCCAGTAAATGTGAGAACCGTGATTGTGTCCAGCTTTTCTTTTCCAGCTGTCACTAGCGGAGTGTCATAATATTTAGAGATCTGCTCTATACCTGTCAGAGTTTGTTACAGTTCAGTGATGCACGATGAAGTGTGAGGGACATAGTCTTCCTACACTACTAACAGTATAAACGCAGTGATGATACTTCACAATGACTCCTTGTTCAAGGTCAGTACAAAGAAACTCATGTGCAGTGTTCGACAACTTGCTGATTGCGTCCTAGAATAGAACGCCAGTTTCTTTAATAGGTCTGTAATTTCATGGAAATATTCCTGGGTATTTATGAGAAATACAACAAACTTTTATAACAAGTGCAATTTTCCCCTACAATTCCTCTTTCAAAATGAACTGATTTAATCATCTGAAATTATTTCTTTGTTCAAATCCTTTGAAATTAAACACGATAGCATTAAGCTTTTGCTATTTTACCTGAGGATTAGTCCTGCTGGTGTTTGAAGATATAACTGAAGGGGTACCTCTGACTAATACTTATTCTGGTAATTTTTATAACACCTTGAAAAAAACTAAAAACTGATAGCTAAGGGATTATAATAAGCATATAAGAATAATATACAACTAACTCATTAGCCTTATTCTTCTGTTTTGCTAAAATATGCAATTTTAGGGCTTTAACACCTCAGGTGCTTTTAGCTTATTTTGTGAATGCCATTTGAACACATGCTAGTATGAGTTATTCCATTAGGATATTTGCATGTGCTACTTTTCCAGTTGCTAATTATCTAATAAAAATACTTGCTGATTTACAGGTGTTCTGTTACTGCAGTATTGTCCTGAAACCGTTTTTCTCCTACACTGTTCCCTCGAAATCATAAAGCCATAAAGGAGAGATGACTAATGGCATTATGGATAGCATATTGAGGTGCTTATATCCTTGGAAAGGCCACTTTTTAGTTATTTGTCAATCTAAATAAACACAAATAAATGTTTAAATTGTCAGTGTTTTGTTTTTGAAAAAAAATGCTGTTTAAATCATTCAATACAAAAAAAAAGTCTTTACACAAAGCAGTTTCAGCTAGAAAGTAGTTTTGAGAATCTGAGAGAAAATAGTTACGAAAAACATCTTTAAATGACAATAAGGATGAAAAAGCTTTCTGTATTTTCAGAAGAGTATGCATCTTTTAGAAGATAAGATCATGTTGGTGAATTGTGGCTCGTAATAGAGCGGTAGTAGCTGCTCCAGGATAACGTCTGTCCAAAGCTGCAAAGGAAACCAGCACAGCTCAGCCACCATGGTGCCACCGAGGCAAAGATCTTCTGCACAGACTCTTTTCTGCTGCACATCCTTCTCGCTTCCAAGTATTAAAGTAGATAGCATTTCTGTGGGCAGCGAGGGACTGTGGTTCTCCCCATGTCTTTATTTGTTATCTGTCTTTTGTCTTGTGTTCTAAGAGTCAAGAGGAAGCCGTTGTATTTTCTTGCTCTGTTTTGTGGTGGGGTTGTTCTTGTTTGGTTCTTGTTTGGTGGTTGTTGATGTTTTTAAACTATACTGAATATAAAGAGTAGGAGAACTGGGGCCAGACTGACACATGATGTATAGTGTTGTACATATGCTAGTTTAAAAAGAGTCTACCTGAGACTCGTAAAGTCAGCAGCTTGCTTGGTCAGTTTGTTATCTGGGCATTCATGTGGGACAGGAAACAAAGCAATGTGCCCTCACTTTGCTCTGGGTTTTGGCTTCTCTTATATCACTCTAGCCTCCAGGGCAGTGATATACAGGAAATCAGGACTTAAGCTTCCAATAAAGGCTCCCTTCACAAATCTGAGGGAAAAAAAATAGTATATATTTCTTGCTTATGTCACAGAAGGCAGCGTGGGTGCCTATTGAGACCTGAAAAGGTAGAAAGATTGACTGATTTTCGTTCATTTTTGCTTTTGGTTGTAGTGTACATCTGTTCACCTACACATCAACTGATGTTGACATCAGAAGTTTCTGAGTAACTTAAAAGTATGCTAGGGAGATTATAAAGATTATTTTAAGGTATAAATTTTGCTGAAGAACTAAACTGCTTTAAGCCCTGAAAACTTTACCCTTATCCTCAACGTTTATCTTGCTTATTGAAAAGCAATCCAATGCCCATTGTGTATTTTTCCATTTGACATGAAGAAGAAAACCCTAAAGAGCTGTACAGGTATAAATTGAAGGTGTGTAGTATTATTCCTGAACCCTGAAGTCCTAAAGTAAAGCTTATAATCATTTAGATAATATACCAATAGCATATATGAGCTTACAAATTCCTTTTATTATAATCCATTAATCTATTTACCATGTTTGCTCCTTTGCTTGAATATTTATCTGAAATATCTCTGGCTGGATAATTTTAAGGGGATCAACAGGAGAGAGAATTTCTCTAAGGTTTGAAAAAGCACTTCTGCAGGTAGGACTGTGAAGGTGTCAATGTAGTTAGCAGAATGAAGGTTAAGAGGTGATCTGATTAGAGTTAATCTCCTCTTTAGAGAGAAAATTACTAGCTTTAAGGTGAGGTCTTTAATGTACCAAGAAATGGTATAGCGAGATTCTATAAAGAGAAATAACTTCTCAAAGATTTTAGGGATTCTCTGTCACTAAATAAATGTTGTACAGTTGATGCATAAACTAGTGGGGGCAATTCTTTAAAGCATGTTACGGATCAAGTCAGACTGGATCATCCTAATAGCTCCTTGGTGGACCAATAGTTTGATCCTTACGTAGGCATTAGAATGTCACCTTCTCTGAAAGTATGTGTCATTCTTCTTTGCTGCACAAACTGATCTATTTTTGCATTTGCTTAGTTTTTGAGTTCTGATGTGTCTTGTGATGAGGTAGGATAACTGCTGGCAGGTCTGTATTACCGTTCTTGTAGCATGGTTGAAAATAATTGTAGGCACCAAATAACTACAATTAATTTGTATGTCTTCTTTTATGTGTGTACTCAATACAGACAAGTATTTTTCTGTTCTTCTGCATTATTGTACCACATTATAACCAATTCTTCTTTAAACACTGCAAACTTCTGCAGCCATATAGTTATGGAAAATACTGGAATATGTTAACAGTAGATTCTCATTAATTTGAGTCGATCTACGTTTGTGAGTGAACTACATTATTGGCTGGCAGGTTATGTGTGAAACAATTTGGTTTTCACTGGTGTAACATAAAACCCTGCCATGCAATGACAATTATTGAGACCTATATCCCATAAAGCGTACTTTAATTTTTTCTCCCTCTGTGGTGTTTAGAAACAAATTAGACCTCTTGAGCCTTTGAAGATTTACACTGAAATTATTGCCACCAATTTGTGGGGTTTTTTTTTAAGCATAGAATGCAGATATTTTAAAGCATTTATTAGAACCCATGTCAAATGCTGCAATTAGCTTACCATTACTTGCAGCTGCCCTTTCCAGTGGAAAGATCAGAAGATGGGAATTTATAATCAGGGAACTTCAGCACAGCTGTCAAAAAAGACTTGGGATCAGTACAAGTGGTCTCAAGAGACAACTTGAAAGGCAGATTTGAACTGTGAACTTCTGTGTCAGAATTTTGATTGCCAAGGACCCTTCTAGGTCACACAACAAGGATAATGAGTGCTACAGACTTAAATGCTTTTGGACAAAAGTTTATTATAACCACACAGAGAAATAGCCCAAATATGTCACAGTAGATTCATGGTTATTACTGAAACAATGCATTAATGTTGGCAGTCACTTGAAATATGGTATGTATATAATAGTTTCGTTTAGTATCACTTAAAGGTCTCTACTGCAAAGAGGCATGACCTGTCATTGATGTATGCTGCTATAACAAAATATGAGAATTATGCCTTTCCTTTGACAAATTTCAGATCACTCATCTCGTGTAAAAAGCACGAGGAATGTAGGATGAGTTCAAAAGAAGGAATTCTCTTGTGAATTCGTGTGTGGTTCTTATTCTAGGAATTCAAGTGATTGTCCCCAAAATAGGGAACATCAGAAGTTTAGGTGTAGTTTTTATTTTAATTTGAACAAGCAATTCTTTACTTGTAATGAAAAGAGAACGTAGCTTTAAAGCTTCTTGGTCTTTTACTTTTTTTTTTAATGAAGACCAAAGATATTTCATTCGAAATAACATTCTTAGATGTATATGTAGTTTGTTCTGAGATTCTGAGTTTGGAAGTGTAGTGGACCAAAATAAATATCTAATAAGAAAGAATATTTATCTGCCATAGAACTGAGAAAAACTAAAAGGAGTCATTGCTTTTCTGAAGGAAAGCAGAAGTTGTTTTCTCAAGCCTCTGTCCGTTACCTGTGGAAAGAATCAGTATTTATGTTACTGTTGAGCTATCACTACATGGTTTTCAAGCTGACTGGCGTGTCATGCCATGGTGGTTGGGAAGACAGTGGATGTCACCCGTTTTCAGTAGGAATATGGAAAACAAGATTAGTGCCTCCATAAAGTGCAGTAAATAACTGTTATTGTAGCTGCTGCTGGGACTTTGTATCTGACCATAAACTCTGATAGCATCTGAAGTGGCATCAATGATTTCAAGATCTCTAGCCCTGCAATTTTTAAATCACTGCAGAAATGAAGTAAGAGAGGACTGTGGGAAGTGTTGGAAAACAAAAACCCTACAACTTTTCATTTACTTTTAAAAGATGATGAAATCTATCAAGTTTAAGTTTTTTATTTCTAAAGTGTATTCAGAAATGAAGCCCTGTTGAGGAAACTGTATTGACTGTGTAGTTCAGAATGCAACAAAACAATGAAAGAAGAGTTTAATAAGGTGGAACTGATTGGCTTGGACGTTTGTATACCTCTGTGAGTATTGTTTAATTGTCCATGAGATTGAGTTGTTAAATAAGCAGATTAATATAAACTGAGGAACACAAGAACGAGAACTTATAAGAGATCAGAAAAATAATTTTGTTTCTAATATACAGTTCTTAATTATAGTGTTCTACACTCAATACTGCATGCTTGAAAGCTTACATTTGATGTCATTGTTGAAGGAAGCGAAATAAATGTTGTTTACCAATACTGGAGTTTCTCTCAGGTACATACATTATGTGCTTGACTTTAAAGATATGCAAGCATTTGTGGATTAATTGAAATGCTGGTTGAAACTGTAGGGACACCTGGAAGGTGTAACAGAGAAAAGTTTAGGGTGCATTTGTGATTTTATTTCATGAATACACAGAATAAGTAGCTGACTGATAATTGGATGTCCAGAGCAGGAATGCACATAGTATTAATTTTTTGTCCAAGCATGTCTGGCCTTCAGATGTAAATGCATCTATTCCTCCTCGTCCAGCTGTGCTGGTAGAAGATGTTATAATCCTGTTTCTGATCCCCCCAGCTGCTCATCACTGCCATCTGCTGAAAGTTACCATGCTCTCAGCTGTGCTAAATGAATTACTAAGGCTCGTTTTGCCCATTTCAATCAAAACAATCTGAGCTAGCAAAGATGTACTCTTTAAATAATTTAAGATCAGCTGGGGCTAATTATCTTTGGCAAAGAGGGTGACAATTGACGGGGTTTGCTGTTGTCACATCTGGAAAAAGGTGTGTGTCCACAGCCTTTGATTTCTCACTATTTGGTTACTCCATCCAATTCAGTAGCTCCTCAAGATGATCCCGGAGAGCAGCTGGTTCTTGTACTGAGGGGAGACTTTTCTTTAACTGTGTTGACACTGACCAAGCTCACATTTACCGATGAGAAGTTTGGTGGTGGGGTGGGGGTAAAGAGGAATTCCACAAAGTATTTGTGCAACCGAATGCATGTAGTCTATATGTTGGGGGGATGGAGGCAGGCTGGTGGTTTTGTTCAGCAGAAAATATTGCACAGTAATTGAACAAAACACTATGATTCTTGCTTTTACTTAATTTTTTCATGTGTAATTGAGATGAGCTGAGGAAGTAGAAATGAAGATATATCATTTCTCTTGCTTCCAAGCCAGCTTCTGTGCATTCTGCAGTCACCACAGAATTTGAAGCAATAAGCAGGTTAAATATAAAAAGACTAATTCATTTTACAGGTTAGAAGTTCATGACAGTTCTGGTAGGCTGGTGGTTCATGAGTTGTGCAAAGGGAATCTGAATGAATATTTTCTGCTATGCACTTTAAGTGGTCAGAGTCACTGTAGTTAAGGAACAGCACCAAATATATTGCTTGGGTTGTGACAGTCTCATGTTTGTCTTGAGGTATGTCTCTCGCATAGCGCTATGCTGATTAAATGTTCGTTACTCCACTGCTATTTCATGATAAACTGGATAAGATGCTTTGAGAAGTTATACAGTATTTGGGCTTATGAAAATTGACATGGGAAGGCTGCCGTAAGGGTGACTTATTAACACGAATCTCATCACAAGTGTCCCTTTGTAGGCCAACATACAGTAGTTGTAATTTGATTTCTGTTAATCATGAAAACAGCTGTTTCATCAAATCATCATCTTTTGAAATCTGCTGGCTTTAACAAGCATGCAGAAATGCAAATTCTCTCCAAGTAGAAACTCCACAGAATTCTAGGTTAACAGAAAGACATCTGCGGTTTACACCAGGAGGATCTGACTCGTTATCGCTAGTGTTTCACCAATGCACCGTAAAAGAGAAATCCATTCTTCTTAGTGCTATTGTAGACACAAGATGATTTAATGTATTGGCATTGAGGTATGTCGGAATGAAGTTTAAGAGTCAGAATGGGTTGGGTTTATATATCTATGGTGCACTAGACAGACTAGTGATATGAGTTTACTTCGAAATAATAAGAAATACTGTCAAACAATCCTGTTATAAGGAGCTGGTTGTATCTCTAGCTACTCTTTAGGAGCATTGGATACAACAGCTTGTACTGTAAATCACTCTGAAACTGTGGGTTATCTTTGAATTTAACTACACTTACAAAATTATAAGATTCATTGCATTAAAAATAGCTGTTTAAAAACAGTTCCAAAAAAAAAGAAGTGTTGAACAGCAAAGACCATTTCTTAATGTTAATTTTTATGTGCTGTTATAGCAGGCAAACATAAATAAACAATAAATCAGAACTGATTTCTCATCATAACAGTATTCAAGCAATGCCACGAATATTCAGTGAAGTCAAATGAAATGATAGCATCTCTTCAGCTATTAGAATAAGTTCCTTAATTTATCAGAATCGAGCTTATGTATTTTGCATAAATCAGATAAAATTGTGACTGTAAAGACAGTCATATGAATACCACTGACAGAAAGGTACCGTAAAGTATAAATAATTACATTTATAAAACAATTTGTTATTCAGGAAAGCCTTTTGAAGGGCAGATTTTTTTCCCCCCACTTTCCAACTCTAGATGCTATCACTCAGTCTCTGTATCACCCTACCTATTTATTCATGTTGATTCTGGCTCTGGCTGAGCAAGGGCAAAATATTCTGCATAGACCAGGAGAGCGAGTTATGCGCCGCACTGAATTTACTCTGCAAGAGAACGCTCTCTTTGTATTTTCCTTGGCAACCATTAATAGACACACTTTAAAATACTGCCAGGGCTCCGGAGGATCCTTGCTATCGATCTTAGCCGAGGGAAACGTTGTCTGCTACGCTGGTCTGTATTTTTTCCAAGTCTTGTGCATTCCAAAAGTGCAAATGTCACTCTGCCTGGCAACATGCAGTGTTAATATAAGCCAAAGAAAATAAGGATTACTTAGTAATAGAGTTTTGCAGCAGTATAGCAAGGAAGTCAACAGGGATGTGTGTTAAGATTTCTATAAGATTATGTATATCCCCAGTATATAGAGTTGAGAGTCTTTTGGCACACCTTTCTGGAAAGAAAGTTGGGTGAAAGAAGAGAGAAAGGTACTATTTGTAATTAGCAATTGAAGTAGTCAATATTTATTTTTGTGGAATTATATATAATTAGAGAGGAATCGTCATGAGCGTGACACACTCCCATTGTTTTACTTGCTAAGCACAGCTGCCAAAAAGCAAAAGTTTAATATTGACACATATGTTAGAAGACCTCAAAAGTTTCAAAGAACATTATTCCAAAGTTACGAAGTCCTGAAAGTAGGTTGTTCAACTTCCTGCATAATTCATGTCCTTTGTATTTGTGTTAAAATAGTCTATTATTATCTGATCACAGATTTTGATTTTTTTTTTCCTCATGAAAAAGGCATAAGTCATAATATTAATATCTCGCTTGTGAAAATTCAAGTTTATCTCCAAAGTATTAGGGTACAAGATCCTCTTTGACAATAAAAAATAGTTTGTTCCTAATGTGAAGAGGAAATGTGTAATTTTAATTCCTAGGAAAAAGGATATGTCTCGAATATATGCACTCTTCAAAGAAATCACTTTGAAATGCTAAATATGGAAAATTTTTACCTTAACAGTTAAAATCTGCTGAAATTATGAGGAATATAAAACTATTTCCTTGAGATAAGAAGAACTGAGTGATTGTATGTGAGAGAAAGAGTTCAGAAAAAGTAGGTAGAGCGTGTTAATGAAAGCTCACACCATATAAGATCATGGCTTTATTTTTTATACATGAAAATGCCCGAGTTTTTACTTTTAAGTATGTTTTCTTTCAACTTCACTTCCATTTGTGAAAGTAACTTACTAAAAATACTAGAATTAGCTAATTTTTTGATTGCCAGATTTACCTTTGCATACAGTGATTATCCCCATGATCTTAATGAACTACACCTGTTAACCTCCTTGGAAATTTTTCTACAAAATTAATGAAATATTTTGCATTTCTGGTTTATGAAACAAATATTTTATGAAAGGAAAAGATGTCAAATTCTGATGCAGATAAGTAATATGGGAAACCTGAATCAAATTTGTGGATGTTGTGATATGGTTCCTCTGTTTTAGTACGTAAAGACTCAAACCCTCTTGAAAGGACTGAACTCACTTTGGGCTGATACTAGAAAATAACCCACATAAAGCATTAAAGCAGTTTGGTCACAATAGGAAAGGAGATGATGAGAATATGGCTACTGCTCCACTCTGAAAAGATTCAGAAAGGGAATAGCTTTAAGACTGAATTCAAAATTTTAGTGTGGTTTGTTGACACGCACATTTCTGTCAGTACAGAATTCTTTGGAAAGTACCACACCATCCACCTACATTCCTTAATATGAAAGAGCCCATCAAGTCTTTCAGCCAGAAGGAAAAAGCTTACCAAATTACACATTTACAAATCCTGCAGTGGGCTTGCTCGTTATGTGCCTGCTATTAATTTTTCTTGCTGAATAGTCGTCCAGTCAGACAAGAGCTGGGGACAGGATACATTTCCCAACTGCATATGTCTAAACTTTCCAGAAATCTTATGCATCTCCTATTACTTTCCAAGGACTAATTTTAATGTTATTATGAACGTCACAGCAGTCACATCTCTTGCTAATTTGGAGCTTTAGAGCCAGCTCTGCCTGACCTTGCATTTGAGATGGTGAAACACTGTAAACAGAGGGGATTGCAGAAGAAGAGACATCTGTTCAGCACAGATCACACTGAGCACAAGGCGGTATCATCTCCAAGGAATGAACAGAGTCTGGAAAAACATTGTTTTAAAGCAAACATGACTAACTTTCAAAAAATACAATTACTTAGATGAAACAAAACTCTGCTTTAGCTTAAATCAAAGACAGAATCAGAGAATAGAGTCATAGAATAGTTTGGGTTGGAAGGAGCCTTAAAGATCATCCAGTTCCAACCCCCGGCTGTGGGCAGGGACACCTCCCATGGGATCAGGTTGCTCAAAGCCCCATCCAACCTGGCCTTGAACCCTTCCAGGGATGGGGCAGCCACCACTTCCCCGGGCAACCTGGGCCAGGGCCTCACCACTCTCATAGTGAAGAATTTCCTCCTTATGTCTAGTCTCTATCTGCCCCTCTCCAGTTTTTACCCATTGCTCCTCGTCCTGTCACTCTGAGCCTTTGTAAACAGTCCTTCCCCAGCTTTCCTGTAGCCCCTTCAGGTACTGGAGTAGTCATTCTCTTTCCTTTTTTTCAGCTATATATAGAATACTTTGCCATTATTGAATAAACTTCTTAAAAAGAAGTTTAATTTGAACACAAGTATTCCATTAGATCTCAGAAGAAAAAGGGGGCTAAACCCAAGGTATTCCAAGGAATCAGGAAATTGTAACGTCTTCAGGAATGGATTCCATTCAAGTTAATGGACTGACATGACATCCCAGAGTGAGATGATGGCATCCTCGCGTGCTAGCCCTGAAAGTGGTTTCTTTCTCTGTCCCTCTCACTGCTGTTGAAATCTGTGGTTATTTTCAGTCTGTTCTTACTGGGAAAAGATAAAATTAGTGACCATTCAAAAGATGTGCATATGTGTAGTTGTTATGCCACCCCTACTGTTGTGACCAGTATTTGGCGTATTACATATTCATTTATAAGTGAAGCCTGTAGTGCCTGCCTCTGGCAGAAGAATGCATTTCCCTGGTGCCCAGAGTTTATGATTAGAGTGGAAATTGCTGGGAATAGTTACTTCTCAGTGTATTTCTAAGGGTGTTCGTGTTGATTGTCTAAACATTTCAGTTAATACGGTATCTGCGGGTGAGAAAAGTTTTACTGACCAAACCAAAATAGAGAGCAAAAATGTTTCTGACAAGGAGGAAGAATCCTGAGCGTTTTGGTAAAACATGAGGCACTAAGTAGGAGCAGACTCATCCCTCTGATCAAAAATACTTGTGCTGGATATGTGTGTGAGGGACTACTTGGGTTCTCAGCTGAACCTCTAAATTAGGCTGTGCTGTCTACCTGCTGAAAGCAATCTATCTGTTTTGCTTCCTCATTATGGTAAATTAATTGGACAGAAAATGCAGAACTATTTAAGAAAATAAAAAAAAAGTGATGGGATAGAGAGGAGAACAACCTTGCCTTTTCATCCCAAACTGCAGACAGGTCTGTAGGTATCACAGGGCATGTGCTATGCTTTTAGCAATACCAACGCTTTATGTTACTTAGTACTTTGCATTCCTTCAGGCAGAATTTTCCTCAGTGCTCTCTGTTTGTTGTAAATATAAAAAGGCATAATAAAATCATACAACGTTGAGGAATTGTACCCCGGCCAAAGTGGCTTACGTTCATTTGAAACATCATTTGTCTCAGTAATTACAATAGTTATGGTTAACGGGGACCTGGCCCAAGCTGTTTGGTTTTGGACTATTTTCTGTTTAAGCGTCTGCCCTTGAGTTAATTTTTTAAAATTACTTAAGGTAATTGAGCTGTGGGCTGCATATTTAATTCCTCTTGAATATTTTTCTACCATTGGTGGATGTATGACCCTTTCAAATGAA
The DNA here is from genome assembly GCF_017976375.1 of Cuculus canorus. Classification (NCBI taxonomy): domain Eukaryota; kingdom Metazoa; phylum Chordata; class Aves; order Cuculiformes; family Cuculidae; genus Cuculus; species Cuculus canorus. The sequence goes on along the minus strand of NC_071407.1, from coordinate 4,289,393 downwards.
AAAAAAGTCTTGATATTTAGTGTGTGGGTAGAATATGGAACTGTATTATTTTCCAATATAGAATAATAGAATAGTTTGGGTTGGAAGGGACCTCAAAGATCATCCAGTTCCAACCCCCCTGCCATGGGCAGGGACACCTCCCACTGGATCAGGGGCTCCAAGCCCCATCCAACCTGGCCTTGAACACCTCCAGGGATGGGGCAGCCACAACTTCCCTGGGCAACCTGGGCCAGTGTCTCACAACTCTCATGGTGAAGAAATTCTCCCTTATGTCCAGTCTCAATCTGCCCCTCCCCAGTTTATACCCATTCCCCCTCATCCTATCCCCAAAAGCCTTTGTGAACAGTCCCTCCCCAGCTTTCATGTAGGCCCCTTTCAACTGTTTGTTATTTAATTTGTTCCACAGAATTTATTTATTTCATTTAAAAAAAAAAAGTTAAAACTTTTGAGATATGAGTTAAAGAGTCCCATTTCCCACCTCACTGTCTTTCCAGCTTTAAAAAAATACAGAAAGACTGGAAATTATGTCACACCGTAATCAATAAATATCATGCTAAGGTAGTACATAATTATATGACTTTCGATATTTTAGAGTACAGTCAGTTTGGTTTGGTCACACTATTTTAAAAGTACATTTTGGGAATAGGTTGATATATCTGCATAAAGTTATCCTGTGAGTTACTGTACTGATACCTCCATTTCACTTGCTACTGAAGTCCTGTTTTAGAATATTAGAATATTTAAGACTATTGAAATATTTGTCATTTGAGAGATTTGTCAGAGTACCTATCACACAGAACCCAAGTAAGATGAAAATATTTACAGATTTTTTCATTCCAGTAATTAAAAAGTTAGCATTTTTAATATTAATTAGTAAATAGAAAATTCCCAACACCTTTTGTTTTCATTTCAGATATCCTTTCTTTCTTCAGTGGTAAGAAAGAAAGGAGAAAAATGGTTAAAAAAATAAAACATTGCTGGTGTATGTCAAGGAACTCTGACAGAAGCATTAGAGGCAAAAATTTGGGTCAAAAATTGGCATAAACCACTTTGCCTCTTGCACCATATATGATTTGTAATGACATTATAATGTGTGCCTATATCAGCATCTATGGGAATATATTTATCATATAAAAGAGGGCTTTCTCATTTCCCAGGTAAGTTATGAGACTCTATGGAGATTAAGAAAAATAAGATATCTCGAAGTGCAACACAAAACTGAGGACCATCATTCTAGTTTGAGAGTTGGAGCAAATGAGGTGAAATAAGACACTGCAGTTAACACATGGGTTAAATCTGGGCAGAGATGGGAGAACACTGCTTCTCTTCTTTCCAATCTGCTGTCAGCTCTGCCAAATGCCAGCTTTAGCGTATTCCTGTTACTAGGTCATTGCTAATGACATTTGAAAAGTAGATGTTCAATGAAAGTGTGAAAAATGCTTAATAGTTGTTTGTCAGGAAAAAGTTATGCGTAAAACCACTTTGTACTTTTTATTGAAACAATGCAGCTATTAAAGCATATTTAACAAATCAAAGTTTTTGATGTGTGGTGTGCCATAATTGCCATCAACTTTTATTATCCTTTGCAAAATGATCATTGCTGTTCTTTGAATGACTTCACCTAGGTGGATTTTTCCATTTCATGCAGCACAAAAAGCAGTTCATTAGTTCTTATAACAGTACTTGCATTCAATCAACCATATTAAGCAGTGACCTATTAAGATGGTTCAAAGCCTTAGAGATACGTAGGTTTGGGTTTAGATTGACTTCCACTGTTGTTCACGTTAAGCCCAGGGTTTTATAGCTCCTGGAAATCGTCTTGGAACAATGACTTTAATTGACCACTGGTTAGTAAGCCAACTGTATTTAGAAAACTTATATAATTAAGTATCCTTAAACCTAATGTAGTTACTGGCCCCATACTAAGGAATCTTTAGCCGTGTCAGATTTTAGGTCCAGTTGTCAAGCTTTGGTTTACTAGTTCATGTTCTAACAGAACTAAGTGTTGTGAAACGCTTCTGTTAGCATCGTCACAAACCATCATCTCATACATAAGAAAAATTATTTAATATATGTTTTAATTTTATTGGTATCATGTTAGACCGCTCCATTCTCTTTGCATCACTTATACAGAGATAACTGCAGAGAAAGACATTTTAGAGTAAGTGGACCTGTTTCTAGGATACTTAAAAATGTTCTCTTTGTGATCAAACTGAAGATAAAAATTGGCTTTGCATTATGCTGGGTGTTTATTTTCCGGAGAATGAAGTAAGAGGGCAGGGTAGAGGGTGCTGTATGCTTTGATTTACATTATTTATTCACTACAATTATATTGACAATATGTTGTAAATTGGCTAGTTATGTGTAGCGTTTCCTAGTGTGTTGCTATTTTAGAAGCCCATTGTTTCCAATTGGGTTTATTTAATTTCTATAAATACAAAATTGTCTGTCTTCTGCATAGAGGATTTATTTTGTCATTCGTTGCAAAACTAGGTTTCTATTCTTCCCAGAGTGAGGAGTGTGCTGCTTCTCCTAAGAGTGGTGTAGACTCAAGAAGGCTTCAAAGTTTTCCTCTAGAACTTTAGTTGTCCTGATGTCCTTCCTGTCTGATATGAAGTTAGGTGATAATTCTACCCACATTGGTTATTGTATCTTCTAACAGTTTTGTTTGATTTGACTTGCAGAGAACTGTGGCTTCATTTGTATGTGTTTTTCTTATCTGTTTCAGACATTACCAAATGTTGTGTTTATTAAAAAATGTTTGTTCCAAATATTTCATGGAGCTCAGAATTGAATAACTTTGGATTGTGTTATAAACGTACCCCCTCTCCCAATACAATCATATGGTTAATAGGTTCTTTTTTTTAAGGTTCTTTTTTTTAAGGTTCTTTTTTTATAATTGTGTGGTTTTAAGATATAAAGATAAACGTGCAGCAGAGAACTTAGAATTGGCATTAATTTCTATTGTGTGGCAGAGGAAAAAAAAGCAGTTTGTTGCCCTCATTTTCCTTGTAATTCATAATTATAATCATGAACACCAGAGTTGTTAACCTTGAGTGGGAGGAAAAGAAAGAGAAGCAAAAGCTGAACTTGTAAAATGATGACTCTTGAGACCAGAAGATAGAAATCTTTAGAGTTCTCTTTTGGTGTTTTCATGGTATGTGTGGCCAAAGGTGTCATTCTGACAATACCTTTTTTTTCCACGAGTCAGATGATATAAATTACTTCTGGTGAAAATTGTTTTTAATAGTCTTGCATACAAAAGTTCCTTAAGGAAATATTTCTTCTGTTTCATTTGCCTCCATTTTCTTAACTTTAATCAGAGAACATATCTTCCCAAGCTTCAGGCTGTGTCTCCTGCAGAGCTATTATACCTGCTAATGATGGATACTCAAGCTGTTTATTTTGTTTAGGCCAGCGAGTTCTGAAAAGAAACCTTTCACTGTATAAGTCTTTATTTCACATGATGAAAAATAAAGTACCTTTTGGTTTTAATCTATCAGTTCTAAGAAAAAAAATCCTATGTGCTCTTTTTCTGACCTTGGCAAGTCTGTCTGAAAAAGTCAGAAGCTTTGAGAGGAGTCTGCATTGCTCTTTCCTGATTTCTTCCAAGAAAGGCATCTCTCTACTCTTTCACAAGAAGGGCCACAAAACTATCAAAACACCTTCCAAAAAGATGCGCTGGAAATCAGTAAAAGGCTCTTTTCATCTTCTCACAAATATATTTCATACTAATACGACTGTACGTTTCATAAAACTTAGTGAGATTTACAATGGCTGTAATACCGTCACCAATTCATCAGAAGCGTGCCTTCTGCCTCTAGAATACAATAATACCTCAATACCTCCTTATACTTAGTTTTTGAGATTTTCCTCTTTCCTGGAAAGTGATATAGAACAGGTAGGGCCGTGCAGAGTATCTGATGGATTTCCTATCTGATGGATTTCCAGTCTCAATCAGATGCCGTACTCTCCCCTTGGGTAGGTAAGAGGCACTTTTTGCATTCCTCTTGTCTCAGGCTCTCCTTTGACATGAGAAAACTATATCAATATGGGCTTCTTGTGCAAATTCTTTGAGAGTCCTCTGCCCCCACGAGGCTGCAGTATGATCTTTTATGACTTTATTTAACATCATCCAGTGGGTCAGACTTGCTGATGCAGAGCAGGCTCTGTCAGATCAGCCCTCTCTTTAGCGCTTCTGCAGTCTGAAATTCCACCAGCCACAAAAATGGGTTCAGTAATGTGGAATATACAGAGAGAAGGAATGGTTATATGTCTGTGAAGCGACTGGTGTGTGGGATGCGATGCAGCCGAGTGTGTAGCATTCAAGGCATCCGCATATCAGGTGCACTTGAGTTAGAGCATTAGTACCTGTGGGGGCTAATGGGGCAAAATAAGCCTGGATTGTTCTTGCAGTCTCAGTTAATAGCATTGGAGGACACAACTGCCTCAACTAAGAAATTAAGTACTGTGGAAGGCTACTCGGGATGTGCAAGGGCTAAAGACAATGAGAATAATGGAAAAATATTTATGGTTATGTAGGTCTGTCCTGCGTGTTTGGGGTTTTTTTCCAATGTAGCTTCAGATTTTCATTGGAAAATATTTTTCTTTCATAAGCCTGAATATCATACACTTCACTCTTCTTCTACTCTCCCACGGGAAAAAACCAGCCGAACAGGTCAGCCATCTACCTAAAAATGTACAGCTAGGAACTAGGAACAACAGGTCAGCAGTCCCTCGCCTGTTCACTATCCTTTGTTTGATTTTCAGACTTGGACTCATTCAGATCATTGCACGGACTGTCAGACCATCTGCCTCCCCATATCCACATGCAGAATTGTGGTGTCTAAAGCATCCTAACTAGAGAAGCACTCCTACAGCTAGCACAGGGTGGTGGTCAGAGAATTCCTCGGAGATCTCTGTGTTAACTGAGTAAGGTCTTTTGCAGAGAAATAGCTCCCCTTTCCAGATCTGTATTCTCTGTCTCATTACAAGTTAGTTCCCAGCTCACTAGCTTGCAACTGGTTTACAGCTCATGCTAATATTGAGTCCAGACCTCCTTCTTTGTTATCTTTGAGTTATAACAGTCTGCCCCATGGCCTTCCACCTTTTGTTCCCTCGTAATTTCTGCCCTCTGTCCCTTAGGCAATGGTAAGCACTGCCTGCCTATGACCTTTGTATTTTTAGATCCTTCTTTCTTCTGTTTTCCCAAATAGCTGAGTGTTCTTCCTTCTTTTCAGCACCTTTCCTGATGGAAGAATATTGTCTGGGTTCTGCTTTCTTTCAGCAAAGTTAATTGTGAGCTGTTGTTAATTAGCTTCTCTGATATCCCATTGACGTAGTTGGCCCAGTAACGTAGGGTCAACCGTTTCTCTCTGTGTTTTTTTGGTTTTTTTCATTCCTACTATGTGGGACTAAGTTTTACAATAATTTATTTGTTTTTAAGACAGAGTAACATCAGGTTCTTGTAGTAATTTACCTCCTTAACAGTTGATGCAGTGGTGAACTCACATGCTACGTTATCCTATGGTAATTTCTCAGTCTAAAAAGCAACATCTTCTCCTATCAGCAACATATCTGTAGTCCTAATAAGGTTTATGGAGTTGAGTGTGTAGACTTCAAGAAGGATAAAAGAGCAAACCTGAAATTCACAGAATCACAGAATCACAAGGTTGGAAAGGACCCATTGGATCATCGAGTCCAACCATTCCTAACACTCCCTAAACCATGTCCCTAAGCACTTCATCCACCCGTTCCTTAAACACCTCCAGGAAAGGCAACTCAACCCCCTCCCTGGGCAGCTGTTCCAGTGCCCAATGACTCTTACTGTGAAGAATTTTTTTCTGATATCATTACTTCAGTATCACGATTGCACTTTCACTGTCAACATGAACAACAATGCTGTGTGAGCCACACACCAATAGGGGAAACAATAACATATTGGCGAAAATTCATTTAGTTTCCCTTGGCCTTGGGTGGCACTGGGGACTCCCGTAGTTCTTTTCTAACTAATGGATCTTTATAAGTGGATCTGGTCTTCAAGTTCCCTAAGGATGATTTTGTCCCCTGTGCCTGCTTATCCAGATGATGTTTGAGAGTTTCAGGAGCTTTGTCATTGTCTGGCTTGTAACTAAAGGACGTGCTATTGGCTGTTGTCCAAGATAATTCATTCAGTTGCTTGATATCCTGAAGCCTAGGGATAAGGAGAAGGTGACTCTGCCAAATAATGAAGACTGTATTCTTATAAACTGGATGATAATTCTCTACAATAATAAAATAAAACGATTGATGTATTTTAGTTATAGTCGTCTTTAAAATCCTTTGCCTTAGCATATTTTTCCAATAATGCTTAACTGAAAGAGCAAACACAGAAATTATAGAGATGTAACTGTGTTAATAATTCATACATACATACATTTTAAATACAGTTTGGAAAAGGTACAGAAGCATAGGAAGTACTGAGCTCTGTTTTGGTTTTTTCCTTTCCTTGGAACAACCAAGTAATATTATCTTTTCAAGGATTCTTTTTCCCATTGTACTTTTTTGATGACAATGAAGGCATTTGAGACCACCATTACGTATACAGATTACACTGAAATATTTTGATTTCTTTTGATTGCAATACACTTAAGATCATCAGTAAAAGTAGCAAAGATTTTTAAAGATAAAAGCAGATACCTTCCCTGAGTGTGTGATAGCAATGTATATTTCTGTACAGAAGAGATATTAAGAAACCCTACTGTTTGGCATTACATTTCATAGATCAGAAAGAAATAATTCTAGACTTCTATTCTTTTCCATCCAAAACTGAGAAAACAAATGTAAATGATTTAAAAGCAATTAGTTGCATGCATATTGTCCTGGCAAACCATTCTATTCCTTTCTAGTATGTAAATTTTGAGGCAAGCTTGATTCATCTGACTCATTGATGTGAAACAGGGGAAAGCCAAGGCTGCTGTTCTAAACTGATGGAGGTTGTTTTCCATTCTGATTTTATTGTTATAGAAAAATAAGACAATTTCAAAATCAGTTTGAGTCAATAACAATGTAATAGCATCCTAAAATGATATTATTATTTATTCATGCTTAGTTAAATATAGCTGTAGCATGAAATAAATGATTAACTGTTTTGGATATAATTTCATAATAAGGCCTTTGAAGGTCGTTTGAACTACTGCACTAATTAATGTTTTATTTCCAGCCTTCCTTAATTATTCTTGCCAGATGGTCCTTTATTTATGTTATTGCTTGGAGTTTCCAGCTGAGGTTGTTTGATTGTTGAAGAAAAATATGTGATGGCACCATAAGATAACTGTAATTGAATTGTTAGGTATGTTAGAACATTCAAGCCTTCTGTCCCTGCTTTAGCCACATCTGGGAAATAAGTTGGTTAACAAAGTGCTTTGGCACTTCATCGAATACTTGATATGATATATGAAAATGTTTAGAGCAAACTCAATTAACATAAAAGCCTTTAGAAAAGAGAACTGCGGTAGCTTCTCATTCATTTATGAATTACAAAACCTTCTGGGTGAAGTGCACAAATGGGGAAACTACCAGGTGGTTGGTTTAGTTTTGGCTTTTGTTTGGTGGTGTTTGTTAGCATCTGACTTACTTTTCTCATAGCTAGACAATATTGCTTTTGTGCTTATAATAGGGTATCTTTCCACAAGGCAAAATAATGTGGTGAAAGCATAGCAATGCTAATATTGGTTGGATATTATGTGGCTGCTTTGGTAAATAATATCTCAGGAGTGTTCATTTCTAGAAGGATGATACCAGATATGGAAACAGGAATGTAAAGATAGTATTTATAGAAAACTAATTGTTTCAGTTTAATCAATCATCAACATTGTTTGTAATATGCTAGGAAATAAGTATCAAAATAAATATTTCTTTGAGAGTTCCTTGGTGTCAGGTTCTACAGAGCAACACATAAACATGCATAGTCTGAAACATAAGAGGAAATAAGGGTATGATTTGCAGGTATGTGTGTCACGGGTAGCTGGGAAGGAAGACTCGAGATGTTTGTGTAGGAAATTGGTGAATGGCTGAGCTGGAAATGTATTGACACAAAGGGTCAGAATCAGAAAAAAATAATTCATCTAGAAGATGAAAGGTAAGATGCATTTTACGCTAACAGCTGTGTACTGTAAGGTAAAATATAGTATAAAAAAAGATAAGTCAACTCCCAATTAGAAATAGTAAGAAAAAGCTGACTGTAAGAATGGATGCTAAGAGCTTGTTGAATAGGAATAATCTTAGAGAAGATGATTATTCTTTGTTTTCCTTGTGTTTTAATTTTATTAGCGCAATAGAAAATGCTCTGGAAAAAAAGTATCATTGCAGTAGTGCAGTTGAGCTCACAGTGTTGAAAACATGGATGTGTTTTACAAATCTATCACAGTGTTTAGAAATATTGGTATATCTTTGTGTTAGTTTTTTCAGTTGGAGAACATGTTTAACAGCTCAGCATATTTCCTTGGCAAATCCTCCTTTGTTTGCCACACGTAGTTTTCCTGAGCAGCAGATAGAGTCGGGGCACTCGGAGAAAAACTCTGTCCCTCAGCCTGTATCAGAGATGTGTTTTCTTGGCTTGTGAGTATTCTGAATGTAAAACTCTCTTCACACGTTAGGGAAGATGGGAAGCAGCTGCTGTCTTTCAGAGCACAATGTAAGGCTTTCAATACACTATCTGCCATGGAATAGGATGGAGTCCATACAATGGAGCCCATCACACAATACAGATGTATCAAATTAAGGTTCTACCCAATTGGGTTTTGCTACTTCCTGTGTAATTCCAGCTCTTTGTGATTTGTTAACTCGTTCGGCTGTAAAAATGTTATAAATATGCATTATCTCAATTGCTGCTGTGGAGAAGGGGACCCTGGAGCTGATGGTAACATCTCTGCAGCAGCGGTGGAATGAGGGAGCACTTCTGTCAGCTGCAGGAGATCACCCCATTCATATTTAAATCCAGTCCTTGTGCCAAAACAGAAATGCAGACTGTTCACATGCTTATCTTCTACCGGGTTAAGGATGCACGTCTGAAACACAGACAAATGCGCGGCAGCGGATTTCTTTTAATGACCAGTTAAAGTGACTAGCAACTGCTTTTGGCAACTGGTACCTAAAGAAGTAAGACAGAAAGAAGCAAGAATACCAGGTCACTTTTGGATTTCTTCTTCTTACCTTTCTTCTTAGTCAGACTAGACATAAAGAATTTCTCCACTATGAGGGTGGTGAGGCCCTGGCCCAGGTTGCCCAGGGAAGCTGTGGCTGCCCCATCCCTGGAGGTGTTCAAGGCCAGGTTGGATGGGCTTTGAGCAGCCTGATCCAGTGGGAGGCGTCCCTGCCCATGGCAGGGGGTTGGAACTGGATGACCTTTAATGTTCCTTCCAACCCAAATGATGCTATGATGCTATGATTCTATAATTCTATGATTCTATAAATAATAATTGAATGTTCCTTCCAACCCAAATGATGCTATGGTTCTATAATTCTGTGACCTATTAGTCATCTGTCTGACTTTTGCTTTCCTCCCTCACTGTACAAACCTAATTTCCCTAACAACGTTGGCCTTTTTTTTTTGTTTTTTAATAAAACCTTTAGGACCATATACGAGCTTCCTTCTCCCCTCTTCCTATCTGGTGTTGCAATATAGGCCAATACCTTCAAGTTCCATCGATACCATGTCATCAGTATACTTCATTCTGCTGCTTTGTAGGCGGCTTCTTTTCCAGAACCTCACAAGAGGGTCTGCATTTTGCTGTTTTCACCAAATGCGGCAGGAAGGATGGTGGGGAATAAAAGACAAATCATAACAGAAGTGAACCGACCTCTGACTTCAACATCTATGTGAATGGGAGGTTGGTCCCAGACAGTCTCTTACCGCAGTAGGATATCCCAGTGTGAAATTGCTAATTACACTTTTTCAGTCCAGGATATCCTGCTAACTTTATAGTTTAGTAATGGCACTGTAGTATTACAGAGATATGTGCAAAACCAGATATTATCTTGCCATTGTGACTTGTATCAGAGTAATTTAGCAGTCTTTTGTAACACTTATTTTGATAACTCCTGCCTTTCGTAGGGATTTGTAAAATTCTTGTGCTCCAAAAAAATCCCTGAACAAAAGGTTAAGTGGTTTGGGTTTTTTTTAACCTTATTGGGTAAACCTTTAAATTCTGTGACATTACATATGGTTTTTCATGGTGTAAGAGATCAATATTAGTGTTTCTTCTTGCCCACAATGCAAGATGTATTACCCAAGATACATGACATACTACCCAATCAAAGCACCCACTGAGATTTGTAGGTGGTGTTGGGTTACAGCTGTTTTTTCCTGGAGGCTAAAATTGCCTAAATCTTGGCTCTCACTGTGCTGGTTTTTTCTCTCATTATATATTTAAGAGGGTCAAATCATTCATCATTCTCAATTACTGGGACATAATTCACTACATGCAATGTGAGCTACAGACCAGATGCCTGGAAAATTCCTGCACTGACCAGTAATCTTAGGTCCCAGTACGCATTCTGTTTTTAATACAGCAGTAACATGTTTGTTTCCTATTGAATTATTTGCAGAAGATGCATACTCGATCAAAGCTTCATCGGACAGGTGGTTATCAGAATGGGACACAATCAGGGAGGCTCAGAGCAATATAAACATTCTGAGCTATTTTCCTTTTAACAGCCTATAAAACGACAATAACATTTAAAAGGAATAACTTCATTTTATTAAAGGGCAGAATCTGTCATGGGAACTTGTGGCTGCAAAGCGTGCAAATGAATGTCTCTTAGTGGACTGGAAGTCCTGCCCTCTACGACAACTACTAGAAAATAAGTACTTTCATTTTATAAGTGATTCAGCTTGCTTGTAGTCTACTCTACTAATTTGCATAAAATAATTTGTTCTTGATGGTGTCATGCTATGAGTCCATTTGAGCTAAGGTACAGACAATACCCTAAAATAAAAACAAAATTCAAAACAATCTCTGCGTAAGCAACCCACTCTTGTTTTGAATATTTTGTTTTAACTTACTGCAGCGTACCACCCTTCAGACATTTCGTGCCAATTCTTGAATCGTGCCAATGAATGTACGGTACCGAAGGGATTTATAGACGGGGAATTTCCTGAGCCAATGATATCTCAGTGTCTGGGATTCCCGAGTTGTCAACACTCCACAGCATCTTGTTCTTTCGAATATGAATCTGCAGCGTTAACTCGGTTTGTGTCTGACAGAGCTTTTAAACTGAATAGGTTTTGGAAAGCTAAGAAGTCAAGAAAAGAACGGGTGGAAACACACTTGAAGGTGGTCTGTTGGGTGAGATGGTGACAGCGTGGAAGCCCATACTACCCATTATTGTCAGTACACGCTAGTGACCCAGTTTTCCCCAGTTTTCTGGAGGCGTAGTCTTAGAACTGAAATTTAAGGACTGTTAGGAAGGATGGCAACGGCCTAAGTCTTTGGGGAAGAGATACTAATGATCTCTGATTTCAGAAAGCGACGTTAACGAGTCAGGAGCTGTAACGATAGCATGCGAGAAGTGCTAGATGGGAGAGAGTAAATTGGAAAGGATTTTGAAACTGAAGACCGGTAAAGGTATTTGATATGATAGGGAAACCGGGGAGCCAGTGGAAGGATGTTAAGCAAGGCGTGATACAATTAAAGTGATGACTAGATATGATCTCTCTAGCAATGCTGCGAATCAGTGTAAGTGGGTCAGGACTACGCCGGTCAAGGCTAGTGAGACTGCTGCAGTGGTCAAGGTAAAAAGCTGATGACCACGTGCGTGAAAAACAGTTGTGTGAGTTATTAAATATGCTCACACTGTTCTGCGGTTGCATTTTAATCTGTGCTATTAAGTGTTTAGAAAGCCACAACTCAGATGAAGTAATCCTTCGAGTCCTTTTTAACTATAGTTTTGTGCAAAACTGAAATTGTCCGTATTGTTGTGATTGTTCATTGGAAGTCCTAGAAATTGAGAAGAAATTTGAGTAAACCCAAGTAGCTTTTTTTTTTTCTCTTCAATTCTAACTTTTATGAAATATCAGGGGAAATTAAATGCCAAGTTTAACATGATGGGTACTTTTAATAAAAGCAAAAAAACTTAGAAATGAAAAATTAGCGTCTTAGACTTTGATGCCATTCATAGTCCAGAGGAGGAGCTTTCATCCAAATTGTGTGCATTGTTTAATTATTAAGGCAGTTACATATGTGTAAGATAGGAAACTACTATTTTAGTAGATTTTTTTCTAACTAAGAATTCTTTCTTTGTCTTATCTGGAGCAGAGAGTTGGAAATAAAATTTTCAGTTTCTTAGAAGAGCGATCTGATTGCTAAGTTAGAACATTCTGGAGTATCACACCCTCTAATCCTTTCTTCTTGACATTTCGTACTTGGGGGGTGAAATATTAATTGGACCAAACAGCAGAAAGTGATTAATAGTACCCTCATCAGCTGGGGGAGATGCTAGTTTACTTTTTTTTTTCTCTAAAGAATAATTTAATTATACATATGAATTGGAATGACATAAACAGGACAGAATTAAGGAAATCTCAGTCTAGCCCAAATATAAACCAAAGTAACCAGGAAGGTAGGAAGTCATTGTATTTGTAATTTTTTGTGTGTTTGTTGGGATTTTTTTAACTTTATAGTTGGTGATGACTGAGAAGGTAGAAGTTCATGTAGACCAGAAGCTGGATCCAGATGTTTTGACTTGCTCTATAGAGAAGCTTGCCTCGTTCTGTATAATATAAATTAAACTCAGCCTTAGGGGTCCAAAGTTGTATGGTACATGTGTGTATATTATTTCCCATTTTTACTCTGAATCAGCTGTAAATGACAGACCAGTGCTTTATGGCTGGTTTTGTTCCTAGCTGGTTTTGTTTCTCTAGCATATAATAAATATAAATTGTCTTAACCTCCCTTCTATGTAGAGATCATGTGGTAGAAATGAGCCCAGAATTTCCTACAGAAACCCCTACGCTAAATTAGAAGTTATTTGTAATATAGCATTGTTAATATCCATGACTATAGGTATTCTTTTAACCAGAATGATCACTGGGCACCCAAAACCTAAAAACAGTGTTTCAGAATGTATATTAATATAATTCCAATAAAAGGGAATATTTGGAATATTTTAAATATATACATTTTTTGAAAGAAGGTTCTATGGTGAATTCATAAACATGAATAAGCCTGATGTGGATAGCTGCCATATGTGAGGAAAATTCAATTAAACAGACATTGGAGAACGTGAGTTACTTTGGAACATAACAGTATGTCATGTGACATTTTGGCTCGATATCTAGTTTCCAGTTGTCAGATAAAGATGATTATTTGCAGACAGCCCTTGTTCCCCCTGGCCTGTATCCCTGCTGTCGTGTGAGTGTAGTGCTTTGACCTTATTTAGTTTAACTCTGTATGGAGAAGCCCAACCTTTCCCCTGTCCTCTTCCTGCAAACTCTCCACGTGTTTTTCTGTCACAGCTACGCTGGAACTTAATGTATTTCCAAATGTCTGTAGGAAATATGGTGATGCAAACACTAGCAAGACTGAATGGTGATGACTTAGGAAAAATGAAGTCATATTCAATTTAAATAGTGAATCATGATATTAAAAATACCCCAATCCCTCAGTTTTCAGATACTTAGTTCACACTTTTCCCAACAGCCGTTCTGCCTTTTCTCCCCTCTTAGTGACGGATCGTGTGGCCTGTGAAAAGCATAAATTCCTTTATAGTCGCTATTTGTTTTCAAATAGAAATTGAAGCCCCGAGATTGCAGTGGGCTGCAATGGGAGATTTACAAGAGTTGGGATTAATCAAATTGAATAAGGACTTCAGGTTTTCTTTGGGCAGGCTGTGTGATTGCATGTAATTGCAACGTTCCCTGCGTCTAGTTTACCTGTGGGCTTTTGGATTTTAATAGCATCAAATGAAAACCAAACTGGTTTATATTAATATCTGTAATACTGAAATGACCTTTGAAGATTACTCCGCTCTAATGTGTAGGCAAACTGTTGTATTTAACCTCAGATCTGATTGTCAAAATAAAGAAATATTGAAGCGAATAAAAGTTCAGTTTCTGAACCTTTCCCAGTCGTCAGTGTCAGGGATTTCTGATTAATCTTGAATACTGATCAAAGTATCATCATTTCATTAAAATTATATCATATAGAAAATATTTCTGCACTGTTATTTCAAAGGTTTGGCAACTTGTATTAAGTACTGACACTTCTAAAAATAAATTCCTTTAAAAAGAATAGCGTGAGTTTTCCAACCAGAATGAGGAATGATACAATTACGTTTGCTATGAATAAAAAAAGAGGTCTGCTCCTCAGTTTTGAAATGAATTATGTGGATTTTTAGTGCTACTTAGATTTGTTTTAAGACTTATGAGGAAATTTATGAGAACTATAATAATCGCTTTATATAAATATACATAAAATTCCCTCAAGTATTCTAATTAAGCATTTAAAAATACATACTTTTCACTCCATCTTTAACATATCACATAAATAGATTAATTTATGAATAAGGAATTTGATAATTGGACCATGTGGTCCTTATCTGAACCTTTTACATTATGCTTTAAGCGTTGTAGCCATAGGCACTAGAGACCTCTCTTCATAAAGGAGAATTTTATCATGAATATGAGGGATTCTGCAAAAACTTCCCATCTCCCATCACTGGCGATGAAGTATATGTCATGTGGTTGTAAACTGGCCTCGTTATCCATTTTCTTCAGCTTTAATTCTATTTCACCTGGTCATTTGTGTACGTGTATATATACGATAGATGTGTTATTCTGCAGGCTGTTGAGTTTGCTTTTGTATTTTTTAATGCGGCTTCTCTCTCTTCTAGTACTCGTTCAGTGGCTTTCTGGTGTTGTAGGAAAGCACTATCCTCTTCAAGGGCTGCACACTTATCAAGATTATGAGGATGAGGTAGATAAGGGTACCTGTGCTCCATTTCAGGAACCAATTTCAATTTTATCTGAATGTCTCAATTTTTTAAAAAAAAATTAAAAGATTATACAGTATTGTAAAATAATTATGGCCAAGCAAAGTCTAATATTCTGACATTTACTCAATTCTTTGGTTCGGGTCTGAATATAGCATTGTTTATTTTTGTTTGTGTATAAGGGTTGTTTTTAGGAACTTGCATGTCAGCAGATTTGGATATTCTCGTCTACGTTGCTTGTCTTTAAAGCCCATTTTACAATGTATTTTGGTTAGTATGTTATGTAAACATTTAATAATATTAAATGGCCATAAAGTCAAAAAGTCTTTGCAAAGTAGTTATATGCTATATGTAGTTTATAGGTACTTGCTATATGTAGTTTATGGATAGAAATTGAGATTTAGAAAGACTAAAGTCCTCAAAAGTGTTTAGATACTGACCTCCTTCTGGCCATAACTCCTACTGGACCAAAGATCATATTAATCTCTTCATCTCCTGTAAGAAGTTAAGTAGAATGTAGGAGAAACAGTAGATATGGAGTATATTGCCTTCAGGAAACTCGAAGGATGTTGGAGGAGGCAGTAGATGCATTCAGGACTACAGCCTTGGAAAACTGGAGAAATGATATTCATGGCTGGGTGTGGTGAATATCACAGTGGTCACGACACAGAAGTTAAGCCAGGGGCAGGGATGTAAAGCAAGTTCTGTGTTGAAAGATGAGAACTGTAAAAGACACGTTTTCCACTCTGCTTGGTTTGGGCAGTGTTTCAGTAGAGCCCTGTGTTAACTTCTGAGCCCTGCAATTCAAGCTGCAGACTGGTTTGAGAGAGTCCAGAGAACAGTATAATATGAAGCCGCTTCCACTGTGTTTTTTTTATAATCTATGACTCTATATCAGATGTCCTTAGAAAAATAGGGTCATGAATCCAGTTCTCACTGTTCTGACGCAGTGACCCATTCACTAGACGTAACTGTCATATTTATTCTTCCTGTTATCTGGCCGTGGCCCAGACTGGGTTAAGTTGTTTTCTTTAAATAGATATCCTTAGTATCTCTTTGAGATTTTTAAGGGTAATTTGGAAGGTTTTTTACCACTCCAAAGACTGTTTCTTTTCACAAGGGTCCAGTGGACCCTATCATACACGAAATATGATGTCACCAGGATGGGGAGCTCGCAGCGCAGACTTCACTGTCATCAGTATGCTGATGACCTGAGGCTCTATGATTTATTTTCATTAAACGTTATCAGTGAAAGGTCTCTTTTGTCTCTGCCTTTGCAGAGTGTCTGTGAAATTGGATTTGGATGACAATGAGCTGGCTAATGCTCTGACTAGGAAAAGCAGACGCTGCTGATTTGGGAACTTGAGATTCAGTCTCGTCTGTAGGGAACTTCACAGTTTGTTCACAGATATGAAGTAGGCTTGGTGGACAAGATTGGTAGTAGGCTAAAACTTTTTACATTGGACTTTTTACGTTTGTACTTTGCCACACTAACCCAGTTATGTACCTGTTAGTCTGATTATCGCAGCGACCTTATTTGTTGTTCTCTCTGAAGCCACATAGAGCACTCAGGTATTGCTCCAAAGGCAAAGTCCTACCCAGGGGCAGTTATGTGGGTTAAAGATGTCTGACATTGAGTCTTTGGGTGGTCCCTTGGCTTTTTCATTACTTTTTCTAGAAGACCGGGGGCTTCAGTGGATCCTTAGTAGTCTTACACCATTTAGGTCCTGTTACCTACACACTGTTCATCCAGTTGGCTCTACATTAAACATCTTTGTTGTGGCAAATGAGCATTCACAGTGGAAGAACAATGATATTCTAAAGTGTAAATCATAATCTGTCTCTCCTCTCCTGATGATAAAATTCGTTCTTTTCCTTTCTTTCTTAAATAAAAATAGAAGGCTGGTCTTTCTTAAGTATTTAGCGTGTACACCCTCAGGAAAAACGTTTGTAGCAGACCTGGTTGTTGTGGTTGTTTTAGATTTTGTTATTTTTGGTTTCAGTTTATTTTGTTTTCTAAAGGGTCTTTATTGTCTTGTATTTCACTACAACTTTTTTTTTAATAAAGATTTTAAGGTTTTTTTTATTTTTATTATTTTTTCGCTTTAACCTGGCAGCAGAATAGCTGGGAGGCATCCAGATTTACATTCTGTAGTTGTAGCCAACATGAAATAGAAAGTAAAGAGCACCCAAACTGTACAGGTAATCTGTTCTTTCCTCTTTTTTCCTGATTTTCCAAAGCTACATGAAATAAACATTTCCCAATTGGAAATCACAGCCTTTTTCCTCTAGAGCATATTCTATTTGAATGAGCAGAATATCTCTAAGTATACACTTCAGTTCCAGCAGCACCAGGGCCAAATCTATTCACATAGTTATGGCCAAATTATTCATCTCATTTTACAAAGTCAGCAGTGAGCGTAAATTCCTGGGTCATATTATGTTGTGTTTCTTTTCTTCCAGGTAGTGTTTTGTGCTCTTCCTTTCCGTAATCGCTCCCCTAGGGAGGAACTTTTTACAATAGATTGGAGTGATAGGACAAAGGGGAATGTTTTTAAATTGAAGGGGGGAAGGTTTAGACCAGACATAAGGAGGAAATTCTTCACAATGAGGGTGGGGAGGCCCTGGAACACGTTGCTCAGGGAAGTTATGGCTGCCCCATCCCTGGAGGTGTTCAACCCTTAGTTGGATGGGGCTTGGAGCAACCTGATCCCATGGGAGGTGTCCCTGCCCATGGCAGGGGGGTGGAAATAGAGGATCTTAAAGGTCCCTTCTAACCCAACCCAACCCATTATGTGATTCTATGATTCTAATCCACCTGGGCTGCGGGTGCAGATCGGCACTATTAGAAATAGGTTTTATTGTTTATTTTTAAAGTATAGTTTCCAGTTCAAGATGGGATAAAGACAATATTATCAAACACAGAACTTTTAAGTTTCAGGCTTAAAATGCATAGAACTTAGACTTGCATGGACTTAAAGACTTCAATACAAGTTTTTTACTGCATTCAAGGTGTGCTTTGCACCATGGAAACCAGTTACTGTGATGATAATCACTTTCATTCCCAATTCCTTCAAACCTGTGTTTACATCAATGGATCACGTGTATATATCGCAAATAGCAGAGGAGCAAAGTGGTGGCTGAGCTGTTTATTTTAACAGCCACCATCCAGTTCCTCCCTCCTTTGTATAATATACAGATTTTTGAAGAAGGATTGGAAGTAGCTCTATGTGAGTGGTGGTGTTTTATTATAGGGTCTTCAACGCCTGGAGTTTGTCAGAGAAGGGGAAGATCTGTTTTGCTCCAATATAAACCGTGTTTTGGAAGGAACAGGCCCTATAAAGAATATATGCAAAACAGAGATTGAAGTGTTGACAAATAATTGTTTTCACTATGATGAAAGATACAGCCTCAAGATAGAATAGTAAGAAGATCACAGAATCATAAAAGTTGTTTGGGTTGGAAGGGATCTCAAAGCCCATCCAGTTCCACCCCTGCCATGGGCAGGGACACCTCCCATAGGATCAGGTTGCTCCAAGCCCCATCCAACCTGGCCCTGAACCCCTCCAGGAATGGGGCAGCCACCACTGCTCTGGGCAACCTGGGCCAGTATCTCACCACCCTTATATTTACTTTACAATTTTTTTTGAACTTTATTTTCAAAAATGTATTATTTTAATGTTTATTTTAATGTTTAATTTTGTAAATTATCTGGTGAACAGGTAATGATACTATTTGATAAAAGAACTTGGTAGCATCTAATATCACTACAATGCATCCTATAATGTGCTCCTACTTACTGCTATGTCATACTGTGAGATAATATACTGCTTGAAATATGTATTAACTTGTATTCCTGTTAATTTTATTTTTTATATTTTATTCTTTGAAACTTTGGAGTTGATTGCAATTATCTCAGAGCCAGCAGTGTAGTGCATTGGCTTCTGCTTAAATCAGGCAACTTAACTTCATGGGTTATGCACCAGTCTCTTAACAGTGTGGTCTTAATGATCCTAATTTTCTGAAGTGAGGCATATAGGTTCCTCACGCAGCTAATCTGAGAGATTAATATGTGTGTGCCCATGATGAGTAGATGAGTAGGGAGTAAGATTTAGCTATGATTAGATATAGCCAAAAGGAAGTACTAGGCAAACTTTAATCCTATTACTGCCCCACCTGTTTACCAGCCAATGTTAAACCAGTAAGAAATACGAGCTGCAGCATAAGCCTCTACAAATAATTTGTTTAATCAATAGAATTACTGTAATCTGAAATAATTTCTCCCTTGGCATAGCAATCATTAATTAGAGAAGTCTTTGTGGTTTTATACAAACATCAGAAATAGTTCAAAATTAGTCCTTAAAATGTCTGAGCTGATCTATAAGGTCGCATTTGTCATTAAAATGAATTCCGTTTAAATCGTGTTTTAGAGAAATTCCCCTACAACATTTTTAGAGTAATAAAGTAGTTGGAAAAAAATCTCTGCCTTTTTGTTTTGGAGGCTGAAATGCCTATTTTTATTTAAGCACTCCGTAACTAGGGAAAGGAATTATGCAGATGGGCTAAGTTTCTGGAATTCTACCAAACATAGTACCTACTGCTGCAAAAGACAGTGTGCTCAAAAGGACATTCTGTCATCTTTCACAGCCTGATTTTTAACAAAGACCTACATGTTTTTTTGGCCCATCGGTGGGGTATGCTTTGCTTTTTATGGCGAAAATATCAGCCTTGTGGCTGATACTACACATCTATCCATGAAAATAAAATTTAACACACACATTTGCTCTATTCATAATACAGCATAAGAAAGATGATTCTGAAGTGGAAAAAATGTACACAGCTGTTTTTCTCCTTCATTTTGCATACAAATACATATGTGAAATGTTAGTCTTGCTGCTTTAAATTGTTATTCCGGGAATGTATAAGACTGGGGACTGGTCTGTGGCACCTATGTTCAATGAAAGAGCAGGAAGTTGTGAATACAGTATGAATTCCCTCTATCTATCTATATTTAGATAGATTTATTATATTTTATTATATTTATTTTTATACATTATTTTTTAATATATTTATTATATTTTCATAATCACAACAGTTATCTTACTGTAAGAAAAAGCAGAAGGACTTCCTTCTCAACCATTCTCATCTTGGATAGCCTGATTTAATGGGAGGTGTCCCTGCCCATGGCAGGGGGGTTGGAACTAGGTGATCTTTAAGGTCCCTTCCAACCTTAACTATTCTATGATTCTATGCTAATTCCTCAGTCGCACGGTTGTTCTACTTTAAATGTACTTTTTTCAGCTCTGCTATTCTTTGATACCTTCATGACTCAATGCAGGTAACACTGCCAACATGCTGTCCGTTTACCAACCATGACTGAACTACTTCCAAACCAGAGATGTTCTCCTGTTTTCTTTGATTTATGCCTAGACTGTAAGCTCTTCGAAACAGGACTTATTTCTTTTCTTCTGTGTCTGTACGAGTTCTAGTATTGAGGAAACTAAATTGGAACCTATGAATGGTGCTTGAAGGTGCTCCTGTTAGCTGAGCACTGTCATTTACCACACGGTATTTGCTGGGGATGTTTTAGTTTGTGGACATTTTATATTCAGAGTTGCAGTCCATCTAGTATGTTTCCACTGTTTGCACTCACAAATGTTTAATTCCTAAAAGTTTGGGCTGATAACCAGTATTCATTTTGTAACAACTGTCCAGAAACACTGCCAAGAAAGAATCTTCTGTATATCCAGTAGATCACAAACCCCAATTATTTTGATAAAATTTCTGGTAATTTTGTGTGTTTCTGAACACCTTTTCTTCATTTCTTGATACAACTTCATTTCTATATTTTCCTCATGTGTTCTGAATTATTGTTTATGGCTGTGGGTATGATATAGGTATGGATATTGATTTGTAAAGGTAGTAAGTTTTGTTTCTTGAAAGAAAAAAGAAAAACAATTCAAAAATTTCGAATCATGACATGAGATGTGGGTGAGCTGCTGGACCTGAGGGTTCAATACTGCAAAACACACAATGCCTGTAAAACACGTGGAAGTGAATGAGTGTTTCCGAATGGGAACAGCAGAACATCTTTGAAAATCAGAAATTAGTTATAGCAGGCGTATACGTAGAATCGGGGAATATTTGTGTCAGGTAAAAGCTTACTTGATTCTCTTATTCCCATAAACTCTAGAGAATTTCATTTCATCGCTCTTTGTCCGTACACCCTTCAACTTCTAAAGAAGTTGAAAGAAAGCATTGTTTGAAATGATTCTAGGAGAAATAACTATAAGTAATTCCTATATGTTAATTTAAGGGATATTGACTAAATAGTATTTGAATGTCCTCAAAAGGAGGTTAGTTTCATTAATTTTATACAAGTGAATATTTTGTTCTTGACAGTGAAATATTAATGCCGTGTTATGTTTTAGTTGAAAAGAAGGTGGGACAAAACACTTAGAAATAAGTCATCCTTACACTGTCCCTGCAAAAATGTTTGGCAGCTGTATATAACCAAATACATGTTTGGGCGGTGAATGCAACTGTCAGATATTTTGCAGGAGTTGTGAAAGAATGGGTTATTTCATTCTTCCTTCTTAGCGCTATTCACATACCACAGTGTCATGGGCAGGCATAATGTTTTTGTAATGTGTGTGAGTTAGCCCTGGGACACAGGACTCGTTTGTTTTGCTTTTCCGAACTCTACCAAATGATCTTTCCATCCATCTGATGATCAAATGAGACAGCAAAATGTTTCGGATTTTTGTACGATCAATGTGTGTATTTCAAAGGAAAGCAACTGGCCCACGATCTCCTTCTACCTCATTCGAGTGAATAATGCTGCTGCTGCGTGTGATTCTTAGTAACCGGGATAGCACAGTACCGCCTTGTTGAGGGTAAGAATGCTTAACTTATCGAAATGCCTAAATCAAACCATGAGCTGATAGTTTAGGAAGACAAAAGCATACAGAAATGATTATATGACTCCAAAAATGCATCACAGACATTTCCCTTGATGATATTTCTGACCTTCACTCCTGATGATCAAATATGTATGCAACTGTTTCTTGCTTTCAACAGAATTCTATGTGCTTCTGAAAGAAATGTGATAGTCTGGTGTCCCACCGGTGTGTGGAAGTGCATGCTGTAGCTTCTTCTGAACTTAACGGTGGATTTCCATAAAACTCATTATTGTATTAAAGCATTAGAAAACTATCAGGTCAAACTACAGTTGGAGGATATTCCTGATATTCCAGATAAAACCAAAGCACGTGTTAGGGAAGGAAGTTAGTGAAATTATGGGTTGAAAAGTCTCTTTTCTTTCATTTAGTATTTCCAGGTAAAACTTCAGACTGGCAAGCAATTACAAAGTCCATGGAATAGTTTCACCAGCTTATTTCTGTTGATATATCCTGAAACTGCTCTTCTCAGCTTATCAGTGTCTCTCATTGAGGAGAATCACAAGAATTACTGGTTGACAGTACTATAATCTTTAAACTGTGACTGGTGTTTGTTTTAGTTATAAGAGCTGAAGCAAGTTACAAATATTACTGTTGTAGCTGCATGTCACCTGTCAGCATGTTACATTTTAAAACTGGAGGGTTTGAAGTAATAACTTTTAAAAATTTACTACACATCTTACTTGGCAAAGATACCTTTTCCTTTTTTTTATGTAGGTATTGGTTTCACGTTGCTATCAATCTGCAAATAAGATCAAGATTTAATAGAAGTACAGATGTGACTTTAAAATTCTCCGTGCTGGGGAAGATATTTTGTATTTCCTTAAATCTCATTTATTATAATATAATATTATAAAACTGTCAGGATTTTTATCAATACTGAACTGTTTAGAGTCTGTACACGTAATAAAGAGCGGTGACATACCTTTACAGGGGCATGATTATTAAAAAAAAAATCCATCCCTCAGTATTAGAATTTCATATAATAATTCAACTGCTAATTCTAAATTAATTCTCCTGCCACGGAGCTGAAACAATAAAATAATATCATCTATATTAAATAAGGTCTGCCATTTATCATGTTCTATGTATCGTAAAGTAAATCCTGTGCATAGTTGTGCTTCATTCTTCTTAAGGCTTCATTTCATGCCTTTTTCATGAAATCATCAAGTCTTTAGTGTTCTCCTCAAAGCTGGTTGCTATAGTATTACTTATATAGTCTTATAATATTATTTTAGCTCACTAAATAACTTTCCCTCAGGCAAGTCGGATCAAAGTGCTTTGTGTCTTTAGTTATTGTCAGTGACCAGGACAGTTGCTGTTTGAATCTTTGCTAAGCCATGATTTATGAGGTTTTGCTTGAAGTCGCACCGGAGATCTTTGTCTCTGGAGACTCGGGGAACTCCCTCATCTCTTAAGACAATCTCTAAGTATCGTACTTTATTAGCGTCTGCATATATTCACTCAGTATCGCTTTTTGGTGTTAAGAATCATAATGAAAGCTCTTTGTGATTTTCTATTTACCCATAATTGTTTGTTCTAATAAACTAACTTTTGGTGAATAACATGAACAAGAAGATTCAGAAGTTAATGAGTCTAAAGGAACATCTGTTAGAAGGACCTTCATTACCATACATTTCCAGGGAAATGAGAACATAAGGCAAGACAGAAGCTGATGAAGAGCCTGTTTGGCTTAAGCAAATGAATAATGTGGCCCAGGACAGAGGATGAGCTTTTCAGTTGGATACTAATAAGCATTGCATTGTTTTTGGCGGTTAACCCCAGATGTTAATCTGGTGTCAACTGCATTGTTCTCTCCTTTTTTCATGCCAGGGTAATTTATTTATCCTGGCAAGATTCACTTTTCTCTTTATCTTTCCAAGGCACCAAACCCAACATATTTCATCCAGTAAGCTCAAAAAGTACCCGTTCCTTTATTTAGAATGTAAAGTAGTTACCAGTCTAAAATGAAGTTTCTTAAATCAACTTTATGCCATGCTGTAGAGTGCAGTGAATGAGCAAAGAAACATCGGTGTCTTTTGTATTAAGAAAAAAAAAAATCTTAAGGTTGTTTGCATAATGTATCTTTTTATTTCTCCCTCTTTCCCTTTATGATCAACTATGGTAGTTAAAAATGCATTTTGTATAAGTGGTTCTAGACACACAAAACAAGCTTTCACACAACAGGCACTCTGAGATGAATAAACAATTGCAACAATACTTTTCACACGGTGAAACCTAAAGCTCATTTTTTAATCACTCAGCTCCAGATTTACTATTTTGCAGCTAACACTTTTATTCTGACATGGCAAACAACGTATAATGAAGTAAAATTATGTCTCTAGGCAGATCTGATATTTATAATGAAGAGACGAGAGTCACTCGTGATGTTCTCATTGATGCTAGTTCTCCACTATGGAACTGATGGACTTAAATCTCTCTTTAGTGTCCCAGGGACACTGAGCTTCTGAAAATTGGCCAAGTGCTTTTTTTATCCACAGACTAGACATTTTATGAGAAGTTTGATAGAACTATTACAAAGAATTTTAAAAGTTGAGCACCCTGAAGTGAGGTTGGGATACGTTTTCAAATCAGACTGATCCTGGGGGAGGTGAGAATTAATGGTATCTACAAAAAGCACAGCTGAAAAAAAAGAAGAGAACTATTTTGTTCTGTAGCTTGGACTAAGGAGGTGCTTAAAAATGTGTCCTGGAAAGTTCACAGGATGTTTTTAAGAGCATAACATAAGACCTGTGTATATGTAAATTGACTTTGTGTCATTTGATTGTAGCCAGTTTTCTAAGGTGGAAGGTTGATTTGAGATGGGGGAAATGTGGCAAAGAAGGGGATACTGCGAAATATATGGATTCTGCGAAATATATGTCTGTGTAGAACAACACATTCAGTTGTCTGTGGTCACTCATGTGGTTTAGAAGAAGGCGGAATACTGATTTTCTTTGTGGACTGAAAGCATCCAGTCTCTTCTGGTATTCCTCCCCACCAGCTGCTTCTCCCAGATCTTCTGACTGTCCTTATTTACTCCAGCCTCGTATTCCAACCTTGATTGACTTCCCCATATCCAATTCCCAACTCCGAGTATTCTTTAAAGCTTACTAAGCCTATAACGTGAGCTGTTTCTTTTGTTGTCATTGCTGAAGTCATTCCTGTTTGCTTTGAAGGTGGTTTTGCGTACCCTGCCTCAGTGCTTATAATTTTTTTATGACCAGCTTGATCCATTATCCTTCATTTTCAGAGTTGGATATGTTCCTTGATATTAGAGGCATCAACCTTGCTTTCCAGGACTGTGCAGAGCAATTAAAATGAGAGTTTTCAGGCCAATTATTTCTTGATATTTCTCTGCTCTGCTGAATAATAGGCTCAGATGATATCACCCAGTGGTGGCATTATCGCAGCACACTGCGTGTTCATTTTCACTTACATATAATTATGAAATCTTAGAGTAATTTTAAAGATGAATTTTAAAACTATTGTATGTGCATGCTGAAAGAATGGTTGCTTTATTATGAAAAATAATAATTTTTGTACTAGATCCAGTTCTCTCTTTCATAATTCTAAAAATTTCTGCTGCTTGTGTAATTCTTGAAAAAACAATGCTTTCCTCTTTTGCTCAAAGGAAATTACTTAATGGGAATAATGACGACCTAAACAATTTGCTACCTATTGCAATTCATCTTGAAAATATATTTCAGTCAGTTTAAAGAAGTTCTGCTATTTGCGATGAGGGAGTAGAGCCAAACCGGTAAAGTTTTCATTTAATAGTCGAGTTACTTTTAAGACTCTGATTCAGTTTAAAAAATATTTAATCGGATTTGACAAGCACACTTGTCACAAGGTTTCTGTAGTGGTTGTGATTCTCTTCCTGCCATGGTTATTCATTTGGGAATCTGATTATTGACTTAGAAGAGAGTTGAAGGTTAGTATTACACTTAAATTCAATAGTGATGATTACTTGTTTAGCTCTATCAGTACAATAAATACAATTGGGTAATGGCTACTATCAAGTGGTAAGTTTTAAAGTAAAATAAGTCTACCTTATGTTTTAAGTGTGGTCAAGAAATGATATAAACGTAGTGTGTCAGGACATGGAACTTGTGACAATGAGTTTTTACCTGATTATGTGCTTAGTAACTTAGGAAATTAGTGATATGTGGATAGATTATCGTGTTTTGAGTTTAGAGATGTCCTTCAAAGTCAGGAGATAAAGATGTTGGGGGGGGGAAGGGACAAGACTCAGTATTTCTACTCTGAAACAATGTTCTGATTTGCCGCTTAAAACATTTCCAGTTGCTCTAAATCTTTATGGTAGTGATACATGGGCATATGTTGCATGAGGAAAGGAGTATTTTATTAATTTATAGTAATCAAGTACCTTTATTTGTGCTTCTTAGTTTCACAGAGGACATAAACCCATACTTCCTTAGCTCTGAGCAGATTTTTCTTAGAGTGCTGCAATGTTCACTGCAGATGGAACAATCCAGTAAGCACCACCAGATTTTGGTTTTGCAAACCCAGAACCCTCTGTGAGACTTTGGGTTCAGAAACAGCAGTCGAGCGGTAGTTGTAATTACTGCTTCCATTTTATTTTGAAGTAAAATTAGGTTTGCAGTTATAGGAAGAAACAGTCTTTTAATGGATATTAGTAATTTACAGTCTGTTGTTTGTGTGAATAGTTTTTCTTTGCCTGTGTTTTTTGGGTTTTTTTCTGCTCCCACCTTTCTTTCATAGTGGGTTGAAATTCTCTTGTAAGTAGGCACAATGCTTTGATGTTAGTAGAAGTTCAGGCATTCATACCTAAAGTGAATTTTATTCTCTTTACTGTCAGTTTATAGCAATGTTCATCGTATCTAGTAATGGTGTTTTCTGAATGCAGACTGAGAATTGTAATAGAAGCTGCATTATACAGCTAAATGCTTTCTGGTTTTGAGTGCCTGAATGCCTCATTCAGATTATCTTTTACTCTTCAGCAAAAATTAACAAATTATAATATAAATTCTGTGGACCATAACCCTCCACCCCTCCCTTTGCTTTGTTTACACAGCAGCTAATGCAGAGAAGTTTTGGCTCATGGCTTTTAGGTAATATACTGTATATAAAAATAATAATACAATTAAAATCAACTTTAAAGTGAATAGATGATACGCAGTCAACATCCATGACGAGGAGCTTTGCCTCTGTTAACAGACGTGTTAGGTGAAACGGTAGTTACTTTCATTTTATTAGAAGTATTGCATTTCTCTTCCTTGAATTTTGCCTGGACCCGTTGCTTCCCTTTCGGCTGCTGCTGTTGAGGCAAAGGTAATGAAAAAGAAAAAATTATAACATACAGTAGAGATCAACGGAAATTTTAATCATTTGGCTTTGCCAACCCAAAAAGTACTGACCTATTATTGGAGTCTTATTCTATTCCTTTTTCTGATGCCACCCATCGTGTAGTACTCCAGCTTTGCAAAATAAAGAGATCCTGATGTTAATTTTTATGCTATTTCTACAAATATTCACATAAGGTGTTTTTATTTACCAAAATACGAGTGAGGAATGCCTCTGTGGATTGTTATTTGTCCTTTATTGGTCTGATATCTTTAGAATTAATATGTTTCACACAAACTACTCTAGAGTCTGTAAGTCTTTCCAAATAAATACTGATTGTCCCACAAAATAGATAGCCCAAGGGCACGCTGTTCACATTGCTGCCATTGAAGTTCTTTACACACCACCAGGTTGTGAATGTAATTCCAGTATTTCTCCCTTCTTTTCAACTTATTCATTTTTAACATGGGGACCATCCACACCTTCTTCATGGAAAAGTGAAGGCAGATGCAAATTAATCTCAAAGCCAGGGTTTTAGCCAGTTCCCTACTTTTGCATAGCGCATGGCAAAATAAGGAGGCATTCAATTTGCATCACTTTTCTCTAGTAATATTCCATGTAGGATAGTCCCTCAGTAACTACCCGTACACTGTGTTTAATTCTGTGACTGAAAGCCACAGTGGATTGGTGGAAATTAGAAGATTCTTATTTTGTGCTTGCCTATAAAACCAAAATCATTTTGCGATCCCTGCAAGCAGTGAATTCTGAACATAACAGCCTTCATTTGTTGTGTTGTTCTAGCAGCCTTGGTCTTGCTAAAAACATGTAGGATACTGTTAGAAGATGGAATCATCCACTGAGACCTCTCGCCTCTAAGGAATTTCCTCATGGTAAGGTGCAGGATGGGAGAAGTAAGATTCTGAACCACTGGCTCAGAGATAATCAGCAGGCAGATAAAAAACTTGAAGAATAAATTGGAGAACAGCAGCAGTGTGCTGAGCTTGTATCAAAAGCCACGGATCTTGAATAAACGTTTCACAGCATCATGTCAAAGGCAAGGATTATGTCACATTTAAGAACACGTCCCAGTTGGTTTCTCGGTACCGGAGCTGCTAGCTTTTAAATGCTTGTAGTTTTCTAAACATTGCAGTATAATAATCAACGAGTAAATTTTTACTCATTCTATGATATTATGTTTGCCTTTTATTGAGAAAGTCCAGGGAAAATAGGACTAGCTCGTCTTACCTATTTGCATAGGAAATGTTCTGTGCTTGTGTTAGTTCCAAGTTCATATCTGAGGCAGTAAATTAATAGCTGCAATCTTTGTTCTTCAGCTAAATTGCTTTTTAGTCCCTTTTTTGCCTTCACACTTTATGTGTAGCTTTAATAAGAGACATCTACCTGTACATATATTTATTGCAGTCTTAATTTATCTGAGCATTCTATTAAAATCCACATAATTTTTGCCCCACAGCTAAGAAGGAACCAGATTAAATTTTCTAAAATATTATTTTCTTTGGAGACTTATTGCTCTCTGCGTGTACCTCTATGCATTAAGGAATATTTATTGCTGTGGTTTGGCTTGTGTATGGGCCCTGGGAAATGCTTGTCATTCCAGGAATTGTCTGTATATTTACAGTGTATTTATTTCCTATTTGAGCATTATCCATGAGGAAGATAAGATTATTAGGAAACTGTTCTTTTTTATGATTCTTTTTCTTACAGAAAATTCTTACAGAGAAATGGTAAATTTTAGCTTTTCTCTTTTTGTAAGGAATCCATTGTTATGTTGGTGACTCAATCTCCTACTTTTTGTTTTGTTGAGTTGATTTTTTCTGAGTATACCACCAGCACGTCCAACAGGCAGCTCCCAAGTGAGGTAAAGCAAAGGATGCTCTTGTTGTCTCTATTCATAAGTTGAGGGAGTAATTGGTGAACCATCCCAAAGAGTTTAGCACCAAGTGCACAGCTCCATCTCCTTGTCCCACTGCCACCTCTGCATCACGGCCAGGGGAGGCCACCAGGGAGTGTTGGAGTGCAGAAAGGTGTTCCTCACACCCATCCTTGGCTGTCAAAAACAACTGCTCTCCAAGGAAGACCAGGAGGACAAAGAAAGCCTTCCCTGAGCTGGTTCTGCTGTTTCTGAAAGGAAAGAGCAAAATCATCCCCAATCTGATGGAAAAGAGAAAGGGAAGGGGCACCTTGGCAGAAAAACGAGTTGCTGTATTGTCTACATGAAAATTAGGACAGGAGGACAGGAAGGTTTCCTGAGGGGAGAGGAGGGATGGCTTTTGCACTCCCTGAGCTCCTCACAGCAGCAGAGCCAGGGCTATAAAGCCTGGACTTCTCCCCCAGCGGGGTGGAAACTGCTCCTTGCTATAATCTGTTTTGTAAAGGTGATTAGCTGGAAGATGTGCTCCTACTTAGGAATTCCGTCACATACGATATTAAATACATTTTAAAGTGGCTACAAGAAAGCTGGGCAGCTGAGAAAGAATCTTATAAACATTTTTCCATTTGTTTTTTTATTTGTTATTGCTTTTGTTTTGCAGAAACATTCTTGTGGTTATAGTCTTTTTCTCGGTAGCGTTCCCCAATGATCTTATTCACAATAGTGCATTATAATAAGAAAATGGTGCATTACAATAAGAAAATGGAAAGTCTTGTACAGATCAGTATGTGCCGGTTTTCTTGACAGTAATAATGAATGGATAATTCTTCTATTTCTCTAGCTCCCTAGATTTAAAAGAATTGTAAGTATTTTATGTATATACTTTTCTTTTGGATAGATTCTGATTATGTTTTTTTGCTATAGCACAAAACACTTCCATAACAGACTCAGACATTTTCTAGTTTAATATTAAAATGGAAATAATAATAAGCCACACAGAACTATATAACGGAACTGAGTTTAATCTCCAAAGTCAGCATGATCAGAAAGAAGGGTGAGATGCCAGACCTGGCATAACTCACTTCATTATCCCTCGCTTTTACAGTGCTCACACAACAGTGGATGATCTTAAACATCGTAATTGAATAATTATGACTCAGGATGTTTTGCCTTAGGGCATAGTTTCAGCTTTTCCTGATGTGGCAAATAATGTTCCGTGTCGTTTTGCATTAAGGAACACAGTAGCCAAGCTCCCCATTATGCACTGGTAGTTTTAGACTAACAGCTCACAATTGGCTGCAGTATCAAGTTAAAGCACAACCCTCCAAAACCAACTCTAAAGAAAGCAGATATTTAAGGAGACGTCCACATACCGCAAGTCTGCTTGATGTCTTCAAGAACATCATGTCTTCAAGAACTATCTTAGCAGAAATAGCGATATGCCCACAAGTAATGCCCAGTTCTTTGAGGTGTTTGTGTCAACTTGGTATGAAGGTTGGATTGTTAATACGACTACGAACTGGACCTTTTATTAGCAATTGTATGGAGATGTCAAAGCATTCTGAATTGAGCTGTGTATTTATCCAGTACCATTGCTGATGGAATTTATTTAAAATGAATAAATTTACTTTGAGAAATACAGCTGACAGTAGAGAATGCGTGGCACACAGTGAGGTTTTTCACAGAGGTTTACTCTTCGAAAAGTAAATGCGATTTATGTCTAAGTGAAGTGGGTTTAGATGTCACATATAGTAAACTGTAGGACCAGCCTCGATTTTTGTTTCATCACAACAATAAATGACGTGCTCAGGGAGTGCTAGATC
Source organism: Cuculus canorus (assembly GCF_017976375.1). Lineage (NCBI taxonomy): Eukaryota > Metazoa > Chordata > Aves > Cuculiformes > Cuculidae > Cuculus > Cuculus canorus. The sequence goes on along the minus strand of NC_071407.1, from coordinate 4,258,422 downwards.
TCATCACATCACAGCTCCTTCTGCACTGCTGGTGCATTTGCCAGTGGCAGCTGAGGTGACATTAAACGAGTTTGCTTCTGGAGAAGTGCCCCAGGAGAGGAAAATATGAGAGCTGTTTTGTACAGCTGAGTCACAGCTGCCAATCTGCAGCTTGTATGAAAAAAGCCCAAAACATTGTCTGGAAATACAAGATTAGCAAAAAAATCTGAGTAAATTCAGCAGACTGGGTGTCACTTCTCATCTTGGCATCTAAATTCTGCTTATTTTGTGCGTGACAGTTCATGTTATTCTGTGGTACACATTAGGATCAGAAACATTTCTGAATGACTTCAAAATATATATAGAATGAGTAAAATCCTGTAAATGAGGGCAGTGCTCCCTACGTGACATGTTTCTTAGTATTTGATACTAAGGCTAAATGGTATATTTTTCTTTTCAAAAAGATGACTTTATCTAAATGTCAGCTTTGTATAAGAAGAGAGAGATTCCAGGGAAAACTTCTAATAAGTAGGTGAAAAATTGAGTGATTTTGTTTCGGGTCAGGCGAACATTGATCTCTGAAATATTCAGAAGGCTGAAAGCTGTAATTCCAGGTAGCACAAAGTGCTGTTCTATGTCGCCTGTGTCCAGCTCCAAACCTGGGCCCCATCCAGGTGCCGTCTCTTCCTGCAGGTCGGATGCCACAGTTCTCTATTGCGTACAGCAAATGTGATCGATCCCCTCCATTTGAAAGGGTGCATTTCTATCTATCACACACGAGCTGGCTAAAGAACTCGACTTTACTACCCCCGAGCGTGCACCGCACAAGAATGTGTGATATGATTCAGCTCTAGCTTTCCCCGCCTTTGCTCTCCGTTGCATATTACTGAGTGATTTGACACTTCTTTTTCCAGAAGAGGAAACTGGCTTAGCGGTATCTTGGCTCATCCAGGAGACTGTGGCCAACATGATTCTTCAGTTGACTTTCCAGCAGTATTAGAAAGTACTGTTCACTCAGCAGTGAAAGCCCAATATGCATCGGAATTAAATAGAATACATGAAATTTGGGACATCTATATGTATGTAAATTGTTTGCATTCATTATGTGTAAGCCTTACTTTTGCTTACTAAAAGAAGTCACGTTAAATATGTTAGACCGAACTCAGTGTTTGAAACATCCCATTGCACGCCGTGGGGAAAAATAACGCAAATATCCTGCTATTCTTTCCTACTTGTAGTTGGGGTCAATACTGGTAGAACTATTATATGTGTAGATGTGACCACTTAAATAAATGTATATAATAGTAAGTTCCAACATATTACAAATATTCAATATACATTTTACTTTAAGATACATGCAAATTTTTTTTTAATTTTGTAGTTCTACCAACTAAAAGCTATTTAGATGCACAATATAGGTAGTGGATGAAAATGTAAAGGCAACATTTTTATTCCATGAGATTTAAATGTGTTTTATTTACTTCTGAATACTGGATAGTGGTTTTTAATACAAATCCCTCTAACTAGGTGAAAATTTTATTGTGGTAATACTCAAGACTAGCTGAATCAAACTGTAAAATAATATCTACAGGTGTCCATGTTGTCTGTGCGTGCTGGAATGGAAAAATATTTACAGAAACAGAACTTAAAATTTATCAGAAAACCAAATCAGAATTTATCATTAACTGAAAATTAAAAACCAGATATTTTTCATCAATAAGATGGGGAGTGCCACAATTATATTTTTTTACCACATTGGTCAAATAGGAAGTAAACCCCTGAGGGAAACAAATGAGATTTTCACGGCTTGTGCTGAGTGTTTTCCTTGATTCTTCTTTTCATCATTAGCTGATTTCTGATGTACGTAATTCTGGTTTAGCATATCTTTGACCTCGATGGTCTGAGTGACGTCAGTACTTGCTATGAGTGTATTTCACACTATGTTTCAGGTTTCATGTTCTGAGGATTGGGCGGGACACAATTAGGGAAGGCCCTGATCTTTGCTGTGTACATAATGTAGTTAGAATGGAAGGAGTTAAGAAAAAAGAAATTGGGATACTCAGCTGCAGTAAGCCTTGACTCCTTGAATATAAATGAAGAAAGAAGGACTAAGTATCTCAAGTGTTAAGTGCACGTGATTCTGTGCTCCTGTATATGTGAATTCCAATGATTTTTTTCTTGGGGACCAGTTCAGATACCAACCCCGTTGATTTCCAAGATGAGCACTGAATTGTACAACCTATACTTTTGCAGTCGAAGAAGCCAGGGTTTTAAAAATAATATTGTGGTTTTAAATCCCTGCTGGCACATACACAAACTGATTGTCAGAAATATTGGGTGCTCAACAGGTCAACGGGACCTATTTTATTTTCAGCATAGGAAGAAAGACTACAGCTGACAATATGTTTTGGGTTATATATTGTAGAAATCTTTGCTTTTCTCAGGAAAAAAACATGAGGACCCTGGTACCACCTTGTATAACACAGGAAAACACATATACTCTAAAATTATTTTAACTTGTGTAGTCACTATGTACCAAAAGTGTTGGTACAGTAAATGGAAGATTAAGCTTAAGGGAGTGACTGATTCCACTTTCAAAGAAAATAATTTCATCTACCACAATGTTAATGTATTTATTTTTATTTATTATTGGGGGTTTTTTTGTTTTTACTGGAGCATGTTTTATGGCAGTTGCATTTAAAAAGTTATCTTTAAAAACCAGTGACAACTTTTGCCTTTCTAACTGCAGAGAATTAGGTCAGTATTTCCCTCCCTCAAAGACTGAGAAATTTAAAAGTGACTTTTGCCTGTAGGACAGGAATGAATGCATGTTAGTTTAAAGGCCAGTGAAATATAACTGCCAGCAAATCTTTGGTGTTGAAATCATAAGGTTTGTTCATCAGAACTGAAACAGAAAAGAATCGAAATGGTGATAAGTTATAAAGCAAAGCAAATGTTCAAATACTTTTCCAAAGTTATTAATCTTTCTTTTCTGATAAGGCTGTAGTCTTGCAGTCAATTGTTTGTAGGTACAAGAGTATCGCTGTATGAAACCAAACTTGTTAATGTTATGTTTGCCCATCTTTGACCATGGCCAAGAAGTGCTCAATAGCCATTTTTTCAGCACTTCAATAGGGTAGATTTTATATTTGATTTGCGTATATTAGCAATTGTAACTTGATTCTAAGCACATATATATATAATCAGAAAACAAAAATATTCAACCTTTGCCTACTTCATTTGAGCGTTCATAACATGTTAAATAAATAACCCATGGGGATAACATAATGCTTTGCATATTAAACCACGTATGAGTTTGGAAAACTAATGTAATCAATTGCCAAATCTAACCAAATTATTTGTTAGGACCTCTTTGGAGGTACAGTCTTTCAGACCATACCCCCAAACCACCAAGCTGCCTGTGTTTATTTCTAATCTCTGATTCCAAACTGGGCTTTCCAAATTAATACTCCACACTGCACTCCTCCTGCAGTTGGAGCATAAGGAATAATTGTATTTAGCAACAAAACCAAGATTTCCTGGTGATTGAGAAAAGAGCCCAAACTCCTATATTACATGATTTAATTTTACCAGGTAGGGAAAAACCTCTTTCTTATCTCCTGATGGTGTCGGCTGAGGCCGTAGGGACCTATTAGCACTGTATCAACTTCCTGGTGCCAAATCTGAATTGTTTTTCTTAAGCACTGTGAAAGATATTGAACACTAATGGAGAAATAGTTCTCCGCCAATGCAGAGACATTGGAGTGGAGGCATTATCCAGAAGTTTTTCCTGTAGGACCTGTAAGGACTTCTGTACTACACCTCTGTTTATGTGTGGCAAGGAAGGATCAGAGAATCCTTATAGATCACCACCCCCCAGCACTGCTCTTACACCTCCCAGCTTTGCGGTCATTCAGCTCAGCTTTCCTGACAGGAGTCTGATCTTTGCTTCACAGGGAAGAGCTGACTCCTCTGCAGGGCACCGGACTTAACCTGCTGTCATCTGGCATATTGAAACTGTGCTACATCTAATGCTGGGAGTGATCCTTATTGTCACAAAGATAAGAAGGCTTTTTGGCCCCCGTTCAGATGGGAGAGAAAATGTAAATACATCTCTGCAGGGGTGAATAGCATCCTTAATTCAGGTGTGGTTTAAAACTGCCAGGAGGGCTTCAAAGATGATCTGAGGGCTGGAGCACCTCCCTTACGAGGACAGGCTGAGAAAGTTGGGGTTGTTCATCCTGGAGAAGAGAAGGCTCTGAGATCTTATAGCGACCTTCCAGTACCTGAAAGGGGCTGCAGGAGAGCTGGAGAGGGGCTGTTCATAAAGACTTGTGGGATAGGATGAGGGGGAACGGGTATAAACTGGAGAGGGGCAAATTTAGGCTTGATATAAGGAGGAATTTCTTCACCATGAGAGTGGTGAGGCACTGGCACAGGCTGCCCAGGGAGGTTGTGGCCGCCCCATCCCTGGAGGTGTTCCAGGCCAGGTTGGATGGGCCTTGGGCAGCCTGAGCCAGTGGGAGATGTCCCTGCTCAAGGCAAAGGGGGTTGGAACCAGATGATCTTTAAGTTCCCTTCCAACTCAAACTATTCTATGATTCTTCGAAACACACCTATTTAAATAACAATAGTTCATGTAATCCAGAAATGACTTTTTTTGTTACTGATCAAACAACCACCACAGCCCCAAGTAAGAAAGCAAAAACTTATGTTTGAAGGGTTTGAACATTACATACTAGAATATTTCCCTCAACTTCAAGTAAGTAGGGAAAATTAATTAGTGAAATCATAGTTGTCATGCTCTTTTTAAGAAGCCCCCGAGGGCGAGTCCTTGCTTTGCATGCGCTGCGATAAATATGGGTCTGTTGAGGAAAGTCACTGAGTTGTGTGGCACCTTTGACTCATAGATCATATCTTTGTTTTCTTTTGTCTCCCAATTAAGGATGTTGTTGGTTTTTTTCTGGGTAAATAAATTTCAATTAATGAAATTCCAGCTGTCTCATACATTATGGTGATGTAAATTTGAAAGCATTTAGCAGATGCCTGTATAAAAATCCATTAACACGTAGCAGGTTCCCTGACATTTAAAACCAATATGTCTCCAGCTGGAACAAATAACAGAAAACAAGTCCATATTCTTGAAAAATTTATGGCACTCCCTAATGCAGGTAAAAGGTTCCTTTGCAGTAAGGGGCATATTGTGGAAGAATATTAAGAATGTCTTATGTTTTCAGTTTTGCAAGAGACAGATCATGAATACATTTTGTTGTACTCATTTGCTCTTTATACAAATTGTATAAGGCTGCATATTGAAAAAAAAAAAAGCATCCAATTAAGATTCCAGGTAAAAGACAAACCTGATTCTTAAGTTTTCACTTAGAATCTGTTCCTCCTGAAATCATGTGAGTGTCTCTAAAAATTAGCAGTCAGAAATTCTGATAATTTACTTGTCCCCAAGCATTTTAATCTGATACAATTATTAAAACAACTTTAAGACTGCCATAAAAAGCCTATTAGTAGTTCACTACTTAAAATCCTGTGAGTGAAGTCAAGCTTGAGGACAAAGTAAAGGAATGGGGAGGATGACCTTGACTTGCCTGAAGCTTGTGATATTTAATTTGGAAACAGGCCATATTAGAAGAAAGCAAGTAAAATGAGATCTGTACATGATGCCAATATGCACAGAGACTGTGATGGAAGAGCATGGAAATATACTTTTAGAAGCTTGCTCATTCTGGTGAAGTAATCATTGCAATATGTGCATTTTTAAATGCCTGTTTTCACTTACCTGTATTAAAAAAAAATTTCCTTGGGAGAAGAGAGAAACTGGCTGCCATATCGAAAATAATCTTTTTGTTCTTTGGTATTCTTTCTTAGTATTTATTATGGTAGAAACAATAATGCTGACTTTTTATACTGCTGTGCTAATTCACCACTATGCAGAAGACCACCATAAGCCCATTTCCCATCTGAATCCTCTTAAGTCTCTAGACTGCAATTAAAATGATGCACGGTGACTGTGGTTACATCTGTAGCAAAGGGATGAATTCTTTAATACAAAATATTTTGTAAAGCGGTATCTATGTAAGATTCTTCAGTGCTTCGCCGTAATTTAAGTTATTGCACTGTCAGTGTCTTTAAATTCGAATTTGCCGTGGTTATTTGAAGTCTGTCAGTTGGAAGGCAAAATCTTAACAATTTACTGAGAGTGATTTTCCTTTAAAATAGCTAACCTATGTCCTAACCACATAGAGCCACAATGGCATTCCAGGAGCATACTCTTCTATTTTAAGGATTTAACTGCAAAAGTAAATCACTGTGTAAGGTAGATTTATACAGAACAGTGTCTGTGGAAAGGCAGTGACTGCAGGACTGCTAAAAAGTTGTTTAGCGCGTTGCTTCCTTAAATGAAAATGGGGGCTGTCAGATCAAATCAAATGAAAAAGCTCAATGTGGCTGGGGTTTTTGACCCAGCGGAAGCGGCTGCCCAGGAAAGCCTACCCTTCCTCCAAAGCAAAAGTGCTGTGCTTCCTTCTAACTGTGTCATTGCCACAATCCTGTACTTGGCTGTCCTCTCTGTTGTAAATTAGAATAGATGAAAGCTGTCGAGCCAAGCCAGTGATGGAGGCTAATTTGATGTGATATAATTGATGAACTCTAAATCGTCCCACTTCTCTCTCTTGAAACAATCTGACTGGAGCTCAAAATGCCAGAGTACTTTGATTTACACTCTCTGTCACTTTTATATTGAAAGTCTCAGTGTGGCAACAGTGAGGGATTAACTTCTACAGAGTATTTTTTTTCTGATCCATATTTACACACCCAGACTGGTGCAACCTCTACTGGGAAAGTTGGATTTCCAGGTTGACAGCTGGATTGTGCCCAAAACTGTTATCAAGATAAAAAGAATAACAACCTAACTTCTGCTACTAGAAATATTGCAGAATTAGTGTTGCATTTCTTATTTCCGAAGTGAATTTTAGACTGTAGGAACAGAATGGTTTGAATCATCAAATCATAGAATGGTTTGAGTTGGAAGGAACCTTAAAAATCATCTAATTCCCCCAACCCACCCTGCCACGGGCAGAGACACCTCCCGCTGGATCAGGCTGTCCAGGGCCCCATCCAACCTGGCCTTGAACACCTCCAGAGAGGAGGCATCCACAACTTCTCTGGCAACCGGTTCCAGTGCCTCACCACCCTCATTGTGAAGAATTTCCTCCTAATATCTAATCTAAATCTTCTCCTCTCCAATTTATAGCCATTCCTCCTAGTCCTATCACTATATGCCGTTGCATTGAGTAGGGTTTTTAATGCTTAGAAGCCCTCGGTTTCTGAAATGGTGATGTAGTTTGACTATTTTAGCGGATTAGACAGGGTTAGCCCCTTCAAAGCTGTAGCTTAGTAGGTAGCTATTCAACTCTTAAGATAATTCTGCAATAAAATACCGCGAGCTTCAACATACTTTTCTCGGGAGTTTCCTGTTACTGATACTTCCACTTGAACTCAGAGCAAACTTCCTTGGTTTCTTGGTTTCTTAGTTTCTTTCAAAGGTAAGGGATGGTCAGTAGCCTCGCTTTCTTAGCTCTATAGCAGGAATGAAAGGCTTTGCTATCAACTTATCGTTCAAGTTATTCGCGAACAATCACCTTTAAAAGGTGTAACATCTTACATCTGCTAAATCAGTAAATTCAAACTTAGAAACAATATGAACGAAGGAGGGCTGCTTTAATTCACGTTATTACTCTGATCAGAGAGCAGAACTGCATCTGTTGCAAAGCCATTCGCTCCCCTGCACAAAATTAGCTCTCTGTGGCCACGTGCCATTCCCACCAGCAGCGCGTGCCAAGTTCTTGCTGACCTGAATGTACCAGGTATTGTGGGCGAATCTGTGAAGTCTGGAATATTTAGTTGGACAAGTACACAGATTTCAGATTGTTATCCTAGTTTTATGTTGATAAACTGTCCCTTTCCTCTCTGAAAATGCCACGTGGACAGGATTTTTTGTAAGGATTTTCTGTACATTCCGAGTGACCAGACGTTCTTTCCACACTTCCTGATCCTGGGTGTAACTTTATGGCTTTCCTAACGAATCGCAATCGTGTTGGTGATGTGAAAAATATTGGGGGTTAGAGCTTCTCCTGGATGGGAGAGCAGAAATAAAAAGGCTCTCAATGGCAGGGTAAGCCTCACTTTTAAATGAAAGTGGAGGCAGGTCACCAAGTAACACAGCTCAGCTTTGGTCAGTATTGTCTAGGAGAGCTTTATTCACCCAAAACAGTGGCAGGAGGTAGCGTGGTGTGCCTGTTCCACTTGTAATAGCAAGACTATCCTGCTCCTTACAGACATGTAGATCAGGGCATTTCCATTCCGAGACAGGAGGACTACTGGTAGACTTAACTCTTTTTAGTCCCCTTTGCAAGACAGTGAAAATTATGGTTATTTTGCTTAATACTTTCAAGAATTAAAGCTTGAAAGCATTTAAAGGCATCAGTCAGCCATGGTACATCACCAGTTTGCCTCACTTAATAGTAATGTCATTCATGCTTTAAGTAGCTTCTAAAGTACCACTTTAGAATAGTGATATAATTGGCAATGATGCTGCACTTAAAATGTTTCATTTACATTGTCACGTTATCAGTGTGTCAGTAATCTCGAGTGGTTTTAAAGAATTAGAGGCAACAATAAAGGTAAACTTCACTTTTGTTGTAATCCAGCCCAGATTTCCTGCTCAGTATTTCTTATTTATTTTCATTAAACATATTTAATTTTTTTAATATATGTTCCAATTTATTTTTTTTTTAAAGTAAAAAGAATATAGGGAAGAAAAATAAATACGAAACTTGGATGCGATGTAGTCTGAAAAACATTCTAAACATTTTGAGCATCTAAAGTCACTGTGGTCTAAGGCTCAGGAATGTTTCAGGAACTTCAGCTTTTTCTAGAGCTGGCATAGCTTCAGTTCAGTCATTATAATTTGGACTGTATGTTTTCACATCAGTTCACATAGGAAACAAATCCAGTGCCTGCCCTTCTTGTTGCCTTGCAGGTTGAAAAATCTATGGACTTGATTTCCAAATTAAAATGTATTTGTCCTGCACTTGAACCTCTCTTTAAAATAATAGTAGGTACACCCCATCTTCCTGACTATGTATGTGCTGGAAGAGTCTGTTTTAAAAAGTGCTTTAATTAAAGCCTCTTTAAAAGTCTGCTAGTACTGACAGTGAAAAGGGGATACAATATCAAGCAGTAGTGTAGAAAGATGGGTTCGAGAATATTGTCTAAATATTTTCAGATTGCATAACCTGGTTAAATCAGTTCTAGAATATTTAGGGAATTGGCTAAGGATTCAAGTGACCCCAGAGCCTCTAAGGGTTATCCCTGAAACTTCAGCTACGACAGGTGAGTTTATAAGTTGTTCATTGTGAAAAGGGAGAGGTACATCAAGTGGTCTGCTGGAATCTGATTCTGGTATTGATTTAAGATAAGGACCACGGTTATTGTGTGTGTAACTGTCACTGAAGTAAGAGAGACTGCAAACATACCATAGGACAGATTATATTCTGTACAAAAGAAGATGGCAGAATATGAAATAAATGACTGGAAAGCTGCAATTCCACAGTTCTGTAATTAGAAAATAGACGATTTTGTACGGGGAAAGAAGGAACCAGCTGCAAAAAAAAATGTCAGGGGAGATAGACAATGAGCTTGGTAAGGATATTCAGAAAAGAAGAGGAATGATCATGAATCAGAAGTGAATATATGAGGTCTGACGCACACACACAAAAAAAGAGACTAAGCTTGTAACTCTATTTATTTAACAAATTAAGAAAATCAACTATGATCACCTTCCAAACAGCTCCCCTCTGAGCTGACACACAGCTGCACGCGATGCTGCCAGTGTTCAAAGCAATCCCACAGATCATTTTCTGAAAGGCTGTTGAGGATCTCTGCTGGTTTTGCCTTCACATCTTCTACTGACAAAGAATGGGTTCCTCGGAGCACTGACTGGATCTTTGGGAAGAAGGAGCCAGGTCTGGTGAATAGAATGGGTGCTCAAGCACAGGGATATTGTTATTAACTAAAACCTGCTTCACAGATGAAGTGGTGTGGGCTGGTGCACAGCAACATTTTCCAACTGAGTGTAAGTCTTTATTTGAACGTGTCCATTCATACTGAGTGAAGCAATTGATTTGAGCCTTGTCTCACTGTGACAGGTTAGCACATGTTCCATAACCATCTATTCGCGTCTTCCTTCCCACTCTTGGTTCCCAAGCTAGAGGGTTCTTTTTGTCTCAGATCTCGTAAGTGACCATTCTGTTGTGGCAAAGATGCTGGCGTGATATTATGAACAAAACTTCTATAAGGCTTGCCAAGTGACCCTTCTGTTCTTTTGTGTAAGGTTTGGGCCCCACTTTTGGACAAAAGAGTTCTGTGCTTGAAGAGTTCAGAAGGGAGCACTGAAAGTGGAAGCAGGAGTAGTGAGATAATACTTACCCACGTTTGTTTACAGTTGAGAAGGTTGAAGAGAAACTTCACGTTTATAAAGCAGAGAGTTTTTGTGGGGTTTTTCCCTGATTTGTAGACAAGGAATGTTCTCCATTGTAGACAGGACGAGAAGCAATTGACTTAAATGTCAGCATGGAGATTTAATTTAGATTTTAGAAAAGACCTTTCCCACATGGGGATCACCGTGCGCTCTGGGCTTCTGGAATGACTGCGGGACCTCTATCACTGGGGTGATTTTAAGAAATGTATACATCTGCTAGGAGGATCATAATCACACCACAGCCTGCCTTTGTGCAGGATCAATGCACAGAGTTGGACAAAGTGATCTCATGAGATACCACTTATTCCCAGTTTCTTTTATTAGAACATATTTACTATCTTTAAAGCAATCTGAATTGCTGTAGGAAGAGCCTAAAACTTTATTTCAGAGCTGGGAATTATCACCTTGACATCTGTTGTCTAAGGTAAATAACTAGAGCAGTTTTTAACAGTTGTGATAATAATATCCATGATGCCTCATTTCAAAAGCAGTAGCTTAATAATGTGGGTAGGACGCTCTGAGATTTTGTTAAGATAAGGTAGTTTCATATTGTGTCTGTACCACTTACAGAGATGACACTTACGTATAAAGTAACGCGCTGTCAGTGTTGGTAATTTTTGTAGAAGTCATTTTGAAAAGCATTATTTCTGTGACACCACTGTAAACGAAAGAGTTCCAAGGAGTCGTCTGCATAATATGATACTTCAGTCTCTCCTTCACATTCTGAAATAATTAATTTTAACACATATTTTAATATATTCATTTGTAAATAGCCGTCCTTGGGAAAATACAGTAGAATGTCTTGCTCAGAAACATTTTAACTTATTTAATTTGTGGATCTGTCTCTCTCTTTCTTTGTACACAGAATTAGTTTGCAGATTAGCTATTTTTAGAAATTTTCTGTGAATTAAAAATAGATCTGCTAGCTAACAGCAAAATAATCGAGAGTTTGCTGAAAAGACTTTTTAAACGTACTTGAATAGGAAGAAAGTGTGATTTGGGGGTTAGTAAGGTCTACAGAAAGACTTGAGTACCTCTAGAGGAACCTATAAAGTGATTATGGTTACAAGAACTGTTTAAGTGTGCAGCAAGGATTCGTAGTGATCTAAGAGAAAGAGATAATAGGATTAGGTTTTGTTTAGCGCCTCTTAAATTTGAAAGCAGTGGATTGAAGCTTATTATTGATTCTGGGCACCCAACAAATCTTCCTCTGCTGAATTAATCCCTAGGGAAAAATTCTGAAGGATTGATCACAACTTTATTGTAACATGAGGCTCCACAGATTACTGACAAAGAAGCATAAACCAGAGTGCCATTTCCATTGTAATAAGCAGCTTTTCATACTCTGAATGTTTTAGAGATGGGAATTCTATTCCAGAATCAAAAAGGTCCATAACCTGAAGTCACAGCAGATTCACATTTTGCTCTTTGCTCGCTAATGTGCAATACATTAAATGTCTGTTCCTTGGATCCAGCAACAAAATGACCTTTTCAGGGCTCATCTTTTTTTCTCGTTTTTGATTTGTTCAAGGGAAATTACAGACGACTGGTATTTGGTTTCCAAAAGGGATACGTAAAAACTTGACCTTTTGGAACTGTTATTTTTTGGGATGTGTACATTGTATTTTAAGTATGTCTTAGCTGTTGTTTGCTGGACTATGTCTAGTTTAAATAACCCTTCATTTTATTCAGAGTAAAGCTAGGACAAGAAGTATAACTCCTCTCATTTCTTCCCATGACAGACCTTTGCACACACTTGAGAGCACTTTCTCTTCAGGCAATTTTAAAAGAATAGGCCCTGATATCTTGGGAAATTTCCATAGAGTCTGGTTTGCGGTGAAAATAGCACGTTATACTATGTCCACCATAGTAATATCTCATTGCCTACCTGAATGCACTCTTCTGTCAGGACACTTTCCACTTAACAGAGTGGGAAATGAGGCACAGGGAAAGCAAGTGATCAGGATTGTTTAGGAAGTTCATGATGGAGAGAATGAATTAATCCAGGTTGTCAGACTGCTGCCATAAGTATGGTTATTCCTGCTGCTTGATTTCCTAAACCAGCTTTTGTCCACCTCTTGAAGTCATTCTGTCTCCTGAAATGTTTGTTCTTACTTCATGTAAACCCCAACAAAATAGTTCAAATACTGTGGAATACTTTTCCAGTGAAATCAGATGATTTGGAAATTAACCAAGTCAAATAGGTTATTCAACCTGTAAATGAGAAATTGCTGTCCTTTCGAGCTATGTGAATAGCTAATTTAATTTGAAGAGATTTTTAACACCAGGAGTTACAATGAGAAAAGTTACAGAGAAGGCAATCGTTGTCTTGTGCAAATTAGAGCAAATAATCGGAGCTTCATTGAAATATCACCATGTTTAATTCCAGTTGAGAATGAGAATTTAAGATTTTTGAAGAGAATTGTGTTTCTAACTAAAATGCCTGTGGTCCACTCAGATCTGTGTAGTCCTTTAAACCCATTTAGTTTACTTCTGTTGATTAGATATAGCAGTTAGAAACCTCGACACTATTTGATGAATGAATGACTTGCCCTGCTTGTAGACACTTTTTAGGTTCGCAGAACTGTCCATTTATATGTATATTTAACTTTTTTAATCCTTGGAGTTCGTCAAATGCAATATGATCAGAATTTAGTCAATGCAGCTGCCTATGAGGTTTTGACGTTTTTCCTCATTGCAAACTCTTTTCCTATAAAACTCAGATTTAATGCTTGGCATTGTTAACACTTCTGTCGCAGCCTCCTGATATTGTTCACATCAGCAGTTGACAGCACAGAAACAGGAGAGGAGAAGACCAGGATGTAACTTCAGACAAGTAAGAGCTGAGGGATGAATAAGCAGAATAGGAATTCCAGGTTAGAGAGTTGGAAAATCTTTGTAGGAGCATAGTGCAGCAGTGGACTGAACAGCAGTTGCCATAGAGATTGCAGAATTACCATTCTTCGTGGTTTTGAATGCTCAGCTTCTCAAAGTCACGGATGTCATGATACAATGCTGGCTGTGATCTGATCTAGGGGAAAAAAAAAACCAACAAAAAAGAATATGTAAGATGTGAAGGAAGAAAAGCTAGAAAACGTAGGTACTTGTACTAAACATAGTACTCCAGGTGAGGTATCATGAAAGCAAAGTAGAGGAGCAGAATCTCCTCCCTCGCCCTGCTGGTCACGCTTTGAATGCAGCCCGGCATACTGTTGGCTGTCTGGGCTGCAAGCACACATTGCCACCTTATGTTCAGCTTCTCATCCATCAGCAGCCCCAAGTCCTTCTCCTCAGGACTGCTCGCAATCCATTCTCTGCCCATGGTGCTTTGGATTGCCCTGACCCAGGTGCAGGGCCTTGCACTTAGCCTTGTTGCACTGCATGAGGTTTGCTCAGGTCCATGCCTCCAGCCTGTCAAGGTACTTCTGGATGGCATCTCTTCCCTCCAGGATATTTGCCTCGCTGCACAGTTCAGTTTGCTATCATCAGCAATCTTGTGAGGGTGCACTTGATCCCACTGTCCCCTCACCGTGAAGGATATTAAACAGCGCTGGTCCCAATGCCCTGAGGAACACCACTCATCACAGGCATGTTCTTGGACATTGAGCTGTTGACCACAACACTTTGAGTGCCACCACCCAGCCGATTCCTTGTCCACAGGGTGGTCCATGTGTCAAATTGAATTTAGAGACCAGAACATCGTGTGGGACAGTGTCAAAATGCTTTTCACAAGTTCAGGTGGCATCAGTTGCTCTTCCCTTACCCATCAACACTTTAACCCCATAGTAGAAAGCCACCAGATTTGTCAGGTACGGTTTGCTTCCCTGCAGTTATCGAGGGGCTGAACTAGCCTATAAAGGTGCCAAACATCAATAGAAAGATTTTTGAAAGGATTTTCTATTCATCCTATTATGGCACTTAAATGATCTTATCCTTTTTAGCTAGCCTAATCTATCAGTCTCTCAAGAATGTCTGTTACTGTATTACAAAGAGAAGGTACATCTGTCCTAGTTCCCAATATTTCATGTACTTTATTAGGGTTTTGGGTTTTTTTTTTAGTTAGGGCTTTTCTGGACAATTATGGTGGAAGGTGAAGAGAAGAGCATAGAAAGAGCAGTAATAGTCAAAAGAACAGTATCCCGTTCCATTTGAGAGACCAAGTTTTAAAAAGGAGGAGAAAGAGAGAAAGGGAGAGAGATAAAGAGAAAGAAAGAGGAAAAAGAGGAAGAGAAAGAGAAAAAAAGAAGTCTTCTAAAGAGGTAAAAGAAGCAAAATGGTAACGCTTCCTAAAATACAATAGAATTGAAAGAAGTCAACCGGGGAATATTGAAGTGTTGTATTCTGTTACTGTTAAATTGTTGTGGATTTTACATTGAGTGTTTTATTGTATGTGAATGACACATGGGTGTTAAAATATTTTGAAAGTACATCTAAATGTTATCAAACTAAATACAAAATTCAAATGACACCGAATAACGTTTCTGCTTAAATAAGAACGTTGCAACAAGTACATTTTCTCACTGAAGTTACAGAAGGTGCTAGGGAACGTTTGAATTCACTCCAAACTGCATTGATCAGAGGAGAAGTATTCCCCATGAGAATGTTTTTGATCAATGGTAAAATTGAATTGTATTCCCAGGCACTTTCCTGTGATATACTGATAGATGGAGAAGCAGGTCCTTTTTCAAAGGTAATTATTTGACTAGCACACCAAAACCCCAAAATGAACATGATTTATGGGCAAAGACATCTACATGTCCGTGGAGAATCAAATGAAATGTATAATTCCATGGCAAGGGACTAATTATGCCAAAATGGTTGGGTTTTTTTAAGAAATGTTCTCAAATTATATGGGTTTTATGTGAGAAATTGAACTAATTTATAGTATCCTAACATCTTACTGTTCTCCGCTGATGACAAATACAGTTCTGCACTTTACAAGAAAAACTCTTTAATAGGATAAAAATTAATACTTTGAAATTGCTGCAAAATAATAGAGATGCCTAAAAAATTAATCTTGTCAATACTCCAATACTCTTGCACTTAATGAGATTTAAAATTATGGTAGACCTCGAAATCAGTTGTCTGCTCAGTCAGATAAATACTCATTGAATTTCTCAGTCCTATGCTGGGAAAGTATTGCTTTGAATTCCCCATAGTTTTAAAGTGAATATTTAGGCATGTGTTTAATTCTGAATATTGTAAATTGAATGTGTGATTAAATACCAATATTACATGTTAATAATGTCCATCTATTCTTTGTCTTTAAGTAAATATGCCTAATTACTGAAGAAGTATGTATTCCTTTTTTTTTTTAGTTGTGTGCTTTTTAAATGCAGTAAATTTTTTTGGATATGAGGGAGTAACGCCAGCGTACTTCCACTTTCCGCTATCCATGTTTATTCTCCCTCAGCTATAATGAAAACTATGCGGTGTTTTTAATCTCTCTGACTGCTGAGGAAAATCTTTGGAGAGTTTCCCTGTTTCTTGGCCTGTGGTTGAATTTAGGGAACTTCCCTATTTCCATATGGGCTCCAGAGAAGCAGCAGGTGTCTCAGCACAGGGTCGCACACCTGAATGCCACCTCTCATGTGGCAATCTATGAAGATTTGCTATGACTGGAACTTTGTCCCAGTCTTGATACACGGACAGCTGCAGAGAGTGGGAGTTAGCGACCTTTTCCAGCCACAAAACTGATTTTAAACATCATAATATGCTCCTGTATTTCTCGTTGCACATAATTCTTCCTGTTAAAATGCTGAACAGAAAGAAGTGGTATTTTGAGTAGAGCACTTATTGATGTGCAAGTGCTCAGTTGCCAAACTCAGAAGTGTTTCATAGGCAGCCAAGCATTTTAAAGTTTTCATTCTAGTTCACGGGCTAATTAAGAATCTTCATAGCACTCTTCCCAAATGACACAGTATCAAAATTACAGTCACTCCCTTGTAAATAAAAAGGATGTACTGAACGTGTGACCAGGAACAGAGGTGAAGAAAACTGCTAGCCTTGAAAAACAAAAAAAAATATTGAATATACTTTCCTTTATAGTCTGTATTAAGTAAATCTTTTTAATAATTGTTTGTGCATGTGGAGTGTAGGTTATTCTGCTCATTTAAATACTTTCCCTAAGTGTTCTGGTTTCATCTGGGATAGAGTTAATTTTATTCTTAGTAGCTGGGATAGAGCCATGGTTTCCATTTAGTGTGAGAATAAACACTGATCAGTGAAAACATCACACTGATGTTTTCAGTTGTTGTTGTTAAGTAGGGCTTATACTAAGTCAAAGACTTTGTAGCTTCCCATGCTCTGGGGAGCTGCACAAGAAACTGGGAGGGAGCATAGCCAGGACAGCTGACCCATGCTGGCGAAAAGGATGTTCCATACCATAGAACATTACATTCAGTGTATAAAGTGGGGCACTGGCTGAGGTGTGTGTGGAATTGCTGCTTGGGGCTGGGCTGGGCGTGAATTGATTGGTGGGTGGTGAACAATTGCATTGTGCATCACTTGTTTTGAATATTCTGTTGCTGTTGTTGTTATTAATGCTACTATTACTACTATTCTTTTCTCTTCCTGTGCTTTCCTGTTAAACTGTCTTTATCTCAACCCATGATTTTTAATTTTCCTTTAAAAATTCTCCTCCTCTGTCCTGGGAGAGGCGGAGGGGGAGGAGAGAACAAGCAGCTACATAGTACTTTGTTGCTAGCTAGGTTTCAACCATGACCAAGCAATTAAACCAAACAATTCTATCTGTTTAAAACAATGTTTGGTTTCCTGTTAAAAATAAGCATTTGCCAATAGCTTTGTAGACTTCAAATACTGTAATGACTTCCATATGGCAGAACCACTCTAATAACATTAATTTTATTTTTGGAATAAAGGGAGCTACATACAGTAAATTCAACTTGTAGTGATTCAGTATTTTATGCTTTAAATTTTTGTGGTCTTTGTCAAGTTGTTGGCAAGACCGGAATGACATAGCAGTTCTTTCTGGCTGTAAAATCTATGAATTTATTGTATTGATGCAAATCAATGTAGATGTAAATCAATACACAGAGACCACCAGTTTCATTTTTAAGTGGTTAAAACCATAATTTTTAACCATCTAGATATTCATACTAGACTTTTATTTATTGTGAATATAAAGGATGCAATCTCAGCCATAGACATGTTGGTTATTCTCTGGGTATCAAATCCAGGCCTTAGGAATGTACTGCACATGCATTAGGAGACAACTGCACTCTTTGGATTTAAACATTGCTAGTGCTTCTTTAGGTTTCTGTAGACAAAATGCGTGCAAAGTATTCCAAAATTAGCTCGTTGCTTTCTAACAGACCTTAGAATCATAGAATCAGTAGGTTGGAAAAGACCTTAAGAGATAATCAACTCCAACTATACCTGTGAACAACTAAATCACGTCCCCAAACACCTCATCTACCCGGCTTTTAAACACCTCCATAGATGATAACTCCACCACTTCCCTGGGCAGCCTCTGCCGGTGCTTGAGAACCCTTTCTGTGAAGAAATTTTTCCTAATGTCCAATCTAAACTTCCCCTGGTGCAGCTTGAGGCCATTCCCTCTTGTCCTGTCCCCTGTCACTTGGGAGAAGAGGCCAGCACCCACCTCTCTATGACCTCCTTTCAGGTAGTTGTAGAGAGCAATGAAGTCTCCCCTCAGCCTCCTCTTCTTCAGGCTAAAGAACTTCAGCTGTTCCTCATAAGACTTTTTTTCCAGCCCCTTCACCAGTTTTGTTGCTCTTCTCTGGACACGCTCCAGGACCTCGATATCTTTCTTATAGTGAGGGGCTCAAAACTGGACACACTACTCAAGGTGTGGCCTCACCAGTGCCGAGTACGGGGGAGGATCCCTTCCCTGGTCCTGCTGGCCATACCGTTTCTCATACAAGACAAGATGCTGTTGACCTTCTTGGCCACCTGGGCACACTGGTGACTCATGTTCACCATCAATCAGGAGTGTTTCTTACTAAGCTGCGGGCAAATATTTTTTTGCTTACTATTTATTATTTCCAAGGCTTTTGTGAACAGTCCGTCACAGTGCTGGTAGTGCCATTTACATTCAAATACCGGTTTCTAATGTTTTAAGCTTTCCAGAAATATGAGAGGGAGAAAAGCACTAAGAAAATGAAACTCAGATCTTTCCTAATAAAACATTTTGAAAGCATTATGTCTCTTCAAAATGCTGTGACATCGTGTTCAGTTGACGGAGCACACGACTTTAATTGCACGACTCATTCACTTTAAATATTTAATAATGCTTTTATTAGTTGCACTGAACCAGTGAAGTAAGATCTGTAATATCTACTGCTGGTCATCATTTTTATTCATCATGGTTTAATAAGCATTATAATTACAGATTGAGGAAGAAATATGAGTTAGCTTTGTGGTTTTGCTTGGGAATTCTGTGCTTACTGGTGTGATTGAAAGGGATTATACAAACTCCGTGAGCATAGCTGATGGTATTCAAATACACTGAGGAAGGCTTCCCAATCCCGATATATTATTCTTCGTATATAAGTAACTGCAAAAAAGGTACTGCATAAAATTATGAGTCCTGACACTATTAACTCCATCTGGATAAGTAGTGAAGTGTGAAAATTTGAAGGCCAAGTGGACTTGTTCTTGGCAGGTGTTCTAATGCATGCATTTTCAGTGGAATTAGGCTTTGACTATTTTTACCAACCACTTCCCATATTTGCTTGCAACTTACACAAATGGAAGAGTTGTTTAGAGTGAACAGTGAGTTAGGGAAGCTTTCATTTGGAGATTTCATGAGAGTTCAACTTGAAACACCATTTGTAGACAACATAAGTCCTCTGGGCTCTGTTCTTGAGTAAATATAGACGATGATAATTTAGTGTAACTTTCTGCCTTTATTATGACAAATATGACTATTTGCATGCTACTTGAATTCTTATGTTTTAATGGGAAGTATATCAGGGCAGACTAATATCTGGTGCATTTTTTAATGTTTTGTTAAAACATCATTTTTTCCTCATCAGCAACTTATGCGGGAGCGACAGCAGATGGCCAGCCGCCCCTTTGCTTCTGTCGATGTAGCACTGGAAGTAGGAGCTGAGCAAACAGACTTTCTACGAGGGCCATTAGAGGTAGGAACAGTGGTGCTGACAAGGGACCATTGTGATTTGCATATTTATATTGCTAGTCTCATCTGCATCTGCTTCTGAAACCAAGCAACGTCTGATTACCTGGAGCTGACAAGTCTCAGCTACATATGTTATGCCATTTTCAAGGTGCAGAGTTTTAATAGCATGACATGAGCTGTAACAAAAGCCACTGGAGAATCTATTAGCCTGGGCTGGAGTGACAGCCAGCTCACCTGGCAGTCCTTGCATGATGGATGTGAGCTGAAGCAATGCAAGAGACAGGCATTAAGGAGGGAGCAAACCTCACTCTCAGTCCTCTGAGTACACAGTGCCCCCTAGTTAACATCTATCTCAATTAACTCAGATTACAGCAGACAAACAAACAAGCAAAGAAATAAAGCAGCTGTTGAGTCGAATGTCAGCGTTGTGTTTTGTACGTACAGGTATAAAGAATACGGAGCGTACTGCATATTTTCATTTGTAGATAATGGCTACATTACTGCATTCTTTTATTGTAATTGCACTACATTGGAAAAGAAATAATAATATGCAAGGCAATGTGATATTGGAATAGCGTAATAATGCATGAAATGGATTCTGGAATTTTCATCTGAAAATAGAGGGAGAATTACAATATGTGGATAATAATGAATATCTAATCTGTGTTGGGCTTTTGGTAGATCGTAATCCTCTATTCCTTTACTTTTATTTACAATTTTGTGTTTACAGTTATTACTTTAAATTATTTATGGTGGGACCTGGGAATGAGGTGCGATAGCTCTGAAATCACTCAAGATTGTACTTTTCTTTTCATTGCTGCCAATTCCTCTTAAAGTCAAAGCTTCTCTTACTTTTCTCCATCACCCCTTTCAATAGAAGATTAAATACACTCGATCAAATCTCTAAGGTTCAGGGAGAAGTGAGCCACGTGAAAAACAGTTTCATAGCAGAAAGAGGAAGAATTGGCTTTTGAGTACTTACCGAATTGAGCTGCTCTGTCCTGCTACTGTGTAGGAAACAATCACAGTTGTTCTTGTGGTATAATTTAAATACTTGAAACAGATAGTGAATAAAAATGCCATATTGCTTTGAAGGACCTTTGTTGTTTTCTGCCCAAATACTAGAACCCACACTATCTTCACCGGTATCACCATATTTCTGTCTCCCTTTATCTCGGAACAGAAGAGCTCTCCAGCTCCCCAGGCTGAGGCCACGTGACGCTGTAGTTAAAAACTAACTGTTTTAAATTTGATTTCATTGTTTTTATGCTGGTATCTGGCAGCATGTTCTCTGTTTTCTTTTCAGAGGGAAACGCTGAGTGGGAGCCTAGACATTCAAATTCTGTACATACTGATTATTTAATTAAACTTTAGAAGTAAACCTCACAAGTTAATTGCCACATTTTCTTTTATCATGTCTTTTATTTAGCACTAAAAGAGGTAGATGCTAAAATATTTTAATTCTATTTTAACGGGTTTTTTTAGCTTTTTCTGCCTAGCCTAGTATCTTCTAGTAATAGTGTAGCATTCAGTAACCATGGTGTTTTTTCTCCTAATTAATACATAATTGCACACAGAATGAAGTGCATTCAAAGTTTCCTTGGAATTACAATACACTGATCTGTATCAAAACAAAGCTTGATGCTGAGTATTAAGTGCATGTGATTCAGGGTATTGACTGTCCTTTGATGTACATCCTGTAAAAAAGAGCTGTTTTAAGCTTCAGTTCCAGGTCTGTCCTCAATATGTGAATGGTTGTAGTTGTTGTAAAAGTTGTGGTTGCCATTCTGTTCTTCTTTCTCAGCTCTCTTTTGGACTAAAGGGAATTTGGAACACGCATGCACTCCTAGGTGTCAGTTCTTAAACAGCAGGATAGTGTGAAGCAGCTATAAATTCATTTTGTTGCATTAAGTTATAATCAACTTTTAAATGTTTTTTATGATTTAAAAAAACATTAAAGTGATTTTAATGGTTTTATGATATCTGATGCCCATTATGACTTTCTAAACTTAGAAATATTTTCGTGAAAATGAACAATACACAGTAAGTCTCTTCAAAATGTTCCACCGGCGTTGCAGAGATCTTGCACTGATCTATCAGAGGTTCCAGATTTAATGGTGGTGCATTGCATCCTCTCACCTCATACTTCTATTGATATTGTAATAACTCCAGCACTTCCAGTGACCTGTATTGACCCAAGGGTCCCTTGGGCACCATGTAATGTCACTGAACTGTTCCAAACGTCACTGCAAGTCTCCCATTCAACTGCATAGCGAGACAGCTATGAATACTGTACATAAAAGGATTCCCTAGTGCGTATACTTACAATACAACTGAAAATACTTGGGTCTATTTTCAGTTAGCAGCAATTTGCAACAGATCAAAATAAAATTCTTAAAACATGACAGAAGAGAGTTGAATCTCCATTATTTTAGGCTCTCTTTCTGCTTTGGAGTCTTTACCAGCCAGTCTATCTCTCTTAATATTTTACAACAAGATGACAGTATGTTGATATTAACTCCTTTAAAATCTTTAATCTGCATCATATTCCTCCTGTTTAGTGCTGCCTGATGTGTTTTTTTAGAAACTGGCAACAGGCTTTGCTCTTCACAACTAAACCGTGTTATTCATCGGTCTTCACCTCTTCAGCCTGCCTTTCTATGTAACTGAATCACAATATGACATTAACAAGTCTTACCTTCTCATCCATTCTGTCATGTTGACCTTAATCAACTGTTAAATATCTTCTTATCAGCTTAATCTTAACACAGAGAAGATCAAACTTAGGGTTTTTTTTTTCCCTTGCCCTCTTTCTCTCTTGGTGTGTATGGCAGAATCCTAAATCTAAATCTATGAAGCGATACCTACTCCTGCAGTGGCACGATATTATTGATGCTAATCTTGTGCACAAATATCCTATTTGCCCCATGCCAGCCCTAATCCGCATCTTCATCTGTTTCCATTATTATTGCCATTTCCCTTCTTAGAAGGGATGAACTCAACTCCACATGAACTCTTACAGGGGAAGGTGAGGCTGAAGGCAGACCATTCTTCACTCTTCTTCCTTCCTTTTGGGAAGAACAAGCGCAGCCTAAAGCTACTCTGGTGGAGGAGGGAAAGGGAAGTCTGGAAGTCACTGCATTTCTGCATCCCAAGAAGGGAACAGTAAAGGGGGGTTAGAGTGAAGTGGCCTTCACCCCGTGGGCAGGTAAAGAACAGAAAGAATTCCTAAGGCTCCTGTTAGCATTTTCACACTGCACAGGCTGTTAGGGAGCAGAGTAAGAAAATACCAAGGTCTGAGGATATTGTGATGTTTCGTGATACCACCATAATTTTTTCAATACCAGAATCATAAAATATTAAGGTAGCATCATAGATCAATAGATACACTTCCTGACACTCAGAGCCCTCAGTGTTAAAACATTTTTTATTCCTTTCATTTTGTTTTTCTAGACATCTAAGCCATTTACAGACCTGGTTGCTTTTTGCTGCTCAGTATATCCCAAAAGCTAAATCATTTAGGCTATCCTCATATTCTAAGCCTCCTTTAGGCAACATTTTCTTCTCCAAAATATAAATCAGTTTTGAAGAGTCGCTTCCACTGTGCTGCTGACAGTCATTCTAGTTAACCTGTCTGTTAAGTTAAAAGTAGTAAAAATGTTTCCTCTGTTCTGCTTTGCTTGACTTTGGGATATTTTTTGGTTCATTCAGAGCCCATGATATTTTTTGAAACAGATTCTTTCTTTAGGCCTGTGAGATAGGGTGCGCACTACTATAAACTCCAAAGTATGGTCATGCTCTGTCTGGACTGCAGCATCTGTTGTGCCACATCTGCTGGGGTAGAGACAGAAGTGTTACTGCCTGCATAAAGAACCAGGTCCAGACTTGCTCTTAGGATGATCATCCATTTGAGATCTTTACAATATTACTTGGATACCTTTTTTTTTCATATCAATCTTCTCTCATAATTATTTATATAGAAAAACATGCAGTACCCCTTTCAACCATTTTTCCCTCAAGTTACTGCCTTTCCTGCAGAATTGTCACAGAATTTAGGTTGTTCTCTACTTCTGGCAAGGTAAGATGGTCTCAAGAATTTTGAATTTCAAATAAAATCTAACTTTGTTTCTCTAGCGTGCAATAAGGAACACATATGGTACATTAAATAAGTTTAGATTTTAAGCCACTTCTGGTGAGTATGGAGCAAAGATCGACCACTATTCCTTATTTATTTTTCTTTAAGATCTGGAAGGGCATGCAGTGACACCAGTAGCCATCATTATACCAAGAATGGCTATTAGAAATCAGAGTGGCTTATTAACACATTAAAATCCCACAGAATCATCAAATCATCATGGAATCATCATAGAATAGTATGGGTTGGAAGAGTCCTTAAAGATCACCCAGTTCCAGCCCCTCTGCTGTGGGCAGGGACACCTCCACAGGTTGCTCAAAGCCTCAATCAACCTGGCCTTGAATGCCTCCAGGAATGGGGCAGCTTCTCTGGGCAACCTATGCTAGTGCCTCACCACCCTCACAGAAAAATAGTTCTTCCTCATATCCAATCTAAATTTCCCCCTCCTTCAGCTTAAAACTGTTCCCCCTCATCCTATTAATGTATTCCCTGCTCACGTTGAGCTTTTCATCCACTAACACCCCCAAGTCCTTCTGTTCAGGGCTGTTCTCAATCCATTCTCTGCCCATCCTGTGTTGGTGCTTAGGATTGCCCTCACCCAGGTTCAAGACCTTGCATTTGGCCTTGTTGAACTTCATGAGGTTCACATGGGCTCTCCTCTCAAGCCTGTCCAGGTCCCTCTGGATGGCATCCCCCTCCCTCCAGCGTGTCAACTGTGCCGCTCAGCTTGGTGTCGCTGGCAAATTTGCTGAGGGTGCACTCAATCCCTCTGCCCATGTCTACGGCAAAGATGTTAACTAACACCGGTCCCGTGCCAGAGGTTTATAGGGTTTAGGTAGATTTTTTTTTAGTTTATACTAATAAACTGTGTTGCTCGTTTCTCCTGCCAATAAGATCTTAGGGCTTTTAGCTTGCTTTTCAAATAAATCCAGTAAAGTTGTGTTCATTTTCTTGTTTAATTTGAATAATGCAGTGAGTAAATTTTGAAACTGCAACCTGAGCAAACTTCATTATATTTTACAAAAGGAAACTAATTGTGTGCTTCATCAGCATTGCACCTGCATTATTGTGGTGACATAATGTCTAATATCAAGGAACAGACTCTTCCCAACTCTTTTTTTATAGGTCACCAGATTGCCCGTTGGTATTCTAAGTTCCAAATTTTAGTCTCATATCAGAGGATAACTTCACTTCCCTTATATGACATTAACAATTTATTTAAGATAATGATGAAATTGTCGCTGTAATGGTCATCTTGTTTCCACTGACTATAAAGGCAATACGTACTTGGCAACAGGACCTATCAAAGACTGTTAGAGTTGCACTTCTTGCTTACTTGAAATCATACCATAATATATAATTTGCAATGTTCCAAGTGTTGCTCATGCAAACTTAATGGGGAGCTGGGAACTTCAGATAAGATATGGTATTAATTATTTATGATAAATAAAATACAGTCAAATCTGATTATTTTTTATTATCCCACACTGCCTTGTGGGAAAATCAGGCATTCTGCTGGATGAGGAATGATCGTTTCACTGGCTAATCCACATTTCTATCTTTGTGTGCCGAGGAAGGTTTAATTCCAAGTGTAGGATACAGCATATGAGCCAGTTCAGATGCGATCACATAGAACACATTGCGGGTTTTTCTGAATGATTCCAGGAACTGCAAAAGCTGTAGCTGCGCTCAAGGGGGCAGAAAGATTTTTCAGACCTGCCTCCTCCATTCATTCTTTTCAATGTTGTTTAGAAACAAGGACTGGATTGTTTTTTTTGTAATCTGCCCCTTAGAAGTCTTTGGATGTGCATAGTTGGTGGTTTTAGAACTCGCATCCCTGAGTTTAATTGTAATCTCCCTAACTAATGTTTTTCTTTCCAAGCAAAGTTTTTGTTGTTTTTTGTTTTTTTTTTTTTAACTTCATTCTAATTACAAGTTTGGATTATCCATATTGTCCATATGTTATATCTGTAAGCCAAGCTCTGCTTGGCATTGGAAAGGCCTTTGCTAAGAACTGTGTTTGGTCTCTGGCACTGGAGCTGCGTGGAGGACCAGAGGAGAGAGAACCTAGATGAGAACAATGTAAGCAATCAGAGTCTTAGAAAATATAACTACAAGGAAAAGTCAAGGAAATTGGAATAGACTATTGAAAGGAGTCAAAATAATAACTTTCAAATATGCAAAAGGTTAGCAGCAATCAGGAGGGCAACAATCTTCTTTGCGTGCGCTGTAGGCAGCAAAGGTGTAATGGACTTAAATTGTAGTAAAGGAGGTTTAGGCAGGATATCAGGGAAAAACTTCTTATAATACAGCTGAATCACTGGAAGCAATTCCCTGGGGAGGTGATGGAATTTCTTTTAGTGGAAGCTTTTTAAGCACAGGTTAGACAAACATCACTCAGGTACCCTGTACCATAGCTGCATTAGCTTCTCTCCTTTCAGTTTTGTCTTTATTATTCTGATTGCCACCTGGCCCTTCGTTCTGCATGCTCTCTGAACATTTTCCATTTCTGTTGTTCTAACAACTTAATTACCTTCATTGCACTATTAGTTTTCTGTTACTGAATATTTCTGACCTTTCTTTTCACTTTTGCTGTTATCTTCATTGATTTATGTCTTCAGGAGTCTTGCAAGATCAGAAGCTGTTAAGTCATCTCTGACACCCAGTCCCTCTGTTACTGCAGGTCTGCCTAACATGATCTCTGGTCTATTCTGGAATAGCTTCAATATTTTCCTTGAAGTCCATTTTCATAATTATTTTTTTGTCTTAATGAGTGCATTACCATTTTTATAGCCTTTCAAAATCCATGCATCCCACAATACTAGACCTCATAGAAATGTAGTCAGATGACACACCTGACACTGAGGATAAGAATCTATGTTGTATCACATTTTCTATTTTTCTGTATTACTCAAAGATCATGCTAAATTTGCTGTCCACTGCCTCAAGAACTCCATTATCCTGTGCTACACTTTGACCTTGATGGCTCACTGCATTCTTCTCTGCCCGTCCCTCAGCCCTGTCATCTAGAAAGCTTTCTCCTAAACTGCTTTCAGAATCCTGCTTTCAAGTCTTTTTATTTTTTCTTTGCAAACGATTGATTAACCTTGGGGATCTTTTGTGATACCATCTGTGAGGGATGTTACATCATAAGCTGAATTCACATCCAATAGTTCTTAGAGAAGAACTTTCTTACTAATGAAAGAAGAGTTCTTTCCTTAGAGAAAAACGTTAACCTGATAGCAGTGTTGTTTGGTTTGCATAACTCCTTCCTCACATAATGAACTGGTTTTCCTGCAATGAGAATGCTAAGATTTCATATCATTTGATTCCTCGTTTAGTGGTCTTATACAACAGCATAGCTCTGCCCAATGAAATGTCTTTACATTTGCATAAGATTTTTGTTGCTTCTCTTTAAATTTATGTCTAGCAATGCGTGAATTTTCTGAGCCTGTGATTCAGAACAAATTTCTAATCTAGTTGCTTATGCGTTCTGGTCACAGCTATGGGGGTTTTTGTGTGTACTGCCTATACCAACTCTGTTCAATATAAAGTGTATAGATATTCAATTTCTTGCACAGAACCAAGTTAATAATATTTTAAGGTTTCCAAGTAATAGTTTTCTCCTTTGGCATGTGGGAAATGTAAAAATAGCCTGAAAAATGCTTCCTGGAATAAGCCACATTGTTTGTTTGTTTTTCATATTGACCAAATATCTCTGTGTGTGTGTGTGTTTATTGCTAAAATATATACTAACGCCTCAAAACTTGTTGATGTTTTGACAGAGTTTTTAAGTTAAAGAAAGTTTTTAAAAACTGTATATTTGTTCTGGAATGTACAGACTCTCTAAATTTACAGAAAACACCATTTTAATTCCTACATTCTCTTGATTGCTTGCTTATTTCTGTTGAGTCAATTTACCCTCACGGGCAAATAGACATTGTAAAAATATCTTAAACGTGATGTTTGAAGATTTGTTTACCTGCAGGTTAATGTCATAAAGTTTCATAGTACACCAGATTATAAATGCTCCGCATATTAGCTGATGAACTGTAGGATCTGAGAATTCACAATTAGTTCTGAAAACCTGGTTTTGTTCAGTTTTGGGGTTTTTTTTTAATAAAAATGTATCTTTCCGCTTCACCAGATTTATTTGGCACACGTACTGCATAATCAGATGACTATAGAAATTGTTTGGATAGAAATATGTGATTTGCGTTGAACAAAATTGCCAACAAATTTCATGCTCAATTGGAAGAATTAGCAGGAATTTTGGCTGACTAGTTAAATGTAGGTGTTTCAGCTGTATTGGCATGCTGTAATAGAAATTGTTAAATTATTGTATTACTCCGAGTAGCAAATTGAAAGTATCAAAATAAACATTCTGATTGTTTTCAAGCAGACGTGTTTAGATGTGTCTGTAAGTGTTGTGAATAATGACACTGTACATGCTCTATGTTCATTGAAATTAATAGATATTGTTTTCCCAACGTCTTAATTCATGAAGTGGATAGGTACAAAATTCAGTGAGTGCAAACCAAAATATACATTCATGTGCCTCTAGGATTGTCTTTGAGCGAGGCTTGTTTATGGGAATCTTGCCTTTGGATAGCAAATCCATGACAATGACATTTCCAGAACTGTTGAAGATGACCATGCCAAAAGCATGGAAATAATTATGCTGTTGGAATAACTAAAAAGCACATAGGTTGACATTTTTCTTGGTTTGACTGACTGGGCCTTTCTATACACTTGATGTGCACGTGCTATTTTCTTTCTAGTTAGTTCTATTTTCTTAGCATTTCTTTTGGGTTTAGATCAAATTCATTTCTCATATTTCAAGCGGGACATTCTCTCTTTAAAAGAAAAGGAGGAGAAGAAGAGATAGACACAGAAATGATGGTCTTTCATCAGATATTTCCCACGCTTCCAGGTGGAACCAGCTACTGTATTGAGTTGTTTGTTAGTTGGCAACTTGTAGTCCTTAGCTTTGCTTCAGAGACTTTACTTGAATGCCATTTCCTGGCTCTGTACTTGAATTTCATTTCTTCCTGCCAACAACAATATGGATTGGAAGTGCAGGAGACAGGTGACAAAAGAGCAATGCCTTTGCTTTTCTTCACAGAACTTGACAACCTGCATGCCTTGCAAGGCGATCTAATAGGTTATGCCAGTTTGCACTGAAATTTGATCACTCTGTAACTTCTATCAAACTAAATTGGAGTCTGGAGGGAATATGAATTCGTTGCGTAGAAGGCAATACACCTGCCCTGGACAGCAGATGCCTAAACTTCACCCAAGCTTTGGAGAGCCACCCAATTTGCTTACTTTCCAAGAGTCTTTAAACTAGCAGGCACTTTCCTACTTGGACTCAGCTTTCAGAGAATTATTCTCTCAGCTTTGCCTGAGTCTACAGAAAAGACTGAAATACTATGTCTGTTCAGGACTAGAACTAAACCAATTTTGAAGATAGGAACCTATTACTCAATAATATAGTAAAAAAAACGTTTGTCCATGAAGTAAGAAAGCACGGAGCCTGATGGGGACTGCACCTACATAGCCCCAGGCATCCTGTGGGAGCACACTCTTATTTTTACCGCTGCAAGACTGAATTAATCAGGTGGCAAAAGGAAAACAGATTAGAGGGAATCTAACTGCTCGAGTGACCTGGACACTCCTGTAGTTCCCACCTTGCATCATGTGAGAGGCAATTTCTGGTTTTACACTGATCGTTTCGAAAGGTACAGTGGTAATTACAGGCAGACTGGGTCACTTACTTGGTGCGAAGAACAGAACATTTCAAAGAGGCTGTGAGGAGGAAGGGTCTGTAAGCCATAGAACATGGATTCTGTTCACTGGCTTTGCAGAGCAGAGGTAGAATCATTGCATAAGGTGTTTCAGTAATAATCCCAACAATATTTTTTTAATAGAAAACACCATAATATTAGAATTTGAAAAATGGGTGGGGTAAATCAGGATTTAGGGCTCAATGGTATGATTCCGTAATGGTCCTGAAGGAGCCTTCTCCTTGCATGATTTCTTTTGGAAATTGAAAGGTTATGAATGGTGTACTGCAGTGAGGTAGAAGCCGCAGTAAAGTGGAAGTCTCAAAGGCAGTTAGACGGCAGTGAAATTGGGAAGGTCAGTAAGTTTGTATCAGGGCCATCTCTATCAGAGGAACTCCTTAAAAAAGTAAGCGGTATTTGTGATATGTGATCGCTTCCAGTTATGGTGTACTTTACAAATCTATTAGAACTTCCTATAACAAGGACTGTAAAACATTATTGTTCATTAGTGTGAAGCAGTGAAGTTTTTAACAGATACGTATGAAATAAAATTTTCCTTTTTTTCATCTTTGGTATATATTCATGTTATTGGAATTTTATTTAAGTAGAATTTTGCCTTTCCAAGTGCTGTTCCTACTACTATATCCTTGGCAAGATGACCTTTTCTTTATCTTTATTATCCAGCTTTCAGTAAGAAACTGGGAAGTTTAAAGAGACGCTTGCTGTTGGCTTCTGGTCTCGACTGCTTAGGCCTCTAAAAAGGATGTATATATATTGAACCAACCAGAGTCAGTAAATAAAGCCATTCTGTTTTACAAACAACTGAATGGTTATTAAAGGAAAAGCCACTGGGCTTCTGGAAAGGTAGACAAGCAATCGATTTTATGTTGAGTAATTTTTCAAATTGTAGAAACAAGGAATCAAATGTGCCCTTCTGAGCAGACTTAAGTATCAGTTTATGTGCAGAAAAATATTATCCAGTGACTCACAATCATAATTTGTGTTTTGCAACATAAAATGCGTAAGTGTAGGACACACTTTAAGATCACCACTAAATATACCAAGAGGTGCTGACGTAACTTTGGCAATGAGATCCAGTGAGATCATTTTCCTCTGGACATATCGATGCTGTAAAGGGCTTATTTAATTTTTTTTACATGAAGAATATTTTAAAATCATATCAAAAGAAAGAATATATATTACGATTTTGTTATAAGTAGAGCCAGCCAAGCATCATAACTTGAATATGCATTAAAAAAAAATCCAAACCCTACTGTCCTGTCCTCCTCTGTACCATCAAGGCGTAATCATCAATGTTATTTGAGTTACATTCCCCTATCACTCATTTAATGAACTCAGGAAAGGTGGAGTTGCAGGAGGTCCAAATCCAGCACAGTGTATATCTGCTAGAGCACTGTTAAAACTAGACTAGTGAAATAGTATACTTACTCTGATGGATTTATTGAGGAATAGCCAATTTGTATGTGTGTGTCTGTGGATAAATGCAGAGTAACTGCAGAACTGTTATTTTAAAACATGGGAAAAAACCCTTTTTCTTCTTTCCCAGTATGATTAAGGGGCAGAATTTGTACTGCAACCTGAATATTTAATTTTCTTTTTCTCTAAAATAGTTAAAGCATCTGCTTCTGCTCTAGTAGGAGACTTTCGTGGACAATATCCATTGAAGTGAGTGCAGGTGGAGTGTGGTTGTGATGTAGCAACAATTTATAACCAGTTTGACACTACTTTGCAAAATAACTAACTGAAGAGGATTTTAAATAAGCTTCTTTAACCTTGATATCTGCCTTGTTAGTGACTTTCTTGCTTTTAATTATATGAAGATGTAACAGCTCAAGATCAAAAGGAAGTAAGAGGGGCGCTGGAAGGGGTGCATGAAGAATGGAGCACCCTCAAGGAGAGTAATAATTAATGTGGGGCCATACAGGAAGATGCTTTGGGAACAAGAATTGTATGTTCATAAAAATGCAAAAAATACACACCTATAAAATGGCTCAAAACTGCTTTTGCATCTCCTCTAATGTGACTTCTTCACTAAGTAATATGTTGATGAAATTTGCATGCAACCCAAACCGTATTTCCCATAGTGCTGTGAGTTGTGTTTGCACTGCGTATCGCCATTGAAATTCACAACAGGAAAGGGGCATAAAAACAGTGCATTTAGCACAGGAGTGTGGCATGATCCTTTGGGGTTTTCTTATGTATACATTTTGGTTTGCGTTTATGTGAGAGGGGGCAAAGTTGGAGAAACTTGTCTAGAATTTGGGGTAAATTATAGGGAAGTTTGTGAAAGTCTGCAGGTGAAATAGTATTTCGGTAACATTATTGACCTAAGCCTAAGGAACTTCTGTCTCCTGTAGAACTTGGAACTGGTTTTGTTCCAAAGCATTGTTCCATTGTGCAAGGTGAACAAAAAAAACCCCAAGTTTGATCACGGACCTTTAGGCAGTGCTTTAGATGTGCTGTCTTAGCCACAGAGTGTCTTGAGGATAAAGTCTGAAACCTTGAAGCCAGCACAGAAAGCAGAGGGTAGATCTGACATCTTTACAGCAGTCTCTGCAATCGCCTTTGCTACTGAGGAATACTCTATTACTCTCTTTCAGATGGTTTTTCAAAGGGCTTGAAATGTCCGAGTATATCATAGAACTGTAGTCGCCTTGAGAGGTGAAAATAGTACAATCAACTTGCTGTCTTTCAGAATGTGGGGCAACAACTTCAGATCAACTGTGAAAGGCAGAAAGCATCGTTCAGAAATGCTGCTTAATGAGAGCTGGGACTGAGTGAGAAATTCAGAAGCTTTTCTATAGAACAAGTTGTATTGATCATTGTTTGGTACATCTTCTGTGCAGTTGTAGGGTCTTCCGAATGTTTCCCCTGCTCGCCTCTGCTTTGCCCATTTTTATCTCTAACTAGCTTGTCCTCATCCGTATGCAGATCTTCTGCAAGCGCAACATTCTGTTCCAGCATTATGATCACGTGGCGAGCACTTCTCACAGACAAACACAGCGATTTGTTACCTGTGTCTTTACAGCTCCAGAGACTTCATCTTCTCATCAACTGTTTTAGAGACTTTACATGAATAGGACCAAGGAGCTGATCCTTGTTCAGAGACTTCATGTGAAGCAGAAATTCAATATTTTTTCTTACTGAATTTGAATTAGGCAGTAGGCATCATGCACGATGGAATTGTAGAGTATTTTAGGTTGGAAGGAACCTCTTGAAAAGTGACCTGTCACTCAAAGAGACTAGAGATGAACCAAACCCCTGAGCAGAATTAAGCCACCTTTGATCAGATTGCTTAGGGCTCTTCCTGATGGTATTTTGACTGTTTCTAAGGTTGGTGATTCTGCAGAATGGTTGGCCTCCGTTCAGATGTTTGAGTGCCATCATTGTAAAAAGCCTTTTCCTAATAACTCATCAGAAACTCATTTCTTGAAACTTTTTTCTGCTGCCCGTTGTCTTATCCCTGTGAGAAAATCATGGCATAGTCAGAGTCAGCAATAAGATCCCAGCTTAACCCCGTTTTAAGATTGAAAAAATCCTGTACTGTCAGGCTTTCCTTCTAACTCCTTGGCTACCCCAGTGTCTCACACCATCCACTGCTCTCTTCCACTGAGCCAGTCATATCATCACCAAAGGTAACCAGGTTGGTGAGACAAACTTTGTCTTTTGTAAATCCGTGCTGGCTATTCCTAATCAAATTGTTGTCTTTCCTGTGCCTGGACAGCGTTTTGAAGGGGATTGGCTTCATAATCTTCCCAGAGATGGTGGGAAGCAGGTTAGGACGAACTAATCTGAATTTCCCCAGATCTTCCTCCGTGCCCTTCTTAAGAGACATGTGTAACATTTGCATTTTCACAAAGATCAGGAGCTTCCCCTGATCACTCTAATGACTCGAGGATGACAGCATTTTCTCAATGACATGGGCCAGTTCCCAGTATCCCATCTGGTCCTGTGGACTTGATTAAGTGGTTCCCCAGCCCATTATTTCTTTACTGTTGGTACTATGTGTACTCTCTACTAACTCAACCAGATGAAAAACATTGGCAAATTCCAAAAACTACATTGCTTAGGATTTCAGGTGTTTTTGTGTCTGTGAAAAAAAAAAAAAAGAATATAATGTTCTTGCATAAACTACAAAACCTTTGATGTTAACGTAACCAAAGAACTACATTTCCTTCAGCAGCATCATGTAAGAGTGGTCAGTGTCTGCTTTTCTGCTGATAGTTCTTGGTGGGACATATATATTGATGTTTTATTCATATGCCACCCTATATGTTCCTGATTTTTTTCAAGCCATGACCTTTTAGTAGCTGCAATATGTACCTTTGTATACTATGCACAGTGTTTTTTAAAGAATGTGTTTAAATATTGGCCATGCAGTTACAAAATGCAGTTATGAGTTTGTGGTTCACATTTGGTGAGATGGGTTCAGCTTTCTTAGGGTTTTTTTATAGGCTTTGTGGTAAAACTGGGTACGGTTCACAGGATAACAAACCAGAAAGGGTTAATGAAGGTCCTACTCACAGGCTTTTACCTATCCCCAGCTTTTACCAGTTAACCAGTTAAAAAGAGCAGGTGGAAAAGCCTAGATCCAGATAAATAACAGCTTTGCAGGCTCTTCTGAAAGTGCTGTAGCTTCGTCCTGGGTGGTGCTGTAGTAAGTTTTGTGTGAAGAGCAACGGCTGCACAGAAAGCAACCTGGAAGTTTGGTGAGTTGTGGAAAGAACAGTCCTTATTCTTCCATGTACTGCAGGGTGTCTTGGCTGGAGTTCAGTAAAGTTACGGTGAGCTGTACTGAAAATGGTTTGTATGTGGTATTTGGCAATGCTGGTTTAATTCTTCTTCAAAAAAAAAAAAAAACAAATGGAAAAGTATATTTCAAGTACCTATAACTAAGATGAAATGCAAAACCTGGTTTTCTCCCTAGGTCTGATTTTCTTTGCTTGTATTTTGCTTTTTTTTCTTGGTAACACGTCAATAATAGTTGTCTTATTTGTGTGTACCAGTGGCACTTTAAGAAAGCCCAGTATTAAAAATCACCTCTCTTTAGTGCATGGCAGTGCTGTTTTGCTTGTGTACTCTGAAGCCTACCAAGCAGTCCAGGCAGGTGTAACTCTTCTCCCTAGTGTGTATCTTCTTTTTTTCATCTTTGTGAAATAAGCAGGCCACTCTTCTTAGTCATTACAGAGTTTCACTGAAATACACTGTACCTCCATTTTGGAATCCCAAATACCTTTCTCCTAAGTATTTTAGATCACTAAGCTGTATGAACAATAAAGTCAGTGTGTTAAAAGGATGCTCTAATTGCTCTCACAACAGAGGTGGTTGGGGAGTTTGAGCCCTTGAATCCTTCTGATCTGTCTTCTGATCAGGCTTAGCAATTGCATTCCATTTGTTCTCATGTAATAGAATCTTTTCTTTTTCAACTCTTCCAACTGGGAAGTTGTATTTAGCGACAATCATAGCTATATATTAACTTGTAGCTACAAATACGTGATGCATATCCTACTATTTCAAACAAATTCATGTATAGGGCTGTCCTTCCAAAAGCAGTCCATCCGATTTCAAAGGAAGTAGGCAGCTACAATTAAGTATATTCATAAAGTTTAGCAGGATCAATTATGTTATCAGTTGCACTGTGATTGAATTTACAAACTATTACTTGTGTGATTATTGTAGCTGTATCTTGGGAGCAAACTCTTAAGTGATATAAAGCAGTTTGGGAAAACGGAAAAGTGGTTATCGTGGAAAGTGGATCTTTAGCATTGTATACAAAGACTTAACAAAGCAAAAGTAATGAATTTTTTAAGCCATAAATTGAGAAACTGCCCTCTGTATATGATCTGATGTTACTAATACAGACCATTGATCTCTTTCTATAGATGTTTTAGTCTACAATGAGTTTATTGTTAGTATTGGTACTCTTTCCCTTGGCTGGAAATTTCAGTGAAGGCAGTGTATTAGTAATTGAGGTACATAGTGAGTCTTCTAAAACTTGTATTCAGAAATTCACTGTCACTAATTTCATGCAGTCATAAGCAACTAAAAGTCAATCTGACTGAAGAAATTATACTTAACTGTCTCATCTCAACAAATGACAGTAATTAGCCATATTTCAAGCAAAAGAGCATGTATCACAGATAAGAAAGTTTGTATTTCATACAGGGCCCATTACTAGAGATGCGGAGCCAAATGATCTCTCACGTTACACTCCTTTATAAGCTGTTCTGTCACAGAATATAGTTATTAAAATGATGCTTTTAAAGTAAGTTTTAAGACAGAGGAAAATTCTGAAAAATGATGGCTTTAGTGAGCAGTCAGTCTGAGTATTTACTTTGATAAGGATTAAGGGAATACTAACAGGAATAAAGCAAGCCTGTCCATCCTTCTGTTTTCTTCCCCATTGCTAGTAAGGGAATGGCAATTTGGTTCACCTCCGATCACTTCCACCGTGACTCGGGCAGTACCAGCTTTGCCTAAGGCTACGAATAAAACAGCTGTTTGCAAGTGTCTAAAAGTTCTTTGTCGCTTATAAAGCGTGGTATGCATCACTGACTCTATCATATGGGGGCCTTGGAAATGATCTGTGCACTGGGAATAAAGCTTCCCACAATGAGCCAAGTCTTTCCCTTTCAAAATTGCTGGTCTGAGGTTCAATAGCAAATAGATGATTAATACCATGAGGTATTGCGTCCCGGTCTCTAAAAACAGTGAATAGGCTTAGTAGGTGGTAAATGCCGTTAATTCCATTTACCTGCCATAAAACAAAAAAAAAAAAGCTGGAAAGATGTGAAATGTTGAACTACGGAGCGAGTGAGAGCTGTGATCTAAGCCAAATCCTGCCCATTGCAGTAGCTTTATGAGTAACGTATTTATACAGTTATTGCAGAGCCGCAGAAAAGGGTAACATTGATGTACCTGCCCTCTATGAGAAACATCCCTGTCTGATCTCAAATGTGTGTAACCTGTGAGTGAAAAAGGTGGCCCTTTTTTGAAGGGCAAGGTGGTAAGAAAACATGAAAGGTATGAAAATTCAGTCATGCCTGTGATTCTTAACAGCTGTTTGTCAGAAATTTCCTCCTTGTGTAGAATAAAGGTGGGAGAATATCGGTACTTTCAGTGTTCTGAAATCCCTTAATAGGCATTCCTGATGAGACCCATGTAATCTTAATCTGCATTCCTGATAAAACCCACTCCACCCCCCAAAAAAACCACCAAACCAACCACCTTTTAAAATTTCTTTGCGTAAAGATAATCTATGGAGCCTTTTCTAGGTTTAAAGGCTTCTTGTAAAAATGATATATGCAATTTAGTGTATTCTTCATAAATTATGATACTGTCTAAACTGGCATTGTACTGAATTCAGATCCAATCTGGTGGCAGATTCAGATAATGTTACAAATATGTGACATGATGTGAGCACAGAGTAAAATTAAAAGGAGTGATTTCAAAGGAATCATAGAATCATAGAATGGTTTGTGTTGGAAGGGACCTTAAGGACCATCCAGTTCCAACCTCCCTGCGATGGCACCTCCCACTGGATCAGGGGGATCAAAGCCTCATCCTACCTGGCTTTGAACCCCTCCATGGATGGGGCAGCCACCACTGCTCTGGGCAACCTGTGCCAGTGCCTCCCCACCCTCATCGTGAAGAATAGAAGTTATTCTTTGCAGTGGAACAAACATTCCTATGGTATGAAGTGTCCTGTTGATGTCTTTGCATGTTCAGAGAAAATCAACACTGTTACAATTCATGTTTCCTTCCTTATAACATGATTCTGAGCTGTTACTCTAGTCATGATGTGGCCTAAAATGTTTTTGAAATGCTGGCAAGGCTCAAGTTTATCTTGTTTTTAGTAACGAAGTAAGGTTATTCCAGTATTACCTAACAGTCGCTATTATAGTCGAAGTGGTATTTGCGGGGTGTGGAGTCAGACTTCCTGCAGTGTGAATGTCCTTTTGCTGATTTATAGTTTTGCATTATTCAAGTAGTAAATTCTGTGCAATGCGGATGAGAACCTTTGAGGGAAAGCAAATATTATAGTAATTCAATATTTCAGTAGCCTTGTAGCTATTTGAAGCAGTCTTATTAGTAAATGATATTTATTTTCATCTTTGGGTATAAAAATGCTTCTTATATCAGTAGATATTCATCCCACTTTACACACAGGAAAACTGACAAAGAAAAAATGGAAGCAAACGTAGGTATTTTTTGCTTCCTATCCAGTGACCTACTTGTAAATGACAGTATTTATGTTGGCCCTTTCTATCTTCAATCTAGATATGGCTTTCAGCATAACAGAAGCCATAAAATATAAACCAGTAATTACTATGGGTTTCCTAAAAATATAAGGCTTAACTACAACTCATTCATAAATATGTTGTCAATTCAAAAATGCCAAATGAAGCATTGGGATACATTTCTCCCAAAGAGATTTTGCTGCTATAGTGTCCGTTGCTGTAGTAATCCATTTGCAGATGCCTGACTCGGAACTGAATCCTGAGCCATGCGTGGAGCAGAGCCCGCAGGGAAGAGTGAAAAACAACAGCTCTTCAAAAGTATCTAAAAGAGGTGGTTTAAACCTTCTGTTAAGTCAGGATCCAGGGTCTCTTGGAATTAGGTGCTTGTGGTGCTGCTCTTACAAACGGAGGGAGTATTGCTGCGCTTACACTTTGCACAGTAGTTCAATGCCTCAAATAGTCACTTGAAAATGTAAAACATGGGTGTTATGTGTCGCCAACAGAGTCAAATAACCCTCTCTATGACCTGAATGTAAAGCCATGGGCTGCTCTTGTCATTTGTTGTCATAGCTGTCACTCTGCTATTGTAGAGAAAAAGGTTCGTGATCTCAAGAAGACTGGTGAAAAAATAACCTGCGACCCAGACTGCTGTCCTGGAAGGTGGAAGAGATTGGGTATGGGTTTACTAATCTTTGTGCCAAGTGATGTCCAAGCCTTTAATCTGTTGTGCTGTTGTAGCGTGTGCTTTCATGAATTGCCCTTTGAGCTAGAATCGAAAACTTTGCCTCTCCCTAGTAACCCGCTAATAGAAGGCTACAAAATTGTACTTTGTTCTGGCCTAATTAACCTTGAATTTTTCATTATTCTGTAGGAAACTTGAGCAGAGGGTTGTTTAGTATTCCTGCTTGTGCCTATGTAAG
Organism: Cuculus canorus; assembly: GCF_017976375.1. NCBI lineage: Eukaryota > Metazoa > Chordata > Aves > Cuculiformes > Cuculidae > Cuculus > Cuculus canorus. The sequence goes on along the minus strand of NC_071407.1, from coordinate 4,219,665 downwards.
ATATTAATATTGAAGCAGTTCACTCTGCTGAGACTGCATTAACTTCACAATGTGTGAAAGTTTCTCTGTGTACCAACAGGATTTTATATGGTTTTGACCTTAGGTGCAAATAAAATAATGCAGAGACTTTTTTTCTGGGGAGAAAGGAAGACAAGCCACTTAAATTTGTTTTGCCTTCATCTGTTAAAGTGGTATCAAGGTCTTGTACTTTTGTTGATGGTTGTAGGTTTTGACTTAATAATCTCTTTTAAAAATTGTTCAGTAAAGTAAATGGATTTCTTCACACTGCAAAGTGTGTTTTCCAGGCCACAGATTGTTCTGGAGCTCCTCTCCTAATGCAGTACAATTCTCCATCTTTAGCCTTCCTTGTCTGGACAAGGACTGGAGCCGCAGAATGAAATTGTAAGCTGATATGGTTTTGTTAATGCTTCATGCTTGGTAAGGCTCTGTTAAAAAATCATCTTAAAAATGATGTATAAAAACACCACTGCACCTGTCTGATACCGTTTTCCAGCTCCTGTTATGGATGAATATCATCCTGTGTCATGGTAGGGCCTTGCATTCGGATGTATGGTGATGCAAACATCTCTAAGTTGTCTTGCTACATAGTGTCTGTCAATGGTAGATAACGATTTCTTACAGATCAATGTTCTTTATCATCGAAAAGATTTGTTTTAAAGGCTTTATTAGTGTGTAATGATTAAAGTAACGGATTGTATGGAGTCCTATATCAGTTGTCGTGGGATGCCAATAGAAATACTAGCTGAGACTTCATCACAAGTACAGTTTATTATAACCTGCCTGTCTTTTAACCAATACTGTTACTTGGATCAACGAGTTCTGGTGTTGAACTGAAAGTAGGAACCACTAATGGTTTTCCAGTTGTGTGGTACTGCCTTGCAGCCTTGAAAACTACAGTTCCTGTTCTGATGCAATCGCAGAGTGTCTTATAATTTGGATGTTTTGAGGGTTTAAGATGTGATACAGACTTCAAACTAATGAAGTGTGGCCACATTTCTTTATGGCAAAGTTCTTCCAAACAATTTATTTTAAAAACTGAAGCATTGAATGTTTTTTAGTATGTTTATAGCAGATGGGGGCGATAGTGCTTCTTAGGTCTAGTACACTGTTATCTTGAGTTGGGGAATGCAGAGATTTTTTTTTTTTTGAGCCTTTCAAGTGTGGTTATAATAAATATATACATCTTAATTGAAAATATTTACCTTCCCTCCCACTAAAAGAAAAAACTCTAATGCCATATTCCCCCACTTCCTTTTAGGTATCAAACGCTTGCTGACAGGATTGGGAATAACCATTTGATTCCTGACAGCATGAGTATGTGAGCTTTGGTAATGAAACTAGATCAAGAAGTTCCCATCTCTGATTGCCTCTTCATTTGTGTCAGTATAGTCGTGAGTCAGTGCAGCAAAACAGTGAGAAAATCTGATGCCAAAGTAATCCTCTAGGCAAAGGGTTGTTTCTGTTATTACCAAAGGGGTTTTGAACATGGTCTAAATAAAAAAAAAAAACTTGTCAAATAGAGTTATTTGAATCTTTAGAAGTTTCTTGTACATCTGTGTTGCTAAGGTGTTTAGCCATACCTGTTCCGCAGTGGTTTGCTTCCCAGATGGGCTCCTGTAACCTATCGCTGCTCTGCCGTATGCTGAAAGGAGTTCAGATTGTTCCAAAATGGTCATGGAAAGAACAGAGTGCCTTCCTGAAGCTGGTCACCCTAAGCTGTTCCTGGAACAGAAGGAGCAAATGGATCTCAGAAAATAGAGTTAAACATTCTCAGGGAGGGATATGTCAGACTTGTAGAAAACAAGAATTTTTTGAGTCAAACTGAAGTGTTCCACTATTAGTCTGACTTGAAGCTAAAGCTAAAATAGTTCCTCACTTAGAAAAAGTTTCATGTGAAGTTTATTGAAGAGCAGTGCTGCTGTAGTGCTGGTTATGTGCTGTTGTATTAACTAGGTTGGTCAATATCTGTGTTCAGCCTGCAGCGTTTTCCCAGTGGAAGCTCAGCCTGTTAGCTCTAGGATAGGCTTAGTCAATGGATTCCTTCTTGCTGACAGAAATGATCCATGGGAGCTCCCATAAGGAAAAGTCATGAGGCAAAACACAGACAGCCTTTCATGCTGTAAAAGAGAAGATAGGAAGGAAGAATATGACCTGATTTTTGAGCTGGCATTTCCCAGACTTTACTCTTGAACTTTTCCTTTTAATAACATGGATTGCTTTAATAAGGGAAAGCTGAAAAAGATTTTGAAACCTTTTAGTTTGTTGCTGCTTGTTTGCAGCTGTGGCTGATGTTTATTGAAGTCGGAGATTGCAGGAGAGTATTAATACAATTGTTATTTTGAAATACAGTGATCTGCGTCAACTAATGAATCCACTTCATAGGTAGTTGCAGTAAGTGAATAAATCTGGCAATAAAGTTTGTGATTGCTGTGGTTTGAAAGGGATGGGGACAAGTTGGCGGACCTCGTCTATTTTAAGCATGCTGGAACATGTTTGGATTAAATGTCTTGTTTGCAAAGTAAAGAAAAACACTGTATAGTGTATTGATTTGCAGAAATGCAAAGTGTTACAATAACATATGTTACAATTATAGATGGAGATTGGCATAGTTCCTAGATGTAAAGCTTTATGTGGATTAATAAACAAAGAATTGCCATCTTGGCTAATTATTACAGTGTAAGTGAATATTTATACTTGGGCAGTGCTAACTAAAGTTCAGTGGAGTTTGGAAGGCTGGAAGAGGGAGGTATTTTCGTAAGCATTAAGCAGTTCCTAGCTGACAGCTTGCTGGGAGCCATTAAAAAATTGATGTTTTGCATTGTTTTTCAAAGGCTCCACGTAGATTGCTTTTACTTCACACTTTCCTTGTTCAAAATTATCATCAAAGAACCTAAGATACTTCAGAAATAGGATTGAGAAAGTATACGATGAACTAAACCCTTCCCTTGCCCAAAACCAGAGCAATTTTGAATCCTTTCACTCCTCTTATAAAGCTGTGAGCAGAATGCTTTTCTCTGCATTTTCTTCAGCGTCTGGATGTCCAACTGTAAAGTGTAGTAAATGCCACCGTGTGTGGTATATGTGCTAACACGCATGACCTAGGAGATCCCATGAAGTATTTTGGCTGTGTCAGCCGGAACCAACATTGGACACTGCGCGTCTTTCAGTGTTACTGAAAAGAGTCAAGTGTGAAACAGCAGCAGCAGGGAAGCATTCGTAATGAAACAAGTGGGAGGAATGGAGGTGCCTGGGTGTTGAGTACAATTGCGAAATATTTTCCAAGTAATCAATTATAAAACTGAGTTATAGTCTGCTTTAAATTATTTACAGAATTTAAATTTGCGAACTTCTTAAAAACAGCAGCTTGTTGTAATAACACTCAAGTTCTTGAAAATTCAATGCTAAAATGAGTTATTACAAGTAAGTTAGCTGTCTGAAATTAAATTAGGTGATAAACAATCCATTTTTCTGCTCTAAATTGGCATTCATGACAACTAGTTCTAATATGCACCTGAACCCATTATTCTTGGCACTTCATAAAGTGGCAATTGATAGCAAGTTGTATTGACAGACCCTTATTGAATATAATTTCTCAACAGGAACTAGCTGATCAATTAATTAATCATAGTATTACTTGAGTTTGTTTTTATGTTGCTCTGTCATTCAGAAAATTAACTGTTGACATTGTTTTCAATTAATATAACTTAAACATTTTACTTTTCACTGGCTAAATTGCCAAGCTTAAACTCATTAAATAAGTGTTAAAGCTTTCCGAATTACTAGCAAAACCGAAAATTGTGTGCTAAATTGTGAAACGTACAACAAATCCTAATTCTGTTATATTTACCGTTATGCAGTATTTCAAACCAGAATGTTTAGGCTTGTTATGCCCCCTTGAAAGCTGCTTGGAAGACCTTGTCACTTCTGAAAAGGCTTAACGATATGATGATGAAAAGCATCATCAAATAATGCTCTTCCAAGGTTATCTAATATTTGTGTCTTCGTTCCTCGACCCGACTGCCAACTCACTCTGGACAGATGCTCTGAGTGTGTGAACTCCACTGACTGCAGTGACCGTGCAGAGAATGCCGAGATTCATCGGCTTGGAGTGCCCTTGAAGTCAAAAGGTCTTCCCTGGAGACCAAGGGTTGGGTCACCTGTCTCTGACTGACGTAACAGAAATTACATTATGTATTTTGATTTGTGTTGACATAAATTTAATTACATGATAATAAAACCTTAAATTCCATTAAATGAACTCTTGCCTCAATAAACATGAGCCCTGGCCCAGAGCCCTGCTTTGCCTCCGAGTGCAGCGTTCGTCTTGCAAATTAGGAGATCACCCGATCACCTTTATTTGAATAAACAGCAGTAAAATTGGATGTGCAATATAGAAAATGCAAAGCAATCTGGTAATAGTGACAGACCTTTTTGCTAACTCACATAGCCAGGGAAAAATGTTTTGAAATGTGAGTTTAGATGGCATTTTATTTTTCCTTTGAAAAACATGAATGTCTTCCTCTTTCTAGCGTAGCTTGGAAAAATGCAACCTGCCAGTCATTCTGTGTCTTGGAAATTGTTGGCCAAGTGACAGCTTTCTTAGGATAAGGATAAATTAGATTTCCATTAATACATTAGTTTAAAAAGCAATATTTACACTTCCTTGATAAATCTTTCTGATTGAGCTCTTTCTTTTTTTCGTTCAAATATTTAGGACAAAATATTGAATTTTATTAACAAAGCTAATCCCTTCATGGACCTATTCCCAATGACTGCTCTGATAGGCGACCTTTGACATGCACTAAGCCAGCAGCAACAGCTATCATCTTAAAGAATGAATTATCTGTTTTCCTCCATGTCTGTCTTGTTCTTCAGGGTTCTCCTTTTCAGTGAACATAATCTGGACTATTTTCTTTTTCCTTGAGTATTGACCTGAAGCTCAAAATATGAAATGAATGTCTGAGTCTTCTGTGGATCAAAGCTTATAGGGTTGTCCAACTGTGCTTGTCAGGGTTCTTGGACACCTAAAAAAAAACAGAGGCCAAAAGCATTAGAAGCAAATTAACTTGATTAATAAAATACCTTTTCTCTTTGTTTCTTTGTGCAGAGTCTGGCTTGGGTTCAGATAGCCTTGATCTGACTGACAAAAGGAAAGGTCTATGTACCGGACTACTGCTGTCAAAAACCTTTTTACTTACAGAAACTTCCAAGGCACAGGTGTACCTGAGCATTTTGTCTTTGCCTCTTGGTAATGTGAACTGTTGTATTAAAAAGTAATATGTTAATTTTCTGGCCAGGGTAGCAGGAGATGATAATTGTATCAATGCAGTCTGAAGAGAGAGTTCAAAACAATAGCCACTCTTTTTTTCAGAAAGGCCACCAAGTACTTCTGTAGTGAAAGTTTCGCTCCTCTAGTTGGGAAATCCATAGAGAAATTAAAGACTGCAAATATATCCTCTTGGAGTCAGCTATGATATAGTTGATGTTGGCAACTTCTGGGCAGATAAAGGGTATTAACTCTTTGTCAGAGGAGCTGAATCTGCATCTTCCACTCCTGTGAACGTTCTGGCAACTTAGGCTGAATATAAGGAATTCATGATCCCATCTTCATTTCACATATTTTTTGGAAGGAAAAGGCTTGTGTGTCTGAAAGAACCTGATCCTGAAAACATAACCTTTGATTGGCACTGAAAGTGTCTGCCTAAATTAATTCTTTGATGGAATTAAGGCCCTGGAACTGTAATTTTGCACCTTAATCTATATTATTACGGGTAGATGTAAGGCTTTGACTCTCGAGTCACAGATGTCTTTATTCATGGGGGAAAAAAAAGTAGAACTTGCTGCATCTGAGAGAACTCTGGGGTTAAAAAGTAATACTGATCTTGTCTGGACGGCAATTGAGAGAATTATATGTTTTATATAAGCCCCTAAACAATATTTGGGTACTGTCCTGGTTACCTCGGGTTCTCTTCAGCAGTTTGTACTGAGTGGATATTTGGGAAACCTTTTGTCAAAGCTTATAATGCTATAAGGAGTGGGAGGTACCGCCCTTATTTTGTCACTGAATACAGTACAAGAATTTTACCAGTTAAATAAGACCAGTTGCATCTTCTGAATCGTTGTTTTGGGGAGGTGTAAGGTGCACTGAAGCAATCCAAATGCCTGCTTTCTTCCCGTAGAACTGACAGGAGTAGAAGCCGGAGGAAAGACTGGGGCTGGGGCTGCGTATGTCAACAAGAGCTGATATGGTAGTTGTGCTGTCTTAGAAGGAATCTCCCAAACATCTTTTTTCCTTGTTACTAGCTTAACTCAAACAATCAAGGATCCTCTCCAAATCACCTCACTGTCTACTAATTACTGTCTAGTAGACTGAATGTGAGAGATATTAGATGTGTCTCATTGGTACATTAATATATTGAGGTAGAGGATTTTTTATTTTTCTAATATACTGTGTAATCTAAATCTGACCTGTGGAGATGGGAGAAGCTTAACAAGAAACACTACTGCAAGATTTCTGATACATACTTTTTGTCAGACCTCTTTTAACACAGCAGAGCGAGGTTGCAATAAATCAGTTTAGATACCAGGGAACTTGATTGGGATGCTCAATTTTACTATAATAGCCTCATCTAAAATACTCAGCCTTTTTCAGCTCTTCTGTACTCTTCCAAAATTGTTCCTAACAAGAACAATCTTTAAGAATGGGGCATTTGAGACAAGTTAATGATGCTATAGCTACTCAAGGTAACCATTGTCTAAGAGCAGCATTTGCTTCCTAAGCAGAAGGCTGGATACTGTGAATAGTATCTAAGTTGTTATCTAGCAGCTTGGAGGGATTTGAAAAGAAAGATGCATTAGCCATTAGAAGAGCTGTGCAGTTAGACAAAACTGCAGGTTTAAAGCCCCCACAACTTCATTGTTAAAAGAAATGCAAAGTGAAAGAGAGATGTACCTAGTTTTAAAGTTCACTTCTGCTTACCTTTTTGCACCGAGTTAAAATCCAGGAATTGGGAGTTTCCTTGTTCTGGATTAGTATCACTTCAGTATTGTTCCTTTGATATTTATATCAATGCTTATCCCACTATGTTTACAAACTGTCTCATTACACCAATTCCCTTACTCTCTCTCCAAAATTTTCATGCAATTAAATGCTTGCCTTTAAATTACCAACCGTGGTGGGTAAAGTGTCGTATTGATATATGCATCCTGCATAACTTGCTGTGAATGTTTGATTTGCCCTGTTGATAGGTCTAATTTAAGTATTCAGTGTGACCATTAGCAATGTCTCTGTAATTATGTGAGAAGATAAAATAACATGAGGAAAGGAGACAGTTTCAGGCTTTGCATTTAGTGTCTCAAGGGTGGGTTCATGTGTGAAATGGAATTGCTGAAAATAAGGTATCTCTGCTGAGATGGAAAAAAGAAAATATTTTTCCCCGGTCCGTGTCTGTCTTTCATCAACACTCTAATCACTTCAGTATTTAACTGATTTTTGTATTCTTTCTGGCAAGCAAAGGAAATTTATCTGAAAATGAGGAGATGAGGATAAATTGTTCTTTAAAGACACACATACACACCCCTCCCCGAGCTTTCCCTTGTGGAAAGAGTAATCTGAACTTGAGGAATCAAATGTTGTTAGCCTTGACCGTGATATTCCCCTTCTAGGAGATTGCCTGACCAAATTCCAGCCTGTCAGTGAGGAGGTGCAAGCCTGAGATGTTCTTTGGCCCATCTTCCCCCATCTCTGCCTGTTGCCAAGTCTCACTCCTGCTTTGTGAAACGAAGCAGTGGTACTGGGATAACTTCGCAAGCCTATTTCATCCTGGCAAAGAGACATGGTTGACTACATTAGTGATAAACGTTAGAACACTGTGTGCTTTTTGCCTTGGAAGCTTTTGGCCTTTCAGGGTGGTATATGAATTTCTAATAAATTAAGAAAAATTGGCATGATTGGGAAAAGCAGTATATTTTGCATACAGAGATGACATCATGTAACTTATTATGACTTTTATTTACTAGAGTATTTGAAATACACTTATAAAGCCACAAAACTTGCTCCTATTTATCATTCACTGGTATATTAGTCTGTATGAATAAAGCGATGCTGGGAGAAGCAATTTGGTGGGCAGGGAAGAATGTAGCTAAAAGTGACTTCGGCTAAAAGTGATTAATGGTTAACAGAGGTGAAATTTAATTTTCGTAAATAAACCATCCAGTTCCAAGCCTCCGGCATCTCGTCTCCAGGCTGAGCAACCCCAGTTCTCTCAGCCTGTCCTCATACAGGAGGTGCTTCAGTCCTCATAATTTGTGTGGCCTCCTCTGGACTTGCTCCAACAGATCCATTTTCTTCCTGTGCTGAAGACTCCAGAACTGAATACGGCGCTCACAGGGGTGCAGAATCTCCTTCCTCACTCTGCTGGTCGTACTACTTTGGATGCAGCCAGGGATACGATAGGCTTTCTGGGCTGCAAGTGCACGTTGATGGGTCACATTGAGCTTTTCATCCACCAGCACCCCAAGTCCTTCTGTTCAGGGCTACTTTGAATCCATCCTCTGCCCTCCCAGCTCTAAAAATAACATTAAGAGCAATAGATCATCTTAATAAAAGCATGCACAGGGATAAGGAAACCTGTCTTCTCCTTTGAATTGTGCTGCTGGCAAGCTGGTGCTGACCCCCTGCTAAGTGAAAGAATGGCTGCTTGATGTTCTTTACCCATTCAGGAGCAGACCTGTCTGGCCAGATTGAAAGGATAGGTAGTTACGTTAAAGTCCGCGACACCACTTGTATTCCTGTCACCTTGTTTTGTTTCATGTTCTTGGTTTTAAGTCAGATCAGAATCTGCCCCCAGATTTTCACCATGAAGAATGATTTCCTGCCACCTTAAAAATGCTATATAAGCACTAAGGTTTTCTAACAATAACGTTGTCAGGGTGTATGACTATTTCTTCTTCCTTTATATAGTGTCGTCTGACCTTTTATTGACATGCCAGTATAATTAGTGATGCATAATTACATCCCACTGCTGACACAAAGCTGCAGCGTTGTTTTCTTTTGTTAGTCAGGGCTGTAAAGTCACTCTTTTGAATTCTCTAAATTCCATTATCACCTGGGTATGTTAAAAAAAAAAAAGCTATTTCATCAAAAGATTGGTTTCCCCACAGTTATGTGCATGCATACGAGAGTGTCCTTCCTGTCATCTGCTCCTCAAGTAAGTGTGGATTGACAAACACTCATAGTATAGCGAATCTTCCTGCATAAACTTCCCTCTATAAAGTTGAAATTCAAGCTTTACTGCTAGGTTAGTTCCTTATAAATAAGATATTTCTCAATGTGTTGAAAGCATGCAAGTAGCGCTATAGTGTTTGGGCTGCACGTGCTGTGATGCTACAGGTGTCTGACTGGTTAGAAGGGAGCAGGAGGGAAGCAGCACGATCCCAGCTGCTCTCTGGACAACAACCTTTTGGTGATTATCTATCCCTGTATGCAAGTACTGCTCTCGTTTTTCATGGAAACATAAATCTTTTCTGGATTTTACTTTATCTTTACACTGCTGCATATCAAACTTTTCTAACCAAGAAACATTTAACACTTTCTTTTCTAAAGAAACTATCTAAGATAAGGATTTTTTTTTCCTTTTATAGCATAATTTGCTTGTAAACTGTTATTAACAGAACATCTTGACTTTGAGTTGGTTTCATTTTCATCTAATACATCACAATTTTATTTAAGTGAGTAGATAATTGTAACTGTAATGTCGTTGGTGTCGTTCCTAGCTGTACATGCTCAGATTTGGCAGCTTTCTCTCCTTAGAAACAGCACTTCTCTTTAGTCATTTCAGCGTTATCCATTTGAAGATAAGAAGTTGAAAGGAAAAAGCTGCAGGAAAAGAAAAGCTTGGACTTTTTGGAAAGTTGAGCGCTTTTAGAGGTGGATGATATGTTATAAGAAGTCTTTGGGAAAAAAAAAAATTCTATATGCCGTACTTTGTGCAGGGCAAAATATTGAACCTCTTAAAGTACAGCTGCAGAAATGTTGGATCTTAATGAAAGTGCTGCAAGTCTGACTGACACTTACAAGATTATTGTGGGTATGCTAGACTTCTGCAGTCACGTCAGTCCATCTGTGACCTGCTCAGATGCTAAGCAGAGTAATGAGCACAACATCCATTCTTGAGACGAATACTGTAAATTCAGGAGTGGGATGCGATCCAGTGAGTGAAAGCAGCATTTTTGTTCTTCTCAAATAAAATGGAGCAATAGAATCTGACTACAAGTAAGATCTATACCTCTATTTTCACAATAGCAGATGAACACGTCAAAGCTTTTTTTATGGCTAGTACACTTAATTGGACTATTCTAAAAATCTTTATATCAATCAGCAGCCAAGTCTGTCCTTTAACTATGCAATAAGTGGTGAAAAGTGTAAGTCGGGCAACGGGGTCCTTTGCAAAACATATGTAGGCTCCTTAACTACTGAAAAAAAGCTTAATGGAAGTCTGTTTAACCACAAGTGCTTTGGAGTGTCTAAATTACTTGGGAGTCGTTATATGGGAGCGATAATGAGATTCCCATTATCAGCCTGGTTGCAAAACTTCACCTTTGTACGCTTTCCCTAATTTTCTCTTTCTATACCTTTCTAAGACTTGAATGGATGTAGCATAGCATGTGTACTTGTCATAGTGTGAGCGCAGAGAACAGAGATTTATCTAGAAATTAAGTAGTACAAAGTGGAAATAATGTCACTTTCCTTAGTGGTGCTGTGACATCTTGTGAAAAAGTAATCAAAGCCTCTCCCTACTGCAATTCTTTAAACAAATATAACAATAGGCAAATGTCCCATTGCAGAAATTGCTAGAGTCAAAGCAGGGCCCTAGAGCAGGTCAATTATTGCAATTATATGGAATTCATGATGAAAAACAGCAGCAGCTTTCAGGAAACATGCACGAGTCTGGCAATTGCTTGATCGGTTATGACAGTCACTGTCAAATATCATGTCCCGTCAGGTTTTGAGAAGGGAAAACTTGGAACAGGTGGATTATTTTAGTTACCTTTGCTCTATCACGGGAGTGCTGTGCAGGTCTCGGGAGATCTAACAGGCCACCGATTGCTTGATTAGCCATGGCATCGCTGGCAAATATCACAAGGCAGTAAGTAATCACAGTGGAGGCAGAAAGAGAGAACATAGAGCAGATGGATTGTTTCAGTTGTTTGAGGCCCTCGATGAATAAGAACTCTGACTGCCATCAGCAGATCCTGTGGCAGGCGAGTAATAACTGTAGTGTTATGACATCACTTTAAAATCTGGTACGGCTTAAGCATTTCAACAGCTGTAAAGCTTAGATTTGTCCTAGCCTTGACTTGACCCACAGCTAACTTCAGTGCTGAGAACTGAGTGCTGAGAAAATTGTTTGTGAGTGCTTCTAAGCACTTCATGGTATTTCACCACTGCAGAGAAAACCTTGAACCAAAACCAAGCGTGCTGTTGGTACATCAATTTCTTTATTTTACTGCATTTTTCAGAAGGAGTAAGCAGGGAGAAGCCATGAACTGCTTACTGTCGGGTGCCGGGACAGAAAGTAATAGCTTAGAGCAGTTCATGAATAAATTTGGGAAGGCCTGAGTATCCATGACATTATCCCAAGTTGCATAATAGAGTAGGTTCAAGGTCTGATAAGCCTGAAACTTGTTCGGAAAAATTGACCTAAGAGTACACTCCCTCATTTTGCCTTCAGTCTTCCTCCAGGCTCCATCGGACACAACCTGCCTTAATTTCTCTTCTTACATTTGTCTGGATGTTAAAACAAGTTTTTGATGTTTGTTTTTACCAGAAGATGCGTGGTACCTTATATGACTATCCCCTCTCAGCTAGAAATTGTTTATTGACTCTGGTGCACAGAGATCTACTTTACACATAAAAGCTAAGAGAATAAAGGGCACCAAAGAATTAATAAACTCCTAAACCTAGAGTTGTTGGGTTTTTTTACAAACCAAATCCCGTCTGAATTATCAGATTTAAAGTCTCAGATCTGCTTTGGTCAAGCCTTGAAGGCAGAATAGGGAGTCAATAGGAAGCTTCTGTTTGAGCTAATGGGTCTTGTTAACATCATTCAAAACGTTAATGTTGTAAAGGGTTTGACTTCTGAACCCTTCAGTGAGTTTAGATTCTCCTCAGCATAGAATTGATGGAGAAATATTTCTTCCAAGTGATTATCCCAGTTATGCAAACATAACATAGTCGTGGGGGGACGGGGTGTCACTTGTGTTAGAAGATGGATGTCAAAGTTTCCAGTCAAAATTTTAATCCTTTCTGCTCTTACATTGAAAAACTAGGGGGGATCTTAAAAGAAGAATACCAAGTGCAATTTAAATATGAATTCCAGAAAATATAAAATAGAGCAATTAAAGATTTTGTGGAGGCTGAGTGGAGTAAAGAAAGAACCGCGCCTTTTCCTTCCCCATCATATTTCTTAGAGATAATTAAGAGGGGTATTGATTAAATTTCATCCAAGGAAAAAGTAATATTCATTAGTATCCTTATCTGACCTGTCCATTTCCCATTACAGGGGAAACCGCTTCAAGAAATGGCTTCTAATAAAAACAAATGCCTCAAACTGATGAGGAAATTCGAGCTTTTCCTCAATTTTTACTGATTTGAAATCTGTGAAGTACCAAATACTTGTCAATTCTGGTCATTTCCATCCAAAATTGACTAGAAGTTACTGAGACAACATTGCCTTTTTTTCTTTTTACAACTTTACTGTAACGAGTGGTACTTTAATAGCATTCATGTGGTGGCTGCTTTAGTTTTTTTTCTTCCCTTCCTTTAATATTCTGACCATACAGTACATATTGTTAACTCAGGATAGTTCAAAGTATGGACTTAACCTGTTGTTACACAGTCTGCTCCTCTATTCAGATCAGGTTTGTGTCTGTACTTGTGATTCAAAATGCTAATATTTGCACAGAGAGCTTAAAAATTGCAAGACTAAAATATGAGTTTTATTTATAAGAGAATTATTCTTTCTCACCTGTGATTCACTAAGTTAAGACACGAGCATGTTTCATGGCTTTCTTGTAACCATCAGAACTTGCAGTTTTCTTTTGAGAGAGGGTTCTTACAGTTTTTCTTCAGAAGCTGCAGATTGAGAAGCAATTTAAGTATTATAATAAAATGAGGAGAACTGACAACACCACATGCAGAAACGTTATTAAATTATGATTAAGATCCAGCTTAATCTTGTTATACTGTTGGGACAAGGCAGGTTTGTTCCTTTATCCTAGTAACAACTTGTGATCCAGTTCTTTGGCGGAACAGCAGATATTTGGTAGCATGCAAAAAAGTACTTTATAAGATGGGAAATGACTTTTTTACTTGAAAGAAGGATGTGAAGATAAGTGGATGCTGCAAAACAATAAGGCAAAGGGGAGCTGGAGGTGACCATAGGGCAACAGGAGACCTAAACTGGTAGAGAGGCTGTGGAGATCAAAATAGGGTTGAGAATGATGCAGATGGAGAAAGGCAAAGGCTAAAATTGTAAAGGGGCTTGTGGACCTCAAAAGAAAGGTGGCAGTGAAAGGCGACCAGAAGAGAAAAAGGAGAGAAGATATTTGGATGGAAGGAAGAAAGGGAGAAGTTAATAGGTAGCTTAGTTAAAAAGAAAAAATTGGAGAACTTGATATTTAGAAAAAGAGATGGAACAAAGTTAAGGAAGATATATGATATGGAATACTGTTGGCCACATGAGAGCGGTTTTGACACAAAGATTAGCTGACAACTTTTTTAGGCAATTGTAAGTTGCAGTTGTCAGGGTGTTGTGGTGTTGGTTTTTTTACTTTCTATAGCATTATCATGCACTGTTAAATACCTGCCTTGTTTCCTCACTGAGGAAATTCTGCTTTTCCCTACTCAAGTGAAGCAATCTAAGTGGTTAGTCTATCTTATATTCAAAATGCTTTGCAGTACTAAAGTATACAGGTAGGGTCTTCTGTCGCAATTTTTATGACTTTAGTAGTATTGTCCAGGGAAAGGCAATAGGCAATCTTTTTAAACTGCTGTCAGCACAAGGAAAAAATATTATGTTCGTATGTGTGGTTTTCTGGAAAGTCTATTTTGTCTTGGAAACCTTTATGTAATGAATTAACCAGAAAAACAACCTCTCCAAAACCCTAGAAGGAGAAGCATCTCACTGTGCCGTGGTTTTATTTGGAATATCTCTGAATCATTTGCCATTTTGCACCTTTTTCACAATACTCGCATGCAGTGGACCTAGAGATAAAACCATTGAAGATTGTATTTGAAGGAGTGAAGATAGTTTTTATTGGTGTTCTTTTAGGATGGACCACAAGGACTGAATAATGCTCCCAAAGAAATACATTTGGATGAAGATGACTGAACATGCAGATCCAAAGGCCTTTTAGGATGTGGTGAACCTTTGGCCTTGGATGAAGAATGTTCTTGGATGAAAGAACTCCAGCTGAAAGACTTTGTCTTTGCCTTTTGCCTTGAGAATTGCAAAGATATGAAAGACATAAAGGAAACAAAGATGTGCAGCTGAATTCTTGGAGGGCACAGTTACAGTGGCTGACGCTGGCATGCAGCCAGCCTGCCTCATTACTGTGGAATGTCACATGCTTGTACCCCTTACCAGACTCCTACAGCTCCCCAGAATCCTTTCACACACTTTTTTTTTTCTGCTTGCTATTTATAAGTTCTACTAGCAAGTTTTAATTGCACAGTTTCTGTAGTGAAATTAGCACCTCTGAGATTCATTTATATCATGTGTAGCTAAAAAGGTAAATGCAGAAAATGCTGAAAATGCTTGGTTCATCAGATTATAATACCATGTTGTACGTGCAACTGAACGGGTAGTTAAATAATAATCTGTTTTCCTTTGTGGTTAATGACTTGCCTAAGTTTAACATGGCAAGAACTCACTAACTGGGTCAATGAACTGACATTTGTGACATGGTCGGCTGTGACTACCTGGGCGTTCAAATAGATTTCTTACTCCTGCATATTGAACTATCTTAAGTCCATAGGAAGGCATGTAGTGACTTTAAGTTTCCTTACGAAATATTCAATATACTTGAAATTTGATTGTACATTTAATTATTTCACTTCTCAAAGTGTCCTTATTTTCTCTTTAGAATAAAATGCAGTTCTGCTAGGTCGATTCTGCTTTTTATCTTCAAATACCGTTTGAACCGCAGATTTCATGTAACAGTGTTTGCTAAGGTTGACCTTCAAAGTGTGTCTGTATGCGGACATTACCGTACGTGTTAGTTACCCAAATAATTCTGCTAATGTGAAAAATCAATGACTACATACAGAGAAATGCTGCACCAAAGTTAAAGGGCTTACTTTGCCTTTGTCTTTCCTGGAATCAATCCACGTGGAGAGACGCTTAGTGATTTTTCACTCTGCTGGTTAGAATCCTGTAGTTCTTGTGTTTATATACCACATCCCACACCGTAGTACCTTTTTGTGCCAACTAAGCTTAGTAATTCTGTAGGAATTCAGGCATTTACAGTATCTCTAAAATGTGACCACTAGCATATGTAGTCACCAGACTTCTCGAAGAACAGACCTGCGAAGAAACTACTTAATTGAAAAACGCATCCCCGAGCAGGGGAGCTTAGGTAAGCCTTAGCCTTATTGGATGAGGATGTTTTAGTTTACTTCGAAACACCCTCTGCAACTTCTGATGCTTTTACTTCAACGGCTATTTCTTCTTGCTCTCCCACCCCCCTGAGCTTTACAAACACTGTTCTAGGAGTTGGTTTTGGCCAAGAAGTAGACTTTTTTCCAAATGATAATACGGACACTGTCTTCTAGCAGCCCTTAGCTTTTGCCCTGAAAAATTGGGAGGCAATGGACTGTCTTCAATTGGTGATTTTGCTTGCTTCTCCTTTGCCATCGCATTTCCCTGTGTCTCTTTCCCCCTCTCCCTTCTTATTTGCCCGTAAGTGACTATAAAAAAGTTGTGCATGACTATTAGACGTGTCAGTTACTGCAGGGTCTCCGTGCTGATTAGTATAAAATACTTCATATTGAGATACATATGTATGTGTTTGTATATGAACGATGCTAATGTAACCTGCTACCAGCTAGTAAATATGCATTGAGGCTGTTGGAATGTATGTATACGTAAAGAAAGCTATGGCTAGAACATCAGATACCTGATACCTGACAGTTGAACTCCATTGTTTACTATTGGTTATGAATGTACTAATGCTGTTTTGTTACTGCCCTAATAAATTAAAATTTTACCAATGCTTTGCTATTGAGTAATGTTTATGGTAGTCTCAGGGTATTTCTTCAATAGGTAATGAATTTGGCTTGACCAAAGCAACATGTTTTTACAGTGGTTGGACTCAATGACCCAGTGGGTCCTTTCCAACCTAGTGATTCTATGATTCTGTTTTCACAGTGATCATGCCCAAAAGGAAGTCAAATCAGTCATGAGTTAACTTGGAAGAGCTACGTGACTTAATTTTTCCCCTCCTTTGGACAGTGTTAAAATTGATCAGTGTTAAAATTGACCAGTGTTTCTGGTTTGACATGTTTCTTATGTGTCAAGCTAGGGTTTTGTGTGGTTGTGTAGCCTTCTTTAAGATTTGGGCTGCATCCGTTTCAGGGTCCGCGGGGCAGAACTTGCTATTACTACAGAGCCATTACACGGTTGTTCTAGACGCTTCACAGAAGCAAGCTTCTCTGGTTAGGTATGTGGTTAGTATTTTGTTCTTGTGCTAGAGCTGCCATGCTCTGTTAAAGGTCTGTTGCTGCTCCCAGGAAGTTAATAACAAAGTCAGAACTAGACTACATGTTTTCTTTTTTCCTGTGTTTCTCTTTCTAAGTTCCTCTTACTCAATTTTGTTTGCCCAGTGTTAAGCATTGGTAGTTGGCAAATCCACATCATTGCTCAGCAGGGAAAATGTTATGTGTATTAGTCTCCTTCATCACTAGTATGGCTTCCTCCTAGCTTTGATATGAATAACCGTGCTTGTTTACTAATATAATAGCTAATTAAAGCACTTTAAATCTATGATTATGGAATCCTAGAATCATAGAAAGGTTTGGGTTGGAAGGGACCTCAAATATCATCCAGTTCCACTCCCCTGCCATGGGCAGGGACACATCCCACTGGCTCAGGGGCTCCAAGCCCCATCCAACCTGGCCTGGAACCCCTCCAGGAATGGGGCAGCCACCACTGCTCTGGGCAACCTGTTCTAAGACCTTCCCATCTTCACAGTAAAAAAATTCTTCCTAATATCCTATCTCAGTCCTCTCCTCTTTCAGCTTAAAACCATTTCCTCTTGTCCTATCCCTGCAGCCCCTGATCAAGAGCCCCTCCCCAGTTTTCCTGAAGCCCCTTTCAGTACTGAAAGGTTGCTGTAACGTCTCTCCAGAGCCTTCTCTTCTCCTAAGTGAACAAGCCCAACTCTCTCAGCCTGTTTGCATGGGGGAGGTGCTCCAGCCCTCTGATATAATTATAGGGGAATTGTGTATTTCCTAGTTTGAAAGCTGTGTGGGGACTTCTCCTTGTATTTCCCCTTTATACAGAAGCACGAAAGTTCTTTAGGACAATCAGCTCTGATGGGTCTGTATGAAATAGGAAGCACATGGAGAAACATCTTGTGTTAGGTCCTTTTATTTTTTCCTTTGGGGGGTTGTATGGGGAATGAATCTGTCTTTTGCCTTCCTTTTAAATCTGAAACTCTGTGCTTGATTTGGTCGTAGAAAAAAATATCTATTTTCTATTTAAGATGAGACCTAAACTCATCTCTTTGTTAAAAACATTGAGTCAACCTTAAACAAATTCATATGGGGACTTTCTTTTCCACTTCTGTTTTCTTCTGTTTGCTTTTCTTTGTCAGACAAAAGCGTAAGAGGTGACATTTCTACTCCACGCAGAGTAGATGCTTTGTATTGGAAATTCATTTATCATCAAGACACAACATAAGATCTTGAGGCTGAGCCTGAAAGTCAGAAAATTTGATCAGGAAAGATGATGCACATTTTAAGAAGCCAAAATATTTTATTATTGGAATGTATCGTTCAGGGAATATGATGGATTTTCCATTAGTGGAAGGCTTTGATCAAAACTGCATATCATTCTAAAAGAAGAGCTGCCTCGTGAGCGAGCAGCTGAGCCTGATGCAAGAATTATTGAATGAGGGAATTTTGCCCTTTTTTGTGCGGGATGAGTCAGATCGGTACCCTAATACCACAAATAGTAGTAGTTATTGTAGGAAAGTGAGATGAGGCATTTGCTAGGGAAGTGGCTGTTGGAGAAAATTATTGAAATACAGCCTAAAGCAACTACACGTCATGCCGCTGGCATCAGAACATGTATAATGAATATTATATTAGCTTTATTATAGGTAACCTTGTGTTTGTGTGATCTCAGAATTCCTGTTGAGGCAGACAGGTGTTTATGTGTAGGCAGGAGGCTGTTAGGGGTGAAAAAAAAAAAAATCACAACAGCTTTTAGCTTCGCAGGTCTGAAATATAAGTTTACAGGGATGATGTTAGTGTGGATTTCCTTCTTTGATGGATAAAACATTTACACAGAAAAACTTGTGGGCTCCAGGCCCTTTTCAATCTGAAGGGTTTAACCTTAAGTGTTAAGAAAGGGCCACAGCGGTCACATCCATGTGTAAGTTGTACAAGTGTGCTATCTTGAATCCTCAATGTAAGAAGGATATGGAGTTGTTGGAACAGGTCCAGAGGAGGCTACAAAGATGATCCGAGGGCTGGAGCACCTTCCTGCAAGGACAGGCTGAGAGAGTTGGGGTTGTTCAGCCTGGAGAAGAGAAGGCTCTGAGGAGACCTTATAGTGACCTTCCAGTACCTGAAGGGGCTACAGGAAAGCTGGAGAGGGGTGGTTCATAAAGGCTTGTGGGGATAGGACCAGGGGGAATGGGTGTGAACTGGAGAGGGACAGGTTTAGACTAGGCATTAGGAAGAATTTTCTTCACTATGAGAGTGGTGAGACACTGGAGTGGGTTACCAAGGGAGGTTGTGGCTGCCCCATCCCTGGAGGTGTTCAAGGCCAGGTTGGATGGGCCTTGGGCAGCCTGAGCCAGAGGGAGGTGTCTTTGCCCATGGCAGAGGGTTGGAACTGGGTAATCTTTAAGGTCCCCTCCAACCCATATGATCCTATGATCTTCCTGTGTTTGATGTGGGGATGCTGTAGTTGTCAGCAGTCAGAAGCACAACCCTCTGGTAAACTAGAAGCTAAGGCACTAACCTCTCTGCTGGCAAGCAAAGAGGTTTTCCTTCTGGGGACTATTTTAGGTTTGTTTTGATTTTATTCAGTGGTAGACAAATGAGATTGTAAGATAGCGTAACATACACCCATGGTCTGTGGAGCATGGCTTAAACCCCTGTTTTCCTCTCGGCTGAATTGGACTGTGTGTTGCCTGTGCTCCTTCTGGCTCATCTCCCCTCTCTGCCATCCCATGGCCAGGCTGGTCCCCGGGATGTGCTCTCTATGAGGTGACAGCTGAGGCCTGCGGCTGCGGCATCCCTGCACAGAAAAAAAAGGCTAAATTGCCTGAATTTCAGCTAGGTATGTCCCCAGAATTTCCCTTAAGTAGAACTTTTTATCACTTGAAGCCTGTTACGGGATCATCTTCAGCACTGCTGGATTACAAAGACATTGTAACATCAGACCCAGCATAAGCTTGATGTGGGACAGAACAATTGTCTGTGGCAATCTGGGGGATTTTCTTGTAAAATAGCCAAATTAGGGAATTAATTTTACTGACTTGGATGTCTTCTGGATGTTTATGGAACGTCACAGTCTTTCCATTGTAGCATATTATTCTTCAGCTCTTATGGTTAATAAAATCTTCAAGTACTACAAAGCTCACTCTTGTCAGAAATGAGGCTATTTTCAAATTGTTGTGGTTTTCCAGGCACCATCATATATTCCAGACACAAGGACACACTTTAAGTACGTAAATTTCTAGTTGTTTTCCACGCTTTCAGAGAGAGGCTTTTCTACTTTGGGTAATTCCTTTTCACTGATTTCCCAGATCTTGCTGTGGTTTTCTGTATCTGACTTGTTCACGGACAACTGGAACTGGAAAAGATCTGCAGCACTCAACTACCTTTTGTCTCTCTGGGAAATGTAGGCATCACATACAAACTCCGCAAGTATACAAGCATCAGCCTTAGGCCTTTCTGTTGGTCTTATCCTATGACTTTGACCTTGCTAATCCGTACCTGTGGGTTGATCTTCCAAGCAGTGCTATTACTTGCATCTCATCTTTTAGCTTCTCTTTTACAGGCTCAGTTGTTAGACAGACGTCAGAGAAATGAACAGGTTACAATTTTGTTTGTAATAGTTGTTGTTTTCTCCTATTACATCTCCCTTCCTTCCTGAGAAAGCTGTATCCTTTTTTACCTTGTTGAGTGTGGCTTTTTTTGTGAAAGTCTGTTACTGTAAATGAGGTCACATTATTAACTTTTATGGATATATGTCCAATATTCCTGCCTCTGATAGGTGGAGCCACTATACTGTCATTAACTGTTGTGGGAGAAACGAGAGAGGGAGTAGAAAGAAGCTGCAGAGGATAATTTTCCTTTGGAAATTGGGGAATGATTTTCCTTCATCACAGTAACAGTTTTTTGAGAGCCTGAAAGCGGTGATTTGCTCCTAGATATTTTCTACAGAGAACTCGTGAGCCGTAAAGTGATCTTGACAGAGGTACCAAACACTGCAATTCTGCTGGTCTCATTTTTCCTTTCTTTGGCTGCCCCATCCCTGGAGGTGTTCCAGGCCAGGTTGGATGGGTCTTGGGCAGCCTGAGCCAGTGGGATGTCCCTGCCTGTGGCAGGGGGGTTGGAACTAGATGATCTTTAAGGTCCCTTCCAACCCAAACTATCCTACGATTCTATGATTCTGTTGTCTACCACGTTCATAGGATATCACAGGCAGCTTTGAAGTTGAATTCCCTTAGGGTCTATGAGACCATGCTGCAGTTCTCAAATAAGTTTGTGAGTCTTCTTTTTGTGCTGAGCTTCACTAAAAGCCACATAACCTCCTTGTTATCAGAAATATCAGATTTTGATATGTCCTCCTTTATATGAACTTTTGTATTCTGCTGCTTTTCAACAACGCTTCAGAAAAAAAACTTTAGGCTTCAAAGCTTAACACCTGAGTTACTCCATACGGCTGCTTCCAAGCAAGAAGAGTAAAATATAATCTTAAAAGAGCAGAAATCAGGCTTGAGTGTTGCAGGTTTTTGAACTACAGGGTTATCTGGAATCTTTACATGGGGCCTTCAAGGGCACTCTGAAATTGGTTGGGGAAATTGTGACTCCTCAGAAATTCTATTCCATCTTTTCCATGGAAGCCTCTACTGAATTTTCAGGTATTGCTCTGGCAATTTAAGGATTACTTTTAAATGCTATGAAACGGGACGCTAGGGGAAGGACTTTTGTTGTTTTATGACTTAGCTTGTGTCTAGTACTTCCATAGTCTGTTTTTCACAGATGTGAATATCTATGAAAACAGTATGTGAAGTGCTTTTAATGATCAAAATTAGTAGATATTTTCCCCAAAGAACACCATCTTCTATGTTCATTGTTCACATGGAGATCCAAATATTTTTATTATCTCATTTTCCCCCATTTTTCTCCTTCGCCTCCCACCCCTGATTTCATTGCTTCCTTTTTCTCAAAAGTTGTTTACTTTGTGAAAGTATTCTCAAGAAGAGGGTCTAGAAGTGGCAGTCAAGTGATAGGCTTTATTTTGTACCAAGTCATACAATTTAGTTTTCAGATAACACAAAAAAAAAAGCCCCGAACCCAAAATGCAATATAAGTTGTCAAAAAGCTGACACTCTAAATACTAGAAAATATTAGCATCTATTGTCAAGAAAAAATAAAAAGTATGAATCACTCCATCTCCATGACACATTTCAAAACTGCTATACACAGCACAAATTATAGTGTTTGATGGTATCAGGGATAATAGTACTTGAAAGTTCCTCTCTGAGCACCCAGCGTTACTCCTAAAAGGGTTCAATTGTCTTGCATTGTACTATAGAGCTGCAGAAAAAAAGATTAAGGTTCTCTGAGGTCGTCTCTGCTAAAAATAAAAGCTGATACAGTATGATTGTTAATAACTTCAAAGGAAAATAGTTTTGTATTTTGTGTATTGTAAAAAGTATACCTACATGTAAAATATTGATTTATTTTTCTAGAGCTTTACAGAATTTTTCCAGTGTGACATCCCCTTTTTCATTAATTGTCCTACCTAATCCTGTATTTTAATTCTTTCTGTTCTCAAGTTCCTGATAGGCAAATCAGGAATGTTCCCTGTGCTCAGCAGTCACATCAGTCCTAAACAGAGGAGTCAGAAGTATGTCAGGAAAGGCGAAAATATAAAAATTTTGTCTGTCTGAAAAGCTTATGAGGAATTGTATTCCTTTAGAAAGGCCACAACCTTCTTTCATTGCCTTTGCTGGTGGTCTCCTGTGCTTTGGTGAGAGGGAGAAGCAGCTCCTCCGGAAGCTGTAGGAGATGGAAGTCTTTCTCTAAATGACCCCTTGCAGGTAGCATCTTGTTTCATTTCCAGGGAGAGCAGTTAGAGGTGATAAATGTTTTGTCCAGAGAAGTTCTTCGTGGAAGTTCTGAAACATAACATGATTATTTGGCAATACTGGACAAAAAAAATAGTATTTGTAAAGACTTCTGTGGCAAAACCGCTGTTGCTTTCAGGGAAAACTCTTGAAAAGTGAGATAAGCACAAGACTTAAGAAGTTTAAATTATACAGATTGGAGGAGAGAGGGTGGGCTTTGTTTCATTTGGCTCATTGGAAATCAAAGGAGGGTGTAGGTTGTGTGATTATTGTTTGGGGATCCAACTGTAATTCATTTTAACTCTGAAGTTAGATTTCTGTGTAAACTCTGTGAAAATTCAGCCATAGTCAAAGGGAAAGCACTGTGATATTAAAAATTTAATTATTTGTTTTATTATTCGTGTGTGAGAACGGAACGTAATTTCTACCTTTAATGCTGAATTTTACCTTAACTCTAGAGGTGCTGGTCCTGTGTTTGTGATGAAAAGTTTGATAGAAGGAACCCTGGAGAGGGTGACTGCAAAGCCCTTGTGGTTACTGAATGTTGAAATGGAGCAGATAGCAAGAGGAAGAAGAGAGTAAAGAATATCATAAGGCCTGTTATTAACCTACCTAGAAAGAAAACAAATTAATTGTCAATCAGAAGAGAGAATATATAGATAGTTAAATAGATTGCCTGACACACAATGTGCGTCTTGTGATGAAAAGGTCATTGAAAAAGCACTTTCTGCATAGATCTGTTTTCTGTGTCTCTGGGGTTAACTTAAGCATTAAAAAATACAAGCAAGAAAGTTTTCTGTTATGTTCAGTTTAGGTTCTCTTCTTCATTACAATGTCCCAATTGCCTCCAGCAGTTCATTAAGGAATGCAAATACTATGCAACTTGCAGTTTGTTCTTTTGACCCTGCACCTATAAAGCAACTGAAAAGGATGGCAAGTAGCTGGTTCCGTTCAGTTTTGCATTTTCCCCAACAGGACTGTCCCCCTTAATCCCATCCCTGATGCCTGTACAGAATTGTAGGTGTCAAGGGACCTCCAAGTGCCGTTAGAGGCAAAGAGCCCAGACGAGTGTGCGATTGCTACAAATCCTTATTTCTTAAACTAGTTACCTTGAAGGCATTTGGTGTGAACATGATTAAAGTCGAATGAAAGGCAATACAGTTCTGTTTGATTGTTTTAGATATCGAGATGTGATGCAAGCTTAGTTTCGTCCAGTAAGATTTACTTTAGTACTTTTCCGTAGCGAAAGAACAGAGGATGATGCTACGGTTACATCCAAAGACATTAAAAAAGCACATCATACTTTTTGAGGAGGAAAGGTGCACATTGGATATAATGGTGCAATAGGGTGCGATAACTCGCCAGGACAGATAACATAAATACTGCTATTCGAGAGAGGTGAATGACATGGGCTGAAAATTATGGTTGAAAGTATGAGATCTGGAACAAGCCAGTGTTGAAAGAACATATGAAGTGGCCTGTCTATAAGGATCTCATTTCTACCATGACTTTGTTGCATTTAAAACTTCTTTTTTTTTTCCCCTGCAGTGTGAAATCACTTTCAAGGGATCCCATCCAGTTCACTTCTGGCCTCCCTGGTCCTCAGTATTTCGTCTATTTGGGTCTCCTCTGTCATGAGACAGAGTTTTACAGTCCTAGATGCAAAAAAAAAAAAAAGGATTAGTTCTTGTAATAACATTTCAAAGAGAGGCTTTCACGGGTAGAAAGCAAGTTTGTGCAAAATACTGATGACACAAGCAGGGTGTTGGATGATATAGGCTGAAAATGAAGCTGCTAAGAAATCTTCAAATCAAATGCAGTTGTGTCCAGGAAGAGAGAATTTGCGTTAGAAATGTTGCTGTAGTTTGCTGCACAGGCTTAGCAGCCCACACTCCCTCTGCTCTGTGTTATCTCATTAACATTATTATTTGGGAGCCAGAGTCAGACACTCACATTGGGTAACAGTTACGACTACTTGACACGATGTCAGTAAAATGCAATTTTTTTCATATAATTAGAATTTTGACAGGAAAGAGAGGAAGAGGCAGAAAATGAGAAATTAGTTATTTCCTGTGCCTCTGTCACTGGACACACTAAGCTTCACTGGTACATTTTGCATGATGTCATGGCAGCCCCTTCACAGCAGCCTAATCTCTGCCAGATTCAAATACAGGATGAGTAAATTAAGGAGGAGTGATGAGTTTGAAATGTTGCTGGTTGGAACAGTAGATCTTTTAGAGGTCCAAGAGAGAAT
The DNA here is from genome assembly GCF_017976375.1 of Cuculus canorus. Classification (NCBI taxonomy): domain Eukaryota; kingdom Metazoa; phylum Chordata; class Aves; order Cuculiformes; family Cuculidae; genus Cuculus; species Cuculus canorus. Next base: position 4,194,794 of record NC_071407.1, on the reverse strand, counting down.
ACTCTAGTTCTGATCTTACTGAGAATAAAGATTTACGAAAATACAAATTTTAAGTAAAACTTTCCTAAATTTTCATGTACGAAATTTCACTCATTATCTTGGACCCTCCGTATAATGACAGTGAAGCTTTTTATTATCCAGGGGAAGTCAGTGGGGGTAAATGCTAATGAGCATTAGGGCCATAATAAATTAAAGTTTTGTGGGTTATTTTTTTTCTGTTTCTGAAAGAGAGCTTATTTTCCTACCGCCACCTCCCCCGTCCTCAACGAATATTCATCCACAAAGTCTTTAATATGGAGCTCAGATTTCAGAGATCGATAATCTCTGCATACAAACAGACATCTGCCACCAGGTCTGCATCTGGGACAGATATTGGTGAAGCTAATGTCCTTAGAATTAAAAAACTCGGGTTATCCTGTGTCATCTTGGAAGGACACATTCATTAAGAACTGGCATGTCTGCTTATAGGAATAATCAAATAATGAATAAGGTTTTCAGCAAAGTGCATTTATTCAACTCTGCTTGCAGCACTGTCCAAATTCTGTCATTTGATTTTAGAATCAGATTAATTTATTACTTTTTTTTCTCTCTTGCTGCTCTTTTGTGTCTTTGGCTGCATAATTCCGTGAACTCCTGTAATGTTTTATTTGGGTTATTATACGCATTGCAGTCCTAAGTGAAATCGGAATTCTCACTGGGCTACACAAAATGCGAGCTTGTGGTGAGAAAAAGTCTACCCCAAAGTGCTTGCTTTATAGTTGAATAGAAATGGGCAAGGAAATAGAAACATGCAGAGGTGAAGTTACTGGACCAGGGTTACGGAACAATTAAGTGGCACAGCAGAGGGTTTTTATTAGCAAAATTTCCTGACATTGAACCAATCAAGTGATATTGAACACCACAGTGTGGAACCTCTCCCTCTGCTTTAGATAGAGGTCTGCTAAAACAAAATAAACTGACATCAGAGCAAAACACTGGCTCATTTTAAGTAAAACCCAAACTTCTTCCTTTTGGTTCCTCTGTTCCTTCAATTCTCTTTTTCTTTTAAGAGTCACATATTGTTTCCATATACAAAATTGCTTCATGTTTTAAGTCAGAAAGTGATTATGAAAGGTTGCTTCTAATTCTTGTCCTGCACCCCCTATTACCAATTAAAATAATTAGTAATAACCCCGTGATACTGCTGCCTTTTTATTTTTCTTTGAAGATCAGCAAAATTGGTATAAAAGCTCACCCTGTTCTTTCCTGCAACACTTTTGGGTTTAGTTCCTACAAAATTGCAAGTAATATTATAAGACATTTCATTGCATGCTCCTCCTTCAAGTTTGACACTAACAAAAAATCCACATAATATATTTCTTTGAAAGCAGAAAGTGGATTTTGATAGCTAGTAATTTGGTCAATATTGCTTCCTTGCATAATGTATTTATGGGTTTAAGTGTATGTTTTTCCCTTCGGTCTAATGCCTCAATCAATATATGTGAACTTGTCCATTATCTATTTTTATTAGATTATTCAAACAGAAATGCTGAGTTCTGTCTGATAATCTAAGCAGAATTCAGTAACTCTGCAATATTCATTAATCTCCCTTTCCTGACTCATGTCACTCTCTTTTAATTTGGCAGTCTGATTCACCATCCTCCTCTGACATTTTAAATCTTTGACAGCACTCTGTGTTCAGACAGCATCATGGCATTTTCTGCCGATGATGATAGAAACTTCTCTTTTTGGTATCTCATGTTAACAGATGTGTATGGCTAGAGAGTGATCAGGTTAATTAGAACGAAGTGAAATAAATCTCAATTTGAAAGGATTATATCTCATTGGAACTGCTGTTATAGCAGATACAGGAGGTGAATGTTGAGTTGAAGAAGGCCCCGTTAAAATAAGTTGTGCTGATGAAAAGTGCGTTTCATCTCTCAGCTGACAGGAGCCCAGATGAGCTATGAAACCACATTGCTTTTCTGGTTAGTCATAGTTCTTCAGAAAAACATGCAGTTGGACATACATTGGGAAAAACATCATGCTCAAGATGGCAGTGAATCACAGAATGGTTTGGGTAGGAAGGGACCTTGAAGGTCATCCAGTTCCAACCCCCAATCCAGACATTCTTGTTTGGATTTGCCCCCTCGTATATGAATTTCTATTAACACGTTGATCCTCAGGCTTAATGGGGCTTTGAGTGACCTGATCCAGTGGAAGGTGTTCCTGTCCATGGCTGGGGAGCTGGAACTGGATAATCTTTGAGATCCCTTCCAACCCAAACCATTCCATGTGTCTATAATCAGAGTTTTCAAATGAAGGGACTGTCTATAACTTTTGATGCCTTGTTGTTAGAACAGTACTCTCGGAAGTGTCTCTTGCTCCTCCTAAAAGTACTCTAAGGATTTTTTTTTATGGATTATCTATCTGTCTGTGTTTGCATGAGGAATATACTCTAAGAGAAACAATAGCTAATGCACGCTCAAGTCAATTAGTACCTTATTTTTTCTAGGTGTCACTAGAAGTATTTGGGTATATGTTGATGGTACAGCAAAATATATATATATTGTGACTGGAAATGCCTATCTACTGCACCACCCTTATCAAGGGATCTGGAAGCCTCTCTGATTTCTGTTACAGAGCTCTATCTTTTTGCCTGTGCATTATGTGCCTAACAAGTTTTAGTTTTTCCAAAAAAAAAACCCCACAAAATTAATTCAGTGCTTTCAGTTAGAAAGTAGAGCAAATTAGCAGGTATTTGCACCATAGGTAGAACAAAGCATCTGAATAGCTCTATGGAAACCCCACAAAGAATTCCTGAAACTTCATAGCATCATACTAACATCAGTATCGAATCCAACAGACAGAACTGACAGCTCTGTAATTTTGCCTTACAATATAATGTTCTTGAATCTCATAAAAATGCAAAATGAATTCTTGCTAACAAATCTACAATGTTATATGTAGTTATAGTCTCCTCACTTACCAATGAGGACTTTTTTTTTTCAGGGAGGATTTAAAAGTTGATGGAAAGAGATTCAAATTGCACTTAGTCTTGCAAACTGTCACGCAAAAAAAAGGAAATTTGTCGTTTTAAATTGGATAGATGTATTTCAAGTTGTAACCTGAAACATCTTCTGTTTGTTGTCTCAGGATCGTTGATGTGCAAGTCACTGGAAAATGGGTTGGGGAGTGGTTCTTGTTCTGATAGAAGGAAATTAAAACCCACTAATATTTTGTAATAGTAGCGTAAGGGGGAAATAATTGACTATATCTTGTCATATGGGAATACCTTATCATCTACCAGAAATCAAACATAATCATATTCATCTATATGAGATGTTCATAAGATGTCAGAAATTAAGTCACAGAAGAATAATACTAGTTCATAAATCCGTAAAAAAGATCAGATAAATAAATCGGTGAGATGTTCTAAATGCATGTGTAGTTTTTTTTGTTCTCTTTTATGGCTTTGTCTCTTTTTTTTTTTGTTCCCTTTTAGGCTAGTTCTTCCATTGGCGGAATGTTTAGAAAGAGGAATATATAAAATGTAGGATTTATGAGAGCTTCAGACGTTTATGGGATTTTTGATTAACACTTTTATTAGACTTGTCTGAAAAATAATTCATGATTTCAGCTTTTCTTTGTAGTTCTCTAAAAAGCTGCCACGATCATCAAATAGATCAGGGCATGTAATAAAAGCCATACAGCCAGTAGTAGAACATACTGTCAGATAACCATTAAGGCTGTTCTAGGAGCCAAAATGTTGGAACTAAAAGTATTTTTAATGACTTGAAATTGCTTGAAGTGCTTTCTGAGAGTTGAAGGGTGCTGATTTATTTATCTAGTGTACTTATCTAAATTAATTTGGATAGAACTACTTTGGTTTTAATCCTCTTACAGTGAAATTTATGTTAATATTTTTAGACGGTGCATCATTTTGTCTGAAGGATAGAGTTAAACAATACTGGTCCGAGTACTGAAAATGTGAACAAACTGGCCAAAAAAAGCATTAATGATTGCAATTTTACCTGGACTGTAATAATAATTTTTAGAAGTGACCTTGCAGGAAATGCAAAATTTTAGTAATATCTTCTCTCTTTCTCCTTTTAATTAGTGTTTTAGCGTGGCAGCAGTCAGTAATGCAAGTACATCAGCAGCTATTTTAAGTAATTTGTATCTTATCTGTGTGAATGAATTTGTTCTGTCTTCCTTTTTCCTTAATATACTTACTGAGAAGAACTTTATTAACCTGCTGGGACGTATTGTAGATGTTGTAATTAACAAGTTAAAGGTTTTAGTGTTTTTTCTCTTAGTAGAAAAAGACTTCTCACCTGGGTTTATCTCCTCAGCAGCCATTTTTAGCCTTATTCTTCTCACTGCATTACTTCTTTGGGGAAATTTGGTAGCCTAGTGTCCAAACTGCTTCATTAATCATCCCTGCAGTAAAGCTCTAATAGTCTTCAACTAGAGTAGCTCCTCACAAAGAGTAACTAGAGTAGCTCCTATCAAGACTTTTCCTGTCATTCTAAAGCAGTTTCTCCCAAGTCTCATCTGCCCCTTATTTACTACGGGACTGATAATCCTTATTCTTTCATTTCTTCTGAGCACTGCCTTATTTTTGCCACGCGTTTCATTAGCTAAAACTTTGTTGCAGTATCTGAATATCCTTGATGAATATGCAGTATCCAAATATCCCTTCAAGTGACAGGTGATGGGATGAGATGGAGTGGCATCAAGCTGCATCACGGGAAGTTTAGATTGAACGTTAGGAAAAATTTCTTCACAGAGGGGGTTATCAAGGATTGAAACAGGCTGCCCAGGGAGGTGGTGGAGTCACCATCCCTGGAGGAGTTTAAAAAGCGGGTAGATGAGGTACCTAGGGACATGATTTAGTAGTAGACAGGTATGGTTGGAGTTGATTATCTCTACAGTCTTTTCCAACCTAATGATTCTATGATTCAACAAAAGGTTTACTTGCCAGTAGATACAGTAGATGTTTCTATTGACTTGATTACTATTTGTCCACTGCCAAACGGTGACACTTGGCTCATTTGGCAAAAATAGTTGTGTTGTGTAGCAGATATTGGTTGTCAGAGTCTCTGGGAACTGGAAAAGCTAAGCGTCACAAAAATTTCAACGCAAAATCTTAGTGCTAAATAACAGTTTTATCCCTTCTTTTTCATGATATATAAAGTGCAGGAAATACATATGTATATATAATGAGAGGAGCTGTATCGATAGTGTAAATGGAAGGGTCTGAGAACAAGATTTATTAATTTGTTTATTAATCTAGTCTAGCTGTTCGATTTCTCTTAATTTTTCTCTGCTTCAAATTCGTAAGAAAAATTAGATTTTGGGGAAAAGTTACTTGAAATGTGGTTTATCTGATCAAAAAGGAAGAATTAGGCATTGTTGTCTGATCTGAGTTATGTACATAGAGCGTTGAACACTTAACCGCAGGGACGGAAATGAACTTTTCAGATTTTTGAAGAATTATAAAACCCCAAGAAGTAGGATACTTCCTTAGCTTTGGGGGGAAGCTTGATTTCTTAAAATGTCTCAAAAAATACCCAGACTTCTATGAGATGATGTTCTGGGAGACTTTGATTTCAAAAACCTCATGGAAAGTGATGTATTTCCATTTCTGCATTTTCTGTTCTAGCATGTCCCAGGCCAATAAAAACTTGCAGTTATTATTTCACTCATAACTGAAGGTTATTATGGCACACTATGCCTAATTTATTTCCCTACATAACTGTGTCTGCTTTATGCAATCTCTGCCAAAACGGCAGTACCTAGGAACTTCTTTCTAATTGGAGAAAAGTGAGGCAATGCCACAGAGCTCTGAAAGTGTAAAGCTTTATACGTTTCTGTGAGCAATCAGTGAGAGGAGTTACTTTTGAGTTCTGTTTTTAATTCCTTTATAAAGCTAAGAGGTTTCTTAGATCAAGGAAGATAAAGAGCCAATATTAAATAAAAAAAAGAAAACAAAACACCTCTCCCTAGGAGGGGAATAGGAGTAATTTTTCCTGCAACAGACTAAGTCTTCCATGGAAAACTGAGACAAGATGGTTAAGAGGCTGGAGAAATATGTCCTCCTTGCATAAAATTTAACTCACTAGCCTGTTAATCTCATACTCTAGGAAAATAAATATTTCCTGGAAAAGCCATGTATTTTATTAAACTAACTAATATATTTTTTAAATGAAAGCCGGGCCAGCTTTCAGGCAAACAAGGCCTCTTTCAGTCTGAAAAAACATAAATAGCAATCCTCAAGTTAAACAGAGGTTTGTAAACAGTTATTTTAAGTTTGATTAGTGTAACTAATCACAAATTAGTTAGCTTGAGAGATTACACTAATAGTTAGCTTGAGAGATTGTAGTATTTTCAGTCCTCTGCATTAGGCACCTATCATTTATATCCTTTACTTGGACACTTTTGCTTCCGTCCCCTAAAACTTCTCGCACAACCACTCTGTTGAACCGAGGAAGCTATCCTACTCTTAAAAATCCTCAGCCTGCTTTTATTTTCCTGGGTTATTTTTAAGGTAGATCATTTCAGCAGTTCATCTTCCCAGGGTATGACTGTAGGAATAGTGCTGGGAAGCGTAGCCGGGCAGCGTGCTGCAATGCAGAGATGAGAGGGTAACGCCACTTCCCAGCCCAAGAGCTGAGCTCATAGGAGATACGGTGCTCTACAATGGAAATCTTAAGTGTATGGGGTTTTGTACAAAGTAATTTGCAGTTATTTTTACAGTAAAGAACCATTAGCACGTATGGGGTGGCACAGCAGACATTGCAGATGGGATATATCCTTCAGTCTTCAAACTAGAATTCCAGCACTGTCATTAAAATGATTTTTCAAAAGCATCCTGAGGACCTTAGGGCCTGAAGGTGTTTGGCAGGGGAGAAAAGAACGGGAGCTCAGGTGCACTAGAGCAAATGTGTCTGCAAGGAGTGAAAAAATTGAAATTAATCTGCGTTAATGGCTTTTCTTTTGTACTTTTTGAGGTATTTGGTATGTCAGCTGCTCATTAGAAGACCTTATCCATAAAAGAAAGCAAGCAAAAAGACCTCATCATTGCTGTGCAGTTACCGTAGGTGACCATATAAATTATAGGAAGATTTGCTGATACACAACATTGTTTGCATCTGTTTGAGGACAAGGAGGGAGGGACTAAACCTCCCAATGCAAGAAAAGCATCAGCAAATCTAAAAGCAGCCATTCATTAGGTGTAGCCAAGTTGATGGAATAGGTTTTACATCTTGCTACAACTTGCTAATAATTCAATGCTTTTTGTTGCATCAGTTTTGTATTTACTGGCTTAGAGGTGGTTGGGCTTTTGTTTGCTGGTTTGGGTGGGTTTTTTTGCCCCGTTTAAGGGAACGGTTGAGGAAATCTTGATGCTGGCTATCATGCAACTTTGTGCTTTGTTGTTATGAGGGATCTTTTATTCAGCTTTTTTCTTTCTTGCTGTAAAACTGACCTCGTGCCGTTAGTTCAGTCCCGTGTGTGTTCCTGCCCGTAAGGTTGGCAGCAGCCTGGACTTTCTTTCCACAGGAGGGAGGCTGCCAAAGCACAGGCACTTGCTTTTTGCAGGAATTGGCAGGTGGAGGTGCTAATAGCTGCAGACAGGGTTGGAGACAGGGTTCTGCTTGCTTCATAAACAAAAAAGTCCCCCAAAACCCTCTAGCTGAAGAAGAGAAAGACAAACTGGCAGCTCTTTTTGGACAGGATAAATGTTAGCGCTGCCCAGGCGGCACCGGGGACTTCAGGATTTGCTTTGCACTGACTTGCCAGTGATATTGTTTCTCTTCGTTCCCATGAGGAATGTTCTTTTTCTTCCTCTTTAAGTGCCTCTCTGTTTCACTTCTCCAGGAGTAAGCGGTGATGCTGGGGGACAGCTCAGCCTCTGAAGATCGGTCGTAGCAAACATCGCTTACTGTTTAACTTTGTACAAATACAGTAAACTCTCTCACGTGCCACAAATATTAATATTTGTTTAGAGTATAAAAAGCAGATACGAGAGCAAAACAGACTAAATATTTGCTGCTTAAAGATGGATTCCAGTCCATATATAGTAAGCAGTTTCATTTAATCTGTCATAAAATATAGGCTGTTGGGGCTTTTCTTTCCTTCTCATTGCTTTTCAGAGGATCTCATCCAGTCTCCGAAGGAAAGAATTGACTCCTCCGTAGGATATACACTGATTTGTTTTCAAATAATCTTTGTAAGGTACATGTTCACAGATGAAATTCGTCAGTATTTTCTACCTCATCTCACATTTATAGCATCGGTTGTTTCCAACTTTGAAACTTGCAATAGTTTTTTTAATATTTAATTCCAGTCAGAATTTAGAAGATATTTGACATAGTTGTTGAAGCTGTTATTGTCCTCAATTCCAAAAGATCACTTTAATAATAACCTTTTCACTTTTAAGAAAAGGCTCAATATAAAGGAATAGGCTTGTTCTACCCTGAGTTTATGTGCATTTTTCCCAGCATGCTAGCCACTCACTTAATGTTCGATAACAAATGCAACTATAAATTATCCTGCAAGATCTACAGATATTGGGAACATTTAAAAGTTTCTCACGTTAGAGCATTTTAAACTTTACTAACTACTATATATTATCAACGAAGCAGGTAGTGCACCTTCTCGTTCTGTTAATTGCAGGGGAATAATCTGCATTTAGGAATAAAGGAGAATTTTCTAGCTAGCAGCTTCTACACGACAGTGACATAAATTATTTTGTTGCTTCTGTGTTTTGTTCATACGTGAGTCCTTCAGAAGAAATGGCCAAGAACTGTTGGTTTGAGGTTTGGTTTTTTTTGCTTATATTCGGTGATGAACTCTTTAAAAGAAAGATATAGATCTTAATGCATAAATTTTGTCGACTGACTGCCAAAGTTGAAACTTCATTTTGAGAAGCACCGGGCTTTGTTTAACTCTGTATTTTCAGTATCCAGAGTTACTGAACCAGACTTTACTTAATTAATAACTATAGGATGTGAGGCAGTTCCAGTGCTGCTTTTTCTATTAACTTGCAATTTCCTTTAGGAAATGAATAAACCAGGGGGAAGGGGCAAGGCATGGCTGCTGAAAATAAATGTGGTACCACTGTACACTGCCAAATTCATTTGAATGAGTTAACAGCGTGGTTTATAAATTGAGTAAGTTTAATTCCGTAATCCACACAACACGTTTTATAAGAAGGACAAAAGCAGAAGAATTTTTAAGCTGAATATGGTCTGAGATTAGGAAAGCCAAGAGATAATTTCTAAATGTTCATTAAAATAGAATTCTAATTCTAAAATTCACATGGTAGTTTAATGCTATCAAGGCCATATTTACTTGAGATATTGAGCCATATTTCAAATATAATTTACTTTTTTCAATGTAATCTCTATTGCTTTCATTGAATTTGCATTTTGTCCCTGAAAGCAGCATCTGGAACGCTCTGACTGTTAACAATTTTGTAAGGTTTGGGCTAGACTTTAAAAATCTACCCTTGTTTGGAATGGAAAATCCAACATGGAAGTGTAAACTGCTGAAGCAGTTTCCTAAAAGCTGTATTAAAACTGGAGAGAGTGAGGCTTTCCAAATATTTTCATCGTGGATGAAGGAGGACGATAGTATATTTGATGATATTTAATGAATAGTTCAGTCATATTTTTGCCCATTAAATCCAGTATACTTATATTCTGAATCTGTCTTGTAAATGATAACCTCCCAAAGGTAGAGCATTTATAGGGAGGTTTTGCAGTTAAGTCATTCAATTAGTTGTCAGGGCTCTTAATTGAATATCTTGTTTTCGATTGTTATCGATTAAGAATACCACTGAAGTTCAAACACCTCAAACGCTAAAATTTTCCATTGAATAGATCAAATATTGCAAGACTTACATTTATTGCCAATATTGGTATACTGAGTAGGAAAAAAACATACTACTCTTCCTACAAAACCACTAATGGACTGTGTACAATGAGTTCTCCATAAATACTACTTAAATACTTTCCTGTGTTTATATTGCACATTCACTAAATGTGGTTGTCAAAACCAAAGGAATTATGCTTAGGCAGCTATCAGAAATAAAACTTAAGAACATAACAATTTCACATTTGCTGCAATAATTAATGAACTGCTCGTGCATTTCTCATCTGAACACCCCCCCCCCATAAGAGTTTCTATCTGCATGAAAACGTAGGACTCTTAGCTCTGAACCTATAGTATCTTGTGTATGGCATAAACTGCAGAATGAGTCTCAGTGTAGTTTCATTGTCATTAACGTGCTCATTAGGGTCAGCCCTGCTTCCTGTTGCTATTTATTAGACACCTGTGGTTGGTGCCTGTGTTTATAGTCTTTAGTACCATAAATTCATCATTTATGTGGATACCAGTTTAAAACCTTTGTCTTTTGTTTAATTTTGGCTGTGTATAAGCATCTAGTCATTTGTGTACATGAAACTATTTCTTGTTCTTGATTAACATGTGCTAGTGAGTTCACCTGTGTCTTGTTATTAAGGTTCTTTATTAAAGCCACCTTTTAATTTCCTGAGTTAATTAAAGATTCCTGTTATTTTTGGTCTCCCTAGTTGTGTGATGGCAAGTATAGTACCTTTTACTCATTGGCTTTCTTGTAATTTATCACACTGTCAATGGAGTTGTTGAACCTATTACTTTGTATTTAAGTGTTAGTAATGAGTGACTGAGACAAATGATGTTATAATAGCTAACATGTATTTGTAAATGAAATTAAAGTACTATCTTTAACTCGTGCTGAACATAGGCATTGAATGAAAAGTGACATCTCATCATTTCAGTCTTTGCACAGATGCAGTATAATGAAGGTGTTGATTTAAATTAAATGTAGTACCGAAGAGTTAATGGTATTTTTTAACATTGTCTTTGATTTCTATATTCTGCATTTAAATAAAGACTAGTGGAAGAGGATCCCTTTCTCGCAGTGCCCCAAATAATTGTTGGATGCTATTGGCAAATTCAATATGCACCTGTATGTGCCTAAAGATGAATGAGCAGTCAAAAACTGACTGTCCGTGACAGCTGGCGAGCAAAGTTGACTTTAATTAAAAGTCATGATTTCATTAAAAAAAAAAAATAGAGGAAATAGAGGTTGAAGGTGGACCATTAAGTAACAGCAGTAACGTAGCCATCTGAAACAAAAAACAGCAAAAGAGGCAAAATTGTATCCTAGTGTTTAAGCATTCTGATAAGAGTCCAATTCCTTTTCCTCCTTACTGTCTAATCTGAAGCTTGCAAATAGTCTTGATTATAGCGTGTGTCCTGCCACTGGAATGATAAGCTTCCCCAGTGAAGACTGTGCCATGTCCTCGGCATACCCTTGGGGGAAAACTGTCAAAAATGTGTAAAGTTGTGTTTGAGTGCCTCCAGTTATTGGAAAATTGGATCCAGGATTTACATCTTGGTTGTGTACTTTAACTTCAAGATTATTATGCAAAAGGTATGTAATATATCTGCTTATAAGACACATTTTTAACAAATCGGACCCCTGTGTGGGGTTTAGATGGTGATGCGATGCCCATCCTGAGAGACTCTAGTCTCAGCAGAATGTAGGTAGTTTCTAAACTCTTAGCTCCAAATGAGGACCTCTTCTGTACACGGAGACAGCTTAAGTGATCAGAATGGTTTCTGACCCAAGTGGAGAAGCTCAGTGAGTTCAAGCACCCTCCAAGTTAAAGCAGCACAGAAATAGAGACAAGGAGATTTCATTGCCTAAACTACATGTGTGAATTCTGGTGGTCTGAGGCAGCAGGGAACCACGGTGCATCTCATTCCTGTAGCGATAGCCTCATATTGCCTAGGAAAGTGCCTCGATTAACGTGCTATAAATTAGTATCTTACAGGCAATCCATCCCCCTTGGAAGGAAAAAAAAAGAATGCACTTTCATACCTTCACGTTTCCCTAAGAGCTGCTCAAAACAATACAATTGGCAGCTCTCAAAACTGTAAAGCACTTCAATGTGGGTTTATTCATATTAATTTTCTTACAGATTATTGTGCAGGTAAAACATTAAATTCAATGTGGCAGGTATAGTTCAATCATTTGTTTCAGTCTGGGAAACTGGAATTAGGTCATAATTAGCTGCATCAGTTCATTCTGTTTTCTTACTCTGACCTGACCACTGTGGCAGAATATAAATTGCATGACTGCGGTTTTCAGAATAAACTCGCTGCCAACTCTTTGATTTTAGTATTGATTATGAATAATTTTAAACATATATCCTAAAGATTTACAAACCATATCCTATGAAGAAACAGAAAGGTCTATAGATTGTTTAGAGACTTTATGAATCAACATTTAAAATTTTGTATTTGGTGTTTAATATACTGAAAACACTTTCCTAAAGTAATAAATTTTGAATTATTGCTGAATGTTTCACGGTGAATACTTAACTATTGAATATATAGTTACTTTTCTGTACATCAAATCTATTAAAATAAGAATATATAAATCCTTTGGAGATACTGTGATACAGCTTTTCAAAATTTAGGATATTTGGAATTTTTAGAGAAATTGTAGTGACCAACTGTAAAAAAAAACCCAAAAAACAAACCTGAGCATATAATCTTTTAGCCTTTAGTTTTGCAAAAGTGAAAAAACCCTGAGGATGTACAAATCTGCCCCTAATCATTGCGTGTTGTGGAGGTGTTGATGGTGAAGGCTTCAGATGCCTGTGCATACTGGAAGTTATCGACCCTTGATAAGATCAAAACCACCAGGAACTAGAAATATATTCTACACCTCCCCCCTCTTATTTATTAAATGCAAATCAGACGATAAAAATGATCCTTGCTAGATGAAATTATAAACTCAGAAAATTCTACAGTCCGGTTTTCTATTTCTCATCAATATGCAGTTGAATTGATGGAAGCTGAGGCACTGGTTTTCGACCCAAAGTATATAAAAACTAGTAGGAAAGGAGAAACTTGACATTTCTTCTTTAAATTACTTCTTTTTCTGAAATGCATGATGTATTTAGAGTGTGTGATTTTGTGATGCCAGTCAGTGTTATGCCTTCTTCAGCACGATTTGCATAAGCTTTGACATTCAAGAGTAATATAGCCCTCTTAGAGTGATATTCATCCAATGTTTTCTTCTTGTATGTGTGTGAACAAGAGTTTGGGAGGATGACATTACTCAGAAATGAGCAATATATTAGTTATATAGATCACACCAAACCATTATCAATAAAAGCTCTGTAGATTGCATTGACATACATTATGCATATGCTACATGGTTTGTGTCGGAAAAAAACCCAGAAATTCAAAACTGTGATATAGGTTTATATCTAATGTTCTTAGGTTATAAAGCTAATTCTTGCATTTATAACGCTCTAAATTTCAAGTCCTGAAGAAGGTGCTATGTATCGTAGCGGAAAACTGTAAATCTCCCAGTTTAGGTTATCCAATCCTTTAATTTCTACCTCCTAGGATTGTGAGATAGCAGGCCCAAAAGTGCTCACTGGTGCTAAATAAATATCTAGCATATATGTTATGAGCTTTAGAAGAATACCAGAACTTAACAGCAAAAAACTGCCTTTGCATTTTGAACTAGCAAAAACTGTTACAAATGATATTTAGATATTTTTAGAGTCAGATTAGGTCTCCAAAAGAAGGCTGTGTATTTTTTTTTCCTTTTAAGTATGGAGCAGGTGAACAAAGGTGTGCAGTGGGATGCAAGAGAACGTTAATCATTTGCACGTACGTGGTAATGGAAAGGAAAGACAGCAGTAGGTGCCATATTCAAGAACCCTGGTAACAAGGTTTTAGATTATTTGATGAGTTTACTTTCATAAGAATCTGGAAAATGATGAAGAGAGGGTGTCTCATGTTATGCAGTCTGTTGCAATCAATTTCAACTACATATGCTTTAACAAAACTGGATTTTGAGGGAGATCTCTGAGTCAGAGTCAAGTAAAACTTCAGAAAATGAAGATGAACATTCTCAGAGTAGATCTCTGATTTGTGGTTCTGCTTTCCACCTTCATAGAATGTTTTTTCCCCCTTTTTGGTGATTAGCAAGCTCATTTTGTTTCTTTATCTTTTTTTTTTTTTAACTCCTAATGATCCTGCTCAACTCCTAAAGATGGTAGAGTAGGGATCTATAATAATTACATACCAGTGCTAGCCAGAAAAAGAGTTCTAACAGCTGGAGAATTAAAGACAAATTAAAGTGCTTCAATCATAAGAGTCACAATGATTCCTTGCTGGTATTTGTCGAAAGCATAAAATATTTTCACTGAGGCATTAGCACTAAATCAAAATGTGAATAACACCTCTAAAGTGGTATAATGCCAAGTTGTGTGGATTCTGTCATGTTTTCTGCTCACATGACAAGCTATGTAAAAGCAGACACTTCCACGTAGGTATTTTGTGCAGATGGTCCAGTGTTCATCATCACTACACAAAATCTGTTTTGATGTGGATTAGCAGGAATGTACTACCCCTAATTTTCAGCAGTTTTAGTGAGGTACCGAACAGAATACAGAAGGATGAAAAATAGATATGGAGGCAGAACTGGAAGCGCCTCAGAGCAGCTGTAATCCCTTTCAAGTGATTGAGTGGCACCCTTGATCGGCTTCTGTGCGGTAAAAATGAGTAATGCTTACTGACATACATCAGTAAGTTCCTTTCTTGTAAGAGTGGAGAATATGGTTTCCTTTTGTACTAGAAATTGTTTGTAAGTGTGGACAATAACTTAGTGTCTGTCTCTTTGTTGTGGCTGTGAGCAGCCCCGAAGTAAAGAGCTAGACGCTGTGCATTGAGTCTTTGTGAGTGTATGTAGTCCATAACAGCATACTGGGAATGGGATATGTATACATACAAATATACGGTGCCTTAAGTATGTAATGCCATGCATGTTATAATAAAAAAAGACATCCTTATCACATTGGCGTGCTCAACTCTCCAGGAGGCAGTGGAATACAAGATTTGTTAGGGAGGTTAATTACCCTGCTTGAAGCTGTTCAGGAACTCCTGTGGTCACTGCAGAGTGGAGGAGGTGTTATGGGATAGCATTGGGTGGGTAGCTTTGAAAACATTAATGAAGGAAGAGAAGTGATAAAGTTATTGATTAAAAACTCAAAAATATGAAAGAACTTTCTAGCAGGTCTTCCTGAAGACCAGGATCTTTGCAAATACTCAGAATAATGCATCTTTCTTTTGGGGAAAAAGTATCATTTTTATCTGAGGAAATAATTTAATTTTTTTTTTGTAAGATTGTATTACTCTATTACTTTCATCATAGGAGTGTTTGTTCTTCATGGTCCTCACTTCTTATAACTATGGAATACAAGACTCTTGGTATTGCTGAAGCACCAGTCTCTTCGCGGGAGCAACATCTCCCTGCAACTTTTCATGTTTTCTGATAATAACAATGACTCAATTAGAGACAATCCAGTGATCCCCAATCTAGATTGCGAGACACTTGTCCTTTTTCAATTACTTTCTCTATATTGAGAGAAATCGGATATTTACCGCAGGGCAGAGCGGTAGCATAGGGCCCTCAGCGACCTTCGCTAACTCCCAAGAAATGCCTGAACACTGTTACTGAGCAGCGGTTTGTTTGCAGATGGTTAATTAGGAACCTAACCGAATCTCTTTAGAAGGACAGATGCAAATTGATTAACATCCCTATCATCTACATGAGCAGCCATTATAAGAAACTCTCACAAGAAAAAATAAAGTGATATATCCAATTAACATCTTCAGCTTGCTCAGCACTTCACTGAGAATTAGGAAACTCTAATGATCAAAACTGGAGGAAAATGAGAGTTATATGAAGAGGGCTTTAATGTGGACATGAAAAATTGTTTTAAATATATAAAGAAAATGTGAAAGTAAAACTCAGTAATGTAAAGATCAAATGGATTAAATGTTAATCCCCCAAATTAAGTTTGTCATTATGTACATGTTCAGATACTTTCCATGACTGAAGGTTACACAAAGATAAACTGTTCCTTAAATGAAGAAAAATATTCATCTATATTTTAAGTTACATTACTTATAGGAAATTCATAGAAGTTTGAATAAGGACAAAACCAGTTGGAATGTGAAGGGCAAAGATTGCTTGAGCAAAGACTGTTAGCTGATAAACAGACCAAAAAAGATAGCGTTTGGAATTGCAAATTTCAACGCTAGGTGATTCTGCAAAAACAAGGACTTTACAACAATCAGAACTGGAAGTCATCCAGAAATGTCACAACAGGAGAATCGAGGACGAGGGAAGTGGAAAGAGTAGGAACCATTCTGGCAATTTATGATCTAAAGAGAACTAAAAGACATCTATGAAATTCCTAAATATATCGTTGGCTCTAGAACCCTTTAGTGCAGCACATTTCAATAGGCATTTTGGGAATTGGGAGCAACCACTCTGTTTGAGAAAGTTTTCAAGAGGATTTCTTTTTCAAGCTCTTCAAAGGTAGGGGTTTTTTTATGCTTTCATTTTTGTTTCAACACAACATTCCGGTGATTTCTGCTAGTACAATTAGAATTAATGACGTATGCTCACGTGTGCAGTACATCAGCGTGTGTCTATAAATGCATACTTTTTGGTTTTTACGTTGATTCTCCTCTCAATGTAGAATACAGCAAGGAAGAGCTAAGAAGAAAATAAAAACCAGCCAACCAAGCCCTTAGAAAAGCGAAGTTGCTGCACATAAAGGGGAATGGGTTTGACTAGGGGGCAGGTAGTGAAGGTCGTCCTAAGTCAAAGTAGCTGTAAGTGGCAACATGCTCAGCTAAGCCGGGAAGTAGGAGGCAGTCAGATTTGTTGCTAGGTCCTGTAATCCCTTGAGGGCCCTTATCCAGAGGACCTGGCATGCTTTGGCTCAGCTATCTAGTTATCTACATCTGTTTACAACTTTTCTTCTGTGGAGAAACCGTGAACTACTTCAAAGACGTACAAAACCTGTTAAGATGTTCTCAGCACTCTGCACGGGTAACTGCCGTTTAAGAGGTAGCTTATGTGTTCTCTGCACCTTTAACCTTCATTTAACTACGGCGCTTTCCTTTCTAGATGTTGGTCCATCAAGACAGGTGCTGTGCCCTAATTGCATTCTTAGTATTCAACCCCACACAATCACTTCTGAATTGTAAACCTGTCTTCATAAAACATGCCTGCAAGTACTCTTGCTTTGTCAGTGATGTCTTTCTGGAATATCCCTTGCCACGTATTTTTCATACTTAAATTTTGTCATAGATTTATTATAATTTTTATCAATAACATAGTAATTAAAATATATTCATATATAATATTAAACACTACTCAATATATTAAAATATATTAATTCTTATTAATGATAATAATTTATTCTCATTGTCACTATCTTCATCATAATGTTGCAGGCTGAAAAATCACCGTAACTAAATTCTTTGTAAATTTGTACTCTTTTGCTTAATACTTCCCTTACTGTGGCAGTGTTGCGTGTTAAAATAAATACAAGTGGCATGTGTAATTCCATATTTCTGTATATTCTTATGGAAATCTAATTGTGCTCTGATTGTATCACTGCATTTTAAACTAGATTTGTTTTACAATAATGAATAAGGAATAAGCAACATTATCTGAGTCAAGGCCAAGTTTTAAATTGAATTGTAAGCCTTGAATAGAAATGGTATTAGGGGAAAATGTTAGTTGTCGTACGTCTCAAAGATAGCTGAGAAGTTTCTGAAAGACTTGGCCAAAATTGTCCTGTTTGAATAGAAACACGTTATAGAGACTTAAAGGAGATTAGGAGACAAGACAATAAATTGAGAATGAAAAAAAAACTTCGGGATTTTAATTATAATGATCGGAAGTTGTTACCATACCCATCTCGAGAGGGCTATAGTTAGAAATTTTAGTAACATTTTATCCTTTGTAAGGATTTTTCTGTAAAAGGAGACAGAAATACCTCAGAGAAGGAATATTTCCAATATCCACATGATATAATAAAATTCCTCCCGATTTTCTTGCTTAGCCTGTTTTCATTTACAAGTAATTTACAAGTAATAACACGCCAGTTCTCACCTGTTTGCTTCAAATAGAATTTGTTGTCTATGGGTAGTGGGTAGTTTAGTTACAGCAAGAGAAAGAGGTGGTTCAAATACCATTCAGAGGTTGAGCTGAGGGGACTTTACTTACCCTTTTCTCTGACACGAGCTGTTGTGTTCCTGATTCACCTGGCAGGGACGTGACCTGCTCCAGCCCTGGGCATGTGCCCAGGGTCAGGGGTTTTGCGCTGGTGGATTCCCAGTGGCTTCACTGGAACCAGGCTTCAAATGTTTTAATTCTCTTCTAGCCTCATTTAACAAATAAAGCAACAAGTCTGAAACTTCTGGTTTATGGTATGACAAGAAAGATGCTTTCTGAGCAACGCACTCTTCAAGTCTACTAAGAGTGAAGAATGGTTTAATTGCTGAAGAGGCTGGGGCTGGCATTTAGTAACTACCGCTGGTTTTGTGCTGCTGATCTAACCACAGGAATTAGCAGTGGGTTCCTGTTATTCACTGTTGCCGAACAGGGGAAGACTGATTTGAGTGGCTGCCCGCAGGAGGGGGGAAATGAAGCAGACGGGCCCTCCGTGCTGAATGACTACAGTGTGTGTCATTTTATGGATGGCTGATATTGTGATACACTATCTTTTAGGACCTATAGAAATCCTGTCTTGTAGTTACTATTGAAAGCAAATCACCGGAAAGAAAATATACACGGTTGATAACTTACCGTGGGACGCAGCGTAATGCTGTGGGCTGTAGTTACAGCGCCAGCTAATAAAGAAGTGTTTGTTTGGAATATTTTACAAAGCTTGGTTTCTATAGTAACGATCATCAAGAATACTTTTCAGCTTCAGAAATAACATCTGCTTGATGACTGGTCTCAAATCGAAAGCCTTGTTTAAGTAAATAAGATCCTACTCCTCCTGCTTATTGTGTTAATCAGGGGCATTTTGATATGGGGTATTTATTTCCATGGAAGGAGCACCCCAAGACTGGGAAAAGTATTGGGAAGGAGTGGGAAAAGGGAAGAGAAATCATAAAACGAAGGTGAAATGCAAGGTTTATCTTGTTAGCCTAATAGTAGTCCATGCTAAAATAAATTAGAGTTTACGCATAGTACAAAAGTAAATGTGTTAAGAGCATTCTGTTGACTGAGTTACAGGACAAACATTCTTCTGTTTTACTCTTGGCAGTGGATTAAACATCATGCATAAAATGAAGGGAAGCGAAATCATTTGGTTAGGTATGAAAAATATATGAGGTGGAGTACAAAGCTTCATGGAATGCAAGGACTTGAAGACAACTTCAGTGAAAAGTTCACAAATCTGTGAATTTTCAAGGAAACTCTCCAAAAAGATGGTCAGTCTGCTGGGAAAATGGTGAAACTGTTAGAGAATAAATGTTCCAAGCATCATTGCTGCTGCTAAATTTTAGAATGTAAAATTTAAAGTGAGAACATTTCCCGAAGCAAATTAATAAGCTTTTCTGTACTTTCATGCAATAAGAAATGGGGACCATAGAATTCAATGTGAATCATAGTGACTGTGTAGCACCTTAGTGAAGAAACCAAGAAAAATATGAAATATGAATATTAAATATTGAGAAACTCCTGCTCAACCCTAGTGAAACGCACATGGGACAGAAGTGTAAACTGAGCTGGACTATGTTTCCGTACTGTTCATTTTCTGTTACCAGCGCTCAGCAGGGTAGGCAGGCTTGGAGTACGGTGCTTTCTCAAAAAATAAGACTTACTTTCCATGTAAGTGGAATAAGGAAGTGGGATTCAGCCAATCCAAGATCAGCCAATATTTTATACAGAAGATCTTTACTGGTTTAGTAAAAAATGATGCAGGTTTTGCAATATTTTAAAGGACCAGTCTTTTTCCTGTTTTGATAAATTAAAAAAAGAATCTGCCTTTTTAAAGAAAAAATTATTCTGCCAGTTATGCTAAGCCAACATGGGTAACATGCATAAATAATTTCATTCATGGGAATAATCCTGTTTGCTTTACTGCCACAGTTTCTCCAAGCACTAATTCTCGTGTGTCTAATTATTTGTCAGATTAAATCCTCGTGAGTTTCATTTCTTATGCGTTTTCAGTGAAGCTCCTAATACATTTTTGACCATTCTAAGTACTAACCGTCTTGATAGGGAGCATCTTGGAAAGGAACGCTAAGTCATAATACTTGAGTCTGAGTTTATTTTCATAATTTTTCAAGGAGACCATTAAGAAATTAATAATATAGTGTCAGATTGGCAGTTGGTAAAAGTCAGCGTAGTTCTGCTGTTACTGGAGTGTTGTGCTGATTTAAGCAGCTAAGGATTATCTCGTAGATAGAGATTTGAATTAATTAATAAGATTCAAGTGAGAAGCTGTACCCAATTATGCTTTCAAATTGGTGAATGGGCAGAGTAGGTGGCAGAGGTCCTCAGGAGAGGAAAGTGAGAGACGTGTCTTGCAACACCTTTAAAAGGTCTGGTTTGTGCTTTCCCACGCCTGCCAGCCCGCCCTCTCCCTTCCCACCTCGCTGCAGCAACTACTGCCAAAACTGCCAGTCCGTTTAACACCTGCTGCTGCTACTGCTGTAGAATAGAGCAAAACTGGGTTCCCTTTTTTGGCCATCACATACTTTTTCCTCGGGATAGAGGTCTTTTGTGGTTATTTGCTGCTGCTGGAGCAGCTATGAACTGACCCACGATATCCACACGCAGTCACTAGGCTGGAAACGTCTGTAGGTTCACAAATCTTAAACAGGGATAACTTGTTTCAGGGTGTTTTCAGCTACGGTGTACACAAATTACAGCTTTCCTCAAACCACGGCAAGGACAATCAAAATCAAAGCTAGGTCATGCTTTCAGATGTTTGGTTTGTGGCCTCCCTACATTCAGTAGGCTTTGATCTGTGTAAGTTGTCATGATAGAAAGTAATTTGTTATTCCGGCGCCATTAGCATTTTTTGCTGCATTAAGAATATTGCCAAGTTTGCACTTTAATCCCTTCTGCTGACAGCTAGTTTTCACAATGTGTCTTGATTTAGTTCTCTCTTTTATTATTATGATTCCAGGTATAAATGTTTTAATTTATCATTCACTGGGAATTCTGCATGTGGCTGGGAGATTGCAAAAGAACTTTAGAAGGTATTGCTGAAGAAAAGTTCACTAGAAGTGTATTTTGGATGACATACGGTGTACTATATTTTTTTTCCATTTTTGCAAGAAAAGCAAAATACAGTATAATAATTTCAGGACATTTGCCTTTCTTAGCCCTCAGGTCTGGCATAGATCTTTTAAATAATGATCAAACCTCATATTTGATGATTCTAGGACGCTGCACAGCTACAGGAATGAGATCTTTGTGGTCACGAAAGACACCGGTTAGTCAGAACTTTGGACTTCTGCTCGACATTCATTGTTGCAATGACAGATTGGAATTTTATGATCCACCTCAACCAAAAAAACAACCCAAGTTTATCCACCTCATGGATATTTTGGAAATCTATAGCTGGCTCAGTTTGCATGCCCCTGGCAAAAGTAACGTCTACTGTGCTCATCCTTAGCGCAGCTTTCCCTGCCTGTCGCTGTAGCCGCCCGTGCTGGCCTGCAAGTTAGGTGGAATTTAACCTGGCTTTAGTACTTCATCTCTCCTGCCCTGAAAAGGCAGTAGTGACACTGGAGGGACCATGTAAATGACCCCACTCTGGTATATGGGAGCGATAATCTAGTCTTACATAATCAGCCGAAGCTCAAGCAGTGGTGGACTCAGTAATATATCACCAGAGAAATGTGAGTTTTTGTACACAAGAGCATCTAAAGTTGAATAGTGGAGGAATAAGAGAATTCTCCATTTCTTATTTCTGCTCCTTGGAGATCCAACAGATATACCCATCTGGGAGACGAATGCCCATTAGCATCACTTCACTGCACCGCGCCACTGTGACTTACAGCATTTGAAGTGGCAGTAAAGAAGAATTTACAGGAAAGTGTCTGGGCGTGTGTGGTGCGTGGTATATGCCACAGACATAGGGTCTCAGGTGCTTTTCCCAACAGGATCTAGCTAGCTGCTGCCAAGATAAATTTCTCTTCACAGACTGGACGCTAGCGTTGCCAGCGTTTAATCAGACTCGTAGAGCTTAATCGGGAAATGTTCTGGAGGCTCTTGGGGATACCTCTGGCAGGAATCCAGTACAACTACTACACACACCATCCGCTGTAAGTTATGTTCAATATTTCCAGATTAACCTGAAATTACTGTTATTAATGGTTGAGATGGAAAAGTAAGGCAAAAACAAGTTTATTTACCAGCATGAAGAGATAGGAAACTGCATACATGGACACACAGAAAAAGGAATGTGACGTGCCTCGCAGCTACCTGGTATTTTTATTTAACTTCAATGTCTTGTGTTTTGTTCAGCCACTTGTGAAAGTCAAGAAAACTGCAGGGTGCTTCACAGAGGTGTCACCGTGCAGAAAAAGCAACCCCTAGGCAGTAGGATGAAAGCGGAATAGAAAACCTGACTTGGAGTTCTTGCTGGAAACCCCATTGAAAATAGATGTGTCTGCAGGTGTTTCTCATGGCTTTGTCTTAATAAATCAATTTTAATCAGAATGTCATTTCATAACTCTCTTGGTAATGAAATGCTATATGACATAGTATTAGGATTTGAAACAAAGTCTCTTACTAGATTAACTGGATAACTGCACATAAATGTAGTTCTTATAATAAAAATATGGCTCTTCTGAGCATAAACACATTCAGATTAACACACAAATTTAACATCAGTACACAACCTTTGATAACTTAACAGCCACATTCTACTCAGAAAACAGTGCGAAAAAAGAATGCAGCCTATCACCGCAAGTTGATATGAGATAGGGAGGTAAGACAATAAATTGAAAGATAACAATGTGTGTTGCTCACTGAGACCGTAATCACAGCTTGGTAATCATAATGTATTTTTATTGTTAAGTCTCAGTTTTTCTTGTGGAAAAAAAACCCACAATGTATTTTAAGACTTCCATGGCTATTTTGAAACAAAGATTTTAATGGAGAATTATATTCTGCTAGCACAATGGGGCAAAATTACTGTGGAAAGATAATTCACTGTTAAAAATATCTCTAATAAGAAATGTTAGTGAAATTTTGGTGAAGTTGCATTATATTATCAATAAGCCTCTTGGCTCTGTTAGACTCTATAGAAATTTTCAGGGAAAACTGGATCATTCTGAAGGTCAAGTAGGATCGGTAGAGTCCTCCCAGTAAATCAGTGCTGGATGGATGACTCAGTCATGAAAGCAAGGCAATTACCTCAAGTCACTTTCAGTAGAGGTGGAAGAGTTTTAAGGTACACCAAGATGTTCTCCAGCTTTTACTGTTGTAGGTAAAGTGGTTTTGTATCTTGCACAGGTTAACGGGACCTCATAAAGTAGAGTTAGAAATCTCTGGAAAAATCCTCGGGCAAAAGAAAGTGCAGTGTAGAAGCCCGAAGTGTTGAGGACACTCACGCTCTGGGCCATTCTTGTAGGTTTAAATGAGGTAAAGCTTTCCACTCACTAACTGCACGAGAGAAACTTTACAGGATGGATTAATTGAAAATCTTTAGTGGATGCTTAAAATTTCAGTAAAACCCTAGAGTCATATGAAGAACTATGCCAGCCACAAAGCGACGCTCAGAACTCCAGCCTTGCTTATTTATTCTGTTGCGGTATTTCCTCCAGTATATTTCTCCTGGCACACAAATTATGTTTGGTGAAAGCTTTTTTATTTTTTGCCTTTTTTTTTCCCCCCTTTTGCACTGTCATTAATATAAATCTGTGGAGACAGTTGTCAAAACTTTTGGGTTGGTTGGAAGCTCATATTAAGAAGTATGTTAATGAACATTTGCTAAGATATACCAAACATTTAGAATAGTGATGCAGTTTAACGCTAATAGTCTATGAAAAAAGCAGTACTGATTACAGTCCTTGTTTCTGTCCGAGCCATTGCCTTAGTTTGAGCACTCTAGAAGAAGTGCCAGGTTCTCCTTCGAGCAGGAGTGGGTGCGGTTGGAGTTGTGGCCTTCTGCTGGGAGGCCACTGCTTTGACAGCACCCACTGCTTCTTCATTCCTCTGATGTTACTGTTGGTTTTGATTCTCTTGGCCAATGACCGTGGAGAACGCCGGGTAGGGATATGGTGCAGGTTGGCTACAGGTGAGAGTCTTCCATCTCATTCTGTTGGCAGGATAGCTGTGCTTAGGCTCATTGGGAGACTCTCCAGGAAAAATGGCCAAAGAAACCACCAAGAAATGATATCAATGGAATTCTGTAAATTTGAGAGAGTGAATTTTCTTTTCCTCCTTAGCACTGCTGAAGTCTTCCTTTACTGCACTGAAAATGTTGAGAGCGATTGTAGCATTTTACTCTGCTTCTTTAATGATAGGCCGGAGTATTTCACCTCAAATAAACATTTAGTAAAAGCAGAATAGGAGAACCAGGAAAAATTCTCCTTCTGTGACGAACGCAGCACCATCGCCTTCAACAGTGTTTTAAAGGGAAGTAGCTACAACTGTATTGTAAAGCCTCATTGTTTTAGAAAACAGCTGTATGAGTATCCAGGGAAGCTGCAGCCATGCCATTGAGTCCAGAGTGGGAAATAAAACAGACCACGATGGGCCTGAGCAGAGAGCTTCAGCTTTTGGGAAATTTTTAATATTGAAATGAAGATTAACAGGGTTTTGAGGTTTTTCAGTTTGCACGTAGGTATCTGAGTTTGACCATAAACCCAACTTAGGTGCTCGAGTGCTTTTCTGACTCTGAGATTTTCTTGTCACAGATAAATCAAGAAAACCAGAAAATAGTCAAAGTATTCAGGAAAGGAACCTGAAGCGAAGAGAAATGAAGAAATGAATATAGCAGCAATGTAGATTTTACGTTTCCTCCTTTTCTCCATTCCTTACTTCTCAGGGGACAGTCTTGTTTCTTGTTTTCTTTTACCCCTCTGAAATCTTGCACATTAAACTCCAGAAAAGTGGATGTTTACATTCTGAGCCAGGTACTAATCCTGTCACAACAGCCGTTTTGATTGTTTATTTGCCAAGTCATCAAGTTTAGTTTACGTGAAATTCACCAGATTAATTCTGTTTTAATAATATGATTAAAAATTAAGTTTAAGTCGGCATCATTTATTACTGAAATAAAAATTATAAGCTGAGCTGTTTTTTTAAGAAGCAGAGAAGTTGCTTTATTTATAATGAATTCTTGTAAGCAGTACTAAGACCACTTGAGTTAGGAAACATTACAGTGATTAATGCATAGTTGTTTTCATCTTAATACTTGATTTATATATCAGATCTGTATTTGTGCACACTGTCAAACTTTATTCTGTTCTTGTCAAAATACTTATTACTGCTGACAGGTGTAACATGCTCACATTAATCCTTAATTCCTTGATTCAATTTTCTAATTGCTTTTTTGGCATGAGTTTGGAGCCATTTAGTCTTACGTGATCTATTTGTCTTAGGGTATAATAATGCACTTTTAAAAATTGCATGCCCCTGACTTAGAACGCTGAGCAGAAAATACATAGACATTATTACTTAGTACTGAAAATCCGAAGTTTTACAGCACTTCTGTGAGACACCACTTCTTGGAATACAGATAAGGCCAAAACGCTTTATGCTTTTCATCTTCCCGTATTCACAGTATTATCTGTTTTCATTGATAGATGCTAATCAATGCTAAAGTTTCAGTGCATTTCCCCCAAAGAAATTTTGAACCCTTGCAGACCATCAATGAACATCCCTTTAGTCATCGTTGTGTACCCCTGCACTCCTCTTCATGCTGCTGCCTTCTGTTGCCCATTCTGCCCTCCAAGAGTGACAGAATATGCTTGCCACCTGCTTCTTATTCTGGAGTCTTAAAGATGCTCTTTTCACAGAATCACAGAATCACCAGGTTGGAAAGGACCCATTGGATCATCGAGTCCAACCATTCCTAACACTCCCTAAACCATGTCCCTCAGCACTTCATCAACCCGTTCCTTAAACACCTCCAGGGAAGGTGACTCGACCCCCTCCCTGGGCAGCTGTTCCAGTGCCCGATGACTCTTACTGTGAAGAATTTTTTTCTGATATCCAACCTGAACCTCCCCTGGCGGAGCTTCAGGCCATTCCCTCTAGTCCTGTCCCCTGTCACTTGGGAGGAGAGCCCAGCTCCCTCCTCTCCACAACCTCCTTTCAGGTAGTTGTAGAGAGTAATAAGGTCTCCCCTCAATCTCCTCTCAGCCAAATAACACAGTGCAAGATTTGCTGTGTTTTTCAATACCAAAATAACAAAATAAACCTGGTTTGTTACTTTCTTGTCATTGTAAAACAGATGTGCTAAATTACTTAGGCAGAAATATTTTTAATACAGGTGTGAATACGATGACATTTGTTTTTATGCCAGGAACAGCAGTATTAGCATGTCCGTTGTATAGGAAAAAAAAAACAAACCAGACAAAATTGATTTTCTATAGCAACAGATCAAGGGTGAGCAAAGAATCTTCCCAAAGCTTAATAATTCCTCACAAACTCACCGAGGCAGCTGGACTTTGGCTGGGTCTTTGCAGGTATTTTAGAAAAAAAAAAAATCATAGAGTCATTGAGGATGGGAAAGACCTCTAAGATCAAGTCCAGCCATCAGCCCGACCCCATTGTTCCTACTAAACCACGTCTCAAAGTGCCACATCCACACGTTTTTTTGAACCTGAGGGGATGGCACCTCCACTATTTCCCTGAGCAGCCTGTTCCAATGCTTCTCCACTCTTTTGATAATTTTTTACTAATATCCAATCTAAATCTCCCCTGGTGCAACTTTAGGCTATTTCTTGTCACCCGATCCCTTGCTACTTGGGAGAAGAGCTCAGCACCCACCTCGCTACAACCTCCTTTCAGGGAGCTGTGGAGAGTGATGAGATCTCCCCTCAGCCTCCTCTTCTCCAGGCTAAACAACCCCAGGTCCCTCAGCCGCTCCTCCTAACACTTGTTCTCCAACCCCTTCCCCAGCTTTGTTGCCCTCCTCTGGACACGCTCCAGCCCCTCAATGTCCTTTTTATAGTGAGGGTCCCAAAACTGAACGCAGTATTTGAAGTGCATCCTCACCGGCACCGAGTGCAGGGGTGCAAATCTGAAGAATGGAGAACTTTTCTCCGATAAAAATCTAGGACCCCAGGAAGATGACTTCTGACACTTGTTTTCTGTGAATAAATTTATGACTACACATTTAAATTTGGGGTAAAACCTTATCTTTTTTTTTCTTTTATGCTCTGATTTATTGCCTTCGCTCTCCACGTATTTCTTCTTTCTATATCCACTGACATACTCTCCTCACTATCAACGATAATATATGTTCCTTCACCCTTTTATTTCTTCCTGGTTTCTGTCCCTTTCCGTTTCAACTTCCCAACTGACATACCTCTTTCTCTCTGTCATAGTCTGCGGAGGAAAAGGAATAGAAGAGTAAAAGGTTATTTAATAAGGAAGTGTTTGGTTATTCTGTTTTCCACTGATAAAGTTTTATTAACTCTGTGATTGTCGTTTGTGCTTCATGGTAACAACGTAAGTCACTTTCTGTACGGGGAAGGGGGGTAAGATAATTCAAGCAAGTAAATCATGGTATCTAAGTGCTTTGGGCAAACAAACATGTGCCTTATCTCTTCCAAAAAACCCGTGGAAAATGCATGATAAATGGCACATTTCAGAGAGCATGTTATGTTGCTGTGAAAGAACTTTGATTCATGGTTATGTATTTATCTTTAAACAACTGACAGACCTTAGGGTATCTAAATTATTATCATTTGCTCTATGCTTCCATGGGGTTTTTTTGCTGGTGAATCTGAATGATGTGAGGCAAGATAAGGCGTCTGCTTTTTCAGACCTAACATTCTATAAGGAGCAAATAACCAGCACAAATACAAGACTCCTTCTGTATTTAATTTTTGAATGAAGTCTTCTAAAAAAATATTTATAGGGAATAATTTTCTTCAATTTTATTTTAAAAGCATTAGTATAAACCTCAGACAGAAAGGGATAGGGCCTGTTAATGAAAGGTTTTATGTTACAAAGCAGTAGAAAATATCTTCCTTTTTATTTATTATAAAGTAATTATTCGCCAGATTAAAAAGATACAATGGTATATGTGTTCCTTTCAGTTGTGTGGCTGCATAAACCGTTTTCTGAATTATATTTTGAAATGAAGATTTCATCTTGCCTGCTTTTTGCAAATAGAAAGGAATCATGTTATTTGATTTGCTGTTGTGACAAATTAGGAAAGATGACTTAAATGCTCTGTTGCTTCCATTAATAATACCGACTACTTTAATTGTAAATGCTGTATTAGGATTCAGATGCTGTTTTTCTGGCATAGAGTCAAAGGTGGTCAATGATATCCCATGCAAAGGTATTTGTTTGTAAAATCTATTTATCTGTTTGTCATATTAGTCCATGCATGGGAGTCACTGATAAACCGCCTCTGCAGTTTATGGCACCCGGTCTGTTCCATTCACAGTTCCTGCTGCAGGAACGTTCCTAGAGCTGGAAAATTGATTTTGCACAGAAGATAAAGGAGCAGGGCCAGTGCTGGGGGAGGTAGGAAGCGCATGATGGAAGTGAGATGAACTTGGCTATCATGGGGCTGCATCCCTCTCTGGTTGGTTGAGGAAGAGACATAGAGGTAGAAGGGCACTGGCAGAGGCTGCCCAGGGAGGTGGTAGAGTCCCCATCCCTGGAGGGGTTTAAAAGACAGGTAGACGAGGTGCTCAGGGTCGTGGTGTAGTGAAAGATAGGAATGATTGGGCTTGATGATCTACAAGGTCTTTTCCAACCTTGTGATTGTATGATTCGGTAAATGTTGGAGAGAAGGGGCATGTGTATAGGTCCAACAGGAGTGATAGTGTGTGACAGTTGGGAAGCCTTAGGTTTTGACAACTGGAAGTGCAACAGATAGGAGTGAATGAAAGTGTAATAGTGGGAGAAGTAAGCAGAGAGATCCAAGGTAGACTACCATCAGTCTTTGTATGTTATGTTTATATTATATTATATTATATTATAATATATTATATTATTCAATGCCTCCGTTTGATTAATTTAAGCCACCTAGGGCACAGACTGGCTGCTAGTCTGAATGATCCCATCAAGACTCTTTTCTATATGAAATATTATGATCAGAAGAATTACCATTATTTTTGCATGGCTACTGTTACATTGCCCTTCAACATGTGTAAGTCACGGAAAATTTTCCCATAAATAAGAAAATTTTCCCATACCTTTCTTTTTCAACAGTCCACTCATAATACTTTTGTGAATGTGCAATCAATGCTGCTAATATTCTTAAGGTTCTCATTCTGTTCTCCCCCTTTTCTGCATTGCTTTCAGGATAGAATCATACTGTCTAACAATGTCTGTCTAAATGTTTTGCTGATAATAGATCTATGGAAGTCAACAGATATATCCCAGCTTACACTAGTTCAGAATCTTTTCTCTTCATCTGTTCCTTTGCCCTACACTGAGCTAATACGTTACAAAAAAGATGTTATTAAATGCTACAAATCCAGTGCACTGAGTTTAGAATATTTAATCCTATCACCTCAACAAAATCTACAGAAATCCTTTTCAAATATGACCATAAAGTAAAAAAATAAGTATATTTACCTATTGTTCAATTTATTGCTGTGTTCCCTGTTTCCTTATCTTCACTGAGCAGTAATAAATGTTGGTTACTTGGAGGTAGAAAAATAGAAAATCATAATTGCTGTACATGATGGAAACGCCTCTGTTTTCTCTATATCTAGTACTTTGTAGTGTATTAAGCTTGGCTAAACTATCATTTTTCTTAGTCTGCTTTTATCAGTTGACATTTATATATGCATTGCATTTCGCTATGTAAATGGAAAGTTTTATGGCTTTGAATTTTGAATCAAAACATCAAATTTGTATTTTGCCTTGGAACATGACAGACATTCTGAAAATTTACAAACAACAAAAGAGAAACAAATGCTTATGCTAATTTTGACCTAATGTTTTTAGAAATATCTTCAGTGCTTGACGAAACATTTAAGCTCTCCAAAGTGAAATGCCTATCTCTTAGTGAGCACAAAATATGGAAACATGTATATACAGGAACACTGTGAATTGTGACATTAGAAACTTGTTCTTCTATGGCTTTGTTGGATGCTCTGCTTTTTTCCAGCTCCAAGTGTCCTCAGTCTTGGTAACTTGAAAACAGCGTGGCAGCAAATCGTTTAGTCGAAAGCTAGATGCAAATTAAAAGATCTGTGAGGTCCAACACAAAAAAAAGATGAGAGACTGTGCCGTTGACTTTTCTTACTTAACAAATTAAGAAAATTAACTACAGTCACCTTCAAAATAGTTCCCTTCTGAGTTGACACACAGCTGCATATGATGCTGCCTATGTTCAAAGCAATTCTGGACATCGTTTTCTGAAAGGCTGTTGAGAATCATCATCTTTTTTGTTTTCACATCTTCTAATGACAGAAAATGGGTTCCTTTGAGCACGGACTTGGATCTTTGGGAATAGGCAGAAATAGTAGGGTGCTAGGTCTGGGAATAGGGTGGGTGCTCAAGAACAGTGATGCTGTTGTTACCTAAAAACTGCTTCACAGATAAAATATTGTGGGTTGGTACATTGTCTTGATGTTAACTTGCTCTTCACTCTTGCACAATGACATTTTCCAACTGATGGTAAGAAAATGTCTATTTTTGGACACGTGTCCACTTGCAGAGAGTGAAGTGCTCGAGCTGAGCCATGTCTCACTGTGACAGGTTAGCATATGTTCTATAACCATCTCTTTGTCTCTTCCTTCCCACTCTTGATTCCCGAACTATAGGCTTTTTTTTGTGTGTGTGTTGGACCTTGTATATAGTTAATAAAAGATAAATGCTTGGTAACAACAGGTACCTCCTGCCAGCAGAACCGTTCTTACCATAGCTTTATGTAAGACAAAGTAAGAGGATGAGTGCACAGGAGGCGTTTTCTGAGAGTTTCTATGTTTATTTAAATGTAGAAACGCTACACCTGTTGTCTGAGTATACAGAAAAATTCAGGATGGTCCTATCTCAAAGAAATAATTTGCTTATTAGGACAGATGGAGAAGGGAGACCTACAGGTCTGTGAAACTCAAGAGGAATTGGCTATCTTTATGTATCTGTATATACTATTGATTTGCTCTCATTTTATGGTTTTGGCTTTGGGAGGGCAAGGTAATGGATGCTGTTGAAGCACTGTCCTTTCTCATGGGTACTTCTTGTTAGAATAGGGGACATTCTGGTATTTAAGATACCATTGTGTATATCGACAGGTTTTGCCTTTTTTTTTTTTTTTTTGATCTTTTGGAAATTCATATCACTAAATTTAGTCCGCTCTAAAAGAAAAACTATAATTTTGTTGCCTTTATGATAACTTCATTTGTTCTGTTTGGTTAGATGTGTGGTGTGGGCTGTTAAAGCCCATTTTTCAGTCAATTCTCAGGGATAGGACAATCAAAAAATGCAAAGAACTAATTAGGAAAAAATGTCTTTCTACTGTTACAGCAAACCTTAAAATAAATTATTGATGTACAAGTAAAAATGTAAAGGAACTCTCAGACATTACATAGGTATATTCCTTTTGCAGGGTGCTCCTAAGCCAATTGCCATCGAGCCATGTTCAGGAAACAGAGCCGCAGTCCTTACGGTATTTTTATGTCTGCCCAGAGGATCATCAGGAGTCCCACCTCCTGGTCAGTCAGGTAAGTCTTGTGTTGGTGAGCATCGTGTCTGTCCTCGTGCAGTGCAGTGTACTTGGACAAATGTACCCACACAGATCCAAAATAATGGCACAGCACACGAATACAAGAAAATACACAGTCAAGCTGATGTTAAGTTTAATGAGGAATTTTTGTTTGGAATTTCACAGAATTACAGAATGATCAGGGTTGGAAGGGCCCTCTGCAGCTCGTGCAGTCCAAGCCCTCTCCTAAAGCGAGGTCAACTGGAGCAGGTGGCACAGGAATGTGTGCAGGCAGGTTTGAATACCTCCAAAGAAGGAGATTCCACAGCCACCCTGGCCAACCCTGTTCCAGGGCTCTGCCATCCTCACAGGAAAGAAGTTTTTCCTGGTGTTCAGGTGGAACTTTCTGTGTTCCAGTTTGTGCCCATTACCCCTTGCTATGTCACTGGGCACCATTGAGAAGAGTCCGGCCCCATCATCTTGACACCTGTCCGTTAAATATTTATAAGCATTGATGAGGTCCCCTCTCACTCTTCTCCAGGCTAAAACAGATATCTCAATCTCTCCTCGTAAGAGAGATGCTCCAGTGCCCTTAGTCATCTTTGTGGCCTCTGCTGGACTCTCCAGTAGCTCCTTGTCTTTCTGGAGCTGGGGAGCCCAGAACTGGACACAGGACTCCAGATGGAGCCTCACTAGGGCAGAGTAGATGGGGAGGAGAACTCCCTCAGCCTTCTGGTCACATTTTTTTTTAATGCACCCCAGGATACCATTGGCCTTCTTGGCCATGAGGGCACGTTGCTGGTTCGTAGTCCGATTGTTTTCCACCAGGATTTCCAGGTGGGACCTCTAACCTGTCCTGGTGCACAGGGTTATTCCTCCCTAGGAATATGTAGTATTTTTTATGTCATATCCCAAATAAAAAACCCAGTCATCAAACTATGCTGGTGGACAACGGTGTATCTCATTAGCATTTCCTGAAATAATGTGTGTTCATGCCAACATTCTTCAGCCTAGTCTTGTAGGGAAAAAGAATGGAGACGCTTCTAAAGTTTTGGTTCAAGTTGCTGTAAATGAGTCTTCATTTACATAGTTGGTATTTTCAATTCATTTTTATGTTTAGACAACTAACCTCTAGTTAAGTTCCTTTTCACCACGAATACTTATGTTGTGCTGTTCAGGACTCAATTGAAATATTAGCTTTTTCCCAGAATGCCTATTGGATGAAACCTGGGATTGTATGAGTGGACATGTCTACTTCATTTGGAAGGTGTTCACTTGGGAAATGATCCCTGCTCATTTTAAAGAAGCATTTGTGCTGTCTGGAAGCACTTCTGGTAATTTACCTTATCTGATCGATGCTAAATAGCCATTTTTATAAAATGCTTCCTTAAAAGGAGGTACCTAAATACACTTTTTAATCATTTATATAATTACCTGCAGTGATATGATGCAAAATGGTTGTGACAACAAAGTTGAGACAGTAATGTGACGCCTCCCAGATGATCAGTTTACTATTTCAGGATTCACTGGAGCTGTTGCCCAAATGAACACCTTTGTAATGAGCAGGAAGCTGCATGGTATGTGCCCAAAATACTCCTATAATCCAGGAAATATGCTTTAAGGCTAACTTTTGTTATTAAAAGCCAAAAAGATATCCTTTTAACCTTCAAAAATCCATTTAAGAGATTAAAAAGTATTGAGTAATGATGATGGGGGCAAAGTCAGTTGACTTATGTTGGTAATAAGCTCAGATGAGTGTTCTTTCTTCTCCCTTTGGCCCAATGACTGCCTGTTATTTATTTGGGGATTTTAGTTCATTTTTTGAGGGGGAGGGAAGTTATACGGTTTTTTTTTTCCTCCCCCTGCTGAGTCCTGAGGTGTCAACTCAGTTCTTAAAATGCTGTTTATCGCATGGAATATAATTTCTGGAAGTGCTCTGGAAATAAAAGTGTTGCTGATGCTTTGATGTTTCATCAAATACATTTCCTGGAAGAAGTATATAAGTGCTCTGAAGAGAGCAATGAAGGAGAAAGGATGTTTCACGTATTCCCTGTTCATGTCTTAAGGAAATGAAAAAGAAACTAAGGTGTTTATAGTCATACAACAAAGAAAAGCATTATGAAAGGAAATTAAAAGTAATTGTTTAAATTGGAGCTTATTTTTTCTGTTGTTTTCAAATTTACCTATGATGTGGGTTTTGGCAGTAAAAATGTATTTATCTAGTTTCTTCATAATCAGCTTCTATTTACTATATAAAAGTTTTCTTAAAGTAATTGCTGTTCTTTGCTGTGTGTAAAACATGGATGGAATAGACTTTTTGAACGAGGAGCTGGGTTCAACCACCCAGCAGATGTGTTATTTTGAATGCTTCTCAATCTATGAAGGCATACACCTCTTTTTTGTAAGTTTTATGTCCTGCTGTTCTCTTCCATCCTCTTATTACTATGCCTTCCATTGGCTTTGCGGGCTTATTTCAGGTGCTGTTCTTCCTTTTGTTATTATGGTATTTGTCAGCCATTTGGTATTTAAATATACCTAAAATTTTTAGTCTCGCGACTTTCACTTCATTTAGGGTCAAAAGCAAATAGTGATGCTTGGGGCATGCAACTGGGCTGATTTAACCATTAGTTTATATCAGATTATACTGCTATAATTGTGGTTTTTTTCTTGTGTGTAATGAATTTTGGTACTCATGGACTACTTTCACTGTATGTAACCATGCGTAGTCTAGGCAGAAGCTATTAAGCAAGTTTCTTGGCTTACCGGTAGCTGTACTAATTCACTTCATTCCTGTCGTGCAGCACTGCCTGCTGCTTCTTTCCTGGGCTTCCTGGGCGCAGATGCTGTGAACTGTGCCAGGTTATTTGAAATGATGTGGAAGTTTTGTGTAGCAGACATATGTTTGCTAAGCAGTTGGTTTCCCTTATGACCCACGTTAGGTTGAAACAATGATATTTAGGTGGATGGAAGGAGTGTGTTTGGTAATTATGTCTTGCCAAGTAATTTTGGAATCCTGTGTTATTTGCCAATAACCATCTTCAAGATCATTGGGATCATTCTCCGATAAAACTGACGGTGTGTCAAGCGCATTTGTTTAGATGATACATCAACGATACTGATTCTCAGTTCACAAGGAGAGACCAGAGGTATCATTTCTTAAATACATATGTATGAAGTATAGGAAGGAAATGCCTGTGGCATTCTCCATTACTTTTTCTCCAAAACCAAGAAAGCTAATTTTTTCCACAGTTAACTAGTTTACTCTCTGCTGGACTTGTTAGAGTTGTATTCCTATGTTTTTAAGATCTGAATTCAATCAGCTGTGAGTTTTACTTATTTCAAAGGTTTACATTAACAGATATTTTGTTGAAAAATGACTCTGAATATTAAAAAAAAACCCTACAAACTAATGTAAAGGTTACCCTTGCTGCAGCATATGTCCTAGACTTCACTTTATCAGCAGCTGGAAGAAAAGTTGAAACTACAGATGGTGGGCTTTGGCCAAAGGCTATGCAAGGCAAAAACTTCTCTAGGAGAGACCATATGTCCCAGTGGAGTACTTCCTGCAGAAAATGATCAGAACTTTACAGACTTTCAACAGCATTGTTTAGTTCCAAGTGCTAATCCTAGAAGGATGCAAATGACAGCGAGGCTGACAGGATTAAGCTGCTTAAAAATAATATGTGGTATAAGATAATTTTATACGGATTGGTGATGTAGATTTAGATGAAATATTGATAAAAGTGAGTTTGTTGAGAGAAAAAGGCCACTATTCCTTGTCACATGCTTTGAAAAGGAACTTTTTGAAGAATTAAACATCCTGAAAATCTGGGAAGATAATAAATGTTATCAACGCAGCAGGTTAGGTCTCACATAGTAGACCTTACATTTCCTTTTAAGTGTAAGCTCTGAAGAGGAACCTAACACTTTGATTGTACTTCTTCAGGGTAACAACTGTTTTTAATTGAAATTTTGCCGGAACAAGAGATGCATAATAAATTAGAATGATCAATGAAAAACGTTAAGGAAGTTTAGCAGTGATAAAAACTAAATTTCTCAGTTTTGGATTGACTGATAGAACATGGGTTTTCTTCATTCTTTGGTTGCCCCATTGGCTGTATCATTCTGGAGTAATCAGAGTAGAAGGTTAAAAAAAAAATAGCAGTTCTCTGAACAATTCATGTGCATAGTAATATTCACATATCAATGTATGTGCTTATCAGAATAATCTCTTGCTCCAGCATTTGTGCACAGATTATAATATACCATGCATATATATGTCTTGAAGATTTTATGACATGTTGGAAGCTAGAGATCATCTGTTCTTGCTGTGGTGTCTATCTCCATGCTTTAAATAGCTTAAACTCTTCCTAATATCAAAGGAGATCCAATAACGAGAGCAGCTGCAACCAGATCTCTAAAAAGAACTGAATTATACCTCTAAAAGGGTATTGAACAAAACAAGCTAGACAATTAAAATAAAAATAACAAGAGGATAATATATTAATTATTTAATGTGGAGAAAGGTGCCAATGAATTACTCACAGTGATAAGACTGAGAATAACTCCTTCAAGGTCTTCATACAGCTCTGGTGATATATTGGACAATGCAGAAAGAAGAGCTGGGTAGTGTGATAAACTCTTTTAAAAGAACTGTGATCACATCATCATCATTATTATTATTAAAGCCAGCTAAATCCCACACTTTGAGGTAACAGGTATTGTACAATAAGTTTATAAATCTCTACGATATTTGCGTTGGGTTTGTTTCATTGAAATAAGAAGATTAGAGCATTTCAAAATAATTCAGAATCAAAGGATGTAATTTGTGAATTATTTACAGGTTATGTTACTTCCACACAGCAAAATTTCACTATCTACTCAGCAGGCGAAAGTAGTGGAGCACCCAGGAAAGGTACTTTGCTATTAAGACTGAGAGCTGAATGGTCTCTGAAGGTGTGTGTACGTGAGTGTCTCTCCGTTAAACCACAGAGGATGTTTAACATCTAGATGCCTATGTCTAGGTGAGATGAATCTAACTTAAAAGAACACTTGTGAATTAAAATCAAGGACTAAGTAAAATATAGTAATTTATAGGCAATTTCCGTGGAAATAATTCTGCAGTGGAAGTTGTGGAATGTACATCCCGGAAGACGGCATGAGATATTATATTGCTACAAATATAGTTGAAGGCAGAACAATTTTCTGTTTGCTGGGCCTCTCCAACAGTGCTATCTGGAAGTTACTTTCTGATATCTTTGAATCAAAACAGAATTTCATGTAATTCTGGCTGCACTAACTGTGGTGTTCAATCCTACTTAATCAGCAAGCTACAGTAGGATCACAGAATCAATAAAATTACCATGCCATCTGCCTTCCCCGTACTCACCATCATAATGAATAACGACTCATTAAGTGTTCTACAAGACAATTAGCTTTGGATGGGGATTTTCAATAACAAAGCTTTCTTGGTTCTATTTCTAATTTTCTCAGATTAAATAAAAAAAACGCTAATATAAATATGAAGTAACAAATAGGTTTATAGATTATTTTATTTTATGGTATTACTCAATTGTTCCGAACCTTGGGAAACAAACCATAGGTTAGGGGGTTGCATATATGGAATGGTATCATGTGTATACTTATCTCGGTGTGCAGTGAAATAGTTGAAGACATACACCAAGGGCGAGTAAATCCCATATGTTTCTACCTTCAACAAAACCGTGTCTTGCTCACTCCCTTTATTCTTGCAAGTAAAGTCAGCAGGGCTACAAGTTGAGTAAAGATTTTCTTGTAGAAAAACGTTAAATATATTGATGAAAATATGCTGCAGTTAAGTTGTACAGAAGATGGTTACTGTGAGTACAAATCTTATGTATCTTTGTGAATCTCCTATGGTCTTTTCTCATGTTGGAAGGCAGGATGCTAAAGGAGTGATAATACAAGACTAATTAATGAAAAAGTTAATAAGAGAATAGAAATTGAATTGTACAGGTTGATGTACGGAGCACGCATTATTAAGAGCCTGTGTGTACACGTGGAGGGGTCCAGCGTTTCTCATATACTCAAAGGGCAAAGGCAAAAGAAATACAGAGAAACATCTGAATGTCATTCTACATTAGCGAGTATATCCGTGTATCCACCGTATATCCACTTACGGAAAAGCTCCTCCCTCTCAGTAGCAGTGAGGCTGAAGAGTCAGGGGTGTACTTCAGAGGTTGTTTCCACTTAACCCCTTGGCTTTCAGGCGTACGTATTCTGGTACAGTATTTCATGTATTTGTAGGTCCTTTCTTACTCAGAAAGAGGAAAAAAAGTGGGAGATGAGGCTTACTTCTCCTTTAAAGCAGAGGACCAGGCCAGGTCGTTGATCTTGCTCGTCCTTTGTGAGGTCTCTGTTCAAACTGGAAAACAGTAACTTATGAGATCAAGAGCTGTATGTATGGTATAATGTCAGGTAGCTTGTATAGAGGAGTGTTGGCGAGGTATCTGTTTTGTGCGAAGTATATATTTCATGCTATATAGAATGCGGCATTAACTATTTATAGAGTATTGCACACAGCGTTTTGAAGGCATAGATGGACTGATACCTACTGACAAAAACAAAGCCTTCAACTGAGCAGAAGAGAAGCAGTGAAAACACAGAGCTTAACCTAGAGAAGAGGTGCTGAATTTATAATAAAGGCTTTATTTCTCTTGTCCCTTCATTTAGAAGTGAGACATCTTATTGCTTTATACATAGCAGCTTCTAGTGAAGAAAGGCCATGAGTAGTCAAGGCTGGGAGAAGAAAAGAGTGGAGTAGGGGTTGAAATGGGAAGATATCCATGACTAGTATGTATTTCAGACCCTTAAACGTATGAACAAGAAACCTATAAGTGATATTGCAAAAGGAAATTGGTGAAAAGAGATAAGTCTAAATAAACCAGAACATAGTTCTGCATTCTGCTTTTTTCCCAGGCAGTTTATTAGTTCCCTCAAAGTACTATCTGGGCATCCTACATGTTTATTTAATTAAACATATTTCTCTGTGTCATTCTGGGTTTTGTTCTGTACCAGTGTGCTTCTCTAGGCTGTGTGTCATGTCTCCTTCTTTGCCATTTTGGAGACAGACTATTGGCTTATTTTCCTTACTTGGTGTTTTATTGACATAAGTTTTTATTGGTGCACTAAAGAAGTAAGCTTTTTATTTATAGTCTAACAATACTTTTTAGATAAAGTGACGTGTAAACAGGGAAGGCATTATGAAAACACTGAGCAAAGCCCATTCACAATACCCCTAGAAAGGGCACTCCCACCCATCATAAATAACATGACTTCTACTATTAAATAATAAATCTTAAATCTACTCATCTTATCTGAAGTGTCAGCTGGAAATAAGCCAAACTGTGTATTACAGCAAAATAGTGTAGATGGTCCAGAACCTGTGTTAAAATACAGAGGTGAGTCAGGCATTTTTGTATGGGTCGAAATCAAAATAGGGTTTATAATGCCATATAATTCACCATTTCTAGAAAAAAAAAAACTGTCTCCAGAAAATATTATGCGTCTGTATGATATGAATGATGCTTCCACGATGGAAGTCGCAGTGACCATTCACATAGCTCAGCTTGCAAAGGTGCATGGCTGAACCGGTTAAGGTTGTTCGGCCAGGAGAAAAGAAGGCTCCGTGGAGACATTATAGCGACCTTCCAGCACTGAAAGGGCCTATAGTAAATCTGGGGAGGGACTCTTTATTGGGGAGTGCAGGGGCACAACAAGGGGCGATGGTTGGTGAGACTCTGGCCCAGGTTGCCCAGAGAAGTAGTGGATGCCCTATTCTTGGAGGTTTTCAAGGCCACGTTGGATGGGGCTTGGAGCAACCTGATGCAGTGGGAGGTGTCTCTGCACCTGGCAGGGGGGTGGAACTGGGTGGGCTTTGAGGTCACTTCCAACCCAATCTTCTATGACTTCCAACATTCTATGACTCATTTGACCGGAAGCTCTGCAGATAAGGTGGATTGTTTTAAAAGACTGAGTGAGGACAGAATTTTTGAAAGTTAAGCTTTACTGTTTAGACTGTGTGAAGACTGAGTTTAATCCATCTCTCTAACCTAAAGCATGACTAGATTGTAATTTTGGTAACTGTATTGAGGAATATTCCATATTAGTTACTAATATGATGCCGGTTAAATGCTCAAAAATAGAAGAGGTTAGAATTGCATGAGCAAATCAAAATGTAAGTATTTAATGGCTGTAACTAAAACTAAACTCCTGATTACTATATTAAGCAGTAATGTGAGCTTATTGACACTGAGAGTCTGCCATGATCTCAAAAAAAGTAAAATCTGAAGTTTCATTTTTAATTAACTGGAGATGCTTAGCAAAATAATTCTTTGAGACTTGGTGGAAACTGAAATAATCTATTCTGAAGATCATTTTACTGAAGGAATAGCTTCCTTTTAAATAGTAAGGCCTATTTTTGGAGTGACTATTTTCTGCTTAATTCCATTCCTCTGCACTGCATCAAAAAAGGGAGCAGACTGTGTTTATAGTATTGACACTGCGAAAAGAACACAGTGCTAAGTGGCAGATGGTGCTGAGAATTACTTAAAAAATATTTATGGAAATAGCAGAAACAAAGCAGATAATAGGACTCGGTAGCCACTACCCATCCTTCTCCAGCTCAAACCCGAAGTAATTATTTTGCAACCTGCAGGGTAAAGTCTACCTGAAAAGCACTGAGGTTCTTAGCGTAGTAAGCTTTGTATGTGACAAAAAATGAGGTGGGTATCGATTTTGTCTCTTCTTTTAAAGAGTTTTAATTGGTGCTGTTAATAATTAGTTTTTACATCATTCTAGGACCTTGATTCCTTTATATTCTGAAGAATTTCATTGAAAGGGTCATAAACCCTTTGGTGTGAAGAACATGTGGAATAATGTTAGCAATGTGTCCTCCACAAGTCTTGGCAAAAGTAACTTCTTGATTGGACAGTAAGAACTGTGTACTGTAGAGCTATATACGGGGATTAAAAGATGAAAAAAAGGAGTAGAACAGAGGAGGTAGAGATGGATTCCTTACAGTTTTATCACTGGATTTCCTGCCCTAGAGGGACTCAATAAAGTGAGACATGTTAATATCAAATGTTAAATACCATGAACATTTCTTTGACAACTAGTTATTCATTCTTCAAACCAAATCATCACCGTTCCTCCAGAGTATCAGAAATAGGGGTTTTATTTCCTTTTGGGGCTTTTTCAGCTTTAATTGTAAGAAGGGAAGTGAAAGAATGTCTGAGGAGGCTGTAAAAGTTCTGAACACTGTGAAATGTAAGTACAGTTGTGTACATCTCCTCCGCTGTTCGTGGGGGTTGTCTGAGCCATTTTCAGCTTACGTCCAGATGGCAATTTGGTTATTTCCTCTCACCACTCATCACGGGGGACATAGAGGTAATGATGGATGCTCATGGTCCGTGTCTTCTGGCTGTGAAGAGGTGCACTAGAACCCAGACCTCCAAACTGAAGACTAACCTGAACAGAAACCTCATCCTTCAACGATTCCTTCCTGCTGACCATCAGCTGAAGTACTCCGGTATTAGCCTATTTTCATCCTCACACCTATCACCCACAAACATAGCACTCATTTCTCCTTTCCACCTTCATTTTGTCAGGCAAAATGACAAGACAAATGACATCTGTTTTGAACATATTCTTCAGTCCTCTGAACACCTTTGTAGCACTGTCCCAGTTTCAGTTTCAGTTCAGCTTTTTTTACCTTGTCATGGCCAGGTTGTACTGAGAATGCCATGTGAAGTCCCATCTGGCCTTGCCCAACAGCACAAACATTTCCTTGCTGTATCCCATTTACATTTTCTTTTTTTTGCAACAATTTCCTCCCCTTCCAACTCAGTCATTCTGTAGCCAACTTCTTACATCCATGCCTGACTTTTCGTCAGCAATCAGTGAACTTCCACTGTAGAAGTTTCTGCTTCTTCTCAAATAGCTTTGAATTTTGTCCTGCGGAATCTGGGTACATTTATATTCCTCGCGTTCTTTAGGTCATGCATCTCTTTCTGGTTTATATTCTACTCTTTCTCTGTATTGATGTTACTTACCACTATTTGACATGATTGAATTTCAGCAGCATACTCCCACTTTTATGCCAGGATCTTTAATGAAATTATTAAAAAAAAGCTTGTCAAAAGACTGAATCTTGTTGCCATGCTATACCTTCAGAAGCTGCCTTCTTTCTCTTCTAAACTACTCTTTGTTTTCTCTCCTTTATGCAATTATCCACTCTCCGTAACTTCTGTACTAATCTTTTAACATTTGTGTCTGTTAGTAATTTCCCACATTAGAAGATTCTTTTCAGAAATCTAGATAATGTTCTACATGCTCATACCCAGAAAATTAGTTGATGTACAAAACCATCGGGTTGATCTGGCTTTATCTTTGATGAAATGCTGATGCATTTTGACCCATTTACCTGCCCTTAATTATTTTTTCTTGCCAAGTATCATAAAGCTGAGTCTGAAAAATAGGTCAGTGAAAGAAAGAAATTATTCTTTTTTTCCTTGAATGTAGACAATTTTTAGCATGAAATAAACAGCGTTTACTGTTCTCAATTTGTATGCCCCTGCATTTGACATGACAGATTATTAATTTCCCTGTTACCAGCCCTTGTTTTCTTGTGTTCTTACAGAACTAGTGCTCTGATTTCCCTAATACCAATGCATAAAACTTCTGTTGTTTCGATTTCCCTCTCCTCTCTCCATTATCCATGTTGATGGTACCTTCTTTGCTAAACATTATCTCCCTCCTTGAAAACCCATCAAATAATTCGCTCCTGGGACAATATCTAGACAACACTTGATCTCTGCCTTATTCTTTCTACATAATGACTCGTCCTTTTTCTTATTTATTTGTATAGTGAAAATCTGTAGATGCTTGTTTTAATAAAGCTTTGCGAGGTCTAACTCAACTTGGCATTTAGCAATTCTTATTTCACTCTTGCATTTCTTCACCTCTAAAACACAGCCTCCTTTGTTGCTTGATGCTTTTTATCCGTTTTCATAGGATTTCTGAATCTAAAAAAAAAAAGTGCACTGCTTCCTTCCTTTAGTAGTTTCTTGGCCTCCATATAGCATAGCTATAATGTAGTTGTTGAAAGTCAGGGAAGAGTCAAGAATTGTTCTTGATGAATCTATCCCAGGTCAGCAGTAACTTTGCACAGCGTGCTTTTCTGTTGATGTAGAAAGGGACAGATTTCTAGCTGTAATTTGTCAGTAATTTGTCCCTTGAAGGGTCTGGACAAGATTTATGGTAGCCAGGACCTTGTGCTCCCTACATTTTCAATGCCAGGGACTGCTGGAGAAACCCACAATGGGCTCCATGTGAAGGGGTTGGGAACTTATGCCCCTTAGTATTTTGAGCCCTTTCTACTCA
Source organism: Cuculus canorus (assembly GCF_017976375.1). Lineage (NCBI taxonomy): Eukaryota > Metazoa > Chordata > Aves > Cuculiformes > Cuculidae > Cuculus > Cuculus canorus. The sequence goes on along the minus strand of NC_071407.1, from coordinate 4,151,625 downwards.
CCGCTCTAATTTTCTCACCATAAGCATTTCCTCTAAACAAAGTGGTAATTACTCGGTCTTGTTTTCATTTTTAGACTGTGAAATCCTATACTTGTGATGTTTTTCTTTTTGCCTGTTTTGTGACGACAAGGCCCCAGGATTGGTAAGGTTTGGAAAGTCAGAGTAAACTAATAGTACGTACAAAGAAAAGTAATTAATGAATAGGAAGAAGAAAATGTTCTGTAAAGTTAGGTATTCAAATTTAATTGTCTCCTGGGCAGACCCTTAGGCACCCGGCAAGGCTAAGCTTTCTTGTAGTTGAAAGAAATTGTAGAGTGCTTTTCTTCTTTTGACGTGAAATATGTCACCAAAGGAAAGGAAAAGAAAATATTATAAAGGCAACTAACAAACATGTGAAGTTCTCACTTGAGAATTTTGCTGAGAGGTTATATGAAATGTATGTCATTGTTTTATAGAAATCTCGTGGGAAAGAATTTTTTTACTAGGATGGTTTATTTTACATAAAGTGGAAACTTTGCTGATCAGATAATGCAATTAAGCAGTGTTTTGTTCTAATCCCTTGATATTGGCTCAAAGACCAAGTGTTTCTTAGATAGAAATTATGCAATGATAGGGTTTGTCTTGGCTGCATTCAGCTTATATGAATGTACGGCTTCAGCTTAAGAGAGCATCTTATTAGGCCACGTTCCATCTGAAAACCAAACAGGTGATTTTAATTCTGTGCTGTTAAGCTTTGAGGATTCAACTGATGCCTAATTAGAGTTGCAAAATTAGGTAAAGTGAACAAATCCTTGCGCAAGTGATACAGTAGATGATAAATGTCCTTCCTATTTGAAATTGGTGGTCTGGTTTTGTATTCAGAAACACATACTAGGTGGAGCAGATGGCTTACAGTTAAATTAGAACCATAAACCTTTCAAAGATAAGGTTATTTAGTATTTAAATCTTTCAGCAGGTGTCCTAACACCTATTTCTCCTTTCTTTAACTTTGAATTCCTTGAAAAGAAATACCCTTTTTTTTAATCAACAGATGTAAACTCTGTTCAATCTACCACCAAGAGGAGTTACAGTGAGACCCATCCTGATTCACAGTCATAACATCATGGAAAGTTTCATTCATCACTGGGACAATGCAATTGCCCATAATCTACCTTCCCACATTTATTTTATCACACTCTTGGAGTAAGATGCTTTTCCTGTCTAATTTTGAGATACAGCTATCCAAAAATATACAGAGACCAATCAGATTTATCATTCTGTGGCATTTGATGGCATCCATCTGTTTATTTACAAAACCATTAAAGACTTATTGAGTTACTAGACTACAGAGAAAATAAATTGAGTTATCATCTATAGTTAAATTCAGTCCTTGCATCTGCTGTCTTTTCAGCCTGTATTGTGTTTTCTGAAATTACACTGGCTTGCAGACCCAGGCTTCAGGAATACATTTACTTCACAGCCTTTAATGCCATTTCAAGTGAATTTGTATTGCATGAGCAAGTCGTGGTTCAGGAAAATGTTGACAGGAGGATGTCAAGGCTTTCTGTTGTTAGCAGTTTAAAGCATGATAGAGACGATTCTTGCTTAAAAATCTTTTTTGCAAGATTGGAGATGCTCAGTTTCTGGAATTGTTTGATCCAGTAGCGTGCAACGACTGTGCGAGGGTTAGGTTTTAAAGCTTTTCGACACAAAAGTATTAGTAGTATTATTATTAAGTAAAACACTTTTAAGATGGAGGATGGGCGATGAACTGCTCTCAGTGCTCTATGCATTCAATTGCTATCGTAAGTAGAAAGGAAAAGACCTAGGATTTAAAGTTCAAAAATTTCTGTTAATAAAATCGAGGAGTGGACTGAGGAAACATAATGCATCCTAATGGGAGACTTTCTTTCTCATGATAAGGATGAATTTGTAACAATGAACTCGGTTATTGCCCGCATCCGTTCTGGTTGTGGATTAACTGTCCTGTAACTATGCAATCACTAGAAATGTCCCCCTAACGAAGCTAGTCTGGATCCAGCAAAGATATTAACTCAAAACACCCACAGGCAGTTGAGAGCCCAGGGCCACTGTTAATTAGCTTATGGTTGTTGAGACAGGTTGCTTGCTTGACTTCTTCCTTCACTGTGACAACTTCTCAACTTCTCTTATTTGGGTGCCTTGGATAGATCTGCTTCGTAATTCTGGAACTGAGGCATAGGGAATATTGTTCAGACACACATACGTGTCAGCTCACCTCCTATAAGAATATAATATTCATATATATATATGTATATGTATAATATTCATATATATATGAATATGTATATGGAACTGTTGGAACGGGTCCAGAGGAGGGCTGCAATGGTGATCGGAGGGCTGGAGCACATTCCCTACGAGGACAGGCTGAGAGAGTTGGGCTCATTCAGCCTGGAGAAGAGAAGGCTCAGAGGAGACCTTATAGCAACCTTCCAGTACCTGAAGGGCCTACGGGAAAGCTGGAAAGAGGCTGTTCACAAAGGCTTGTGGTGATAGGACCGGGGGGACAGGTATAAACTGGACAGGGGCAGATTTAGACTGGACATAAGGAAGAATTTCTTCACTGTGAGGGTGGTGAGGCCCTGGCCCAGGTTGCCCAGGGAAGTTGTGGCCGCCCCATCCCTGGAGGTGTTCAAGGCCAGGCTGGATGCGACCTTGAGCAGTCTGATCCCGTGGGAGGTGTCCCTGCCCACAGCAGGGGGTTGGAACTGGATGATCTTTAAGGTCCCTTCCAACCCAAACTATTCTATGATTCTATAATAAATCCAGGTCAGTCCTGTTTGTACAAACCCACGGCTGAGTTCTGCATCTCTCTGCACTATCCTGTGCCTACACGTACAACCAGCTAAACAGTGCATCCAAATGACTAAGATTTTGTGGAACGTGAAATAGGGAGGAGTGTAGAAACCACCAACTGCTGCTTTTTGGAATGAGTTTGAGCCTAGCAAGGCTGTCATAACTCGAACACCCTGGTGAATCATACCTGACTGCAGAGCTGCTTGACACTTTCTGCAGGGTGCACCGCGACACGTTCTGTCGTACTTGCGCTAGAGGGGCTTCTCTGCTATCAGGGCTATTCCTGCTTGCAATTACCCAAGTTAAAAAAGAAACAGTTGGAGGGTGATTTTTCTGATCTTCCGTACAAAATACATCAAAGGGGAAGGTCTGTGCAAACAATGAGAAGGGATAAGTTTAGGTAAATAGAATGAGCAGATCCATAAAATGAAAACAGGGTTTTTGAGACTCTGGATTTTTTTAGAAATTCCGAACAAAAATCCAAGGATCAGTTAAATACATAAAAAATGAAGGTTAGGAAAATACAAAATGAGATGAAGCTAAATTTCTGTATTTATTATTGGACTTGGCAAGTAAGTCAGAAACCAAAATGCGCATATTTTTTATTGGAGAAGCTGAGCTTGAAAATGACTGAGAGCTAATTAATAGGGAGAAATGGCAGACAAAATAATCCACCCAAAACTTGGACGTTTTAAACTAGTACCTATATGTGAATCACTTTTAAAAGAATGCCTTTTGATAAACCTTCACTTTCTAAAGTTTTTGAATCTGAAAAATATTAATTTTAAGTGAATTTACCAAATTGCTGATCATGAAGCATGAATCTGAACAATACCAGAAAAAGACCAGTCTTGTCACTTATAAGTCTTTCATTTCAATAAATTTGTCTTACATGCTCAAAACATGCTAGGATGTAAATGAAAAATTACGAAGACAATTACAATGGCAAACTATATTTAGGGTTGAGGGTGACTCAACGTGACATAATCACGGAACGTTTAGAATGACAAGGTAGCTACCCTTTTCACCCATTCTGTGCTTAATTCCTTCTGGGTTATATTATGTATTTATAATTTATAGTGCAGAATGCAATGATATGTGGACTTGAGTATCTTCTGTGACTTACTCGGCCTCCTCAGCTTGCTTTGAATGCAACTGACTGTAAGTTTGAGTTAAAATATTTAGTGCCTTGCCGTAGGACAAACCCGTAAGGCAGTATACTTGGATTTCAGTGACCAAAGGGTAACCTCACTTACCCTTGTCCTCTGAGAGCGATATACCAGCAGGATATCCATAACTGCAGTTCAAAGCTTCAGACTTGTCCCTGGTAGCGTCATTCAGAGCACTTAACTGCTTAAGTCTTGTGTTGTCTTTTCCCCTTCAACCCTTTGCCTTCCAACGTATTTGCAGCTGTATCTGCCTCACGCTCCTTTAGTTCAAATTCCCGTGTCAGCGGGTTCAGCAGAGCTTGCTCGGTAGCGAAATGGTTTCACTGGCTAGAGGTAAGCGTGGAGGCTTTAGGTGGCTAATCGTAGTTATTCATATCAAAAAGGAAGAGGAAACTTGCTGCGACTTGCACCTGCTGGAACTTGTGTCCAGAGCAGAGTTTAGTCCTTGCCCTATTACTGGATCCCAGGTTTTTGTGGATGGATGGAGTTTCTTTATGCTCTCTGTGAAATGGGAGTGCTATTTTGGGAGGATTTGTGGGAGTAAGTGAATTAATGTTCGAGATGTTCTTAGGCTCGTTGTTGCAAATGTATTAGAAAAAATATAAACTATCATTCATAGAATGGTTTTGTGCATAATATCATTCATTATTTTCGATATCCCTGCGTTGCCTCATCAGGAAAGTTTGAGTCAAAGATGGAGTGCAGAACTCTTCTTCAGTATGTGTTGATGGATTTTCAGATCAGTATCTCAATGTATAAAATACTGTGCTTCGGTTTGTTTTCTTTTGTTTCCAGGGAAGTGCAGATTAATCCATTATTCTTCCTGTAGATTAATGATTCCTGTCAAATATACTCATGCAGGAATCTTTGTCCACAATAGAGTAATGCTGATTAGTCATCATGGGGAGAAATAGATGAAGGAACTTAGATAGCGAATTGCAGCTGAGAGGACACAATGCAGATTTTTGTAGAGATAGTTTGGTTACCAGAAAATATATCAATATGCAAAAAGCATAACAAGTTAAACTACAAACCATTAGAGCATAACGCACCACGTTCAGGAAGAGGCTGCATCTTTTCCTGGGGGAAACGGCAAAGAAATTTTGGCCATAAAGTACAAAATAGTCAAACTATAATATGAACATCAGATGGATTTATTTTTTATTATGATTTTTGGAGACTGTAATTATCAATTTCTGAATGCCAAGTATTGGAAAATATCCTTTGAGGAAATTCTCTTTGCATTTGTGCATGGAGAAGGTGAAAATTATGGGGGCTTTTTTTGGAAAACAGCAAACTATGGCTGGCAGCAGAGTGAGTCACGTCCTGAGCTGCATCAGAGGATCGTTCAGACTGACAGAGGAGATTTAGATATGGCTTTATATGGTCTGTCAGATTGAAATTAAAATATATCCTTTACCGTTTTCTGATTATTTAAGAATATTTGCTCACACAAGTATTTAGAATAGGGAATGCTCTAATTCATGTGAAACAATGTGTTAACATCGGTTACTCATTCACCTAAGAAACATCAGCCACTCATCAGCTTCGATTTAGAATAGAATTTGAAAGAGGCATCACATTTCTTCTGCTTTGTAAAGAGCTTGGTAATGCAAGATACAGAGCGTGACAAATGTATCTAGGTATATATTATCCTCCTTCTTGCAGCTATTGGAGCTCGTGGCCCCACTTCCCTCCACTAAAATGCATACAGTTCCACTTTGGTTTGTACCAGAGGAAATCTGGAATGCCATTAAGAACACTCTGCAAACTCTCATTATTTTCAACAGGAGTGGTGCCAAGCTCCTTTAAATGTTGATTACAGAATCATAAATAAAATAAGAAACAGTCTGGAAAGGACTTTTAGAGAGCATTTAGTCCCATCTCCCCTCTTCAAGGGGGCATCAGGTGCATGTAAACAATTCCTGGCAGATGTTTGTCTAACCTGTTCATAAAAGCATCCAAAAAAAGGAGTTTCTTCTTTCCTTGGATTTTTTTTTCCTTATGCATTGCTGTGCTAACTGTTAGAAAGTTTTCATAATGGTTAGCCTAAATTCTCTCTGCTGTGGTTTAAGCCCATTACTTTTTCTCATGCCTAAAATGAGCATAGAAAAATGATTATTTCCTTCCTTCCTTCTTCTTCTCTGCTGCCTTTTGTATTTTCATGTTTACCCTCTATCACCTTTCTCTATATCAAATATATTTGGCATATATGCAATTCCTTCAAGGTGATCAAGGTCAAACTTTCTAGACCTGTCTGTTTTGTATTAGTCCTCTGTCCTTATGCAAAGAGAGGTACTGCAGGAGCGTAGAATATTGAGGATTAGAGAGGGAAACTAAGATTTTTCAAAGGAAATAATCCTAAAATTATATCAAACGTTGAAGAGCATTTTTGTAAGTACACCAGTTTATCTTATAGGCTCTTCTTCAATGTCCTCTTTTCACATGCGCGACTTCCATCCTCCTTACAGTGTTAATTACTGATGTCTGCTGTTGCTGAGATGCTGGCATACCTAAAATGGGAGGTGTGTGGTGCATTACATCGTAATTCTCAAGTTGGGAAATATATGGGATCTATAGAGTAACAGAAGTATCCATACTGTGGGTGATTCAGATGTTCTACTTCCCAAATCTTATCAAACTAAGTGAGTTGATACTGAAACCAGAAAGCTTACTCCTCATTTCTTCCTAACTTTGGCTATCTTCAGGATTTCCTGCAAAGATCTTGGCCTTGGGTTTTAATTTCTTCTTCCCCCAGACGTGCCCATCTCTTTGCACGCACAGTGGAGTCAATGATTCGTGTGTGCTACAGTCAGCCAGCAGGGATCAGTTATTTCTCCTGGAGGGTTATGGCAAGGAGCAGTGACAACTGAGTTTAACAACGAGGAATTTGTCTCGGGACACAATTGTGACGTAGTTCCCAGCAAAAGTGGTGCATGGCAATTCAGCAACTACAAAATGCATTTTGCTTACAAGGCTGCGGAATTCATTTACGAAGGAATTTATATGTTATTCAGGTAATCCTCACCTGTGGGATAAATATTGCCTGCTAAGACTTGCAAATAGCTTTATAATCTGTTAATCTGTCAGTAGAGTGCTAAGAAATTCTGTAATAAACTTTCACCAGTTGTTATTAACCAGCAACAGCTTTATTCAAATGACCTTTCCCTGATATTGTGCTTCCGTAATGCTTTGATTTTTCTTCACTGATCAAAAGTAGTGATGTGTAAAGACATTTTTAGAAAGCACCGTTCTCTTGCGTCACCTTATCATAAATTATTGGCTTTTTTTCTCACTGATATGTATGTGAAAGTATTCCAGACAGTCAAAGGAACAATCAGAAACCAAGTCCAGTGTTTAAGACTCAGTTTTTCCATTAGATTTAGAACTTGGGTTTTCCAGCTTCAGCACAAATAACTTTACCACACTTTTGAGAAGCCACTTTGCACTTTTTTCCCGCTGTGATAGTCCCTATGAAAAATTCAAAGTGTATTGGATTTTAAGTCCCAAACCAGACAAATCCCTAGTGGGCTAGAGTGTGAACGGGGTAATAATTAACAAGCATGACCACTGTCCCATTCAGACAGTATAGCCCAAACATAAAATAGTTTATGTCAGTCAACAACAGACGAAATCCTGATGTGCTACACAAAGCTCAAGGAAGATCCAGCACTCTTCTTCATCTTGGAGCAATTACACTGTCAATTCTTACTTAACAGCTCTGGATGATGATGGACAGCCATTCCCTGTTTACTAATCTCTCATTAGATCCTATCCAAAATGTTCAAACGTGGCAATCCTTACAAACCTAACCCGGAGTGCCTGACTGCTGTCGGTACGACGCCTGTAGCCGCCACTTATCTGTCAAACTGGAAACTGATACAAAGACAACAAATTTCTACAAGGTACAATCAACATAAAAGAATTCACATCAGCAAGTGTCCTGCTCTGTGTTATTGTATTACGTGTATTCTGTGCTTTTATATCCTCCAATATACCAGATGTGTCTGTTTCTATAGATACATATACGTGCAACTGAACAGAGATAGTGCATGAAAGTGAATTCGCAATCCATGGACAGAAATTGCTCGCTACCAGTAAAATAAGGTATTTTACAAAATTCTCAAATCCCAAATTATGTTAATGTGGGTCTATCCAAATGAACAGGGTAGGTCCCTCATCAAATCAATGCTTTCACTGCATGAAAGATAGCTATCTACCTAAAAATTAAGAAATTAGATCCCAAGCTCATCTTATAAACATATTTTATGAGTATATTAGTATATCTTTTTTTCTAGCCTATTTCAGGTGCTCTAGTAAAAGTTAATCTACCTTCAACCATATCTCCTGTAACTGACTAAGGGATGCAACATAATTATAATTATGGTAAAATTTTTACTTATTTACACATTCACAAATAGTACAAAAAGAGCATAAATGCAGATTGATGCGTACACTGTTTTTAAACTAACAAAGCCATTATGTTTAAAAATATAATTTCCACTATAATTTACAGGGTAGCCTGTGTGGACAGAGTTATTGTGTGTGAATACACCATGTACGGAGGTAAATCATTACTTTCCTCTTGCAGAAGTAAGATATGGTGCTATGACCACCTTTATATCTATAGATACATCTCCAGAATCTTTTCCATGTCAGGAATGGTATCACTGTGGTGATACCAGTGCCATTAAAACTTCACAAAATAGTTCCTGGAAGCACGCAAACTAACCAGCTTATATTTTCCTCTCGGTATTTGTTCCATGTTTTGGCTGCATCCATTTTTGTGCTGTACCTGGTCTGACTTCTTTAAATCGTGTTGCATTACTGGTGTGGTTTTGGTAAAATGCATTTTCCATTCTCCTCTTCCAATTTCCGTACCTAATTGTAACAGCCACTATATGCATTTTCTTTTGCCTTTTGAAAAGCGAAAGTTGTGAGGCTTTGCTTCCCCAAATTATTTTCTTGTATGTCAAATTGCATGCATGAATTTTAATGCTGCATTGCTTGCTCGGAGAGCTGAAATTTTTGTTTATTCAGCTGAGCGCTGGCAGCACTGGTGCAGTTTTCCCAGCAGGGTTCACCCATCTTTTTGGTCCCTTACTTTGAAGGAGGCTGTTTCCACTTAGTCCTTCATGCCTCTAGAAAAATTGTCAGCGAATATGGAGGTTCGTAAGGGGTATTGAGATTCTTGTAATTATTTTTATAGTAAAATGAGATGAAAAAAAAAAGCTACATTCCTGTCACAGAGTGCCAAATAATAATCAGTTGGTAACAGTAATAATCTGTGGAAGAAAGGCTACATCTGAGCACTTAACCTGCTTCATAGCTGCAAGATTGAATTAAGCATTGCCTGGAGTTATAAGCTCTCAACTGTTGGTTGGGTTGTTTTTTGGTATTATTTGTATGTTTTGTATTGCAATACAAGGTCCTGTTGAAAAGTCAGTAGTGAGTAAACCTCCACCTTCAAATCAGTAGTTCTAAGCATTCTCCAAAGCAGAAGGAAGAGAATGGACTATTTATTTCTCAATAAATAATATATTAGAAAATGAAACAGCTTAAAAAAAAAGGTGGGGAAGGGTACTTTATTGGCAATGCTTCACGAAGTGTGTTCTGATCTTCATTGCTTTCGGATGCTTCTTATACCACATGTCTACCACTCTTGCATAGCAAAGCTGTTCTGGAAGAGCTTGAAAAGGAAACTTTTTTTCTTGTTCAAAATATTTTCAGCATTTTAAGCCAAACAATTTAGGTAGAGGAATAGATCTGTTTAAAGAAATGGCAGTGGACTACTCGCTATTGCCTCTGGAATCTTACTTTAACGTGTTCTTAGTTTTGGCAGCAAGGCTGTGTATTCTGCTCGTTGTATGACCTGACCGCTCATGAATTAAAGAGCTGGCCGCTTTTGTCTCCATCGTTATGTGCTTTTCTTGTTAACTCTGAGTATGTTGTAATACCGTTTTCTTGTCCCAGACTGGTAAGGTTGAAATGGGAAGGAATGATTCAAGAAATGATTGAGGCTGCAGGTCTGCTTGTAGTTTGTTTCATTCTAGGTACAGTTGAAACCAATTTTATTTCCCATTAGTGAAGAAGAAAAAAAGCATCCAGCCTTACGTACACTGACTGCACAAAGACAGACAGATATGGTACAGTTCGGTTTCCTGGATCTCTCCCTGACTTATCGAGAAGGTATTGTTAGACAAGGCTGTAAAGTTAAGTACCCCATTTGTAAGCTGAAATGCCAACATGGGATCAAATTGTTACAGTAGACATCTTTTTTGACTGTGATGTTGCGCATGAGTGTAGTAGTGTAATAAGAAGTAGTAGCTTTATTTTTTTCATATTGAATGCAATCTTCATATTGAAAATATTTAATTGGGAAGTAATTGCTGACACTGTCCTGCACTTACAAATATCTTTCAAGCCTAATGCCTTCTCCTTCTTGTGAACAACAAAAGGAGAAACGGAAATGTAGAATGAAGTCGACCTCAACAACACGTACCACTCTTCTGTGAGCAACTTTAGTTATTCATGGTCGGCGTACAGAGTGGTGTGTTGATACTACAGCATAAAATGTTCTGACTTCTCCCAGATTTTTAGGACGCTTTAAGGTGTGATTATGGAAAGTAACATTCAAGAGATTGAGCAGTTATGAGATATTACTTGGAAATGACAAGAAAATGACTACTTCACTGAGGAGGTAGATGTTACTGCAAGTAAATATCCCTACACGTATGGGAGAATGTAATTTACGTGTTTTGCTTGTGGATGCAGTTATTTTTATTATTTTAATGGAAAAGACGTGACAGTATTATTTGGTATTACTAAGTTAGCTCTTCTTCCACATATTCAGTTTTCTTTTACATGCATCTACATATGAATTTTTTTGAGAACATGATAGAAAAATGGCTCAGTAAAGTAAAACATTTCTTATTTGGATGAACTCAGCTTATCAAAAAAAAAATTAGTTAATAATTCTTAAGTGCTCTTAAGCAAATGCTTTAGTAATTATTTCCATAGTATAGAGCCATTCCTTCTATGCATTTTGCTCCCACCTCCCCTATAACCTCTATTATTTTAGAAATGTTGAGACACTGAAGTGTATTTTTAAGCATGTATGCCTGTGCGTGTGTGTGCGCGCAGATGAAAATCCTTAAATTTCATGATTCTTAGTCAGCTGAATCATAGCACACTTGCGAACCCTCTCTTTAGAAAGCTCAGATCTGAAGAATGGATCCTATTTAAGGAAGTGTGTTGCGCCAATATTATCAATTGGTCAGTACCATCTCTCCATACAAATCCTACCTCAGTGTCATTTAATGATATATCACTGTGATGCATCATTAAATATTGATCCTTGATTATGTAAGTGCTGCAGTTCTTAGTTTTGTTCACTGTACGTACAGAGTCATGGAACTTGGCCATGCTTGTTGTTCCATATTGGGAACAACATATGGATTGGAAGGAAAGAAAGAAACGCTTTGCGATGCTGCTCTTTTAAATAGAACTTATGTAGAAATGAAGCAGTTGGAGATACGTAAAAGATGTGTATGGATCTGGAGAGTGGACAGCAGTACCTCAGTACTCTGAACTTTGCTGTTCTGATCTAGCTGTGAGAATCAAGCATTGTGAATAATGACGTTCAAATTCTGATTTCTTAGACGTTAAGCAGTTTATTTTCTAATACCATTACTGCCTTCAGTTAAGCTGCCTATAAGGTATTAGTAACTGTGTGTAAGGTTGGTCTCTATTTGCAGATGACTATTTGAAGCAATTCATAAGTTTAAATGCAACTGTTGTCACATGGTGCCCATTTTATCGTGTTTATAGACTTTTTTTGTGAAGTCCTTGTGTAGTTATACGTGAAACATATATTCAGACAAACTTAGGGCTATCAGCTAAGTTTCCTAGTACATTGGAATGAAAGATTTTTGCAGAAAAATATGGTTACTTTCAAAGGCAATTTCTAAAACTGTTGTTTATAGCAGAGTTTTAAATTTGGTCAAGGAAAAAAAAAATCTCATGAACTTAAGAAGTGCCATTTCTTTGTTCCCTGAATTCTGTCCAGTTTAGTGGAATCATAAACTGCACAACATCACAGTTTTCTCTCTTTTAGCTGCATTTCATAGGAAAAATTGGCAATGGGTTGAAATATAACTGAACTTAAACATTTTTAAAGATTCAGGTTGACATTGCTGCCAGAGCAGCTGTAGCAGCACAGGCTGTGCTGGCAAGTATTGGAGCTGCTGGAGCAGTGGGGAGGAAGGAGCAGGCACAGTCAAGGCCTTCTGCTCTACAACCATACCTCTCCAGGCCTGCCATGCAGGATTATAAAAGGATAATTTCAAGATGATTGTTGAAAATTCATATTTTTGGTCCTGAACATAAAGTTGAAGAGTTGTGTGATGCAGCCGGTGGGTCCGGTATTAAGTACTGGGGCTTTGGAGAGAACGTTATGTTTAAGCTAGCAAACTTTTAGAGCCTTTTTGTTTAAAACAAACATACAAACAGCAAAAGACAGGGGGAAAAAAGTGTTTTAAAGTTGTTTTAAAAGGAGATAATTGAAACTGGAAAGCCAAGTTCTTGGAAGTAACAGTTTGCCTGATTTGGCTGTGCAGTCATTACTCAGTCCCGCTGGGAGAGTGGATTGTGATACAGCCTTCGGTAATATAATGTTGTCGCATGTTTCTGCTGAACACCTGCAACATTCATTGCATAGGTTGGACGTAAGAAAGAAGAAAATTACTTTGAACAAACAGCTACAATATTTGAGTGCTTGGTATTGCCACTTGGCACGTGTTTTACAGTATTCTTCTGAGTGTGGATGCTGTTGGATGCACACACATTTATAAGGGTGGGGATAGGTTTGAGTGCATACGTATGAGACTGTAATTGTGAAAATTAGGACTTTTTTATGCTACACAAAACCAGCTCTCAATTTCCCAGAAGAAGGATGCTCTAGGACCATCTTAAACATTTTAGTGCTGGAAGATGTATGATTTTAAGCTCTGGGTAAAAGCTGACTGACTTGTCATAGAGATGATTTGTCTTTGGATGATAGCAGCATCTCTCATAAAGCACTCCACTCAATCTGTGGAATGATATTAGTAGTGAATGTGGAGAATGCTCTTTTCTAGTAGCTTGAGGTGTACTTAGGCGAAGCTAGCTGGTGAGTGACATGGTAAATAAAATCCAGAGGAAAAATGATATACAGTTAAAGATGTATTTTAGTGACAGGCAATGCAGCAGCAAAGACAAACAGATATAGAGTAGATACACAAAAATAAGAGGAAAAAAGAAACAAATGCCCTCTAGAACTAATGGTCCCTTGAATGTTTTATCTCTTATCCCAAACTAGACTAAGAAATATCTATTTAACAGAAAAAAAATTAATTGTAGTTTGTCTTTTACTAATTCCTGCATATTCCCCTTAGTACTCAAATTTATGAAATGCATGTTGGGAAGAGAATTGTTCCATTTAGAGAAAAAAGCATCATGCACAAATTAACTGTATGTAGGTCATTATCGGTACAACATTATTTTACCATCTAGATACTTGAAAGCACATTTTTTTCCTATCTGTCTAGCACTAATTTTAACACCAGAATCATATAAGTCCCCATAGTGGATCTCCTTTCCTAACAGTAGGTTTCTCAGGAAATGAAAAATCATCTAGTCATTTCTCTCCAATTATGTGTGCCTCTAAATACCTAATTAACATTGGGAACAAATTGCTACAAAGATAATATTATGGAGAACAGTTAAGATGCTGCTTTTGAGTTTTGAGCAGTTGATGCAGCTGTTAAAACAATTTTTGGCCACCTGGACGTATCATTATCGGTTTGCTGTAAAATTTGGAAGCAACTGAGGAGAAGCCAGATTACTGAACTTAGCTTCTTTAGGCATTCTGAATGTCAGATAATGAAATATAGCTGCATGTCCTTCGTAATCTACTCTTTTCCTCTTCTCCACTTCTTTAAACTACTTTGGTATTCTTAGAAGGTGAGTCTGTGGCAGTAATAGATATTCAGATAGTAAATTTTCGTTCAGGGTTATTTGGTTTGTCAACAGCTTGGTTAGCATTGTCCACATATATCTATTGCAACACAGAATAATATATAGTAAATTCATGGAGCTTTCCTACCAAATTACATGTTTCTATTGAATACATGATAATTGTGCTTCGGTGGCTTAACTGTAATTAATGTGTAATGTGCACTTTGGCTAGAAAAGAGAAATTAGCAGGTACTTGCTTCATGATTATTTCAGCATGAACTACACAGTTGCTTTTTGTGGTCATAGTGCAGGCTGCTGAACATCCTCTTTTCCTATAGAAGTTCATTGGTGCCGAGTATCTCTGGAGCTTCCTGGCTGAGGTCCTCAATCCCTGAGGACTATATAGTGACTGTAGAGCAAAATTTACAGCTGATGCTTGCATGCAAGTAATGCTTGTTAACGGTATCATCAAAAATTCTCAGCTTGAGGACATTCCTGATCACTCCAGTTGTAAAACTTTATTTGTAGTGAACCTTCCTTTTTGAGCTAAACTTTTTGGGTTTCCTTATAGTCCTTTTTTTGTCATATTATTTCTTCAGGCTAAAAGATTTTAAAGATGTGTATGAATGAGAGTGGTTTCAGTATTAGAGGTAAATACAGCTGTACGCATGTTATCTATTTGTATTGACCCGCTAAAAGGAAACTCAGAAAAAGATGGACTGGTAATAAGTTGAGAGTGCAGTTCTGATTAGCAGTCATCACGCTGCCACCTCTTCTGTGTAATCAAATCAGCAAAATACTGACAATATGAAAGAGAGGTGCTTGAAGAAATCTAAGTTAGTGAGACCCATTAATAATCTGATCTCCTAGGAATACAGCTAAAAGTTATTCCTTATTTTACTTTCATGAAGAAGTTAATTAAACTAATCAGCACTTCGAGAACCACAAGAGAAATTCTGTCCCAAATTCTGCTCATCTGTATACAGGCAGCCTTGAAATGGGAATATAACAATGCCACATCCCTTGCTGGAATCTGCAAGCAACTTTTAAGGATAGTTATTAAGTGGTGTGAACTTCCCGAGTTGTGTCAGTAAGTCCTGATGGACTCAGGTGCTGCATCTGTGGAGTTTTGTAGATGTTAGGGGATTTATCATTTGTTGCATGTTGTTAGGGGATTTATCATTCGGAGGCGCACGTGTAGTGTTTTGATCCTTTACTCTTCTGGGGTCTGCTCGTGGTGGCTTCTTTATCACGTTCCCCCCATGCAGTAGAGGTTTGATGGGATGCCCATGCGCTGTTGTGAGGATTTAGGCAGAAGAACCTGAGGAACTAGACTTGGAATCCAACCTGGCCAGGGGTGGACAGAAACCAACACACGAACTGCTGAGCGAGGCAGCGTGGAGAGCAGTGCTCCAAGCAAGACCAACACAGACAGAATGAGGAGAGAAAGAGTGAGGTTTAGAACTGCCACGGGAAATAGCTCAAATTAAATGTCCCAGGCTTCACACAGAGCAGCTGAGGAGCACTCACACATGCTGATCCTGTCTCTCCTGTGAACAAGATATGGGCTGAGGCATGGTAACACACACTAGAAAGCAGCAATACCTTAAACCAGTGAAGTTGTGAGCATCTCCTTACATCCAGGTTGGCTTCAAGGTAGATGGTATCAAACTTCAGCTTTTTCTGGTAAAATAGAGAAAGGGAGACTTTGAGCCCACTTAGTTTAGAAGAGCCAAGACACATGAAGTGAGCCCCAATACGTAAAAAGTACAATGCAACAGCTTGACAAGTTTTATTCAGTGGAGAGACTACTTAGCTAAAAGCCACAACTGTGAGCTAGATAGGAAAACAAGAGGAACATGAAGGATATTTTACAGAGATGACCAAATGGAGCAATATTGCCGGCTAATTTAGTTTTGATGGAATTTGATTCTTCCATGTTGTATCTGCAAGGCAGCGTCTGTATCCGGCACTCCAACTGGATTATTTGTGCAAATGTTTGCTTGTTTGTATTATTCCAGTGCTGGGAAGCCCTAATCGTGTATCAGGCCTGCATTGGTTTAGGTGCTAAATGAACTCAGAACAAAAAGGCAGTAGTTCCTCTGCTGTAGAGCTTATAATCTAAGTATGAAACAAGAGACAACAGATGGGGCTAAACAGATGGGGGAGCATAAGGATGCACTGTGGCAGTACTGGTCAGCTGAAAAGTCACTGTTGAAAGGAGAGCAGTAGGCCAGCTATGAGTTTTCTATAAGCAACATATCGAAGATGGGATCTGAAATAATGACAATTTCACAGATGACTGTAGGGGACTCCTTCTAAGAATGAGGCAGCTTGATGGGGAAGGGCTTTGGAAGTACAGCCAAGCATGTTGGGGTTTAGGGAATAGAAAACTGGATAGAAAGCACACAGATAGTGGCAAACTCACCGCGATTTTTAGATAAGTACATGCTTGTTGCAGCAGCACTCTGTAGAGGTAGGAGTGAGCTAAAACTGTGTGCCTTTGATCTGCTTTGTAAGTGTGGAGTACCCTCTGAAGAATGCTTCCTGTTATTCTTATTGAAGGATTTCTCGACCAGTGTATCAGCGGACGCTTCTTGGCCACGGACAGTTTGATGAGATTCACTACTGAGCACATGAAATCCTTTGTTTGGCCAAGGAGGTTACAAAATACTTCTGTACTCCCAGATTCAAAGGCAAATGGAACAAAAGGCTGGATTTGGAAGTCAAAGAAATTTCTTTTCTCAAGCAGAGCAGGAAAGTAATCACAAGACCATGTTTGATCGTACTGGGCAGTTGGTAAACAACTTGACAGCAATTTCATCTTGTGGTTACATTAGCTATTATTTTATATGCTCGTTGTATTTGGCAAATGATGATTTTTCTTTGAAAATGATCTTCGGAAAATAATACATGACATTTTATAGAGCCGTGATCCATACATGCAAACCAATAAATGCAAGATAACTACATACAGCTAGATGGCGTTAAATGAGTTAAGAGAGCCTTTACTGTTGGATCTCTAACTTCAGTATTTCTGTATCCCATTGCTAGATTAATAAAGTTCTCTGTATTTAAAATGACAATTGCTCACAAAAATATATGATAAGCTTTATGTTTGCTTTCAATTTCCACGCTGTACATAGGGAAAATAAGAGCACTGAGTATCTCTTAACAAAATGAAATCACCCCATATGGCACCCTTCTCCCATTAAGATGTATAATATGAACCCAAAAAGCATCTTTTAAAATAGTTTTATAGCTGAAATGGGATTTTAGCTTAGCTTAATTTGTGAATTGCCTGAAGCAAGAATTATCTTTAATGCTGTCGGTATAAGGCTGATCTCACAGCTGTTCTTAACCAATTCTATATCAAAATAACCAGGAGCTGTCTCACTAAACATTCATCTAGAAGTTAGGTTTCTAATTTCTAATCTAAATTAATCTAAGTTGCTTTGGTAGTCAACAAAGAGAATGAAGCACTTGGCGAGGACGTCTTGTCCTATTACATGAGCTCAAAATAAAGTTGTCTTTTAAATCTGTTTTGAGGCAGCTCTGCTCTTCTGATGTCTACAGAGGGACCCTAGATGACTAACTTAGCCTAGTCAAGTTCAACTGAAGTTGGATGAGCTTAAAAGCAACCTTTGAAACTGAGCTGAAATGTCTTTTATTTCAGCCTGTCAAACATAGCACGGTGATGCAGTTAGCAGGCATATCTTCCATTGACAAGTATGAGAAGAACATAAGGAGAACCTATATAAGAGCCAAGGTAGAATAGTTTGGATTAGTGAACCTGCATGTTATACAGCCAAAAGGATGGCCGGGCTTAGCAGTGACTTGTAGTTTTAGCAGGAAATCACCTTGAGAAGCTCTTAACATTTGAGGCAGTGTAAGAACAATTTATTGAGTAACAATATATTGAGTGCTGTGTAAATATTGTACACTAATTCCTACATAAAGAAGAGACTGTGCTTAAAAGAGCCTGATGGTTTTCCATGGCTGGGCTGTTCTCATATCAACCTCTTCACTTCAGCTGTGAGATCCTCACTGATCTGTACTTGTAGAGCACTCTCTTGTGCACAAGATCACCGCCACCACCTTAGCATGGCAGCATCTGTTATACTACAACCAGCTGATCTGTTGAAAGCAAATTGCGATAGTGTTTCATCAGCTGCAGCATACTTAATTCTTAGAACTATTTACCAAATGCAGATGCATTTGATTGAGTGCAGGAACCATGATTTTTGTATTCCCTGTTCCCATCCTTCACTTGTTTTACAACTTTCTATGTTAAAAGTTGCGGTAGCCCTGGCGTTTGAAGGACTTTTATGTAGTTCTTGGAGCCTGTTAAAATAAGCCTTTCTCATAAATCATATCTTTAAAAGTGCTGCTCCAAGAGATTTGGCATTTTTTCAAAAGTGAGATAAAAGTTTACATGCTTGGAAATGATGACTCTAAGAAGTATGCACTTTATATTTTATTAATTTTGATCGCTTATGGTATGGTACATTTGATAGATCCTGAAAGACACTGTCAGTTTTAAATATGCTGCCAATAAACTTCGGTTAGTGATGAAAATGTGCCTCATAATGATCAGATGCCTCCGTCTATGCAAAGAGATCATAGCAACCTTACACCAGTTTGTATTTTGAAACATTTTTGTTGCATGGGTTTGACCAGTGTTCTATAACATATTCTAGAAAAAGGAATATTTGACAATCAGTGGAATGGAAGTAAAATTAAAAAAACACTCTTTTGTAGCTGAGGAGCGTGAATTCTCCGAGATGATCCTTAAAGAAAACAGATACAGGGCAGTAATGATGTCTTTTCTTATAATTTTGTTTTGAAAAATGCAGAAAAATAACAAGATATATGTGTGTGTATGTAGTTCCATACTTAGATACTGGAAGTAACATTAATACTGCAGTGTTTTGCTACCTAGGTAGAGACAGAAACAGAACTCCAGCCAGCAAAATTTGGCATTAACCTATTGCCCATAGTGTAGCGTCCATTAGTACCAGCTGAGGATATGACCCATAACTCTTCTGAAGGCTTCAACATTACCTTTTAAAATAAAATATGTTGTAGAAGACTTTTTTTTTCCTCATAATGGAACACATTTCAAGGACAGTGTGGAAATGCAATAAATTGAAAATAAGAATCAATCGCTAAGGGTATTTAAAATAACATTCCTTGCAAGTAAAGCTCAGTGAGATAGACTTTTCAGCTAGGAAATTCGAAATGCATTTCAAAAGTTTGGGAAAGTTTGAACAGACACATTAGTGTCAGGCGTCATTCAACTGGTTTGATTGGTGGATTATAAGGTGCGAGCAAGACCAACATGAAAGTATTGTGCATGTGTTGAGGGGCGGTATAAGCAAGAATGCAGTGTAGAGATAAGGCTACTTAAAATCCTGCCAAGCCGTTCCTCTGTTTTTCCTCTATTTACACTAACTGATTCAGCAATCGGAGCACAGAAGGATTTTTTTCTTTGTCTTGCAGAGGACTGATAGTTTTGAAATTCTGTAAGAGTAATGCTGTGATTTTGCTGAAGCAGGAGCCCCCTCACTGCTACGCTGAGGTTTTACAAGCAGGGAGAATACAAGCCGTTATTATTGTAGTTGTTTTGCAGAACGACATAAAGTAGTCGTTTACAGGCATATTTTTAAACTGAGAAGAGATTTGAGTGTTTTATAGCTGTAAAAATGTTTGCAGTTCTCCCAGAGCATGTCTACATCTGCAGTCTCTCTCTTTAATATCTCCTTTCCCTTCCACTTCCTACCAAATGTCACAAGACATTTACTACATCTGTGTCCACTCAACAGTAAAGGCAATACCAGATTTGAGACGTTTGGCTGAGGCTATAACTTAATTTCCTTTAGCATTCATTTTATTGAATAAATTTTCCCTACTACAGGATTTGATTTTTAAGACCTTTTCTAGGTTTGTCACCCTCAAAGAAAACTTTAAACCAGTGGAAAGCTGATGCTACAGAGTTAAGAATTACTGCATTTCTTTTTTTCTTGAGACAGCGGACAATGTACCGCGGTGAATTTATGATCTGCCAGTGTGTGGTCAAGAAGCATCTCTTTTTGGTTTTGAAATGAATCGTCCATGAATCTGTGATTTTAAGGCAGGTAGTCATGGGAACCTTGTCCTTTGTGAAGGCTTCCACTTAGAAAAACTCATGCTAGAAGACCTGCCTTGGCGCTATTTTCTTACAACAGAAGGGACCTCGCTGAGCTCTGCTCAGATCCCTTTGAGG
The DNA here is from genome assembly GCF_017976375.1 of Cuculus canorus. NCBI lineage: Eukaryota > Metazoa > Chordata > Aves > Cuculiformes > Cuculidae > Cuculus > Cuculus canorus. Next base: position 4,131,381 of record NC_071407.1, on the reverse strand, counting down.
GCAGATGCCATTTCTGAATGACCTAAGGTTTGTTCTCCCTGCTAGTACCCCGACATTAAGGTTTGTTCTGGGCAATTAAACAACTACCTGTTTGCATTTAGATATATCCATTAACGATATACTGTGATAGGACCCCATTATATAGAGAGAACCACTTTTCCTTCTGTTTTGTTCTGATGTCCTTTTGCAATGATTTATATTTCTATTTTATTTATGCTCTGAAATAAAGTGTGGGAAATGAAATTATCTTAATACTAAAAGCTGAAGTGCTTTTTGTCGGTAAACCTAAGTATACTGTATAATTAAAACAATTATTTCATCAAAAGATGCTTTTTTAAATTGTTTTGCAATTAGTGCCATTGAAATAGTTCTATTATTTCACATGCATTTAATTTCTGTTTTGATCTCTCCAAAGCAAGTTTATCGTAGAAGGCAAAACAATTTAAGATCTAATAATGATAGTTTAAACAATTAGGAGTATACATAATCAGATTAAAAGCCTAAAGTAAACCTTACCATACAGGGAGCAAAGCACAGGAGAATATACTGTGTTGGAGAAATCTGTTTAAAGGGATGACAGTACATGTTTCCTTATAATATTTTCCAGTTTCAGTGATATTGTATCGCTGTATGTTCCCTGAGAGCTGAAAAATGGAATTTCCCACTCCTGACACATACCATACAAGTGTTTACTGGATAGCACAGTGCTGGTTTATGTATTGTGGCACGAACATACCCGTGTTCAGGGTATGTTTGTAGCATTGATTTCCTTTCAGTCAGGTTTTATAAAGAGTTTCACATCGTTGTCATGCATATCTGGTCTAGACACTCAAGGTATCAGCCTCCGTTTGTGAAAGAGATTTGCAAAGAGAATGAGTTTGTGTGTACAGTTGCCTGAAGGCTGGTGGAAAATTGGTTTGAAGCAAATGCCTGCTATGCTTGAGGGTGATTCTGCAGTTCTAGTGTTGCATCCTGAAACCTGTGGGCTGATCGTCTATTTCCACAAGTATTATTGTGGAAGACAACTGTAAGGGAGGAAAAAAAGATATGAATCTCTCAGAAGTATTGTTGGGTGCTTCTGTTGAGGAATAGATACTTCCCCCACTAACAGGGTGGGTCTCTGTAAGGTCCTGAGCAAGATGCCTCTGTAAAAGTTTAAGCATTCAATGAATGCATTGACTTGATGCTAAGCATTGTGTACGTATCTCTATTAAGAGATTAACGCTCTTGGGAATATTTCTTAAATCAAGAGGAACAATTCCCAGCAAGCGGGAAATCTGTGCAGGTCCTGTCCTTGTGTTCAGCACCGAACACCCTCTTCTCGTCCCTTTTCTGATCTGGCAGGTCAGGGGCAGTCTGTTGTTCTCGGGCAGTAACAATTCCCCTAAAGCTTCCTTTTCAAGAGAAGGAAATTGAGTCCACAGGCTGCCGAGCCCAGCGTTGAGGTTCACTGTATCTCTATCACACATTTCCAAGGGAAGGCAAGGAACAACCTAATAGAGACGAGTTGAGACAGTGGGTGCCCGTGTGCCAAAGTCCAGCAATCCTTTTGTAGTGGAGACAGCAGAACCGCAAAGAGGAGGGCTTGTGCATCATTAACTAACTATTCGCTGAAAAAAACCCAAAATGTAATCAAGCGAGATTAGTCATGCAGAAAATGTCTAAAACTTAATTTCATTATCTCAGTAACAACCACAATGTACAACTATATGTTCACTGTCTGGTTCCTGTGCGGGGTTTGTACACTCCTGGCATGGAGTACAGGGCTTTTTCAAACAGCAGATCACTGCTTAAGGTGTCTCTGAAGGTTTTCTTTTTTCTTATTATTATTTTCTTTTCAACAAGAATCACAACTTCTTTTTGATATCTGTTGATGCACTTAAGCTTTTGTCTATAATCCCCAAACACAGGAAGAGTTTTCTGTACGCAATACATTATCAGCTTCCTTTTGCCCTCTCTTTTGTTTATACTTGGGTTTGTCCGTATTAAGGGATGGGGTTCCTGAAACTTCAGTTACCTTGAATAGAGTAAATTGACATCAAATTATTAGTGAAATATATTCATTTGGAATAACAGTACATATATATATTTATATATACTTTTTTACGTATATAATTTATATACACATAAACCTGATTTTTAACAAGACATTTGGGTTTTTTTGTAATTGCTCCCAGCCACGTCTGTCCCTTCCAGTGCTTTACTGTCATTCTGCTGCTTCTGATGGTCTGTTTCCAAGTCTGTTGGCCTTTCAGCGTGTCTGCTTGATTCTTTACTTTCACAAAGTTTTACATGAATCATTGACTAAACTATTCTGATTATTTGTTTATCAAAGTTCCTTTAATTTCAGCTCATTTAGGTTTCCTGAGTTTGGGTTTTAGGCCTGGATGTTAAACCTTTCTTGCTGAAAGTGTGAAGGAGCCGTTTTAGCACATGATCTTTCCTTCTTAGAACTTCCAAAATGTAATCAAATCATTTCCCCTTACCTGACTTGTGAATTAGAGAACCTTTCTGAAGCTAATGCTTTCTTTTTGTATAGCCCACATTATTGTTCCAAATGCGTAACTTCATATTTGGTTATAGTGGCAAAGCGACTAAAAATAAAAAAATAGAATCAGAATAGTTTGGGTTGGAAGGGACCTTAAAGATCATCCGGTTCCACACCTGTGCCATGGGCAGGGACACCTCCCACTGGATCAGGTTGCTCCAAGCCCCATCCAACCTGGCCTTGAACACCTCCAGGGATGGGGCAGCCACAACTTCCCTGGGCAACCTGGGCCAGGGCCTCACCACTCTCATAGTGAAGAAATTCTTCCTAATGCTCAGTCTAAATCTGCCCCTCTCCAGTTTATACCCATTGCCCTGGTCGTGTCACTCCAAGACTTTGTGGGCAGTCCCTCTCCAGCTTTCCTGTAGCCCCTTCAGGTACTGGAAGGTCGCTATAAGGTTTCCTTGGAGCCTTCTCTTCTCCAGGCTGAACAACCCCAACACTCTCAGTCTGTCCTCGTACAGGAGGTGCTCCAGCATTTAGTGAAATAGAACTCAATTAAAAAAGAAAGAGGGTCCCCCCCTCCCCATGGATGCCATTTTCACCACTGCTGACTGTTCTTGTTGTGTCACTGTCTCTGTCACTGCCACATTTTATCGTAAGAGGCAACACTGAAGGACACGGGATCTGTTAAGGGTGCATCATAAAAGAAAAAAAAGTTCAATAAAAATTCCCTGTGTTAGCTATTTTTGCAGATATTTATGTTTATTGTTTCCTGCTTTAATCTTTTTTGTAGTGGTCCAATCTAATCCATGTAATGTGTACATATTATTTTAGGTGTGGTGCTAAGCTGATCACTTACATTTCTTTCTTAAAGCTATCGTCAAAGGGCAGTTCATCTCACCACAATCTTGATTCCTCTTTGGACGTGCAGTTCCACTGCTTTTTCACATCTGATGTGATTACTGCTGGATTTGGCTGTCTTAGCCAGGTGCCTAAAGGCTGAGAGGGTGAATTTGTCCCTGTTAATAAGACCCAGTCTACCTTGATCTGATGGATTTCTCTAATTTAAGTAGTCGTTTCCCACACGTGTAATGTACCTCTCTCAATCTTCACTTCTTAATGTTCTCTCTCCCTTTCCCACTTCTGTCTCTGCAATTTCTCTCATTTCCGAATATTCCCCAGTTGCCCCATGCCCAGCTTAGCTCCACCACGGCGCCTTCCTTCCCTGCACTATTAGCTCCATCCAGCCCTGCCCTATGCTTCCTGCTTGCCCATTTCACCTCTGTTCCCTTAAATTATCCATTTGGGATAAAGCATATTCTTCCTGTGCTTTTAAAGCACTGTACAAATTGATATATCTATATATATTTTCATAATTATCACACTGCCGTTTCAAACAAAACTATTCCTAATTATTCTATTGTGTTATTCAGTTTACCCAAGATCTTTATTTCTATTTCAATAACACCGTAGAGCAGTGCGTTGGTCAGAAAGCTTTATAATATAATTGAGTAACAAATTATTATTTTCTTCTCCTGTGTTCAGTGAACTGGTTTTGCAGATCTTTCGGCTCAATTCATTATGATCAAATGGAGAAGCATTTGTTTCAATAAGATTTTAATCTCTAGGACTCTCTCTTGCATCAGTGACTTTTCATTGCTAATTGCTTTCTTGTCCCCCATTAAGGTGTTCTTGCGACTGCTTCATCCAAACTACTGCACATTCAATCCGAGAAGACTTCTTTCTGCTATTTCGGTAACCGTTGTTGCCTTCTTAATCCAACAGTATGGATTTTGTGTATTTTCCTCCCTTGAAGCTGGCAAAACCTGTACAGAATAACCTCTCAAAGAAGTTTTAGAAATGTTCTGAATTTCCCCTGGATGCAACAGAATAAAAAGTAATTTTATTACTTCAAGGCACCAATTAAAGGCTCCTAGTCTGCTGGATGTTTTTGAGTGAATTATCGTTAATATTAATGATTTAAAAGGATATGCCTGACTGGAGTACACCCCAGATGTCTCATAGTCATCCTACTGAAAATTATTTTTATTATTCATTCTCCTGAACCTGCTGCTACTTTAAAGCCTGTAAGTGGCACGGGAAGCACGGACTTCAAACAACAATTTTTAATACGCCCACAGTTTCACATGTTGAAATTACAAAATCAAGTGGTTCTTTCCTTTTTCAAAAGTCAATCGGTTGTGAATTTATTATTTTAACACAGCTGACAGAGAACATAGAGAAGGAATTCAGTAATGAAAAGCATTGGAGGGGTGGGGGTTGACAAGCCTTGGCTGAAATGAAGTCCTTTGAGACCAGCATTTGGAGGCAGAGGTGAAAGCAGAAATTGGTTTACCTGAGGTTTTCTGTATACGGAGTCTAAATTTTCAAGGGAAACTGCCTGCCAGTGTCAGGGCTTATCTTTTGACACATCCAGTCTGAAATCTATCAGAATCTGGAAACTTCTTGACTTTTCATTCTAACTTCTCTATGTGTGATTTTCTACACAAAACTTTGTTTTCACAGGTCCTGAAAGTTTCCCAGAAATTTTCTGCTAGTGTTACAATCCGTTCAGAACTACAAATCTGGTTTTTAACTTAGGTATTCTATGCTTAACTCTAAGCATAAACTACTTTTAAATAAAACTCATTCACTGGGTCTGATATTAAAATTAACGATACAAGTCATTGAATTTTGCAGCTTAGTAATTTATTAATTTTGATAATAATTTAGCCCGGTTCTCTCCAGAAAAGAAGTTGATTAATGCAGTCTTATTGCTCTGTGGAACTATGCATTATTTATATCGGCAATTTTTAATGAGAATAGTATTTTTTAAACTTGTGTTAGAAACACAAGGCCAATGTAGATAGTCAGGAGTGAGGTGGATTGTGTTCTTTCTTGTACATCACAGAGCTACTTAAGAATGCGTGCCTGGTGGTAGTGGTGTAACAGGATGTCAGAAATAAGGAGGAATTTCTTCACAGTGTGGATGATGAGGTTCTGGCCCAGGTTGCCCAGAGCAGTGGTGGCTGCCCCATCCCTGGAGGGGTTCCAGGCCAGGTTGGATGGGGCTTGGAGCAACCTGATCCAGTGGAAGGTGTCCCTGCCCATGGCAGGGGGTGGAACTGGATGATCTTTAAGGTCCCTTCCAACCCAAACCATTCCGTGATTCTATGAAATACAATTTGAAGCCTCTGAACTATGCAGCGTAACTGATAATTGATAGTGATTTCCAGAACTTTCATAACATAGTAGATTATTGCATAAAATAAACATCTAACTAAACTTTCATTTTCACCTTGACTAAAATCTGCGGGTTAAGGAGGTCTGTGAATGTGTTTCTTTTAACATGTAAATTTAAGCAGAGTGAGAAGTTGTTTAAGCTCTTTGATGCAGTTCTCCCATGTGGTGCCCAACGCAGTGGGAGCTGTATCTCTCATTGGGCTGATGGAGGTTGCAGGAATGTCCCTGGGTAGCAGCAATTGCACTGAAAAAGAAAATGAGAGCTCACCAAGGAACCCATCGAGCTATTTTGAAGAGCTGCTCTACCCATTCATGCTGTAATATGTAACATGAACAGAATACATTGCTACGTAATTTTAAATACTATTCTTAAGTGCATCTAACCTAACGATTGAAATCCATGTGATAAAATTGGCTGTGTTGTAGGAATTCTCCCCCAGCACTCAAAGCATGCACTGAATTATACCATTAGAAAATAATCCTTTCTTGGGGTCATGCTTGTATATCTTCAGAAATCAGGTTGCTATTTATATATTTATTTACACTTTCAGTGTTTACTGTCTAAAAAAAATTCATCCATGTGTACTCGGGGCGCTGAAGGCAGAGCCAAGCCCTGAAGCTCTCAAAGCTTAGTCACGTTAGATGGCTTAGTGATGCACCATATTTATCCTGAATTGTGCAAACCGGAAGATATTACTTGCATTTGAAAACACTGGCAGCAAAGTATGTTAAGTCTCACCTGATCAGTGGAATAATCTGTGCTAATAAAAAGATGGAAAAACCAGATAATCCCCTATCAAATGTTGGAGGTAGTAGAGTGTTCAGCAGGAGTTAAAGACAGATAAAAAGTAAAAGGTGTGATCCATAGCCAGGAGCAGCAGATGAGCTGCGTTCAGGACAAATAGATTCTTCATGAATATGCTGTGACATTTATTTTTGATATTAAAAATTCAAATGCAAGTGTTTAATATGTCTCCTACATATCAGCTCTTTCTGTAATTCTGGGACTGGAGCAGTTTTGCTTTCAGTCATTTGGGGATTGCTTTTCCATCTGCTTTGATCACATTGTGCTTCTGCAATATTCCCACCAGTTACCCTAAGAACTCTGATAACTGAATCTTGTTTCACCTGACCTAGAAAACAAAATATCATGAAGGGAATTCTCAAATAAAACTGTGGGTGAATAAAAAAAAAACAAACAACTGCCACCTAAATGCTTGTTAGCACCTTTAATATAAACATTGGTATTTACTAGGATTTAAACCAAACCTCTCAAAAAAATGGCAGTATGAATATATAGAACGCGCAGCCAGTTTCAAGCCTTTTCTTTTGTACAGAAAGGAAAGTATTTATCATTCTGGTAGCACAAGGGAGAGAAAACAATGCCAATTCACAAATAAAACCTCTCATGATTTAATATTGTTGTTTTGTCCCCTGTGATCCTAGAATGATAAATATTGTACCTTCTTTTGGCAGTATCAGAAACACTTACATACGTGGAATAAAGGCTCATTCATTATATTCATACTGTTGGGTTTTTTTCTAGATTGCTTTTTCCAAGCTGTTTCAGTATGCATTATACCGGTGATATTTTGCCAGTTTTTTGTGGTCATTCCAAAGTTCTACAAACACCTGCGATGCTACCAGTTTCGTTGCTATTTATTACTATTGTTTGTGATTATTATTTATGTTCTTGAAGCTTTCAGAGGCCTTGGGACCTCATTGCATCAAGAGGTGTACAAACGTTTAGCTAACCTAGCCCACAAACACTGGAATTATACATGCCATGCAACTGTCCATGGAGTGTGGTCCTCCTGGAAGCCCACAGGCAAAGACTGTTTGGTCTGATACTTTTTTCCCTAAAGGAGGAGGGAAGGGACAGCCCCACGAAAGAGGCAGAGCTTTCCTTTAGGGGCTTCATGTGCTATTTGCTCCTGAGAAGGTGCTGCAAGGAGTCAGTGCCAAAGAAATGTATGTAGAACACAGTAGTTATCCCAGGTGAAATGTCTATAGCTCCATCCTTATCCCGCTTGGCCAACAGCAATCCGTTATGGTTTTGCCTAGTATTACAGCCTTTCAGTAACTCAAAGCATATCTTGATTTCAAAATGTTTCTCCAAAGGTGGCCGTCTTTTGCAAATAATCAGTACTCTAAATAGACATATTCTTTCCAGTGGAGAGTACACAAATGTTAAACACATTATAGAATCATAGAATCAGTAGGTTGGAAAGGACCCACTGGATCATTGTGTTCAACCTTGTGTGTTAAGAAGAGCTGTCCTGGCTTCAGGGTGATACCAAACCATCTCTCATTGAATGATGGCATCAGGAAACATAGTCATTGCACTAAACCAAGGCGAACAAGCTAATCACTGTATTAGCAAGCGTGAGTTAATTTGTATGTAGCACTTTGGAGATTACAAGCTCGATATTTTAATACTATCTTCCTCCCTGGGTACGTCTCTTGTCTTTGTATTTAAACCACTATGGAAGCATTGGAGAGCATTTGCTTTGTAAACGAAAGCTCTAAAATATAACTCGGCAGAGCTAGTGATTTGGGGGAAAAAATGCAAAAATTCAACTTGTTGAAGTCAGGCCCTCAATTTTCAATATTCTACCAATATTTATCTCTTAACAGGCACAGATGTGGTTAAGCATTTGGTTCATTAAAATTATCTCATTGTCTAGACCTAATGCAGCTGCTGGTATGGACCAGAATAGGCAAGTTTCAGTTCAATAGGTTGATTTTACCTGGGTAAACAGAAAGGCAAAGATGAGGAAGCCAGATGACTTTGTCCTAGATGGAGAGCCCAGTTGTCTAAATTACTGAACATATGCAGCTTCAGCAGAGCACAGCTATGATATACCTCACCCTAAAAGCTGTTTATTCCTGCAAGAGCCTCCTGGCCCTACTTCCTTCCCCTTGAAATCCATCTCCGTGGATCTGGAGAGGACTTAAACGACAGCCTCAGCCTCTGCGGACCTTTAGCAGCTTCATGCACATGTCACACTGGCACAGAGGATAGCTGTATCCTTGAGGCCATCCCAGAGAGAAAAACACATTTCCATCCCTTTTGCAGCATGAGCAGTGAAAGTACAGCAAAACACATCAAAGCTGAAAAGTGGCATAAAAATATGCACTAGTTAGCCCACAGCTTTTAAAATCTTGGAAGTAAATATTGTTCTGAAAGCACACGTGGGACTGAAATAATGAAATAAGGCTGCCTGTATTTAGATTATTCACAGTCTACTTCATCACTCTTAAAGAAATAATTAGATCATAGTTAAGATGAACAGCTATTTTTGTCTCTCTTTGTAAATGGTGGGCATGTGTCTTGAACAAGAACTGCCCACTAAAATGAGAAGTCATGAGAAGGACAAATGATACAAATGACTGAGATGTTTGCAGCTTTTCAAACCTGCGATTCCACCACCTCCTCACATTAGTACAGCCCAAAGAGATGAAAGAATCTGGAAGAGAATTAGAGTAGTCTTAGTAACGAACGTCAGATTCACAAAGAGAATTCCTTGTTATTGGAAGTTTAGGTTAAGAAAAGTACTTTGCAAAGGCAGTTAAATAGTGTGGCATCTCCAGCTTAATGGAACAAGAAGAAGCAAATAAAGGAATGGAAAGTAAGGGTCTATTTGGAAGGAAAGCAAAGAAAATTAGTGTAGGAAAAAGCTAGGAATCTTATATATTCCGTTGGTGTTATATTGAATGCTTGTCGAAAGAAGACAGATCAAGCGAAAACTAACTCCCAAGTTCACATATCTGGACAGGAGCCTTACAGAGGTTTGGATAAGTGCCTCTCGTCTCCCACAGTTCCTCTTCTGGGGGTGATACCTTCTACCAGTGAACCTCACACACTGTCAAATCCCATTCCCACAGTTTCTACCCCCTCACCTGTTATTAAGGAGGTCATAAAATGTGATGCCCCACCTGTTAAAAACAAGGTGCAGTTTGCCACTTCTTACCTACCAATTCCATTCTTTGCGTCCAAGATTGCAGCAAGCTTTCGCTAAACTGATCCTAAGCACGAACCATGCTTTTCATTATCACCTTCTTTTCAATTCTTTATGAAAATCAATGTTTGCTTACGGCTGCTTCAGAGTCTCAAGTGTACGGTGTCTAATGGTATTGCTTTAAAGTTTTATATTTTATCTTTATAACTTAGGATAATTATTTATAGTTGCAAATCATAATGTAGTAGCATTATGGGAAACAGAATGCTGGATTGCATTGCAAAGGGAAGAGTAGATTCGGGGTTTATTATATTATAGAAGGCACTTCAGAGGCTACGGAAGAAAACAGCTTGAATTGTAGCAGTTCTCAGAAGCCGGGATAGTACAAAACAGATTTAATTCACAACACACTCTTGTATCATCATCACTGTAAATATAGCCATTAAAGTATAATTGAAATATAGAAAATCAGGAAATGAGAGAACTGAAGCCAAGTTTTTCATATGTGATCAAAAAGCATATGGGAAAAAATAGAAGGGGCAAAGGTCAGCAGTTAAATAGAAGACCCAACGTAATTTTTGGTTTTAAAAAACAGATGGGAGATTTAGCAAAATTGCAGTGAGGGAATTTGAATGTCCTGCTGAGGGTTTGTTTCTCCTTCATCACATAGTAAAAACTTTTTGAAAACAGGTAAATGAAAACTAGCTCCTAATCACATCCTGGAAATACAAAGCCAGCATTGTGCTTTGTACAGCACATCAGTTTTTAATCAAAATATTGCAAAGAACAATGCACAGAATTGCTCTAAATTTTGCCTGTTATTCCAAAGAACCATCCTGACATTGGGAAATGCCAAATAGAGTGTATCTCTTGTCACATCTCCTCCCTGGTTTCCTTTCTGCCACTTTTTACTCCCATGACTAGAGATGAGGAAGGGCTGCTGTTGTAACTCTTCAGTATCTGAAGGTTTATTTTCATTGAGTGCTTATTCCTGGAGCTGCCATTGCTGGGAAATGGACTTATGTGAATTTCTGCACTGTATCTTTCACTTAGTTTCTACCTTTTGCTTTCACATCCATCAGGGATCATGAGTACTGTTGAGCAGGAAATGAGTGACAGAATTTGCTTTGTTGTATAAGAAGGTAATGTGCACATCGGGCTGAGATTTAAGCCAAATCTGATGCCAGCAGAGGAATCTTTTACAGCTACTGTATCTCTCGTGGATGTGGTTCCTAAAAGGAGGAACACTGAACCTGGATTTGAGTGTTGGGAGGATCTTTCTCGTGTTTTTCCAGGCGTAAAGGGTCATCAGGAGGAATATTTTAAATGGCAAAAGTTATGGTTCAGTAGTATTTGTATCAGAGTAGTTCTTTCAGATTTTGTAGTGAGATTGATAAATTAGACAGCGAGTGCTACTTGTTGGAGTGTGAGTACACACAGTCAGGTAACGAACCGTGACTATCTACTGTCAGTTTTCTCTCTTCAAACTAGGAATCATGCCTGGGGCGTATAATGTATTTTCAGTGATACACAGTCATAGTGTTACTATCTCGCAGTTTCAGGCATTTGCTCTAACCACATGCTTCTCCCAAACGGAATCGGTGCTCTGCTACTCTAATTGTACTGATCTTTATCTGTATTGACTCCTTAAGACCAAGTGTGCGTAATCAATTATGAACATGCAGTGTTTGAAATGTAAACCTATTTCTATACATTTTGACAGTAACCAGGTCTAAGTGTGTCATTTTGCCTGCCAGAGTTATAGTAGAGTGCATTCAGTGTCGCATAGAAGATCCAGAAAAGAATAAATGAGTAGCTACGTAGCATGCCTGTATAGACTGGAATCCCACTGAAAATTATTCTCTTCCAGTGCTGACCAGGTAGGACTACTTGTATAAAATCTTGGTTTCAAATGTTATTATGTGAGGGTTTTAGCCTTTTATGAAGATTTTTCTGCTAGAATTAGTAAAAATCAATGTTCTGCGTAAGCTGACACTTCGCTGATGGAACCACTCTAACAGTAACAGCAAGGCATTTCTCTCTCTCTCTTATTTTTTCTTATTTTGGGGCATTAATAAGTACGGAAACTACAAATACATTTATGTTAGAGATCCTGAGGATCCTGAAGTTGTCTCTTTAGTACTATTTCAAAATACGGTTCCAAATTCTGGGCACACTTTCTGTCCTGTTGACTTAATTCTGCGTTACACTCCCAAGATCATTTATTTTGTCAGAGTGACTGCTGGCTCTGTAACTGGGGATGTCCGGAATGTCTAATTGTGGAAATCAGCAGAATACTGAAAACCCGTATTGTTATTTGGCCACAACCAAATTACAAGCCAAACACTGTTTAGAGGGATGATATATTGCAGCAGTACGTTAGAAATGAAAAACAAGTTCAGTACTTTGTCAACCTTGGAAAGCAAAACTTAGAAGTGAGAATGCATTATGGGAAAACACTGCAGATATCACGCCTACTTCTGAATAAGCTGCAATCCCACGGAATTTCTGGTGAACTGTAATAATTTGTTTGTGTGAACATGTTCATCGCTTTCTGGTTTAAACAGAATTTTTGACAATGGAGAAAAGAAGGCAGCACCTGCAAAATAAAGGTGCAAGAGTGAGAAGCAGCATCTTTCAGGATAATTGCTCTGATAGTTTGCCTTAAAAGTAAATGATAATGAAAGCAGAATTGTTTTATCTCCAGTGGGGTCAGAATTGGCCCGTCTTGGGCTCTTAAACCTATTGTCTTTAATGTTTTGTGTTTTGTCTTGAGGAGAAGAGAGTAGTAAAGCTGCAAATCTGACAATATAACTTATGAACCAGATGGAATGTTAGGGAGGTATTCACAAAAAGTGAATTTCACCTGGTGAGGTTAATCACCCCAGATTTCCTCCACAGACGGGAAGAGATCTGCTTTAAATCACCCCCTGCAAGTGAGGCCCCTCTGGAGGGAAGCAAACCCTGGTGAATGTCCTTGCCTTCTCGCTTCCTAACTGGTCTCCTGAGTGCTCAGTTGTGTTTGAACCTTCTCTCTGTTTCCCAGGTACTCATACCCGTATATGTGCGCGCACACACACACACGCGTAGGTATTGCTTAATTACATGAAATGATAGTTCAGTGCTGTATTAATGGAGGGTTAATCACGCTCTGTTTATACAAACGATAAATCTCCGTCTCACAGGTGTTCACCCTACTCGCGATGTCGAGTAAGGCTTTAGCTTTCATTGCTGTGCTTAGAGTGCACGAATGGGTTCGGGTAAGAAGCTTCCTATCTTCATTTTTCTCTGATTGGTGTGCACAATCCTAATAAAAGGAGACGGATGAAGATAGAGACAAAGAGCAAAATAATGCTGTACAGGTGATCTGAAGTGTACTGGTCTGGAGGATGCTTTCAAATTCCATATCTGTCTGATTACTATAAGGAGTTCATAAACTCACCCCAACCTGATCACAGCTGTGATGCTGACTTCTAAACAAAACCAATTATAATATCGTTTGTATTTATCCAGATATTGCTAAAACTAAGTGAAAATAGTGCTTCCTCAGTGCTCCAAGTAGATTTTTTTTTCTTTTCTACAGAAATAGGTTTGTAAAACCAAATTAGATTCTAGCATGATTAATGCGTCTCACCAAATTCTTGCAGAGTAGCAAATTAGTTTATAGTGATTTTCTTGAAAACAAATTAAACGGCTGCACTACATCGCAAGAATGGAGATGTTTTTCATAACGTATGGATAAGCGATGCAATGGAAAGGAGATGTAATCAAACTGAAAACTCAATAGTTCGTGTGGAAAAATATCCAAATGTTTCAACTATTACTGTCCATTACAGAAACCTGGGCAATTACTTACGTTTTAACACATGATGTGTAACATGCAGTGGGAGAGGATCAAGGAATTAATCTACATGCAGCTTGTGCATATGCTAGGCAGATTATTCATTTTTAGATGTTTTTAATAGGCATCCAGTAAAGACCAAAATCCTTGTTTTGTTAATAACTTCAAATAACAATCATTTTGTGAACTACAGATGATCTACTCTGCGTGTACTTGATCGATAGCTTTCTGGAAGTGCTTTGTATCTTATAAATTTGCTTTTTCCCACCCTAAAAATGTAAATGTATTTTGCTTCTGATACACCTGTTTGAGACTTCACAACTGATATTCAAGAAAGAAGCACTGAGCACAATTACTTGTTCCTTAATTTAATAATGTAAAAGGAAAAAAAAATCTGCACACAAAGATCTGCCGTTGTTTTGTATAAACTAAGCCATGTTGAGGAAGACAATGGAATATTTATGTAGTTACCATTTGTAACTCATATTTATGTAGTTACCATTTGTGATCCAAGGTCCAAAAATTACAATAATGGACTAAAAGAATGGTCTAACGTTAGATCACTTGTCTGTAACTACTGCCAAGGTAAAACTTCTTAGATAAAAACATTAAGATTCTTTAATTCTTTTAGCTCTGCTCTTCTGTGGGGAGAATGTATTTCCTGACTAGATCTGACGCATGCTTTATTAATTGAAATTTAGTATTGCACCTTTAGCAGCTACTACTAAATTAGTCCAAATGTAACCATTCCCCAAGCTTACTGTAACATCTAACCTGAGTCAAGAAGAGGTTTTGAGAAGGATGTTTTTATTTCAGACTGAGCAGCCAACTACAATTCTTCTTTTTTTTGTTAAGTCTTTGGAGCCAGTCATATTGTTAATATCACTGGACAGGTCTGTGACAAGTTTAAACAAGGAGCCCCAAGGAGTAGCGTCCAAGAAATAGATATTACACCCAGTAATGTTGAGCCATCAGAGCTGAAAGTGTGCTTTATTCTTCCAATTTAAAGATTTTTTTTTTGCAAAGTAATGTGTCAGTGATCTTTGAAAGTATCTGTAGTTCAATTCCTTCCTTGATTTGTAGAAAATGCACATATTTGACTTTAATGAAAGTTTGTATTCCGTATTCTGTATTTGGGTTATCCTTCACCAACAGGTTAGGTTACAAACCAGTTTTACGTACTTTATTTTTCGTTCACACAATGTTTTGCATTTGTTTAGTCTGTAGAAAAGGAGGCTGAGGGGACACTATTCCGCTCTACAAATACTTGAAAGGAGGTTGTAGCAACATGGGTGTTGGTCTCTTCCCAAGTAATAAGCAATAGGACAAGAGAAAATATCCTCAAGTTGCATCAGGAGAGGCTTAGATTGGATATTAGGAAAAATTTCTTCACGGAAAGTGTTGTCAAGCATTGGAACTGGCTGTCTCCATCCCTCGAGGTATGTAGATGTGGCTCCTAGCGACACAGTTTAGTGGTGGACTTGGCAGTGTGAGGTTTATGATTGGACTAGATCTTAAGCATCTTTCCCAACCTAAATGATTCTATGATTCTTTTGTTCCAGGAGGACTTGGTTGAGAAAAGAGGATGAGGAGAGGAAAGCTTTAATTATTCAACATTAGATTGCACTAATCCCAACCTACTGCCGTAGCGTCTCCAACTCTTCATTAGGTCCTCTTTGTCAGTATAGTGTTTGTTTGACCTGCTAAATGGGTAAGAACTGTCTCAAAATGCATAATCAATCCCTGCCTGTCCATAGCCAGAGAGGCCAAACAGCCCATTGCTGCCTTTTAGCCACTGGCAGGCTGGATAGTTTAAAGGTATCAGATGTTGTACAGACCTGGATTACAGACTAAAACACAGATATCTCTCACCAACAGTGAAGGGGAAACTGCCTGACTGTATACAAAAAAAATCACTATGAGCTCTCGGAGCACAAATATTTCACACAAATATGTAGAGCCATTTCCTTTTGAAAATGAGAAAAATTGGGAAAGGCTGAACATTTCGTAAAAGATCCTTTATTGTATAGTCTGCATTTCCCACAAACTGACAGCAAGTAATTTATAGGTCTATTCTGGGAATAAGAATTTCTTAGCTCCTTATAGATAGCTGTTATTACTAAATACCAAGGGTATAATACGGAAGAGGATGACATCTCCTCTCTACTAGCGTGTGGCTATTTAATTCCACACTATCATTATTTTGTTTATTATTGCTATGGTTTAAGGTCTGTCTCATATTTTACTTATTTAATTAAGTTATATGCATAAGAAAAAGAAAACATACCTCCTGGAGTCTTGGCTGTCCTCCCATCTAGCCAAAAATAGCACTGAGAAAAAAATGATGGTGTTACTTGCCTGAAGTAATTTCCTTGTTAGTTTAGTTTGTTTAATGTATCTTTCTCATAGGGAGAGTGGTGTCAGCTTAAAGTACACATCCATGGACCAAAGAGGAAAAAAAAGTCCATAATGCTTTGCAATTTTGAGGTGCTGACAGCTTGCCCTTTAAAAAAAAATCTGATTCAATTAAAAAAAAACATTCAGTATGACAGGTTATGAAGATACTTCTTCTTGGCAGTTGCTTATGATTTTTTTTCCTCTGTGACTGATTCTGTGATCTCTGGATATTGTCTAGGCACACCTGCCAGCTCAGGACCCTCAGATAAACATGAAGGATTTGAGTATTTTCTGACTTTGAAATGAACTTAGCTCTGTTGCGAGATGCAATGGATCTTCCGGCTGTGTATAGTCTCGAACTTCAGATGACTCTTAATTTTTCTCTTGGAAAGCAGGCACTGGAGTATTAGGTTTGTATGCGGTTAGGAGAAGGTTGTGTGGATCGTGCTTTTGAAGCCTGTGTTTATTCTGGTTCCATTTTATAAGCCTTTTCAACATCTCCCAACACAACTCTATCTATAGCATAGGAGCGCATGGGCCAAACAACTTTCTGGCCTTTTCGGTCATGGAAAGTAATCATGAGTTAATCCGGTTGGAGAAAGTTTGTTTGAGAAAGCAGTATAGGAAGTACCAATCTTGAATATTTTAGCAAACGACTAAGCTGAAATGAGAATATTTCCAGCACGATGTCTCAGAAAGTGACAATTTTTTCAGTGGGTACGTGGAAACACTGTTCTAGTAAGAACCTTCTTGAAAATTATAGCCAACTGTAGCCAACTTGTATGTTTCCTATGAAGATAAATGGATGCAGTCCTTGCATGCATCCATAAACGTTGCGGTTAACGTGACCTGCTTCATTAAATTAAGAAACAGATAATACAAAACTGCATTATTAATAAGGTGGGTTTGTAAATAAATGTCATTTATAGACATATAATACACATTGTGTATTTACAAAACAGTTCTTTATACACCTGAAATACTGATAAATGACAGAACTCATTAAAGTTCTCCGCGTAATAACTAGTAGTTCTATTGATGAGCATGGAATTGTCTTCACTGGTTTCACTGTCTGCTACGGTCATCTTCATGAGTCACCAGAGAAGGTCTCATCATTTCCTCAGTGCGTCTTCCAGCTTTTAGGGCCAGTTGTACAATGGGCAATGCGATGGGCATTGCATCTCCTACAATAGAAAGACTTTGAATAAGAGATTACTTTATGATAAAAGGACTCTGTCCACTATTAGGTGAGAATGTACGCTGACACATCTTGAAAGAATCAACAAATGGAAGTGAGACAAAGACTGCTGGGTGCTGGAAGGTGGAGCTATTACTTTAACAGCACAGCATTCGCCTCGTCTTTTCTATTTAAATCTCTCTGTATAGCAGCTGTCATTTCAGTTTCACTGTTTAAGGTCACCTTAAGCAATGACTATAATTTTGGTTAAAATATCAAACAAATCTAATGGATCTACCTGAGTTGTAGTTATTTTATTGTCTTCAGCTTTCCGAAAGTTCTGATTCTGCGTAACAATGAAAACGTGTAGAATTTAATCAAATGAAGACATCTATCCGAATGTTATCTCTGAATAATGCATATTTAAATTGAAAAAAAAAAAAACCAGTTACCTGCCTAACCATGAATCTGAGATCATTCTTTGTTCCCTTACTTTTATCAAAGGGGACAGTAAGAACTCAATGTATTTCTCATTAAAATGAACAATAGGGGAGGGAAAAAAAGGTTTTGAATATGCACACCAGCATGTAAGACAAACTTTTTCAATGTTAGGGGCTTTTTTCTACTCTGAGAGATAGTGTAGCCTTACATCAGTTCAAATGTAGCTGTAGACAATCAGAGGAAAAACGTTTAAACATCCCAGCATGGGTATTTCCATTTAAATCTGATTACAGTGAAATAAAACTGTAGCTATTAAAGGTTTAGAAGAACTACAAATACAAGCAGTAAAAGAAGACAGTTAGTAAATGAGGTAGTAAAACATTTCAGCAGGGCAAACAGTTTATAGCGCTCAGCCTTCCTGTAGCAGACTGTGCTATTCACTACAGACCCGTGCACTGTTCCCTGAACTGCACTTAAACCTGCAATTAACCTTTCACGCCTAATGAAGCTGTTTTGCTGCAAAATTAAAATATATAGTGCTGCCTGTTTTTACAGAGACTGGGAGGAGAGCATCTCAAAATGAATGACTTTTTCAGATGCTTTTGTTCAAATGCAGAATGGAAGTGCTGCTTGTATATAAATCGGGAATGCGCTTTTCAAGGCAATCTCATTTGATGTGCTGTGTTTTATTCCTGTACTTATTAATTGTTTTGCATAATTGTAAAAAAAAAAAAAAAGGACAAAAAAAAAATTCACACACCAGTAATTTTATGATTAGACACTCAGTTCCTGAGAATAAACTGTTACCATTTGACTTCCATTAGGAAAGACAATAGTTCTGCTAAAGATAACCAAGTTCATATTGCATTCTCTGGTATTTTTCTCATTGTGGATGCAATTACCTCTTACAAAAATATACTTTCTGCTTATGTATTTGAGTGCACTTGCTTCTTAATGATCTTTCCATACACATACTTACAAGAAGCTAGAGATTGTTTTAGCTGCACAGAACTGGGTCAGGTTATTTCTATAACATTTAGTAGAAAAACAAACTAGACTTAAAAATAGGTTTGGTTCTGCAGCTAGGCTTGAATCTCTAGAAATTAGACTATTAGAGGTGACCCATTGGTTCTCCATGTGGGATGCTTACTGATGGCCCTATTCCTTTCTGTCACCGTACTTAAGAGTCAGAAGCCACCAGAGACCATGGACTGGTTTGGAAAATACCAGTTTGGATGATGGGTATGATATTTAAATGGCAGCATTCAGGGAAGGCCGGTGAATGGAATAACTTATGAACTGAAGTAACAGATATAGAGCACTATATGATTTACAGTTCCAAATGTAAAGGCTGTAAATGTGTTCACAATTGCTGTTTAGATACAAAATTTGTAAAATGCAGGGAATTTTTTTTTTGTTTTTATTTTTTCTTTTAATGAATATTTAAGCCACAGCATTTTTATCAAATCCTCTCTTGTATTTTGATGTAAATTTTGCTTGCTTGCAGTGTCTGTGCATCAGCTTGACTGGGTAAATGAAATTCCCTTAGACTGCCCGTCTGCAATAATGAAGTGTTGCCCAGTTAATTGTATTGCTTTGATAACAAGGAACTATGCTGGGGTGTAGAGAACATAATAAATTAATTTCATCAGATGATTTGTGTGACGTTTTGAAAAATGATCTTCTGTAGTGACCCGATTTTAATGGAACTCTAACAGCATGCCAGTATATCCCAGTACGCAGCATTAGATTTGAAGAAAATAGTTCTTCCTTTTTGTTTATTGTTAAGTAAAATGAGGTTAGCATCTTACATCCAAGTGTATTTTAAAATACCTTGTAAAAAATGGAACATTTGTCTTCCTAATAGCTTTCATTCCATTTAATATACTCCCCAAACCTAGCTGTTAAAAACAGGATAACATGTAAGCAACTATCAAAATGTTATTTAGGTTTTATATAGTGCTGATACTTGAAAGGTACCTCAAAGATCTAAAAAAATTAATTTATCAAAGTCCAATTTAAGGCATCACTAGCTCCTGCCAGGAAATATATGTGTATGTGAGAAAAAGGACTTAATTAATCTTGGCTCTTACATATCCTGAAATGTAGCAATGATAATTGTAGTTAGCATTTTACAGTGTAGTGCCATGGATTTTCAAAGAGCTGTATGCACATGAGTTAATTCTTTTACAACACTTTTGTGATGTAACAAAGACAGCATTACAGTGTGAAATAGCATAGATTTTTTCAGGCTACTGGAAACCTGAACTGAATCTGACACTACATCATGTACTAAGAGAGAATCCTGTAGAAGCACATGTAAGTGAACAATATTCTTGCCCAGTTTCTTAGTAGATACCACAGTAGTGAGAGAATCTATGAAAAATATTGCAAAATTGTGTTCTATAATAGATAAACTAAGTTTGATACTGGCCTGAGTTTAAAAATAGAGACTGCCTGTTCAACATAGTGAAGAGTATTTTCAGATATTTCCTTGTGGAATAGCACTGTTATTGGTTAGAGATTGAAATGTATTGGGCAGAATGGAGAACCAGCACCATCTTTACCTACAATATGGATGTATATAGATATAATTTTTTATACGTATGTGCCATGGTTTTGTTGCAGTAGTGATGCAGTAGAACATATAGAATCATAGAATGGTTTAGGTTGGAAGGGACCTCAAAGCCCATCCAGTTTGAACTCCTGCCATGGGCAGGGACACCTCCCACTGGATCAGGTTGCTCAAAGCCCCATCCAACCTGGCCTGGAACACCTCCTGCCCTGGGCAACCTGTGCCAGTGCCTCACCACCCTCACAGGAAAGAGAATTCTTCCTAGTATCTAATCTAATCTAATCTCCCCTATTTCAGATTAAAACTGTTCCCCCTCATTCTCTCCCTGCACTCCCTGATAAAGAGCCCCACCCCAGCTTTCCTGTAGGTCCCCTTTTTCAGCGCTGGAAGCTGCTCTAAGGTCTCTCTGCAGCCTTCTGTTCTCCAGGCTGAATAACCCCAACTCTCTCAGCCTGTCCTTTCATGGGGAGCGTGCTCCAGCCCTCAGACCATCTTTGTGGCCTCCTCTGGACTCATTCCAATAGACCCACGTCCTTCCTGTGCTGAAGACTCTAGAGCTGGATGCAGGACTTCAAGTGGAGTCTCCTGAGAGCAGAGTAGAGGGGCAGAATCCCCTCCGTCGCCCTGCTGGTCACTCTTCTCTTGATGCAGCCCAGGACACAGTTGGCTCTCTGAGCTGCGAGCGCACATTGCCAGCTCATGTTGAGTTCCTCATCCACCAACATCCCCCAATTCCTTCACTTCAGGGCTAATCTAAATTCATTCTCCTCCCAGGTTTGCACAAGCTCACCTCTCAAGCCTATCAAGGTCCTTCATCCTCATAATCATTTTCATTGTAATACCATCTGTGAATTCAAAAAATCAGAATTACCACATATTGTGTTGTCAAACACAGCATTTCAGCAGAAGGCAGTAATTTCTAGCAAATACAAGCAAGTGGAAGAGTAAATTCTTAAACTACTTGTTTCTTAAGCATGTCTGTCCATGCCCTTTGTAATACTGTGTTAAGATTATAACAGCTGATTAAATATAAACTATTTAACCAGAATCTGAAAAAGAAAAGTTTGGGTGAGTTGACAACATTTAGAGTTTTCCAGGCCCACACCACTGTGGTTCACTCTCCATTCACAAATCCGTGCATTCTTTGAAGATATTTTTGTATCTTTTTCGTTCACGGTAAGTAGTAACATCTGAGTATTCCCAAATTAGGGAGGCATATATATGGCAAAGGGAAATATGCACAGATAACAAATTTGTCAAAACTGTGGTCTCCGTTACTCTTTTATTTTCCGATCTGATAGTTTCATTCATTTCTAAATACAATGCATGAACGTTATTAAGAGAAAGTCCATGTCAGAGAGCTGCTGGTCCGCATAACCAAGAAAATGGAGATAAGGATCGTGCAACAAATCAATGAGAGACATAAATGGAACCCAGTCCAGTGTCTTAACTGCCCTTTTTCCCTTCCTCTGTTTCTTTGCTGATACCAGGTGTCATTTTAGACAGTGAGGACTTGTTATCTGACTCTGAAATAAAGCTGATCGCTTCTGGGAAAGTATGAAAACTTGGCTTGAGAGGAACAATCACACTGCTCAGGAACTCTTCTCGGAAAAGTTGGGCATTAAATTTTGTTTCTCCTTTATTTATCTTGCAGGTCTCGCAATTGCAAGTGCACTGATAGACATTTCTCAACAGAAGCCTGCGGACTGTAAAGATAAGAGTTCAGGAGTCAGGAATCGAAAACATCATCTTTCAACACGTCAAGGAACTTGTGTCTGAGATTCAAAAAAACTACTGTTGTATATTCTGTAATGTTTTCTTTTTAAATGGCTTCCATTGAAAGCTATACTACAGCCTCAGTTTTTATGGAGGCAAATCTATGGATGAACACATGAGGTACTGTGCTCTGTTATAGTCACACCGTCTGCACACCCCAAAGCAGAACAAACTTCTGGAAGGTATGAGTATGTTTGATGAGCTTTAATAAAAAGAGTGGATCCTGATAACAGCAAAATATGAAACAAAATACCTAGTATTCTTACTCCTGAACATATCAGAGCAGGGAAAATCCTTGAACAGAACCAGGAAAAACTGTACATTGTTTTGTAATGTAGAAGGAAATTGTATAATTGAAAGCTAAGCAGATGCCAGGAAAATAAAGGACATTTTTGTATAGCTAAATATAACAATGAGAATTTTACAGTTCTTTCCTTGTAATCAACATTAAGATTTCTTTCCAGTAAGCAGGAACTAAAGAGGATCATTTGGATTTAGATTCTTTTATCATTGCCAGAAATAGGTAGGCAGCTTTTGAATTTAGCATAGGTAAAACCTGAGAACACCACATGTAATATTTGAAAGATAATTCCGTATTTGAGCATTTCGTACTTTCTTTTCTTTACCTTGCGAGAGCCTCAAAAACATGATCAGGGCTGCAAAAGAGTGATGGGTGGGCTTTCATGTTTCTGTACTGAAGAGTCTATTCGGAAGGATTTCTTTTACAAAGAGCATGTCTGGGTCCTCCATGCCAGGTAACAAAATTAATCGAGCATGGAAAAGCTTCCTCTGCAATCGAGTTTGCTGCTTTTTTCCAAGAGATTCTTCAAGACTGCAGGTCTAAGGAGAGTTTAATTTGCTATTATTCTGCCTGCTCCCATTTCAGTATTGAAATTTGCTGGTATCTAGACGTTGTCCTGACTTCCAAGCAGAAAGAGTTAATCTCAGTCAGCACTTTGACCCTTGTTTTTATAGTAGAGTATGGAAGAGGGTTTTTTTTCCTCCCAGATGGAAAATATCATCTCATTCTCACTTTTGCACCAGTTCAGGAATTACCCTGCATAACAAAAAAATAATGAAGTACTTAGAAATCCTAATTGCTTCCAACAGTTGCTCTCAAATCCAGCATCCACTATGGAACCTCACACAGTCAGTACTCAGCAACAGAAAGCAGATTAAAGAGTTTCCTTTCTATAGGGCGTTCACTTTTGGGTGGCTCCACGACAAAGAACGTGGCAATCAGCTTTAATGGCCCTCAGTCTTATTATTTACTCGAAATTCATGAATATGCAAAAGAGTAAGAGGATGCTGAGGGGTAGGTAGCAGCCGTGTCATGTTCTCATTTACACATCACATGTTGACCGCCGTATAATATGAAACTAGTAGATTTGTATGAGCTTGTTGAAAGTATAGTTTCTCAACTCCAAATTTGCCGCCATACTAGTACAGGAGACTGATACAGAGGTTTAAATGCCTCATGTAATGATAGACTTTTGGTAAATATGAAAGATATAAAAAGATAATTGATGTTTACTACTATATCTGTATTTTTCATGTTCCTTTTATTTCAGCAAGATGATTACATTTTACTGTTTATAGTTGACTACATAGTTACTTGCATGCCATGGTGGTGCAGTAGCAGTAATAAAGCCCTGTTGTGAGTTGTGTTTATTTTGTAACGCCATTCATACATAGAAGTACTCAGCTTAATTTGGATGAGGAGTAAATGTAAAAATCACTATAAAGAGGAACGGTTGTAAAATATGTAGTTATATCTTATACGGGAATATTAGGTTGCGTCCAACCATGACTGCTCTATTGTTTTGATAAATTATGCACTTATGAATTATGGTAAAATTATTTCTTATGCTGGCATGATTGTTTCAGTATTTTCCTATCTTAAAATAAGATTATTATCCTAAAATAATGCCATCACAATTTTGTGACTTTTATTGCCTATTCTGACCTCAGCCTTTTATATCTTAAAACTTAAAAAAATCCTTTTTAAATGTTCTGTTGGGAACTTCCAAACAGCGCTACTCGGTGTAGTGCAAAAAGTAGTCTTTGGAAAACAACCCTTTCTGTCAATGTTAAAGTTAATCTGTTCAAATGAATATAAAACAACAGAACTGGTTTAGGTGATGCATACACTCATGAAAAGGAAAGAACCACTTCTCTGGAGTATAGATCCCAAACTCTGTGTTATCCTCAACCGAAATGTTTCACATAAGAAAAATGCAGTGTGTGTTTTGTGGATGTACTGGAAACCCTGTACAAAGAAAGACCACATAGTCTCGTAGAGCAGTTTTGACTGTACTCACTCATAAAAGATTACATTCCTCTGTATCTCAACTGGACTTTGACGATTACTTGAAGAGCAGGTATGAGCTTTAAAGGGATTAAAATATTTTCGTGCAACGCTGGAGATGGGCAAAAGCTATCAGCCATTTTATTGTGTTAACAGTTTAAAATGTTATTTTATTGTATAAGAAAAGCATGTTTGTCATGGGATCATTCAGCGTTTTCATCCAATCTGAGGGTGTTTTTTCCTAAGGTATCTTTCTTCTCCCAGGGTCCCCGATTGCATGCAAGTCAGTAAAAATGTATTATAATAAAATACATTTAAAAAATACTTACATAATGGCCACATTCAAATACCAGACATTTGCCAACACATCTCAAACCAAAGTTTCAGGGTAACTGTTTGGCCTTTCTATTTTAAAAATAGCATAATAAATCTATTAACTACATTTTGTTAGTTGTTGGCAGGTGCGTAAACTTTTTAAATGACCACTGTACAACAGATGGGATGTTTTATCAACTGCCACATTACGATTGCTTCATGAAAAAGCCAATTTTTTTAAAAAGAAGTCTTTTCCAGTTTAATTTTTGACTGCTTTCTTAGAGTCAGAAAATGATGAATGGCCTGCTTTACTCCTAATGTGATTTATGTTGGATGCAAAATGAATGACTAAGCCCCAGTGAAGTTCTGATTGTCAGGATTCTGCCTTCATCCCCTCAGTCCATGGATTCTGCTGAGGGAAATTCAGCAGCTATGAATTACTGTTCAAAATGTGAGATAAACTGTTCATGGTAGCATGGGTCCACCAGTACTTCCATCACTCTCTGTACTTCTTTATTTATATAAATTCCTGAGACTCCTTAATTCAAATTTGTGCACATATAAATAACACTTTAGAATACTTCATTCCTATGAAATGTAACGAAATACTGGTTTATCTGTACAAAAAACTCTGCTATCTGTATGTTGCCACTATTAAAATTATGTCTTAAAAAATGCCAAACTCCAGTTACGTTAAGGCATGACGATACCATCAGGTGGGAACATTCAGATTCTTCTGATTTGAAAATTTTCATAGCTGACTGCTTTCTGTATAAAGTCCCCTTTCAGCTTCCCAAATCAAAAACATTTGGACAAGTTTAGGACGAGATATGGAATTCGTTACGTGCAAAATCTGCAGCAATAATTATTTTCTAAACAATCTAACGTAGAGAGCTGGAATCCTGATGGTGAGAATTTTAGTTTGGGATCACTTTAACAGATGTCCAGTCTTCATGCATAATAACTTTCATAGTATTCATCTAAACCATAAAATCATTATGTATCTAATTTCATTACCGGTTTTTTAAAAAGCATCTGAAAGGATTCTTGACAATAAAGGAAAAGTCTCTGTTAAAGGTGATTAACAATCCCTCTCTTTTTTTTTAAGCAATATTGTCCTATGCAGAATGTTTGTTACCAGGGAAAAGTAAATAAGTTAACTCTGTTTTTTCAGTCCATAAAGTGCAGCATTACCTAAAAATCTGTAGTTTACTGATATTTATTTCATATCCTCTCTGGAGCAAAGTATGGAATAGCTAAGATTATTCTAGGTGCTTCCAGAAGGTAACAGCAAAACTACTTGTTGTCTACAGGTGGCCACACCTTCCCATATTGATTTCAGCTGTACTTGCTGGTTAAATACTGAAGAGGAAGAGCAGAGCTGGCAAAAGCATGTCTTGTAGAGTCTGGGCTTGTGTAATTTGAGGTGATTTGTTGGTTCAGCTTTTCCTTATTTAATGCTATTTCAATTTTCAAAAGAAATATTTAGATTTCTACGTGACTGTATATACAGACACGTGGCTATTTCCATGGCTACGGATATTTCCAGTGTATAAAATCATCACCCTCCGAGGTGAAATACTAGGGACCCTCTGAAATGTATTGTGAAGCTGAAAGGGGACTGTTATTACCCTGGGCTTTCTTTCATCGATACTTGCTTGGTCATGGAAGGTGAGTCGGTAAAAGACTTCTCTTTGCTCCTCTTCGGATATGTTAAAAACTTCATTTTTCTAAAATAAGAAAGCCAGGGTGGGCATGATGAAGAAAAAAACCAACACACAAACCAAAAAACCGTCTTTAAAACATATGGGAAGCATATATCTGTGTATGGAATTATGGAATTTGTTTCATGGCCGATCTAAATCGGAACATTTCTCGGTTTCCTTACATATTCTCACAGATTATATTGAATAGTATGAAGACTTTAACTGAATCAGTGACACTTGGTGTGTATACTAATGGTCATTTCTACAGAAAGAAAATCCTTAAATGTATCTAGGCTTCTGAGAGAGGGTAGAGAAAATTTTTTGAGGATGTTATAAATTATTATCAATTGATTATTGGTATTTTCAGCATCTCAGAGAATGAATGTGTAAAGCGAGATAGTGTAAAGATAGTGTCTTCTATCCTTTTTTTTAGTGTATTTTCCTTTAACGGTTTTTACATGCTAAGGCCATAGATAATAGTACAGAAAGCTTAAAAGAATTCTGAGTTTTAGACCATTTTTAATCATTTAAAAATAACTGCTTGTTTTAATGGTAACACAGAAAGATAATGCTTAGCTATGCTATTTTCCAACTTTAGCAAATGCTTTTTTTTCCTAAAAGACCTCTTGTTATGCCAAAAGCAGGAAAAGAATAAGATGGAGCTCTTCAAATACACTTCCAGACCTAGAAGATATCTTAAGCATCTTATTCTACTGAAGGTATGAGTCTTTTTAACATCCATTTCCACACCAGTATGTATCTAAAGTGATTGTTATGACATGATTTTTAGTGGTTAATGTGATGGATAAATTGTTCTTTCATGTGAAGTTCTAAAGCTCTTTTATGATATTCAGTTGTAAAACATATTTGATTAAAAGTAAACATAGTTTTGGATCATCATGTTTAGGATAACCTGTATAGGTGTTCTTGTGATAGAACTCACAGATTTGTTTAGGTTGGAAGGAACCTTTAAGACCATCAAGTCCAACAATCCAATTTGTATGTGTCCTAAAGTTTTCTCTCTGTTAATATTCCTGCAAGTCTCCTCTTCCCCACTCCCCAAAGCAGAAAGAGCCGAGTGATCAGGTATCAAAATATTTCTAAATGTATTAATACAAGTGATTTTGTTTCTGCTTCAAAATAGATGGTTAGACTATGGCATCTCCTTTTTCTGCTTTAAGTTTCCTAACTGAATATTTAGGAATGATATAAATTAACCTTACTAATGACATGGGAATATTGAGGATTAATTAATTAATGTTTAGAGAGTACTCAGAGCTCTTTAGTGATCTAAAAATAACAGTCACTGTATGAATGCTGAATGTTTTAGTTAAGTTATTAGTATCGGATTTATTTAATAGTGCTAGATGTTGCAGTTTTCTATACCACAACTTGAGGCATAATTAAAAGGAAAAAAAAAAAGAAAATAAACATTTGCTGGCAGATGTTAAATAATTCATACTATGTGGCTTTTCACACAATAACAGTCACATAATTTGCTCTCAGTTTCTCCTGTTGAGGTCATTTCCCCATTGTTGGTAAATAATTTTACTGATCTACTTAGCTTACTGAAATCTGTGATCAATCAGGCTTCCCAGATGTTTGATTTTGGTATTTGTTTGGTTTTCTTCTCAAGTAGCCAGTCTTCGTACAGTGCCGTCTGCTTCATTTATAGCTGCCCAGACCATAGGATCCCAAAGGTGCTCCACAATTTTGATGTTCATTGTAGTCTGAAAATGTCAGTGAGTGCACCATTTGAACCATATTGAGGGATATCGGGGATAATGCATTTCCGTGCCTTAATCCCTCATTTATATTAAATGGGGCAGAGATTTTACTCTCCCTTCATGCTCCATCTTCTTCATTGCAAATAGTGACTATACCTTTTTAAAAATGCTTTATGGAGTTATAAATTCCTCTAATGTAGATCAAAGGCCGTGATATGGCATCGTAAGATTTCTTAAAATCTCTACGTCTGCATATTCATTCTGATTATAGTGTTATATCTTATCAAATATCTCGTGAAAATACTTCATGATTGGTAGAACTCTTTTCCCGGATCCCCACTGGTGTTATTGAACTGTTCCTGCTTTATTAAAAACAAAAGGAAAACCTTCTGAGAAAGCTTTATAGATTTAAGAAAAAGGCATTCACCACACCAGCTTTTACATTGCATTTAAGAAAACCATCTTCTATTGCTCTGAAACTTTTTCAGATACCTGAAATCAACCAAATTACTCTTTGCAGCCTTTGGCTTCATTTACCTCCTCCTGCTTTTAATGATTTCATGGCAACACTATCAACACGTGGTGCTGATCTCTTCCCAAAGGGTTATAATTGCTTTTGGGGTCTCTTCAGAACAGAGCTCCACAAACAGCCCGGGTTCATCGCTCTGTAACTTCCTTCTTTGGAAATAAAAGGCTTTCACTTTTCAGCAGAATTGCAAGAAAATGATACCCTTTCCTCCAAACCCAGATTCTGTCTTCTTGGGCATTACTGTTCTTCCTCTGCTCTGTGCCCTCCACCACACCATTCAACTGTTGTCTTTTGGATTCACTTTCTCTCTTGGTTCTGTCTCATCGTGAAAATGATCCAACCACATGCCGATCCTGATTTCTTTCTAAATTCTGTCATCTTTGCTCTTGGAAGTATGCTGTTGGCTTCTTCAGCAGTTCTCCTACTGTATCTACAATCATCTTACTTTTAGTATCGGCATCATCTATGCACTTAATAGAGAAGTCTTCCAAAGCTTGAAGATTGTTGGTAGTTGCTACTCAGTGATTCCTGAATCCCTCAGTATTTGTAAGTTTTACTTGTCGCATATATGTTTAGTTTTACTTTGGGTCAAAGCTATCTCCTATGCAGGACTTTAAAGTTTTGGTATCCAGCCAGTTGTTTCCATTCCCTCATCCTGTGTTTTGGCTTTGCACCATATGTGCTCAAAATATTCTGTGTCCTCATTTCCATCCTTTCTTTAGACCTCTGCCATTTTACCTGCTTTCTCAACTTAGTCAAGTGCTTTTTAAGTTTGTTTGCTTCTTTGTGAAGAGGAGGCCTTCAAATCCAGCAATATTGCTTTTAATATGACCCCACTCCTTTAGCCCCTCTAGGTTTTTACGGTCATCAGAGCTTGTGGTCACATATGTATCCTGGGTATTGTATTATGTCAAGATCCCGGCAACCCTAACCAGAGCAGGTGCTAAACCATTACCCGATTTCATGTAATCATAGAATTGTTTGGTTGGAAAAGACCTCTGGGATAGTACAGTACAACTGTATCAGTTTGCTCTAAACCATATTTGAGCACCTCACCCACCTGCCTTTACAATACCACTTCCCTGGGCAGCCTGTTCAAGTGCATGATAACCCTTTTGGTAAAGAAATTTTTGCTACTATCTAATCTGCACCTCCCCTGGTGGAACTTGAGGCTGTTTGCTCTCATCCTTTCAATTCTTACTTGGGAGAAGAGACCAGCGCCCACCTTGCTGCAACCTCCTTTCAGGCAGTTGTAGAGAGTGATAAGGTCTCCCCACAGCCTCCTTTTCTCCAGGCTAAACAACCCCAATTTCCCAGTGATTTACTGTGTCCCTGCTCAAAGCGCCTTGGTTATAAAAAATACCAACTCAGAAGGATTGTTTTGAAGTTTGTTTGGCTTTTACCTGCTTTGCAAAACCTTGCTTTGTTGCCAAACAACATAGAATTGCAAAGGTTTCTTTATTTGTGTTTCTGTGACAGTGCGTTTTGCAAGCAGTAGTTTTGCTGTCTGGGGAGATCAACTTGTTTGGTTTATAAGCTCTAAAAATGAAGGCCAACAGGAAGGTCATCAGTAGCTGTGCCCATGCAGATTATGATTTCAACAACAAAGCAACCAACATTAAACTCTAAATAAGTAAAACTTAGTAAAGAACATGACATTTTACTTTCTGATTTGTGGCTTGATTGTTAGTGAGATATACAGGTGAAGTTTTGTTTTGCAGGAGGAGAGACAAAATAAAGCTCTAATCTAACTCATATTTACCCAAATATTTTAGTGGATTTGCGCTCGCTCGCTCACTCTCTCTCACACACACACACTTATTCATGTGCCTCATCTGCAGAAGTGCTTGTTAGGCTCAAGGTCTGTGTTTTTGCTTGCAAATATATGATATCTCTCCGCATAAAGAGAGCAGTGTCCTCCAGGGGCTTGAGGGTTTTCTGACTTTCCTTTCTGGTTTTCCATAGACTGTGTATAAAAGGGGGGTTTGCTTTATGAGTGGTTACTATTCTTAGTTATCTAGAAAAATAACCCGCAAATAAATCTTTCAGGGTTCCTGTTAGACAGAAATCCATGGCTATGGACCAAAAGAAAGATGAAGCAAAGTGGATTTAGCATTAGAAGTTGGAGGTGCCACAATTGTCCTTCAGTTGCTGGAATAGTAAGGCCAGAACTTTAGATCTTTGAATCACCCTTTTGAGGTACGTCAGCAAAAAGTCGTTGATGATAGAAGAATGACACATGTTTATAGGAACTGGGAGCAAGCCCAATGCTTTCCTGTGGTGTAGGGACTGCTTTTAAAATGTATTAACGTAGTGTTTATCCCGTGTATTTATTGGGATCATCTCCTTATGTCAGCTGCATACGTCATATTACGTGGCATCGGGATTTTGTATGGCGAAGACTGTAAGGTTATGCGTACGTAGCGTAACATAGTACGGTGCAGATGCCTCCAGGTAACTCTAGGTGAGTTAGTCTGGGTACCAGAAGGGCATAGCTGCATCAGCACTGTCCTGCACCCCTGCTAATAGTTTACTGCTCTGCAGAGCTAATTAGCTCGGTGAGAGAGCACAGGGTTCTGGCACTGGTACAAGCCAGCTTGTTCTCAGGTAGTTCTGCACAGCGTTTCATTTTGCTCTCTAGATTCTAAGTTAGCAACGCTTGCTGGGTTAAGCTTTAGTGCCGAAGCCATGTAAATAACAGCCCCACTCCAGTGTCGGTGAGTGATATTTTTCTGTAGGATTTCTCCTATGAGCTGGTAAAGCAAGACAAATGCTAAGATATTCGTATTAGTAAGGATGTTGTACCCTTAAAAGAGTCAGTTACTGCTTCTCCTATGGAGGCTGGCGCTAACTGCGCTGATCTGAGTCAGAGCTTAAAAAAGCGAAGTCAGAAGAACTGTGTACCAAAGAACAAGCAACCAAGGAACAGCAAATATTCCTTGGATTCCTTTCGAGCCATGTTTTATGGAAGTTTGTTGCCTTTTTGCTGGCTATTTCAAGCTGTGCAGTTACTCTCTGTACTGATGCGTCTGACACTTTGTTAGGTGCTTCAGAGTCAAACTCCAGCTCCAGAAGTATATAAATTTGTATCAATAGCGAACAGCTTTCGTTCTTTCTCAGTCAACGGTGGCATGTGCAAAGCAAATCGAAAGCTATGATCACCATAATAAACTGAAACATCTATCTCTTCCAGCCAGCCATTACCTTTTTTTTTCCTTTTTTTGTTTTTTTCACTTTAGATAAACAATCTACAATGTGTTTACTGAGGCTTGTACTGATATCCCTCAACGGTACAGGCAACTCTACTTTTATTCCAGCAGACACAGAGAATAAGCCCACGGTGCACAGTGCGTGCAAACCCCTTTGAAACCTAAGATTATTTGTTCTCTGACTGTTCTAAGGTAATTAAGGAGCATTGCATGTTTCTCAATTAATGATTCCTCATTCAGCTGGGGATGTTTGATGCTAATTTGTTTTAATCAGGACAGAGACTGCTAAAAAACTAAACAATTCAGTGAAGAGGAACTAGGAATTTTTAATCAAGTGGAAAAGATCTAAATGCTATGAGGGACACATCCATCATAAATCTTCACTTCTTGTTCATTTAACTTTGTTCTTTCAGGTTTCATAAAACACTGTGTTAATCAATGCAAGAAAGTTTTTTAAGATGAAGAACATCATGTTTTTTTTTTTTCTCCAGCTGATGTAAACATTTGTGCAAAAATGAGGAGCTGGAACAAGAGCTGTGGGATTAAAAAGCAGTCACCGCTGGTTCTTAGTTATACACTAAGTTATAGCTTAGTTATATATGGCTTAGTTAGTTATAGCTTCAAGTTTTGTCAAACATCATATATAGAAAGGTCTTAATATGCTGAGGAGTCACTGGGGGGGGGGGGGAAAAGCCGGGTTTGTGGGAGATAGGATGCTCTCCATTTAAATGTTAATTTTTTAATTATTTTGGTATCACACTACATGCATACATTGGGCAAAGTGACCTTCTATATTCTTCTGCATGTGGAATTAGTATTTCAAATGCTGCAGCCCATGCTACGTGAAATCGCATGGTTTCAAGTAGACCATGTATATGCTTGATAAATGTACTTTGGAATAAAACATTATTTTATTTATAGTGCTGAGGCAAAAGCACTTCACAGTTCTGCCTCCTCCAGCTGCTTTACCACGATAGACTTCGTGTCTTCCACCATGCAAATAGTACCAATGTGCATCTGCTACTCCCATGATTTCAACAGAGGAGGAATGCTCCCAAGCCTTGGCTTCCAGGGGTCTTCAGGCATCTGAGTTAAAGCCGTGAAGGATGCCTGTGTCTAAAAAGTAGATCTTCTATATGAGCAGTAATTTGGCACATGTTCCTTTAAAGGCAAATTGTGGCTGCTAAGGAATTTCCAGGTCAGAAAGAGAGGTTTTAAATGGCTTTTGGGTTTTTAGAGTTAGGAAACATTCTCAGACAGCAAATTCTCACATGACCTCTAGCATCTTCCCAATTACTGCTTTTAGTCCATGAATTCTGTTTTGGACTAGTACCTAACTTAGAGTTCCGAATTAGTTTTTGGCAAAGTGCTGTGTTCTAAACACCAAACATATGCAGAGAGCCCAGATGGCTTTTTGCCACCTTGCCCTTCTTTCTTTAAAACTGTGAACCATTGTGTTTATTTTGTAGTTCAGGAGTCCAAATCAACAGAAAAATCCTGCTAATGAAATCCCAATGACCTTTATTAAGGATGCGCTTTATGCAAGGTAATAGCAACACACACTTGATTTTGTACAGTTTTGTTTTTAAGCAAGCTTAAATACATCACAGCTAAAAGTAGACGTGAAGTCTATATGTTAAACGATTACTGTACAAATGGAAGCACAGCTGTTTAAGGGTTTTTACAGAAGATGGCTTTTTTTCCACTCAAAAGCTGTCTGTACCCTGTGAAACACAGTTCAGATGCTTGAACTTATGCTAATTGAAAGATCAACATTTTTCTTTCTTCAGCGAGTACTCTGCTCTTTTTTTCTTCGAGATGGCTCTCCCATGTGCAAAAAATGAGCTGTAATTATGCCCAGCTCAAGGCAATCTCAGGATCTGAAACATCCTGCCAACCAGTGTGTTCTCAATCTGCCTTGTTAGTTCACAAAATTGTGCATGTGCCTTTGCTACAGTCGCAAACCTGATAATGTCACATCATTGGGACAGGAAGCATTCTCTGATCTTATCTGAAGTGACACTTGCAATTTCAAGTTCTAGCTTGATGAGATCACATTGTCAGGGCTCCACCTAAGTGTGATCTTTCCTGATTTGCAATTGTATCCGTTTTGAACGATCTTTACACTCTTCAAGCAAAAACATATGATAATGTATCTTGTCAGATGCGAGGATAATGAAAGGGTGATTTCATGTTTCCACTTTTAGAAAATCCAATTCATGTGACTGAATTCAGTCAGTTTTCTTAGCAGTTCCACCCCATCTTTCTAATTCTCTTTGCACCTGAAAGCTCTGGTAACAGCAAAATATGAGCACGTCAAGGTAGCTCATCCCCTTCATAAAACAGTCGAGCCTTATTACCTTTAAACCTCTATTAATTCCATGAAGCTCAGGGCTATAAAAAGGTTTGCACATGCTAGAGTTTGTAAAACATATATTATGCATTAAGTAAAAATGTTTAACATAGTAAAAGCTTATAAAGTTGAAGAATACTTAGAATACCTACGAGGTGTTATTCGGAATGAGAAAGTCTAATATTTAAAACCAGAAGGCTCTGAAGTCACATTTGAAATGTTTTTATTCATGATATTAATTTTCTTCAGATGTAGAGCATACGAGAAGGATAGAGCTGTTGTGAATTATATTTCCCATTTTACCATATAGATGACTGAATCCCGTAACATCAAGTAGAAAGAGAAGAAACAATAAATATTGCATTTAGCTAACCCTCAGGAGTTTCTGAACAAAACCGCCATGGAAAGGTGCAAAGACTTAGACCTTCAGTCCCCATTTAATATGCATTAGGACAGAGCCCTACATTAGCACAAATGACCAAGATAAAGAGCAAGCTTTGACCTCTCTTTTAACAACAACATGGTAGCATATTTATTTGTCTGAATTGTGGCATACAATAAACAAGCAAGACAAACCACAGCTATTTGATAAAACTACTGCAAAGCCAAAAAATGAAAGAAAAATTATTTATTTGTCCACTTAAAATGTCAAAAATAGAAGGCAATAAGAATCTATAATATTTGCCTTTTTGAATAATAAGGTGGAAACTGGAGTTGTGGTCCTGGAAGGCTGGAGGAGTGGAAATAGAGGACTTTCTTGGCAAGTGGTTTTGAAATCCATACAAAACCTTTGACTTATATTTTTTTTTTTGCTTTTGTCAGATGAATGGCAACACGATTTATTAGTTACTCCCGTACTGTAATAATTGCATCCCTCCTACTACAAGATTAGATAAACAGTCTTGTTGTATATCACGTACTGATATATGACCCAAATAAATCACTAAGAATTAAACCCAAAGTGTTGCATTTTGACTGACTAATCTTAGACAAATACTGTTTCTTTAATAATGAACTCAAGCCCAAAATGCATTGTATTGTAAGGGAAGTGACAGTTCTGCCAAACCCCTATATAACTTGCAAGACGCAAGCTCATGTAAGATTACTGTGTATGGTGCTGACTAAGAAAAAGAAGGGACAGAATTAGGTTATTGTGATGCTACCATATATGCTAGGCCATTCCCAAGATAATATGCATATATAGTGCTGCCCCTGTGCATCCCTTCCAGAGTCAAAGCGTGCTCCAAGTTTTGCTTGTGTTCTGGAGACAACGTAGGGAGGTGCCTTTCTCTATCTCATACTTAGGATATTAAAAGTTCTTTTACTGAATATTATCTTGTATTTATTGCTAAGCTACTCAGATAAACTCATTTCAAGGAGAAAGCTGTCTTACTTTACTTTTAAGGGACTGGATTTGTATTTATTACCATGTTGATGTTCAAGTTTTATGACTGGATAGCTTAAAATGTTATTAGATGACAACAGTAGCTTCCAATCCGTTGCCTACTCAGCTAGATTTTTATTGTTTAAAGCAGCTTAACCTTTCTGTATTGTTTTGTAGTGTATATAACGCTTATTCCAAACCATTTTGTACTTTGACTGAAAGATGTATTTAGAAGATAGGTTTCAAAAGTAGCATGATTGAAAATCAGCATCCTATGGAGACTTGCAGTTATCTGTTCTTGGCCTAACGCTAGTTATTCGTTAGCAATGATCTGGAAGAAAATACAAAATCTCTTCCGGTAAATATTGCAGATGACATATAAATTAGCAGACTGGTAAATAATCATAGAACAGGTCACTTCTATATTCTGAATTTGCATTATTCCATTAGGAGAGCTCATCTGAACAATATGCATTTTAATGCAGTCGAATACAAAGTCATACGCCTGGGAACAAAGGATTCCAATCGCACATGCAGAGTAGCAGAAAAGTACCCTTGAAACACAGTGATACTGATGAAGATTTAGAGTTTGTGATAGGCAGAGTCTGGATATGAGCTCCCTGTTCAATATAATCACCAAGAGAAAAAGCATTAGCTTTGAATGGGTAAGCATTGGGTAAGTGAATGTCAAGGAGGAGGGAGAGGAGTTCATGGTATGACTGAGATAATCGCTAGCGTTCTCTGCCCAGACCTTGTTTTCATCCATTAAGAAAAAAATCTGAAACACAAAAAATGTTCAGAGTCAAAGAACGATTCTGAGCCATGGGAAAAAAAAATCCAGTGATGTAAGATTAAAGAAAATTATTCTAATTTGTCCAAGAGTGAGTTAATAGGCAAATTGATACCATTCTTCAATATCTATGAAAAATAGCTGTTTTATTATTGTGAAAAAGTGTGAATATGTCACTGGAAGAGGTAACACTGTCTAGTGGATGGAAGCTGGAGTTGAACAAATATGGTCTTAAAATAAATCGCACAGTGTTTCAAAACTAAGAGTAATTGATTACCCGATGAATTTCTCAGAATGCCTTTTCCGCGCTCCGATTGGCTGTTTGAAGAATGTGCTATTGTTTAAACAGAAGTTAATTTAAAATAGATTATCGTAACAATCCCTTTGGCTTTACAAGCCATTAAGGAGACATTACAAATCTCCAAATATGACCCAGAATGCAGATTTCTGTTTGAGAAAGAAAATGTTTACAAAACGAAAGACCTATAGGAATATGCGCTTGATTCATTTTACATCTCCAAGAGAAGTGATTAAAAGAAATAAGAACGCTCCAGTGATAGCTGCAACCTAAATAATATGCATCAGAATTTAAAAGGGAAGCCAGAAGAGCAGTGACATGAGTTTCTTTTAACTGTCTAAGCTGTCCCAAAATACCAAAGGCAAATAACAAGGCAGGAAGGTACAGCACTAAGGATTGAATGCAGTAATAATGTAATTATTGGCATATTGCTTATGCTGCACCTTGTTTTTTGACCTTTTTAGCTTGCCACTGAGTTTCTCTTTTTACCACTGAAATGTAGCCAAGACTGTGGCATAAAACTATAGGCATTAAATGAAACAGTTTAGATGTGATGTTTGTTGAAATATTGGTGTGGCTCCTCTATATTTCTTTATCTTGTCATGTGAGAGGCGAAGAAAAATATTAGTGAGGCATTAGAAAATGTTTGACACTCGAGTAATGCTCTGTACTAAGTCATGCGAAAGAACTGCTCCCACTGCTGAAGACATACAAGGTAAAAGATATTAGTATGGTAATAACACCAGGAAGGGTCAAAAGATGAAGAAGTAATGAGAAGAGACATGTCAGAAGGATGAATAGGTGCGGTCATTAATTTCACTTGAAGAGGCAAAAATGTAGATTCTGGCAAGATTTAGAGGACGAGTAGAGGCTGAATGTGTGATACAATAGCTATAGGACAGACAAGAGTAGAACGCGTTTGGATACAGCCAGAGGGAAGGGAAGGGGAAGGAAAGGGGAAGAGAAACACTCTCCTTGCATGTAGCATTTATTCTTTTTTACAGGGTAACACCTCATTCTGCTACAGGGTGAGCTCAGGGACAGAAAGGGGAGAGAGCTGCCAAAAGGCAGCTTTTGTCTACCAGGTATAGCTTTTCAAAACCCGCCCACCTCGGTTGATTCAGGGTAGTGTCCGTTTCGCAGCAAGCGATGGTAAATGCAAGGACTGAGGTACTTGTGAAAGGAAGCTCTTAAGTACAGAACCTAGTGGAAGATAAATTTCCCAGGCTCAAGAACAGGCCAGCAGCAAGAGGGACTTTATCATTTCATACCTCTGCTCTTCCTTTTGAGCCATCATTAGCGCTGCTAGATAAGAAGAATGTATATAAACTCGGGGCACGGATCACAGCAGGGTGCCGTCACAACCGCCCAGAAATCCTACTGAGTGCATATGTCAGGTTTTTATAACAGTTATTTATACGTAATACTCACCTAATCATTTTTCTGGCTTCATACCTACAGGAATGTAGTAATCCTAGAAATGCAGTGAAGATAAGAGGATATTTATATATATTTTCATGACAAGGTCTCGAGCGGTGATGTAATAGAAATAATTATCCAAATATCTTTGACATTCTGATCAAAGACACCCAAAAGCAAAGAGTTCAGTTATTTAGTTTAAGCTCCCACGTTTCAATTAACGTTCAAAGAAATCTTTCCTTCTAGGAGGAACAGAAATGAGCTATCGGTATAATTATACGAGTGAGGAGAAAAAAACTTAAATTACTAGTCTTGCTAACTGATAGTAGGAAACTATTTCTTTTCAATATCCCATAAAAGCTTCTTTTTTTTCTTTTTTTTTCTATTTGCCAGGGTCTCAATTCAGCAAAACATTTAAACGTTTGAGGTAACTTATTCTATTCAACGAAACACAGTTTCATACTTACCCATATGTCCCATTGACATTAAGCACATACTTAACTTTAAGCACACAATTAAAAGCTTAACTGAACTGGAGACTAAGCTCTTTATAAAAGAAGTTAGTTGCAGAGAGAAAATGAGCAAAGGGGTTCATTTCTACTTAGTTGCACTTTACAGCTAGATCTGTGATTAAAAAGTATAGTGTCTAGAAAGAAATAGTTAATCCGAACTCCTCTCGCAGAGGTCTCTAGACAGAGCCAGCTGCAAAGGAAGACTGATTGGAAAATTAGGATTTTAGTACTAGCACATCAAGGAACATCAATTCTAGTCACCCAGTTGCTGTAGACAACCCTCATTAGCTGTTCTTTGGGTCTAGGGAGCAGATAGATCTGGAACTGAGGAACCGGTACCAGATGCCTGCCCAGTTACTGGGGCCCAAACCAAAGTCTGGTGGCATTTTATAGAAGCTGGTATTTCTGGCAAAGATGTCACAGTAGTGTACAATCAGAATGGCAAAACAATGCAATATACATCTCTTCAGATCGTGCAGTCTTGAACTAACTTCCATCTTGTACTGAGGTCTCACTTCTCAGAGTTCTTATTTAGACTTAGATGAGACGCAGACGGATCGCTATGGTGAAACAGTACAGTTGATGAAGTTAGAGGATTAAGCTGTTGTTGCAGTTCTTCAAATGTGTTTAGAAGAGATGGTAATTTTCCTTTTTGAACTGTCAGGCACTGTTCTCCTGAATTCCCTAAACCACAGATTGATATCTGAGCGTGTATCACTCAGGTCTATCTTTAGACCTCGCGCCATTCTCATCACCATTTACAATTACTGTTAATAATTTTTGTCACATATCACACTCTGCTTTTCATATCACCTATGAGTCCTTTCTTGTAATAAACAGCATTACTTACATACACTTATCAAATTCGATAAACAAAAGATTCCGAGAGAATCTTTATGCCACAGTTGGATTCAGATAAATAGTCTTTTCAGCACTGCTGTGAGTACAAGTGACATGTTTGAACCAAAACTTAATAGAGAGCGACTGGAATAGCTGACTCCTGATTTTTTTTTGCGGAGATAAAATGAAACTTCAGTCTTCAGACAGTCCTATCATTGATTTTAGTCTTTTATCTCCCATGAAAACATCCCCCTCAAAAATCATTTAGCTGTGGATTTAGCAAAAAAAAAACCAAAACCATAAAGCAGATTTTGTCTGTTTTCAAGCTACCCCAGTAATACAGTTATCTGACTTTATTAGGGCACACAGATGCTAGTTAGAGAACCAACCCAATTCTAAGCCTGCTTAACCCGTTTCTTACCCCGATAGGAAGGAATATATTTAGTGTGTACCCTTGGCAAGTCACATAGAAAGAGCTTCATTCTGGGAACAAAACAGATGGCAAAAAAAGAGTGAAGGGAATAATAACTGAAATGAGGTGTCTGGCCAATCCACCGTCCAAAAGTCTGGGTTCTCTGGGTTCTCGGCAGATTCGTGTGTGTCGTTGTAGCCCACGTAATGCATGGAACCACCTACAGCTGGAACGCAAGAGTCAGGAGAGGCAGATTGCTAGTTCTCATCAGAAGTGCTGCTGGGGTCTTTGCTGCCACGTATTTACTGCTGTGACCAGAAACTGTCCCATCCAAGGGCCGATGTTGGTGTTCCTCTAGAGGTGCTGTGTGTTTATCTGCCTGTTCTATGGCCCCTGCACCGTGACCTCCAGGACCCAGCTACCCTTGTGTCAGCCCACATTGCTGTACCCTATGGGCCTCCTTGTAAGTTACTACACTGTTGATAGTCCTCTGTCTGTCCAAATTCTGGGGGAAGACCTTGGAGCAAAGCTCTGGTTCTCTGGTGAGTCCGATGGCATGCTCTGCTTGGCAGAAGGAGGACAGCCATATGTGATGTCTTCTTCCATACCTGGGGCATACAGGCCAGAGTGCTTTCCAAAAACCTTATAGTGTTGAACAGGAGTGTGGGAAGTGAGAGATCTGAACTGCAGAAATGGGAGTACCACAACAGGACAGTGTGGACCATGCCAGGTAACCACTGCATTGTTGCATGGGCTCATAGGTCTGTTCCTGAATGACCCTACCTGCAGGATTAGACCTTCAACAGGCAGACTTTGCAGGTGCCTAGTTTCAGGAATATGAGGAGATTCGAACAGTGGAATAAATT
Organism: Cuculus canorus; assembly: GCF_017976375.1. Taxonomy (NCBI): domain Eukaryota; kingdom Metazoa; phylum Chordata; class Aves; order Cuculiformes; family Cuculidae; genus Cuculus; species Cuculus canorus. The sequence continues at coordinate 4,090,810 of NC_071407.1, read as the reverse complement.
TATGGATTCTGAGTATGATAACAAGGGAAGAGGATAAAGGCTTTTGTCTAATTCAAGATGAATAGAGGAGGGAATGAGGGAGAAAACAGAATTTGCTTATGAATGCATTGTAAAGCCTGAAGCAAGTGTACTGGATGAAGGAGCAGAGAATCTATTTGCATTAGCTTAGCTGTGTGTGGTTATGTTTGTCTAGTAATTGGGCAACTAAAACCTTTGGGAAGTCTTTCCCTAAGAGCAAGTTAAATGAAAAGCAGTAGTTACAGAACAAATGTGTGCAAAGATGTGGAGAGGAGGAGGAGGGTAGAGGTTGGGTTTGTCAGCGTTCTGCAGGGAGAGGTGGGAAACCGCTGCTCTTTGTTTAAATGTCTGATCCCACTGTGGAAATTCTTCACTGCTATTAAAAAAAATGCAGTGGGGACTGAATTTAATTGCCTCATTACTGAAGAGTAGAAAATGGTGACTCTGTTGGAAACAATGGTAATAAAGTGATAGCTCATGATCCTGCCATAGGCTTTTTTTTGGTAGGCTCCTGATCCTCAAAGTTGCTGAGTGCTGAGGCAGTTTGTACAGTGGGACTCCATATGGGAATAGATTGGAGGAGGTCAGGTTTTCTGTGGTGACCTTTGCTGTCACCTTCGATCGGCTGGTGCCTCGGTGTATCGTTCGGCATGGCCCACTGTGTACATCTCGCTGTTTTCCCAGAGCTGTGCTACAGCCAGCTGGTAGAGTTGGCGTATTTGCCTGTTTGCTAAAGGTAAAATGTTGAGGAAGCCAACTATTGCTTTCATTTTGATAAAAATTTGATTGTACATCCTGTGCTAATTGTAACAGAGCTCTTTCGCTGTCTGTCTCTGCACATGCATCTCTTGCAAACCACTGCTTACCGCAACTCTCTTCACGGTGCCTAGCAGCTGGTGCTGCGAACAAAGAGGCTTATTGAGCGTTTCACGATGCTGGGCGCTGCTCTGGTGGCTGGAGCTGAGAGAACTGCAATATGATTCAGTGTTTGTTGATCTTCCCCATCGCGTTCTTCACTCTGTCCTGAGCTTGAACCCCAGCTTTCAGAGCTGCAGTTTGTCTACATCATATAAAGTACCAGGACAGCTGCTGGTTGTAGCTTTGAACTGTTGCTGTACCATGGGCTCAAGCTAGCGTTTGAAAATCACCCATGGATGATCCACGTGTCCCCATAGGGAGATATTTACCTATATTTTTTGTCTTTCTTGTGCACGCAGAGTGTAAGGACAGAGAGCAGCGAGAGCTGGGAGCACAGCTCTCCTTGCAGAGCACAGACTGCTTCTGGCTCGCCTATGCCATTTTCTGTTGTTTCGGTTTGCTTTCCCCTCATCTAACCCCTTACAAAAAATTACTGAAGAGATCTAAATCCTAGGGGCAAGCCGTCCTGCTCAGTGCTTTGTCACAGCTCGTGTTTGCCTAGTGCAGAAAAGCCTCTGTGCAACCCAAGTTGTGTACAGTACATGACACATCTCAGAGATGTACAAGGCTGAGATCGTCCCGGGGATGTGAAAATAGCAGTCAGTCAATGAGGACCTCCGATAGTCAATACGTAACTCCAAAACTGGTAGAGGGAGAGTGCATGTGAAAGTCATATGTAAAATTTAATGTGTTGGGTTCGTGGTTGTGGTTTGTTTTGCTGTTTGGTTTTTTTAAAGCTTGATATGCAGTTTCCATGGACACCCGTTTTTATCTTATAGTATGTTTTCTTTTATTAAATATGCATAACCAGGCTTGCTCAGATGTGAAGAATTGAATTTCTTTACATTGTCACTAGGGAATTACTAATAGGCAAGCCGATTGCTGAAGACATTTAGGGCAGTTTTAGCTACATGCTATCCAACACGGCTTAACTCTTAGGAAGCCAGCCAGATATGGGGAAAGGACAAAGAACAGAGGGAAGACAAACTCCTGTATCCACTGCAAAAGGCTCATCATCCGCTAACATGGCCCATTTTTCCACTGGGTGATTCTTTCAGCCACCTTTCCCACCACCTTGTCCTTCTCTTGTTTTGCCTCTATACTTAGCTTTGAGAGTAGCAAAGAGTTAGTGCTGATAAAACCCAATTGCCGTGGGAGGTATTGGCCGTGGGACTTAAGAATTTGTGGCTGTTTGGAGAACAGGTATGTGAAGCAACAAAGCCCAGTTGTTTAAGTGGGGAGGGTGTATTTTGGGGGATTTTTTTTTTTTTTGCTTGTTTAATTTAGAAGAGGAAACTTTAAAAAGATAAAAGGCCTAACCTGGTTTCTAGGATAGCCTGGGAGGTACAGTGGTGTCTTTACTAAGATGTTCTACTTCAGAAAGCCTAAGCAGTGAGTTACACTGAGCTTAATACAGTGCATAGTATTATAGAATGGTTTGGGTTGGAGGGGACCTTAAAGATCATCCAGTTTCAACCCCCCTGCCATGGGCAGGGATGCCTTCCACTGGATCAGGTTCTTCAAAGCCTCATCCAAGCTGTCTTGAGCACCTCCAGGGATGGGGCAGCCGTGACTTCTCTGGGAAACTTGCGCCAGGGCCTCCCCACCCTCACAGGAAAAAATTTCTTCCTAATATCTCATCCGAATTTCCCCTCTTCCAGTTTACAACTATTTCCCCGGTCCTGTCCCTGCATTCCCTGATCAAGAGCCCTTCTCCAGCCTTCCTGTAGACCCCCTTGAATTACTGGAAGGTCACTATAAGATCTTCCCAGAGCCTTCTCTTCCCCAGGCTGAACAACTTCAACTCTCTCAGCCTGTCCTCGCGTGAGAGGTGCAAGTGCACGTTGCTGGCTCATGTTGAGCTTGTCGTCCCCCAGCACTTCCAAGTCCTTCTCTTCAGGGCTATTCTCAATCCATTCTCGGCCCAATCTGTACTTGTGCTTGGGATTGCTCTGACCCATGTGCAGGACCTTGCTCTTGGCCTTATTGAACTTCATGAGTTTCTCATAACCAAAGATAAATCACAGGTGTGTAGCGGGATAGGGTCTTTTTTTGAGTTTTCTTAAAACTTAGTGCAGAATTATTTCTTTTGGCTTCCTGGTAAGAAGGAATTATAGTTGGCAGACAGTTCTCTAAAGGTTTCTTTCTGTTTTCCAGTTAGCATCAAAGCTCAGTGTACTGAATATCTTCAGCTTAAGGCACAACACTCTTAAATGATCAGGGCTTCACTTTGTTTATACCACACATGAGTGGTTACAAAAAGCTATCTTGCCCATATGGAAACTTAGCTCTCAGAGACAGGAGAAAGCAAAGAATAGTAATAGTATAATATTTACGTGATGGTATTTCACATACTTCTGTAAAGTTAAAGACGATGCAGAAAAAAATTGGTCATGAGGTTCTCTTTCTTTAAAAAAATCCTGAGTCCTTCTTCAAATTAATTTCTTCTTTGATGTTCAGGAACAACAACTGGTGCCAAATTCAGCAAGTTTATTAAAAGCTATTGATCGCGTATTGCGCTGTGTTCAGGTCCCCACCTGGTCATCTGGTTCAGATTCATACTGCTTTTTACATTATTGCAGCCTTCTGGAATCAGGGATCATATATTTCTCTGTCAGATTTAATGGTGAGAACATTGTCAGTGTCTCACTGATGTGCCATTTAGAGGAGAGAAGGCGAAAAATTCAGAATTATTCCATCAACTTCACTTTACTCTTCCCATTAAAAAGCAAGAGTATTGGGCAGGTTCCCCACAAATGTCATCACTTACATCTGCTTATATTGCAAAGTCTTCTACCTGAAAGCTCTCGTGAAGTTTTTATCCACCGGCCCCTTCTTTATCAGGATATTTTATATTATCTTGGACACTGTGCTGAGCAGCAAACTATGAAAGCTGAGAAACAGAGCAAAGGGCAGGTGGCACAGAGGCTGAGGCAGGAGGAGGTGACTCATTTGGCATTTCCTCCTGATGAGATTACTACGTTTAATTTAGACATGGGAATCTGATGTTTTCTGACACTTCTCGTGGCGGACGGAAGGGGCGGTGGATGAGGGAGAAAGTGTTGTACAAAGCTCTAAGATTTGGCAAAAAAAGATTTATTGCCATTCTTTTGTATTCTTACACTGGTGAATATGAAATAATTGCTTTCTATCACAAGTGTGGAGTCTCTTGGCTGTGACTGGGAGGCAGGTCACACCGAGTTCATTGCATGTCCTTTCTGGCAGAGGAGATCAATGCATCTGCAGAGACTGCACAGCTCTGTCTTCATAAGAGGAGTGGACGAAGCAATCTGAGTCATATGAGGCCCTGGTGGCCTCAGTTCCTTCCCTTCTACCGCAAGCGCAGGATCCTGGTGAAAGTTTGTGGTCTGCCCACGTGTACGGCCACGTATCTGAAAGTCCCGTCATTAATAAGTGTTAGTTTATAGACTAAATGTGAGTCAGGTGGTTCTTCACTAAGGCAGGAATGGATTCTGCATGGTGAAACCTTGCATTCCTTATCCCAGTGCTGCTGATGAGAGCATGAAAAGGACTTGGAGAGGTACGTTTTATCCCTTTATCTGTGCCTCGGTAAATGCACACACCTGCTGTTTACCTGCCTCGGGGAGCTCCCTGATGCGTCCTCCTTTTCCCATCGCTGTCCTGCTGGCTTGTGGGAGGCAGGAAATCAGAATTTGCGATTAACATTGTTTCACTAAAGTGCCTTTAGAAGAGATTTTTCTTTTTTTTTTTTTAAGCTGAAGCCTCTCCAGTGATAATGATTTCCAGCAGGGCTGACTGCCCAGCGGGGCTAGTGATAACCTGCTGCCAAAGTACTAAGCAACGCTTCGATTAGTGCAGCTCACTGCAGAATGTTCAATTTGAATGTAGTGTGGACACAATCTTGAGTTACGTTTCACACCAATCTTCCTCCACGTGGAAGGGTAGTAGTGAGCTGCGTTGCTCGAGGTGTGCAGATATGGCAGTGTGCGTAGTTTTGATGACAAACAGGGGTCTGTAGCAGCGCCCCTGCTCTGAGGAGGTGGTCTGTGGGCTGCAGCTGCAGTGCTGCGTGTGGTAAGTCAGCCCTAATGCTGAACTCTGCAGATTAATGTGTTGCTCTTCTCCCATTATATCCCTTCTCCATGAGGCAGTCTATCTCTTGCATCAGTAATGACCAGCTGCAGAGCCTCAGGGTTTTCTCTTGCTACTTTTAACTGATCTAGCACTTCTTATTTTTCCAATGCTCTGCCCTTTCCTTGATTGGTAAATTCCCCGATGGCTCTAATCAAGCTTTGTTGAGCCTAGCAGCTCTGGCAAGTTTTCTTTTGTTTTAATAAAAGGTGAGTTTGTTCCCCAGGCAGGATCTGCCAGCTAAATTTCAACTATTGCGCATTTGTCTTTAAAAAAGGGGCCTCCCATCTCACAGCCATAGGCAGTACAATATCCCAGGTGAACTACAACCTGCCCTTTCCCCTTCAGAGGAAAAAGGGACTTTTCCTTCCCACTTCACCGAGGTCAGTGTTTTGCCCGGTGAATTCTTCATTCGCAGCTTCAGGCTGATGGACACAAAGGATTTAACTGTGCAGCTGATGTTCAGCCCAGCATCAGACCTCAGGTGGCCATTTGGGCTCTCAGGAAATGTCCTGAATTAATATTCTGACCATAATAATGTCCAGACTTGCAAAGGCAATGTTAGGCATCCTGGAGATCTCTCTGCCTGTCTCAGTTCTCAGCCTCTCCCCTTTTCAGGCATTTGATCAAAGCAGAGAAAACTGTTTTGAGTAAACAGACTCTTTGGAAAATTGCACTTAAAGGGGGAGAGCAAAAGCCCTTATGATTTTGGTCAATGTACGTGAGTGTGTTTGGTTAGGAGACTTTATTATGGTTATAATTTCAAGCTCTTCTTGAGATATTACCTTTGCAGCAACTCCTACTGTTTACAAGCAGACACGCTGGTTATGGAACTGGAGGGCAAACGGGGGGAGTCTCGGATAACTCGTGAAGACTGAGTAGCCAAAGTAATATATACTGTTTCAATTCCTGAGTATCCCTGCAACTTGTCCTAGCGTTTCCTTTAAGATATGTTGTTCCATCTGCCAAGGTTGTTTTAAAATGCATTCTCAAATTTTAGATGGAACATTTTAAGCTTCCGGCTATCGGTAAAGCCAGAAAATTCAAAGGTAAGGTTAATTTATCAGGAACACTTCAAAAATTTAGACACTAGAAGTATGCAAATTGCTGTTAAAAGGATCTCTATAGTGCATCTAGCCCTGTATAAATGGAAGTGCAGTGACAAGTCAAGATGAGTGCAATATAGGGCTATTTCATGCAGGAGAAATCAGAATTGAAGCAAATGGTGTGAGAAATCTAAATTTATAAAATGCATAGTTTATTTAGTTCTATGGAATATAAACTAAGATCTATCATTCTGTAAACGCTGATTACAGAAAGCTAGTGATGGCTAATTAGCAGAGATGGGAGGGCATTTAGTTACCATCCTCCCTTCACTCCGTAGATCATTGATTAGAAGTAGTCACTGCAAGATGAATTTCCAGATTTAACTTCTTTCCTGCCTAATGGAGATAGAAACCACCTTCCCACCTCCCAGGAGAAGCATCTGCTGGATGCCACACGCTGAGCTTGTCCCGCTCGTGTAAAACACTTCAGCGCTCAGAGGAGTGTGAACCTCAGATTAGGATTTTCAGCCGGGAACTGGAACTGCCTCACAGGTCTTGCTCCAATTAACGTATGTATGAACAGAGAACAAACTACCTCACATCTCAGGAGGGATGTATGAACCCTTCAAGCAAGGCTACGCTGGGATGGGCTGGATCAGATCCTTTATGCATTTCTGTGATGCATCACTGCAGTTCCAGATATGCAATTCAAGCAAGAGACACCAAATTTCTTGTTGCTCACCGTTCTCTAATGTCTTGGGAGGTGGGAAGGTAGGGAAATGAGGGAACAGCTGCAATGGTCCATCTTGGCTGAAAAGATGACATGCAGATCCTGGCAGGGTGGTAGATGACATACTGATCTCTGTTGAGAGGAACTGAACCTCAGTAAAAATTAATTGACTGGTTCTACACTAAACTGTCGGGTAAAAGGTAGCAAAGCCATCTACTCTCTCTTCTGAGAGTCCTGGCTCAGTATCTTTTTCTCAGATGGGACCATTAGGAAACTTGACCTGAATTCAGAAATAGTTTCTGGATAATAGAAAATACATTTTTTGGTGACTTTATTATTGAGTGAAAAAAATGTTTGCCCAGCACCACAGCAATATAAATAGCTTTTATCTCCATTACGAATAGACTTATTTTATTCATCAGTGAGATACTTTAAATCTCATATTTCCATTACAAACACATTTGTTTTACTGGTAACTTACTTTAAATCTTGTAGTAGAATTCTGCTAACGCCGATTTTCTTTATAGCCAGATGCAGATCAAAGAAAAATAGGTACCACGTACTCCACATTCACAATCAAGAAAACACTGTGCTCTGCCAGCTTTTCTTTCGCGTTCAGGCTTTGTTCATAGAGAATAGAATGAGAGGGAGGTACTGGGGTAACTTCTGAGGCTTTCTTGTCATGGAGGAGGGGGACTGGGGGCAACTGGTTGAGTTTGGGAGTCATGCAAATAGTGAGTGAGACGAAGAGGAGTTCAAGACTGCTTGCCACCATGCAGGTCTCCAATGACTCTAATGCTCCCTCTGCATGGACCACCAATTATACAAATGTCATTAGATACAGAACGCGGTAAATCCGCATAAATACACCTCCCAGGCCCAGATTAGGAAATTACCACACTTGCTTTTTTGAACATGACAAAGATTAGCGTGGTGATGAAGCTGTGCACTTAGCACTGAGGACATGAATGTATGAAGTCAATTATAAAACAAAAGCTATGTAGCACGCAAATAATTGGTACAACTGCAGTGGCTCTGCCCTGTGGAATACATCTTTATTGTATTGCTGCAGAGCCTTCCTACACTACCCAAGAAAAGTAATTGCTTAGAAAAAATAAACACACCTTACTTTGTAAGTGTGAATAGAACAGTGATGGAGAGTGAGGCATTAGCAGTGGGGTTCATATTAATTAACATTTTGAAAGCTCCAACTATGAATTTTGAGATATTTGAGGTGCTTTTAAGTACAGCCAGAACTCGGAATCCTCTTGAGTAGTTACTGGCTGTGCACCCAGTGAGTGTTAGAAACAAATAAAAACAGAGTTTATGTTCAGAATTATTTACAATCAAAACTGAAATAGGACAGAGTGAGCGGACAGGGTAAGCAAACAAAACACAAGAGAGGTTGTTAAGTCAGAGTTTTGGTAGTGCTCCAACGCTTTGGGACTATTTTAAGTGTGCAGGTTGCTGTGGTATTGCTGCATCACCCCTCTCCATCCCTTCTCCACAGTGCAGTTTGGCCAGAGGTAGTACCCAAGGCTTCTCTCAAAATTTCAGGGGTATGGAATTCAGGAAAAGTCATGTAAACCATAAAAACATCATGCTCTCAAATCTTTGAATTAGCTGATCTAATTTAGTCACAGAGGCCACAATCATTTCAAGGCGTACACACACCCTGTCAGAGAACAAGGTGCTTCAAAATCTTTTGTGGGGTTGATTCTCATCCACACCTCTCCTGGCAGTTCAGTGAGTCCATTGCACTCTCTTTGTCCTTTCATATGTCTCCTGAGTGCCGGATTTCCCTCTCATTGGCCCCTGAGAAAGAGGGCTGCAGATAAGCAGGTTCTTGAGGATGCTCTATCTGAAATCTTTCCAGTGGGAATGCCCAGCAGGTCACACCAGAGCTGGCCAGGAGGACCCTCCAGCTCCCCTTGGGAGCTGCTGTAGTGGATGTGCCCCTCTGCTGAGCTACCTACTGGCTGAGGAGGAGGAGAATGCTACCTCCTCAGAACTGAGGACTCCATCAGTGTATCATTCATGGGGTTCTATGTTTGAGATGAAGAATTTCACTACCTTGATGACATTTCGGGGAAGTCTCAGTGCTAAGCAGAGCAGTGCTTAATTACAGCTATACGCAGAGAGTATCAGTACCATATCCCCTGCCTCATCTGTTAGGCATCTCATTAATGGGCCAAGTTTAAAACCTTTTTAAACCCAAAACCTCATGTTAGCTCTTGCTTCAAGCAGCAGAGGAACACAAGAAGTATTGAAACAGTATCCAGTATTAAACTCAGAGTTCCGTGTCTAAATGCTAGGCAACATTTTCCATAGACATTTAGGATTGAAGTGGAGCTAGCATAATACAGACCTGAAATTAAGCCAATATTAAAAAAGATTCAAATGGCATTTCAAAGGGACTCTAGCTGCACACGTAGTTGCTTGCACAGTGGATGGTCCATCTGGCAAGTCATTAGAAGGCTGGAGAGAAAGGGAAATGGGCACTGATTAACAAGATGGTACACATATTTTTAGACACGGTGAATTTGCAGTTCATTATCTGACTGCGTTTTCTTCTCTCTCTTCTTCCTATCTTTAGGGTTTATAATTTTGTCCAATGTTTTAGTCTGGAGGGGATTTTGGTCTCTGGCCTGTCTTGGTTTTTTAGATTTCATTTGTCACCTCTGTTTCCTTCGTTTAGTGGTTGGAGGGGGAAGTTCTGTCCTATTCCAGACCTGTTGAAGCTTGATTGGCTGCAATGACATTTCCCACAAAATGTCCTGGTCATGTCCTCTTTGGTGGAGGATGGTGGCCATGGAGGAGCCCCCAGACTAGTTACTACCTCAGCTGATCGTTTCTCTTCAGGAGCAGAACCTGGGTAGGCTGTGGGGCTTTGGTAAAGCTCTTCTGGCTCACAGGTAGTACAGCAGGATTTAGCCCACATTTTGTCTTCCTCTGGTTCTTCTGCTAAATAAGAAGCACCTTTACCTGAGCTGTTCTTGTGTTGTGGGGTAAGAAGAGGTTATGAACAGAAGTCTTAATTCCCTGCATAACATGGAAATAATACTCTACATCTAGTTGCCAAGGAATAATTTCTTCCTGAGGTATAATGAACAATGGAAAAGCCAAAAATACTATTAGAAACTATTTGGCAATATACCATGTTTCTACTTTGCCTCAAGCCTTCATCTTATGATTGCCTTGATAAAGGTGTGGAACGCAGGATAAAATAAAGGAATGGGCAGGGAATATAGCTCCCTTGTTTCCTGTTCAATGCCACTGCTATGCAGAGAGGATGTTCCTGCCAGGGGATATCTGCATTGCTTTTAAAGTTCTGTGTCAATCTTCTAAAGAAGGTACCTGGTGATCATGCTCAAATTTCTCTGGGGAGTGTATCTATTTCAGCAGGGAGAAAAATAATTTGTTTTTCAGATCTGCCAGTCAGAGCAAATGTCTGTCCTTACAGTGAGGAAAAATTATAAGATCTATGTCCTCTGTGAGAATTATGCCCAATGAAGGGATGAATCTCACTGCTAACATGGTTTGCAGGAGAAACACTTGTTTGCAGTAGTGCCAGGAATCAGTTTCCTAAAACAAGGAATATTTACCCCTGAATTTTCTGATTTACACTCTGTCTCTTTGCTAGAAGAATTTTACGCCATCCTAGAAAACCTCCAACACTTTTTTTGTCTGCATTGCTGTTCAGATTTAAAGAACTGAAGTACAGTTTTTGAAAGAAAGAGGTCTCATGAGCTCCATGTGACTATAGACTGCAAGAAGACATCTTCAGCCTTTTCATGCCAGTAAAAAATTTAGGCTTCCCAATTTTATCAAGGTGTTTAGGACAATAGATTGTCTTTAAAAAGTAGATCAGACCTAGAAGTAAGAGAATAAAGCCTATCACGTCAAGTGGCAGAATACAAGAGTAAAGGAATAGCAGCCATAGACTTTGGAGAAGACATGGGAAGGAAAAAGATAAAATATATGATAATCAGGTTGTAATGCTCACAGTTCTATGACCTATACAAGCTTTGTAGTTTCATAGAGCAGAAAAGCCATACCTTTCAAACTGCTGTTGGAATGCGCGTTGCCTTATGGGGTTAATTGAGGAAGGCCCGGAATTCTATAAAAACTTAACAGTGCCATTTAAATGGGTAAAATATGTATTCACTGTTACATTGACAGGATGAAACAATTAAAGCAGTAGCTCGTGGCTGTACTAGCGTACTGTCTGCTTTATATTATCTTGTCCAACTTGAATGCATTTTCTATATCCTCCCTGTGTGCCGGTGCTGTCAAACTATCTCTCTCCCACTTTCCTTCTCCTTTTTGCAACTGTAGACAGTGTTTTCTGCTCCCTCCCTTTTCTTTACTCTCAGCATCGGATTGTGCTCCCTTTTGCTGTACAGAGTGCTGTGTTTTGGAGCCCTGGTTACGAGAAAGTAGAGACTCAAGAAGCAGTACTTGGTCACAGAGCTCTGGAAAACCCTTTTGCCAAAGCTGTTGGGGTGTCATATTTATCATTGTTGCCTTTAGAAGTTAACAGCAATTTAAGAGATATTGATGCAAAACCTTTATTATAGGAGGGAGTTTTAAACTTGAGAAGATATGGGAACAAGTACGTCTGTAATAATTTTGGGAGAGGGGTTGTGTTGCTTTCCTCAGCTGACTCGTTCAATTTTGACATGTTTTCTCCCTAGTGGGTCAATTCCCTTAATACTTCCCTAGGATATACCTATAAAACTGTAGTTTATAATGATAACTGAAACAGAGAGAGATCTTTCCTTTCTTGGATAAAATGTTTCTGCAGGACAGTGCCACAGCCCTGGCTATGTTCCATCAGTCTCATCCTCCCTGGCTCGCTGTTGTGGCTTCCTAGTCTGGAACAAAGCTTCCAGACATATTGCAAGACATGAAAAATCTTAGAGAGAAAGAGAGTTAATGACCACAGTCAGAACTATTAACATCAACCAGAGCTGAGTTAAAGGAACATGTGGCAAATCTATGCGCTAGGCTCCCTTTGTGACTCTTTGATCCTGTGCAGCTGTAGAACAATTCAGCGTAGCAACACCTCCTGTAAAACAGCTCAGTGACTGTGCTAATTGCTAAAGTGAGGAAAAACAGCATTAAATAACATGAGGGTGACCACGCTGCTTCCGCCTTCAATCACTCAACAACAGATCAAACACCGAGCTCTGCTGATGGAATGTAGTGAGAAGGAACGGGAGACCTGACACTTGTGCTGTACTTGGAGCCAGAGCCTTATCTAATACACTCAGAAGAAGTAGTTGAGGACGAGTTTAAGGTGTTTGGGGTGTTTTGGGGCCATCTTTTCTGTTCTTCCATCTCTGCAGAATATGTATGTATTCCTGATTAATAGGTTTGGGGGCCAGAAAGAAACAAGTGCGTGTGAAACCCTAAGTACCATCTCTGATTTTGCTGTGGAGAAGACAGTGGGGAGCTATGAATGTAGCTCTCCACGGACAGGACAAAACTTCTGGCCAGAGGGGGATTTTCTGGGTAACATTTTTGGCCCTTGTTGTAAAAAAGTCTTTAGGCAAAAAAAGAGACCTGGAAAAATTTTAGCCTGTCTGATAAATGGACTGGTGAGTGTTGAACTTAACTGCGTCAAAAAATGTAGTGGACCACCTACCATTGTTGTGTATACTTATTATTCAAAACACATGGTATTATTCACTATGAAATTAAGGTAGGTTTGAACTACAGAAGCGCGATATTACTTTTTTTTCTCTTGCAATAGGTGTTATACTATCTGCTATTTTCAGATCTGAAGCAGGCAGCCTTTTGTCAACTACAGTCATTGCAGGTGTTTTCACTGTGAGGATCCAGGGAATGCAACAAGATGGAGATTAATTTGCAGGTCTTGCCTAAAATAGCCCAGTCCATGTATTTTAAGCATTCCTTTCAGTGTAAGACAGTGATAAATTAGAAATCCCTGCCCTAGTAAGGCTTGTTAGTAAATCTGATACACAGTTAGCTGTCAACTCTGATGCATGCAGTTTCAGACTTGCTCTTTGGAAACCCAGCCTTCTGCCCACCTCCCACCCCATTGTTAGAAAGTATATCCATCAAATTTTCCATGGGATAGCTCAGGTTGCTATCTGGCTGATAGCAGCAACATTTTCTGCATTAGGAACTCTCTACAGATAATGTCTTGAGGACTGAGAGAGGGAGATTAAGTCTGAATAAATAACCCAGGATATTCATATTTAATCATTGTACTTAGAGACTGTCTCATCAGTCAAAGCAACAACTGTTGCTGACATATAGGTTTCATAAAAATATATACTAAACTGAAGCAGTAAGCCTTGTCCCTTTAAATTCACCTCTAGCCTATAAGTGGCTCCCAGACAGAAGAAAACTGCGACCTTAGAAATAGGAACTGATGGCTGTAATGACACAGACATTTTACCCAGGAATGTTAAACAGTAACTTTTGGCATGTCTACGTGACTGGAGGAAGGGGGAAGGAGAAACCATCCCTTGAGTAGATTTGTCTGGCAAACAATAAATCTTTGTAACCCTATTAGCTTCTGAGTTTGGGGCAGGTTAAAGCTGTTAAACACATGGACCCAAGTGCACGTGTTTTAACATCATCACCTTAAAGTCTTTCTCCCCCTTCCTAGATGCCTGTAGAGTGGAAGGGAAGCGGGAAACAGCAGCAGGAGAAGGGGATTGGTTTGGAGAGACTGAAATGCTTCTGTTTCTCTGGATATAGAACTATGATACTTGGCAAAAGTCTGGGAAGTGACATTTGGGGAAGGAGAGTAAAAAAAAAAAGGCTGAGGGAGGGACAGAGACAGTGGCTTGAGGATTTGTAGAAGAGACAGAGGAGGTATCTTCCCGATGTGCTGTAAGCAGAGTGCACCGTAACTGGTTTGGCTGAGGTGAGCCGGCATATGCTATCACAACGAAATGCGGCTCCTCCCTCACGTGAAGTATTCTCTGGTTGCTGCCCCATCACTTAACAGCGTGGAAATCTGCTTAGGACAGAGCAAGCTGTTCTGTACCTTTAGAGACAGTGAGTACGTGTAGCTGTGTCTTGAATATTTTCACCCTAGCGTATAATAGAAAGCCTCTCCACCGTAAGCATTAGCAATGCAATTTCATAACTATCTGTTCAGACAGTGCACAGGAGCTTGAAAAACAACTTGAGACACTTTATTCCCTCTGGGAAATGCCATCCGAGAATACGTTAATCTGACAAATATGCAAAAGGCTGTCCCCTATTGGTGAACCATGAAGAATACCACCTTCTTTTTTTTTTTTGTATGTACAAGAGAAGTGCTCTTCCCTGCTGAAAGTGGAACGATCCTTACCCTCTCATCAAATCAGACAGCTGAAGAGTGCAGAGACTTTGTGCTGCCTCTTTTGCCTTGCAATGTAAATTCAATATTATCTGTACCACCTTTGACAATGCACTTGAAATTAATCAGAGGAGAAATGTCTTATTTGATTATATTTAACCATGAACATTCATCAGTTGCATGCAAGTTTACTTCAGAGCTGCACGTCCAAAGTCCTTTCTAAAAAGGGCAAAACGTTATCCAGAGATACACGAGAGCTTGGGTTATCTGAGTCTCTGCAAAGAGACACTTGGGGGAAATGACTGTATATCTGGGAAATTAAGAATCATTTACTATGAAACTCTCTGTGAGAGATGGACAGTATCAAAAGAAAGATCCCCAAAACATCAATCATTTGCCCGTTCCATGTTTTCATTGCAGTTGTCTCTGCTACGTCAAGATTCTTGCATTAATATCTGTCAGACTAGAAACTCAGTCAAGTCTCTGATGACACCATAGCAAGACCTGCTGTTCATCAGCATTTGGAGCAGCACTGGAAACATGTGATTTCCCGATCTGTAGTCTCAAAAAAACCTATGGAAACTACATAGACCGCTCGTTCTTTTTCAGGCTTCCTTTCTGCCACAGGGGACTTGCTGTGGCTTCAGGTACAGTAATAATTTGGCATCCTCAGGACAGATTACCTCACCTACAAGAACAGGCTGAGGGAGTTGTTCAGTCTGGAGAAGAGAAGGCTCTGGGGAGACTTTATAGTGACCTTCAGTACTGAAAAGGGGCTCCAGGAAAGCTGGGGACAGACTTTTTAGCAAGGCCTGTTGTAAGAGGACAAGGAGTAATAGTTTTAAACTTATAAAGGGTGGAGTTAGACCAGATATAAGGAAGAAATTTTTCAAAATGTTGAAACATTGGTACAGGTTGGCCTGGCCCGACCCCAGGAAACGTTCAAGGTCAGGTTGGGTGAGGCTCTGAGCAACCTGGTCATAGTATCATAGTAGAGTTAGGGTTGGAAGGGATCTTAAAGGTCATCTAGTTCCAACCCCCCTGCCACGGGCAGCGACACCTCCCACTGGATCAGGCTGCTCAAGGCCCATCCAACCTGGCCTGGAACACCTCCAGGGATGGGGCAGCCACAACCTCCCTGGGCAGCCTGGGCCAGTGATTGAGTTAAAGATGTCCTTGCTTCTGCAGGGGAATTGGACTGGGTGACCTGTACAGGTTCCTTTTAACCCAAAGCCTTCTGTGATTCATCAGAGGATGTAGCAGGCACACTCAGACAGAGTCAGATGGGCCAAGACCTCTACAACTACACAGTACACAGCTTGAAGGCTTTACTTGGATGTAGTTTGTCTGGTCCCCTAAATTTGACTTCTTCGCCAGCACATTGCTCCCTACCAAGCTCTCCAAAGGTTCAACCATTGGTCCAGGTAGTCAAATCCCCATTAATGGTTGTTACGTGCTTGGTACACACCTGGATTGGAGCCTTAGGTTTAGATGCCTCCAAAAGCCTACCCGTCCGGTGTGCCCCAGAACTGCCCCCTAAACTGAGCCGCTACAGAGCTGCACTGCTCTACTGAACAAAACAATTGCATTTGTTAGTACTGTGTAAGATGGCACTGAAAACTGTCCACTGCTGTGGCTCGCATCTTGAATAGGTAGAAATCATCAATGCTGTGTCCTGGCATTTCTCTGCCTCTTTTGGGGGCAGAGGAGATGTCTCAGATTCAGTCTATCCCATAGGCCAGCACTTTGATGAAAGTAATTTGGGTGAAAAAAAAAAAATAATGAAGAAAGGCAGAGAAAAATGCTTATTGTAGCACACGGAATGATGTCTGCTTTAGTCTCTAGTCCTGAGCTTGTGATAAGCTCTCATTCCTCAGCTGCAACAGGAGCCGTGAACTCAAATAGCACACACGCTTAGGCAAGCTTCTCTTTCCCTGAGAGAGGGTTAGGATTTCTGTATTTCTCCTACCTTTCTTAAAGACAAGAGACTTCGGTGTATTGAGACAAATTTGCATGTCCTGGGAGGCTTTTCTTGACTCTCTCTGATTCATCGTTCCTTCATAAAGGGCAATAGCTTTTCCTACCTCTCACCCCCCTAACCTGCCTGCTCTCCAGCCACCCTAAGGGTCTTGGATGGCATTTCCCAGAGGGAATGAAGTGTCTCAAGCTGGTTTTCAATAGCTATTTTTGGAACCTGAGGAGGCATAAGTATTTCACAAAAGTGACTGGGTGGGTGGAGGGGGGGGGGCCGGAATACAAAATCCACTTGTTGATTGGGATTCTGGGTGGGAGCAAAGGAAGAAAGCTTTGCAGGGAGTGTTTTCAAGTTATTAAGAGCGTGTTTTTCCAAGTGGTGTTCTTAAGTATAAAACTGTTAATAACAAGAGCACAGTAGGGTAATATAAATGACACAAAATACACCCTTTCATTGCAAAGCTGAAGGGTTTGTGGTTTAGTAGATTTTTTTATGATAAAGGAGACAAAGGAATAAAAGTTTTTCCTTCTCAAAAGCTACCATGCCTAGTAACATCTTTTTCTAATAAAAACACAGCCTGCACCCCCTCCTGACATATGTTCTTACCCAATTAAAGTCCTCCTGCAGATCTGTAGGCCTATTGACAACTTGTTCCATGTCACTAAGCTTGGTTTGCTGCCCTGCTACAGAAATAACAATGTAGTGCCTCTTAAATGGTCTCGGTGTTAATAAGTGGCAGAAGAGATGGAGTTTTGCAGGCTGTCGGCCTCCTACCTGGGATTTCATTCAATCATTTATCTTTCTCTTTGTTTTTTTCTTCCATCCTGTTCTTCAGAGGGATCAGGGCTTATGTACCAATAGGAAGATGTTCGGTTTTCTTATTTATTTTAGTAAATCAGTTTTTTGGTGGTGGTTTTTGCCTCATTTTCTTTCTTTTTTTTTTTTTTCTCCCCGATTTTCCCCAGGCAGGTGGGAGGTAAGAAGCTCTGAAGGGTGTATATTTGCCACAAAGGTACACAGAGAGAGATTGTTGTCTGTGAGCACATGGAGAGGCAAGAAAAACTGTGGGAAAGAGCAACCAGTGTCCCTTAACACGAAATCAGTCTTTAAAATCCTGATGGAAAAGAGGCAATTCTTTTCTGTGCGCAGTGCTAGGAACCAAATTCCAGTCCAAAGAATTAAACCTTCTCAAAGTAGACCTGTAGGTAAGCCATGCAAGCAGCATTAATGCCAACTATAGTTTCAGCTGCAGCCCACCAGCTGGTGCAGGCTATCTGTAAATCCGTGTGCGCTGTAGTAAGTGAGGCAGTGTTCCCCATTAGCAGTTCAGTCACCTTCTCATACAAGTGTAGAGAATCCAAATAAAACTGACTTCAGTCCATTTTCAACAGGAACATCAGTAATAGGGGGTGTCACAAGTTCGAAACATTGAACTGAGGTTTTCTGGTCGTGTCTTCCTCAAGTGTTTACTTGGTGGCAAAATCTAAGCATAGAATCATAGAGCAGTTTGGGTTGGAAAGGACTTTAAAAATCACCCAATTCCAACCCCCTTGCCATGGGCAGGGACACCTCCTGCTGCATCAGGGGCTCCAAGGCCCATCCAACCTGATCTTGAACACCTCCAGGGATGGGGCAGCCACAAATTCTCTGGGGAACATGGGCCATTGACTCACCACCCTCATTGGAAGAAATTCCTCCTTACGTCCAGTCTAAATCTGCCCCTCTCCAGTTTATACCCATTCCCCTTGTCTTATCGCTCCAAGCCTTTATAAAAAGTCCCTCCCCAGCTTTCTTGTAGCCCCTTCAGGTACTGCAAGGCTTCCTCAGAGCCTTCTCTTCTCTAGGCTAAACAACTCCAACTCTCTTAGCTTGCCCTCATATGGGACATGCTCCAGATCTCTGGTCATCTTCGTGGCGCTCTTCTGGACTCTGTCTGGACAGATCCATGCCCTTCCTGTGCTTGAAGCCACGGGGCTTTAAATAGAAGCCTACACGTGATAATAATACTTGTGAGAGTGCTTTCTAGTCTTTTCCCATCTCTATCACTGACTATGGAGAGCTTGGGTGGGTATCTGGTGTGGTTTCTGTCAGCCACTGCAACACATAACACCCAATGAAATTAAGGGAAGGGCCTTAAGTAATTTTCTGAGGAGCTGTGCCGTGTTTTATTATTGATATATAAAAGTGAAATGATCACACTTCAGGTTTTTCTTTCCCTCTGTCTCTGTATATCGCCTGTTTATGGTCCTTGCTGAATTAGCTTTTTTCCAACCACACATAGAGCTTAGTACAAGGGGAACCCACAGTAGTTTTAGGCAAGGACAGTAGTTTTAGGCAAGGCTCTGCTCTATGGTCAGTAGGGTCTAAGTAGTCTGTAGTCCTTGACTTACCAGGATCCAGCACACTGCTCACAGCAGAACACCTTCCTTCTCTGCCCCGTTCCTGGATCCAGTTCTGGGCACACATCTGGGACAATAACTCTGGCTGAACCATCAGTGGTGTTGTAAAAATGCATGCAGGAAGGAAAAAGCTGCACCTTGCTCTGTGGCTCTAGGCCAACTCGCTCTGCAGCGTGAGAGAAAACACCTAATACACTGTTACCTCGGTCTGTGTTTCATTTCTCAGATTAAAAGCAAATCCTTGTCTCCTCCGCTGGATGCATTTATTATCATTAGTTCGTTGACTTGTGCAGATACAGCTGGTTTTAGCCTCCATTGAAAATGCAGTGAGTTTAAATACTGATGTGTAGAGTGCAGCAGGATAAATAAAGACGTACTTGAGCAAACATACATTTAGTCATTTATTTTTCGACCAGCAGTTTTAGAGAGTGGAGAGGTTTTTTTTTAATCTAATCCGTTCAGTCAGCGGTCTCAGGAGTAAAAGCTTCTGCCTCAGCTTGGTGTTGATGCTTGGTCAAGTCTTAAAGCTTCATGGTTTTTTGACACTGAAGCTTTGATGTCTGAGACTGCTGCCTCACAGAGTAAATCATATTTTAAAGTTTATCAGTACGAAGAGTGTGCTGTTCCTCAGACGCATGCATCCATATACAGCAACTTTCCACTTCTTTTAGCTATCTAGAACTTTCCTTAGGATTAAATGTTTCTTTTACTTACGGTTCCCATGCTGATGTTGCCATCTTTAATTGAATGCTCACAGCATTTGTGGGATAAGGTAATACGTGCTTGTGCTTAGCAGTTCCTGAAGAGAAACAACTGCGTTTTTCACTCCACTACTTGTAGCCATTGCGTCTGGTCCGTATTGCCTACGTATGTCCATGTAAAAGCACTTGCTGAAACTGCTGGATTTGGAGTGAAGGCTGCAGGTAGTTTCTGCACCGCAGTGGATACTTATTCTAGTGATTGTGCCAGTTCACCCTGCTCCTAGCAGTGTCAAGAAATAAGTTTCCTCAGTGTAAACCAAGAGTTGCCACAGAGACTGATGGTGACTTTTGTTGTGTGGATACAACCAAGACCAGCCTCCACTGGCCTCCAAGGAGCTTGTTTCACAGATTGCGTAGCTCCTTTGGCTACAACCTTACTGTTCTCCTCTTCGCTGAGTCTTGAGAAGCATACGAGCCACCTCACTGAAGTGTAGAGTGCCACTGGCTGTGAAAGTCCAAATTTGCCTTTCAGAGGCTAATGGAGCACTTCAGGGCATGGGATTCATGGGATTAATGGGATTAACAGGACCCTGGAGCCATGGCTTCCCATGAGAAGGGCAAGACATTAAGCAGCCGCTCTTCTGTTACAATCAGTTTTGATCTTCCCAGATCATGGAATCACTAGATTGGAAGGGACCCACTGGATCATCAAGTCCAACCATTCCTAACAAGACCTAAACCATGCCCCTCAGCACCTCATCCACCTGTCCCTTAAACACCTCCAGGGAAGGTGACTCAAACCCCTCCCTGGGCAGCCTCTGCCAGTGCCCAATAACCCTTTCCATGAAAAACTTTTTCCTCATGTTCAGCCTGAACCTCCCCTGGTGGAGCTTGAGGCCATTCCCTCTTGTCCTGTTCCCTGTCACTGGGGAGAATGAGTTAGTTAAGATGAGTTAGTTTTATCTAACATCACATTCTATGGCAAAACAACAAGTTTATCTGTCCTTGATAGATGTGAAACTGAAGAATAAAAGGACTATGGTGGGGAAAAAAAACCCCGAAAGCCGTTACTATGGATTAAAGAAAACACACCAAACTCCCCAAATTTATATTCCAGGTTACATAGCTTTATACAGCCCATTCTCCCTGTTCTGCCAATCAGACCTTCCATCTACTCATCCTAGAGTATGTTTTTTAGATGGGTCTTATTTAAGAAGTAGATAGTACAGTTCCCACGTGCACACGTCCCTTTGCTCCAGATGTGAACTTTTTAACAAGCTTTTCAAACCAGTGGCACTTGCAGTTTCCTTTGTGTGTCTCCTGGCTTCCATCCACCTGAGTGAGAAAACAAAGAGATTGTGCAGGCTGAAACTAGGGCTGAATTTCTTTACGTGAAATTATAAATCAAAGAGCAGCATCCAACATAAATCAGCGTACCTGGAACCGAGGGCTAAACATGTTGTTATTCAGTTGTGTCTTTTGAGGAGACAGTGGAGAGATGGTATCACCAGGAAGAGAAATCATGAAGGAAGGCTGGAAGTGGGAGTTTCTAGTCTGTGTACAGTTGGAGTCTCAGCTATTTCATGCCCAAGAGCCCTTAGAAGCATGAGGCTGTGATGCTGAAGAGCTGAGAGAGCAGAACTTGATTCCCAACACACGTAAAAAAATCTCTCTGTATAATAAAACATTAAATCTAACCCAACATCCCCTACAGTTATGAAGGGTAAAGCACAAAATCTGCTGTTCCAGGTGTTAATTGCAATGTGGCATTTCAGGCAAACCCAAGGAATATAATAGCTGTCAGTGGGACTTATGCTCCTAAATACCATAAACCCCTGAAAAAAAAATCTTCACTGACTCCCTTAACCATTACTGTTACCACTGCCAGTGTCTCTTGAGGATTTTCTCACCTACTGGGGAAAGTCTGAAGTTCTCAGGATAAAAAATAAATCGGAAAGGTTTTCTTCTGTTATTTTTAACAAAACCTTCTCTTTATCAGTCATTCTTCAAACAGTTTGGATACTCTTTCTTTAGCATCTACGGGCTGCAGTTGCTATCTAGAGGAAAAAAAAATAAGTATCCAGCTTTTTTCTCTCTTCCTTCAGAGTAGCTTGGGGTGGGTTAGCCCTGGCTGGACACTGGGTGCCCACCAAAGCCACTCGATCACTCCCCCTCCTCAGCAGGACAGGGGAAAGAAAAATGTAACTGAAAGCTCGTGGGTCGAGATAAGGACAGAGAGGAATCACTCAGTAATTACCATCACGGGCAAAACTGACTTTCCTTGGGTAACTTAGTTTGATTCATTACCAATCAAATCAGAGCAGGATAATGGGAAGTAAACCCAAATCTTAAAACCACCTTTGCCCTACCCCTCCATTCTTTCCAGGCTTAACTTTATTCCTGATTTTCTCTACCTCCTCCTCTTGAGTGGTGCATGGGGAATGAAGGGAATGGGGGTCACAGTCAGTTCATCACACCCACAGGGTCACAGCTTCTTTGGGTATCCACCAGCTCTAGTGTGAGGTCCTCCACAGGCTGCAGGTGGTATCTGCTTCTTTAAACCTCCATGGGCTCCAGGGGGACAGCATACCTCACCGTGGTCTTCACTACAGGCTGCAAAGGAATCTCTGCTCTGGCACCTGGAGTACCACCTCCCCCTCCTTCCTCACTGACCTTGCTGTCTGCAGAGTTATTTGTCTCATGTATTCTCAATCCTGTCTTCTGACTGCTGACATTGTTGTGGAGAGCAACTTTTCCCCCTTCTTAAATACCTCATTCCAGACGTGCCATCACAATTGCTGATGGGCATGGCCTTGACCAGCAGCAAGTCCATCTTGGAGCCAACTGGCTTTGGCTTTATTGGAAATAGGGGAATCTTCTAGCAGCTTCTCACAGAAGCCACCCCGCTTGCTACCAAAACCTTGCCATGTAAACCAAATACATGCCTACGCAGAGCTCAGACGAGGAATATATCCAGATACATTAGTAGCATAGAAAACCTCTTCCACCTACTCTATCATCTCGGCATTTTTCCTCCAGCTTCTATCTATCTTCTACAAGCAGATTCCCTGAATGAAGAAAATTCTTCAAGAATTCATGATTCAGTCTGTAGGGCCAGGAGGTAACTGGGGACAAGGAAAGAAAGGGCAGGTAAAAGATAATTAATCGTGCACTGCTTTCCCTCAGCCATCTATATAACTCTTTCCTATGGAAGTATAAATGCCTTAGTATAAAGGTCAAGATATTAGCTCGCTGGGCATGATTCAGACAATCTTTGTTCAATTCCTGCTATTGACTCTTTGTATGACCCGAGGTAGGTCCCTCATTTCTCTCTGTCTTAGATCTCTATCTGTAAAATAAAGGTAAGCGTATTTCTCCTCCTGTCTCTAGTCTGTTTGGACTGTCAGCTCGTTGAGCCTTGGTATTAGATGTGGGTGCAAATACATCCACAGCCATGGCTCTTAAAGAAAAATCACGGGAATGCAAATACGTAAGGCTGTCTCTAAGCTTCAGAAGCTGAAAGTAGCTGAAATATCACAGTTTATCTGGCCTCAGTGTTACTTATTTTATTTTTTATTATTTATATTATTTGTATCAGTTACAACCCATGCTTTTTAAGCAGTATGAGCAGTTCTGTAAAGAGCAGGGTGTTTGTGAAAATCTTAAGCCACCCTCACACCACTGAAGCTGCTAAGAAACCTCCCAGAAAACGGGTTCATTTGTAACTGCAGCTCTGAGCTGAAGAGAGTTTCTTCAGCAGTCTCTTGCTGGCCAGTGTTTACAATGAGGCACTGGACTAGAGAGATCACAGGCTGACCTGGCATTGAATTCCCTGTCGTCCTCAAAGGTACTATAAGAATGTGTAGCAGAACGCGGTATGCTATTTAAATTCACAGCAGTAACGGCAATAAAAGGTTTAACTGTCCCCTTGAACCAGCTTCGTAATATCTATGTGGATATTAATATCTTGATATCCCATCAATGCTACTTCACTATCATCCCTGCTGTAAGCGAGAGGAGCAATCAGGAGAGATATGGGTTGCAGCAGCAAAACTGGCCAAAGATACATTTTCCCCCAGCCAATTCCCACCTACCCTCTTGTAGTTCATCACCCCTCAGCTGTGTCGATACACCAGTTTATTATTACCAGCTATTTTCAGGCTGTTCATTTCAGGAATCCAGGATACAGCTCAGCTCCACAAACAATCATGATGGCACAAGTGAGGCACTTCAAACACCGGGGTCAGGAGGGGCCGTGCAGAACTAGCTGCTGGGGGGCAAAGACTTGGGTGGCCGGGCTTCCTGCTGAACCACGACGGTGCAACGACCCAGGTTTTACTGCATGCAGCTTGATGTCATCTCCTTAGCTGTCCACGAATGAGTTCGTGTGCTTTCCTAAGAAACTGAGTGAGTAAAAAATTCCTAACGCTATTCATGGCTTAGCATTCCTTGGGAGAATATCTGCCCTAGTTCAAATCTTAATCTCACGGCATCTAAGAGTTGGAGGCACTGCTAGGAAACCTGACATCTGGAGTAGGGGTTCTTGCACACAGATCCTGAGAAATCATGAACACAGGAGTCAAATGGAAAGGAATAATTATATAAGAGGACTCTTGGTGATTTTTTTACCTGTCCCTTTATTCTTTCTTTAGAGCGTGAATGGGGATGGTGGCTCACTTTCCAGCTTGCAACATGTAATTTTAACAGCGATCTTACTAAAACACTGTTGAACCGCATTACATCCGAGTTACCAACATTTACTTCAATTTGCATGCCTGTGCTGAAGCTTATGCTAGGTAGGATCACAACATTTATGGGCTCCAGATGGTAGCTGTTTTGATAGATGAAGGTCACATCTTTTTAGATCCATTTGTTCTGTATCCATAGGCAAATTGGTTGAGATTTGGGGCTACTTTGAATCAGAATGAATGGCTGAATGATGGAATATCGGCTTCCATGCAGAGTAAGACAGTAAAAACTGAGAGCTACTGAGGATACACCTATTGATCAGCAGATTGGCCAATGTCAGCAAGCACTTTTTTTAATGAGAAAAAAAACATACCTGGGGATACATGGTATGAAAATTACTGGCAGGGGAAGGAAGTAATTTTGCAAGGAGAATATTGCTAAATTTAACCTTCCCAATAGAAATTGTAGTGATAAGCCCATTAACAACCTTCTGTTTCTGCTTCTCTTTGCAATATTTTTCTCTTCCTTAGTTGCAAAGTTTAAGAAAGCATTTACTCTCTCACAAATTATATAGAGTTTTATGTCTATTTGTTTACTTACTTCCATTAGCAAGGGTAGAAAGAATTTTTAGTTAGTAAACATACCATTAGTCCTGGGCTTCTGGGCTTGATTTGACTATTGTCATTAGAGTCACTTCCAGAATCTACTTGAAAATTTTATCCATGCTTTTCTTGTGTACAAAAAAAATGGTGAATGTGCCTAACATGATGCTACATTCTCACAAGTGGAACATGCAGCCTTAAAATGACTGAATCAAAGCCCAGGAGAAAGTACAGGCTGAACAGAGCAGAACAATGCTGGATTCTCTGAACTGACTGATAATAAGAGGTGCCTAGAAGAAGACCTAGCTTTGAATTCCCAGCCTCTAAAGATCTGAAGCATAGGAGATTTCTCAAACCTGAACCATAATCATATTCACTCTGGAGTTTTCTTACTGATTCTTCTCCTCTCTTTGCGCCGATGACTTCATTTGTCCCACAGGTCTTTGCCAATGCATTTCCGTATCGTGCCTGTACTCCTTTCATCTTGCCTCATTTCCCGAGAGAGCTAAACTACTTGGAATTCTTTTCTTTGTCCAAATTGAGAGTTCAAAGGATGGATTTTTAATTAACTATTCCTGATGAGTGGCTTCATTAAGTGAACAAAAGGGAAATTGTTCTAATAACCTTCTGTGTTGCAGAGGAGAGGGACAGTGAATTTGAGATCTTGTGAATGAAAGGGCAGCTTCCCACAGTATTGAGAACTTCCCAGAACTCTAATATTGTTTACAGCAGAGTGACATGGATGGTTTGGGCATGCTGCTACACCTCTGCTTTGTTGAAAACAAGATGAGGTGCACTAGTAAAGACAGTGGCCTTTGTTGTTCACAGGGAGGATTGTCCCAGTGTGGTCACAATGGTTCACTAGAAAAAGGAGAATTTCTCCACAAAGAAACATCACAGACGTAGACTCAAAATCTTAGTTCATCTCAAGTCTCTGGGGTCATTAAGAGAATGTTTGTACAAGGAAACACAGTATTTTCACGCACTATAACTATTTTGGGAAACCGTGCATGTTAAAGAGCATCCAGCACAGGTCCTTCCAAGGCAATTGGAATACACTGATTTGAACTGCACTGATAAAAAGAATGGGGCTTCCTAAGGTGTCTTGAAAAAAAAACTCAAACATATAGGATTGTGAAGATTTTCAAATTACTATCAAGATAGACAGGGCCAGATTTTTTCTACTATATTTAGAGATATGACACCTCCGTCCCTGGAGGTTTTCAAGGCCAGGCTGGATGGGGCGTGGAGCAACCTGATCCAGTGGAAGGTGTCCTTACCCATGGCAGGGGGTTGGAACTGGATGGACTTTAAGGTCCCCTTTGACCCAAACCATTCTTTGTTTGTGTGATTCTATGACTCTGAGTAGCTGAGGAGAGTCTATAGTATATAAAGCTTAAAAGAAAGGGTAATACCTATTCACTAACAGCCACCGAGTCAGAATCCAGAATGCCTGATAACTTCTCCGAGAAGTCAAAAAAGGGCTGCTAGTAATGGAATTTTTGTGAGTTAACCTTTTATCTTGTCCTTTTCAAAATGCTGTCATGTAACATGAGTTATATGCTACCAGATAATTTTCCTAAAGTGGTTACAGTACGCTCCAATGACAGTTACACACTTTGTCTGGACTATCATTTTAGAATATTCTTTAACTGCGTCGCCTGTAGGATGTAGCTGCTCAGGGAATCTTCCAGAGACACAATTCACTGCAGACAATCCATCTTTTATGTGTATTCCTGCAAAAGGAAATAAAATAAATTAAGAACAGAGGTATCAGTCATTTCTGAACGTATCCGAATTCCTTTGGGAGGGAGTGGCTGTGGTCTTGCTGTAGCTTGTACAACACCTACAACACTGATTAACGCTTATACACGTGTTCTCCCCAATTTCAATGAAAACTTTATGTGATTTTCGTGTATTTTGTAACACTTGGATGAGGAACTCACTGGGAGTTACCAGCTACAAGGAAACAACAGCTAGCTCAAATGGCATTGCTTTCCAAACCAGCTTTAGCACAGGAACGCAACGTGATTGAGCCTGATTTTGGCTGCAGCCTCATGGTTTGGAGTCCTCTGAAGGACACGGTTTGAATTTAAACTTCTTTGGGCCGAGCAGGACCTAGTCTCTGGATTTCTCACACCTTGCAGAGGCTTTTAAGAAACAGATTAGCAGTAGCAGGCAGCACCAGCTCAGCACCTGTTCCAGCAGCATTTCGCATTGAGATCCAGATGCCAGAGGTCTGAGGTGTTTGTTTCCATGTGTCCCTGAGGAGTGATAGTGCTTTAGCTGGGAGACCGTCACCTTCCTGCTCCATCCAGGGAGCTCCCAGCTCACAAATGTGTTTAATGAACTCTGGAGTCCAGCATGAAGGTTCTGACTGAATTAAGTCGTTGTTGGGACTAAGCAGTGTAGAGAACACATATCGTACATCACCTTCTGAGAGGCCGGCTCCTAACTTCAATTTAGTTCCTATTTAGACTGTTTGAATCTTTATGTCCTCATCCATAAAATGGATTTAACAGCATTTGCCTGCCTCTCAAGGCAGCTGAATAAGTGTATAAAGGTGGTGTGCTTTAGCATGAATGAGATCTGTATACAGAATACTGTAAATGAGTACCTGCTAGATTAAAAAGCCAGGGGTCTTTCCTTATTTTTCTGAATATAACTGAATCTCTAAGATGGCTCTGGAGGGGGTATCCATCCCAGAGGAAACCTTTGTATTCTGCGGAGGAAACGGTGTGGCTAGAACAAATCAAATGTAGAGGTATATGCATAAATACAGATACAGCACTCCACAATTTTCAAGCTGGGGAACCCTTTTCGTTCCTTCCAGCAGGAAGACTCAAATAGGAGCATCTGAAGTAGGGAGAGAGCTGATGCCTAAGGTCACTGTCTTTGGGCTCTGAACCCCAAAAGCGATGGAAAAACTCCCAGTACTTTCAGCCCTCCCTTTTGTCACGGACACAGAGGGTCAGAAGATCAGAGAAGAAAAACAATAGTCATAGTTTGTGCTATGACTATTATTAATATAATATTAATTTTATTAACATTTTAATTATTATATTAATTTTATTAATATAATATTTAATAATATTTAAAATATTACTTTTTAATCCACATCTACTGATTATTATGATACGCACTTACAGACTTTGACTACTGTGAAATATGGCCACATCTAGTCTTTATAACTATAGAGTAATAACCCTGAAGAGAAGGACTTGAAGGGTGCTGATGGATGAGAAGATCATCATGAGTTGGCAATGTGAGCCTGCAGCCCAGAAAGCCAACCGTGTCCTGGGGTGCATAAAATAAGTGTGACCAGGAGGGTGAGGGAGGGGATTCTACCACTCTGCTCTGCTCTGTTAAGACCCCATCTGGAGCCCTGTGTCCAGCTCTGGGATGCTCAGCACAGGAAGGACACAGCTGTTAGAGCGAGTCCAGAGGAGGCACGTGAAGACGGTCAGGGAGCTGGAGCACCTCCTCTATGAGGACGGGCTGGAAGAGTAGGGCTTGTCCAGTCTAGAGAAGAGAAGGTTCCAGGGAGACTTTATAGCATCATTCCAGTACTGCAAGGGGCTCCAGGAAAGCTGGAAGAGGGGCTCTTTGTGCAGGGACAGGATGAGAGTGGAACACTTTTAAGCTGAAAGAAGGGAGGTTTAGATGAGGTCTTGATAAGAAATGTTTTACAGTGAGGGTGTTGAGGCCCTGGCCCAGGCTGCCCAGAGCAGTGGTGGCTGTCCCATCCCTGGAGGGGTTCCAGGCCAGGTTGGATGGGGCTTGGAGCCCCTGATCCAGTGGGAGGTGTCCCTGCCCATGGCAGGAGGGTTGGATCTGGATGATCTTTAAGGTCCTTTCCAATCCAAACCATTCTATGATTCTATGATTTTGATTGTAGAGAAGATGGAAAAAACACGACTTTGGATGGTATAGGTAAGAGCAGACTGCACCTGCTTTCCCAGAGGTACAGAGGGGCTACTCCTCTCACGCCTGCTTTGCCTTTTTGCCCTTTACATACATGCGTATCCCTTCCTGTACTTGTGCCCATTACTAATGGTTGATGCAATAAAATGTTAATTTGTGTCAGGATCAGGAAGCGATAACTCTGAGCTAGAGAGGAATATCATGGCATAAAAATGTCTTGAACTTTAAATCGCTACTCGGGGCTTATATCCAACGGACTTTCTTGCTTCTAATTTGAAACTGAACAATATGCTCTCTTCTTTTCTTAGTTTTCTTTCCCAGATGTTTAAGTATGATCTTTTGAAGCATCCTCTGTTGTTTATTACAAAACCAGCTGCAGAGCAGTAAGATGTACAAGGCAAAATGAACAGAGGCTGCCATTCTTTCTGATTTGTCTCTTCCTGTAGGGTTTCTGAGGTTTCCTTGCAGCGATACCAATCATGTGTGATTACAGTGACTATGTTTATGTCTGTATGCTTAGTACCAATTTCCAGGCTGAAGCCTATGATTTTATTGTGTATTATTTATAAAGTTCCTGCTAGGCCTAATCCTTGCCTCACAAGAAATCACAGTTGAATATTTGAACTGAACATGTCTCATTCCACTTAATAACCCACTTTATCAGAGCACTGTCCACAATAATGCTAAACCACTCTCAACTTCAGGGCGAGTTTTATCGGTTCCATTACTTTATAATAAGTTGGGCCTTCCTTGTTGGTAAATATTTTCCTAACACTGTGTGCCGCCTGACAAGAGGTTCAGGGTTTCTTGCACACAGTTGAATGTTATTTCATCGCTGGCTTTTTACTCCTGAAACTTTGGACTGTTCTCCGTGGTTCGAGTCAGCAATTGGATCATATTTATTTAGGTCTGGCCGTGCAAATGTTTTGATTTGTAGCCTGTTATTGTTTTGTGCTTTGTATTTATGTGGCTCTAATGGACAGAAAGTGTTTCAAAACTGAAGGGGAATCAAAATTTAGAGCTTTTTCTCTGAGCAAGTGTAGGGAATATTATCAACTTGAAATCTGGTTTGAAATGTGTATTTACTGCATGTATACCATTATTTTAAACTCAGAGGTACTGTGCCATCCAGTAATGGAGTACAGAGCATGAAAAGAGTAGACAGAAACTAGAGTGCAGAGAGGAAACAATGAAGTTGGCAACACGCACCCTTGTCAAATGTGAGGAAAGAGCTTTGAAACGAGGTCTGACTTTGCCTTAGCATCCCTTGCTTGGTCGAACAATCTCACCCTCTAGCCAGGCGTCACCATATGGCCAGTGACTACTTTCCATTAAAGGTCTGTCGTGTTGCTCAGCTCCTTTTACATACAGCCAAAAACCTTCAAGAGGTTTTTTGTACTCCCTCTTTAAAAGATGTGTGTGCCCAGACTCCTCCCATCCTTAGGGCTCTAAGTTTCCAAGCCCAGTTTCAGTGCTTTGAACCCCTGTTCAGCCACTGCCAACTTGAAAACTGGATCGAGCCTGCGTTTTCAAGCAATCCCTGGGGACTTTCGGATGGTTTGTGAACAAGGTCATGGCTCAGCTCTTGACAGTGCTGAAAATGGCATTGTGGAGCCCCACATGTTGCCGCACCTGCTTTGGCTGCCCACTTACCCAACAGACATTTTCAGAGCATGCCTAGACAAATAGGAACGTTGTGTCATGCACCTCGACTATCGAGCAAGGTAACTGCTGTGCTGTAACAGCATCTCTCATACTTATTAAGGAGTGCTGGCATTCTTAATAAACGAGGGAAAGATGCAAATGATCCAATCACTCAGTCATTCTTGAGACTGCTTAATCTTTATACAAGAAATTTGATTATCGGAATTGCTATGTGTTTTAAGTTAACTGGGTGTGTTCATGTACATGACTGGACTTTCCTAGTAATCCTATACAGTGTATATATCCAAGGCATCATTCCTTGCAAATCCCCACAAAGTGATCACTGGCCTTTCTGCATATTCAGGAATTGACACTTTCAGGTGCAATTAAAGTAAAATTACTTTCGGTAGATACTTGGCTATGATGACTTTTGCTGGTCATAATTCTCCCTACACTTTTTTGTTTCTTTAAATTAAAATTATATTTCTCTTGTGCCCTGGAATCTCAAGCTCATTTTGGACTCAAACTATCCTCAGAGAGTTATAAAACTTCGGTGATATAACTGTGCATTACCTAGTAATGAACATTCTGAGAACCAGGCCAGGAAGATTAAGACGAGATATGAATTAAAGTTTTAATAATCTTCCTCAGATTAATCCAAGTCATACAGGCAGAGATGCCAGTAACTGCTGGTGAGCCATGGAGCACCTCCAGTACAGACTGATATTGATTTAAAACTCTCCAAGGAGATGATACTGATGTCTACAAGGACAGATAGTCACTCAGATACCAACAAAGGTCTGACCTTATCCCAGAAATATGAGCAACTGTGTACTTTGGACAGAATGACTATTTACAATGCCACAGCTTTTGCTGAAGATGTGGGTAGCCGATTAGTTTAGTTTTACTTCTATTTAATCCTGGGCTATGTCAGATATTCTTTTCTACCAACACAGGGTGTTCACCAGTTTTATAATGGAAATCAAGAATCTGTTGAGTTTCTGGTAGACTAATACTTGATTTGAACCGAAATACAGCTGTGAATCATGTCACTTTGTTCTACAGTGATATGGCAAAATACTTTTTGGAGCAGTATCTCTGACTGTGCCACGCTGGTGTTATCCTTCTCTGGTACAGGAGTCGACCAATATGAGACATATTGCAGACCAACACAATGCCAGCCTTCCCGCACATGCACATAATGCTCTTACTCCAGATCTGCTGTGATTGCTCTGTAGTTGAAATAACCAGAAGAACAGTGTCTTCTTCTTGCATTTTAGTATACAAAGAAACTTCAAAGGCAATGCAAGGACTCTGTTCCAATATCTCCAAGTGGCAACCCCAAACAATGCAGAACTAAATATTAGAGAAATAGCTTTACACTTTATTGACTAAGAGGCTATCTTCTGGCAGTATGTAAGGTTTAGGACTTCCTTGAATTATTCTTTGAATACAGCCTTTCTCTGGGGAAAACACCTTATCTGATTTTAAGTTTTGTTCAACAGTGGAGAATGCAGTACAAATCTTGTTTACGTGTTCCTATGTTCACTTACCTTCCCTGCTAAAAACGTGACGCTTTTCTATTCTGAACTGGTCTAGGTTTAACATCCACCCCATCAGCCTTGTTAAGGGTTTGTCTATGGGATCAAAACTTTCTATTTATTTCCTAATTTCTGTTCCATGTTATGTATCTACAGTCAGTGTTCGAGACAGTACATAGTGGTTTTGTGATGAGATTGCACTGCTAGAGATGTACGATTAGTCATGCTTTTCACAGAGTCTTAGAATCACCCTTTTGGCTCTTCTTGGAACTATTTCAATTTTTCAGTGCCAGTTTGATGAGATGTACAGAAAAAAAAGGACAATATTGACCCAGATGGCATCCGAGCCAGGGCTTTCAAAACAGACAACGCAACTTCCATTCCATGCACATCGCTATCAGTACAACAACAAGCACTGAAAAGGATTTAATCTTACATTTTAAAGGACTTCACTGCTGTGAGATGGGTGCAATGTCACAGAAATAGCACCCAACGAAAGCAGTGAGACTCAGTTGACTCTATTCCTCCATTTGAGTGGTCCAGAAAATTTGGCTTCAGTGTGAAAGGGAGTACATCTGCCATGGCTTTAGCAGGTACAGGCGTCTTCAGCAAATTTTAGTGGTGTCAGTAAACCAGAAGATTAGGAACAAGGGGCAGCTAGTTGAAAAACTCTTGTCACTGCAACCTCCTACGTTTTCTTTAATATACCCTCTTGATATGTTCAGTGTTCAGCGTTACCTTCCAATTCGTCAGCCACTGTTAGTCCAGCTCCTGGCTGATGAGTGTTTCAAAAAGTCAGTTAACCAATAAAAACCTCAGCCAAGCTCCAAATGAGCATCTGGCATTGGTTGTTTAGATGTTTCTGTGAGTAATAGCAAGCTACAGGAAAGCCAAGCCAGTATTCAGACATTACTTCTTGGCAATGGGATTTGCTGTGTTATTTCTCTTCTCTATTAATGGAAAGGGTCTGGCTTTTGTTTTTTAACCTTGTTGTTTCAATGCCAGAACAGTAGAAATATAACACAAGTTAAAACAATAGCTCTTAAAAGATGTGATGTTTTCTTTCATCTCCTGTTTAGTAAGCAGCCTTGGTAGTGCCATTTCATATAAAGAACTGCAAAAGTCACAAGGTCCAGAAATACAATAATTCCAGCAATGACAAAAAAAAAATGAGCTCCTTTGTCTTTTTATTGACTATAAATGTGGTGGAAAAGGCCATTCCACAGCCTCAGCCATAACTAGTTAATTATTTTCTGTTGTTTTTGTAGATGTTTCTAACCAACATTAAGCAAAATGTACATTGTGGAACAAACCATCCATACAGTATATGCTATAATTACTGTTTAGCAATTTCACACTAGGAAAAATTTATTAAAACTTCACGACTCATTAATAGTAAGTGATCATAATCGCTTAATAGAAAAGGAAACTAAGCTAATGATAGAAGTGCTGATTAATGGTTTTGACCTTAAGACAGGAAGTCAAGTGAAATTAATGTCAGTGGATGTTGAAAGTTAAAGTTATCGTTAAGTGTAGGTAGTCTATAATCACACAAAAAACAGCAAAAAAATATTCCTTTTCTATACTGAGAGGTATTTAAAAAAAACAAACCTCTGTTACATTTCAAGTAAGAACAAGATTGTTTCATTTTTGTATAAAAATTGGTTAAGAAATTCATCTATACGTGCACATATATACTTAAATCAGGAGGAAATCTCAGCAATTGTTATTGTGCTAGCAACTAATGGGCATTATATGTAGCTATTTATCTCTTTTTTGGTCAACAGGATTCCTTTTATGAGCTCAGGTTAAATATTATTCAAGGGAATAAGACAGCACAGCTCACCAGTCGGTTGCCTATTCACATATCAGACAGTTGGGCACCACCAGAGCTGACAGACGACTGTTTCTACAGCCAGCTGTGTGCACGGAAAGCATCTTCCCTAGCTTAGCATCTGGCTGCTTCTGGTGCCCGTGGGGTTTGTAGCAAGTGGTGGCATTTGAGGCAAAGCAGGCACTGGACTGCACTAAGAGGTCCTGTAACCAACCTCAGGTCAGATTAACGTGGCAGTATAACATTTGTATAGACCTGATGTGCAGGGGTATGTGACACAGGTACAAGGTTGTAAGTGGAAATGCTTCCTGCTTCTTTCTTTTCTTTGAAACGAGACAGTAATTTAAACCAGAGACACCGGGACATGTTTGGTCTTAATTATGCCACAGCCCCTTGTGCAGTGTTAAAGAAGGATGAAAGTCCTGGAGCCTCTTACAAATCTGTCTGATTCCAGCCCATGGAAGGTGTTGAACAGACTTAACTCAGCCTTTCACTCAAGATGGCAACTCTTTTTATATGCTAACTCAGGCTGCTCGCACCCCAAAACTCAGTTTGAATAATCTTCCTTAGATTATTCCCTGCCCATGGCAGAAGGGTTGGAACTCCATCACAGAATCAGAATCACAGAATCACCAGGTTGGAAAAGACCTTCAGGATCATCGAGTCCAACCGTTCCTATCAGCCACTAAACCATGTCCCTGAGCATCTCATCCACCGGTCTTTTAAACACCTCCAGGGATGGGGACTCCACCCCCTCCCTGGGCAGCCTCTGACAGTGCCCAATGACCCTTTCTGTGAAAAATTTTTTTCTAATGTCCTGCCTGACCCTCCCCTGGTGGAGCTTGAGGCCATTCCCCCTTGTCCTGTCCCCTGTCAGTTGGGAGAAGAGCCCAGCTCCCTCCTCTCCACAACCTCCTTTCAGGTAGTTGTAGAGAGTAATAAAGTCTCCCCTCAGCCTCCTCTTCTCCAGACTAAACAACCCCAGCTCTCTCAGCCGCTCCTCGTCAGACGTTCTCCAGCCCCTCACCAGCTTCGTTGCTCTTCTCTGGACACACTCCAGAGCCTCAACATCCTTCTTGTGGTGAGGGGTCCAGAACTGAACACAGTACTCAAGTTGCGGTCTCACCAGTGCCGAGTACAGAGGGAGAATCCCCTCCCTGGACCTGCTGGTCACACTGTTTCTGAACCAAGCCAAGATGACACTTGCTTTCTTGGCCACCTGGGCACACTGCTGGCTCATGTTCAGCCGCTGTCAACCAACACCTCCAGGTCCTTCTCCTCCAGGCACCTTTCTAGCCAGACTTCTCCCAGTCCGTAGCACTGCATAGGGTTGTTGTGCCCCAAGTGCAGGACCCGGCATTTGGCCTTGTTGAACCTCCTGCCATTGGTCTCAGCCCAGCAGTCCAGCCTGTTCAGATCCCTTTGCAGAGCCTCCCTACCCTCCAGCAGATCCACACTTCCACCCAGCTTAGTGTTGTCCGCAAACTTACTTAGGGTGCATTCGATCCCCTCATCCAGGTCATTGATAAAGATATCGAACAGGGCTGGACCCAGCACTGAGCCCTGGGGGACACCACTTGTGCCCGACCTCCAGCTGGAGTTAACTCCGGATTATCTTTAAGGTCCCTTACAGCCCTAAGTATTCTATGATTATTCAAACAACTCCTGTGATGGGCAGAGAGGGAGAGGCAGTTTCTTGCCAGTACGAGCGGAATCCTGGCTGTGTGCTAGGGAGTTGAAAGTTCATTTGACATCAGTCAAAGTCACAGAGGGAAGGACAATCCCTTTCTAATAATGTCACTCAATATCTAGCCTACCTATATTTGTATTAATAATAAAGTCCGCAGGCAGTGAGTGCAGCCATCGATCTGCTCAAACCAGCACTGCAGTATTGACAAATATTGTTTTGGAGACAAATAAAAGCTAAACTGTATTTATAGCCACCACATTCTGACCTCTGATAAACAGGCAAATATCACTGCTCAGTCAGGTTAATACTGCCTTTGAGGCCTCTCCCACCCAGAATGAAGCCAGTAGCTGATTGGCGAATGTAGATTTATATTTTTAATGTTTGTTTTTATGCTCATATACCTCTGTGTGTGTACTTTGTGACATACTTTCACAACTGCCTCTCCAGATTTTTGCTTTAATGTCTCTTTTGAAAACAAGAGGGATGTGACACACTTGCAAACCCAGAGATAAATGCCATCTGTTTAACCAACCTCACTGAGAATGCTGGTGGGGCGGTGGTGTTCTTTTAAAAACAACAGTAATTCAGAGGTTTGAATGCCTGGTCCCTCCAAAGCAATCGACTACCAGTCTTTATTTTGTAATGCCACAAAATGTGTTTTGTATTATAGATGCTGCGAATTATGCGTTCTATCTCAAACATATTTTCTAGCATCCTCTTTGTGAAAAAGAAAACCCCACTCACATCCCTCAAACCCCAACCTTCTGCACTATTACTCTGTTTCCCAGTCCCTATTTTAGCTCACTTCTGGCTCTTGCTTTGCGTTTTTTTTTTTTGTGGTTAATAGAGATTAAAATAAAATGGCAATGCAGAATTAAGGGGAGTAATTTGTATTCGGGGCCAAAAAAGACATGCATTTCACCAAAACAATTGAGTTTATTGTTACCAAAAAAATGTTTCAGGAAATCATACGTCTGTCTCTGAATGTAAAACAGAATCCAGCAGGAAGCAGACAATAACACAGACGGGTTTTGTTGCCAACACACAGGAACTGTTGGAGTGTCAGGGCTGGCTGTTTGCTTGGGCAGAGTGGTTTGGAGAGCTATGGGAGCGTGTTTGGAAAATAGTTAGGCCCACCTTTCATAAATCCATGTCCTAGACAGCTGAGACCCTCTGCTGGTTTAATGGCACACTGGAACTGCTTCGCTAAGAAAAGTCCTAATGGGAATCCGGCCAATTCGCCCCTCAAACTTGTCCGTCATATGCCTGCTTTGAAGATGTCAACCTGCTTTCTTCATCTGCTTACCAGGTTGTCATTTAAAATGTTTCTGCATAGCTCAACCCATATATATCATAGAATCATAGAATAGTTTGGTTTGGAAGGGAATCTTAAAGATCATCCAGTTCCAAACCCCTGCCATGGGCAGGGACACCTCCCACTGGCTCAGGGGCTCCACGCCCCATCCAACCTGGCCTGGAACCCCTCCAGGGATGGGGCAGCCACAGCTTCTCTGGGCAACCTGGGCCAGTGGTTCACCACTCTAATGGTGAAGAAATTCCTCCTTACGTCCAGTCTAAATCTGCCCCTCTCCAGTTTGTACCCATTGCCCCTCATCCTATCACTACAAGCCTTTGTGAACAGTCCCTCCCAGCTTTCTTGTAGCCCCTTCAAGTACTGGAAGCTGCTCTAAGATCTCCTTGGAGCCTTCTCTTCTCCTGACCAAAGAACCCCAACTCTCCCAGCCTGTCCTTGTATGGGAGGTGCTCCAGCCCTCTGATACTCTTTGTTAGCTATATATATACACATATATATAATTTTTTAAATTTTATATATATTTGTAAGAAGGGCAACGAAGCACAATGACTTTTCTTTGTGCACTTTCTAGGTAGACCCCCAATACTCTCTTACCGAGTTGGCCTTCGCCCAGAAAAAGTAGCCCTATTGCCATTATCTCTCAGCCCAGAGGGAATTTGTCAAAGGAAGGCTGTGTGTGAACACTAACAATTAAAAGTACAAAAATAAAGAAAGAAAATCAGCAAAACAAAATCTAAAAAGCAAACCCACAGACAACACACACCAAAGAACCCATCTGGTCCTGCATAGCTGGCTGCTTAGTGCTGTGGAACACAGCTCGGTTTCATCTGTCCCTGGAGAGGCTGCTGCGAGCGAGCTTGTCATGGAGCCGTACCTATTGAATGGAGGCGTCATTGCTGTCCCTCCCTCCCTGTTCTCCTCTTTCACAGCGCTGGTGCTCTGGCAGCATAGAGAAAGAGGGAAAGCAGGCAGAAGGAAAGCCTAATGCTAACTTGTAGCGGCAAACATATGGATTGTTTTTATATATATCGTATTCCCCAACTCTGTGTCTTCGAAATGGTTAAACACTGGGAGTTGGCACAGTAGGAGCTGAAGTATCTGCAACACTTTATGCACAGGACCGTAATAGCAGCAGAGTGAATTCTAAATCTAAGGGACTTCAATAGGTGGACCAGGAATTCAACCTGAGCTATTATTTGCTTCCATAGATTCTCCTGCTTTCCTTCCCCACCTGCAGCAATACAGAACATCTGAGCAGCAAACAAAGCCGTGCTATCCAAACGTCTCGTCCTCATTGCATTGCCCCATGCAATTCTACCCCCTTTGGGAGCTGTCAAAACAGGAC
Organism: Cuculus canorus; assembly: GCF_017976375.1. NCBI lineage: Eukaryota > Metazoa > Chordata > Aves > Cuculiformes > Cuculidae > Cuculus > Cuculus canorus. The sequence goes on along the minus strand of NC_071407.1, from coordinate 4,053,002 downwards.
AGTGAACAGGTAGGATGGTGGCTTGCTGCTATTTTTGCTGGGAAAGTATGTTTCCAGCCTTAAAAGAGAGGCCCTTTCTTCTTGGATTACCATGCAATTCTACCACTCCTGTCTCGCCTTCTTGCATCCCACACCCAAACCTTGCCTCTCCTCTCTGAGGCAGCAGCACATGACATTGTTTGGCCTTCCAACGGCAGGAGGCTCTGGGCTGCTCTGCGCTCTGCAGCAGATTTTCACGGACAGATGCGATTGCTCTTGCCCATGATACAGTCACTGGTTAAGTCTCAGTCTGAATATGACTATCATATCATCTGAAATGCTGAAATCATTTTGCTGGCTTCTAGTCATCAACACAAGCAAGTGCATCATGAAAGCTTGTTTGTCCACCTTCCCTTTCCCTAAAATACCTCCCCCCTCATCTCAGCCCCTTTTGTCTTCAAAGCCTTTGCAGCTCTTTGTGTGAAAATACGAGCAAGCCCTTTCTTTCTGGCCTGGCAGGATGAAGGGGTGGGATGGGTGTGGAGGCGTGTCTGCGCGCCAGAGAGTGAGCAAGTATGAATAGGGCCAGCTGGCCACTCTTGTGCCCGTCTTTCCATCATTTCCATCTGATATTCCCTGCTCATTGTAATTTTGCAGGCCATATTCACTAACACAAAGACTCGGGAGAAAGCAAATGCACGCATATTTAAAGGGAAAAGCTTTATTTCTTATTTTCTTAGATCATAGTGGACTGTAAACCAACAGGGAACAGTGAGCTCAACCTTTAATAAACTAGTTTTCCTTGGGTTTTTTTTTGCCAGTCAAGCTTCCTTTTTTTTTTTTCTTTTTTTTTTTGTATAAATCAAAACAGAACAAACAACCAGGAAAATTTTTCTCACAAAACCCATGCTTTTTAATAAAAAAAGAGAATAATGTTTATTGAGAGGGATTGTTTTCCGGATATGTACAATACTAATGCAGGAGGATTATGCCAACAGAAAACGCCAAACATCATGAACTGACTTCCAAAGTGTGGACGGTCCAAAGAGCGATGTCCTCAGAGCAATGTCTAAGTAAGCCAACAGGAACAAGTGAACGGTGGTTTTATTTTTTACAACAAATTACCAGCCATTATGACTGAAGACCTGACACACAGTAACCTGCAGTGAGAGGTACAGAAATCCATAAGACAACATAGAATTTACACAACAAGGTAACTATTTGTGTAAGAATTCCCTCCAGAAAATGGAAGCTTGTTCTAGACAGATAGTGTTGGGAAAAGAGAAGACTGAAAAAAAAAATAGAGCAAAAAAAGGCAGGAAAATACTAACATTGGATATCCTCATTTCACAGTAAATGCCAGTCTTCCTGAATCCAAATGCTCTTACCTTTATCTGCATCCTTTCTGCCTACCCTTTACCACTGCGATGTAACAAAAATTAATTTTCCTTGAACCTTCCCATTATTTCCTCTTCAGTGCAGCTCTTGTCAACTTGCACTTTAAACAAAAAGTTCAGACTTAGACATGTCCTGAGGTGAAAACCACGTACACCTTCCCAGCGTGAGCAGTCCTAATCACAGCTAATAATTTCAGTACTAAGTGATGCTGCACACAACATCATACAAACCCATTAAACAAACTCAGTAGCAATAATCCTGGGGGAGGGGAGAATACAGAGATTAATAATTGCCACCAGTTCAGTTTCCCACATGTCACAGTGCTTTTAAACAATTTCTTCTTCTGCCTGCCTTTTGGATTTATTTTTGTTCTTATCTAGAAACAGTGGAGGGTGTGGGAAGAAGTAATAGGGGGATTTTATGCCTTACTTCTAGTGTGGCCCTCCCAGAAAGGAGGCAATATAAAATTCAAGAACATATTTTTGCTTTCAATATTTATGTCCACTTACTTCTCTTGATAAGCAGCGTGTGACTCGGCTCAGTCCAGGAAGCGTCCCACTGTGGGCCTTTGTTCCACCTCTAACAATCCTTACAAACGCTCCTCCTGAACTAACTTACACTTAAGGGTTAACGTCTTCATCCCACCCCGAAGCGTGCTGAGGATGTCATTACTAATAATCAGGTGTGGGGATGTGGGAAGGAGATGCTGCGCTCCCATTTTTGTTACCATACTCCTGAAAGAATTACTTCACCTCTCAAAAAAGGGAATGACTTCCATTGGCCAAGTCACAAAGGCAAATTAGAAAAAAGAAAAGAAAGTACGATTTCTCTGTCTTCTACCTATTCCTACTTCTATCCCTGAGCAGTGAGCTCTCTGCAGCATCTCCTGCTACAATAGTGGTGGTTCCCTAAACAGTAACTTTTGCAATCTCAGACTTCCTCCTGGTTTTGACAAAGCTTCTTTCTGTCACAAATACCTAATTCCATAAATATTAGCAGGAGAAGACCATGATGTTTTAATTTTATTTTGAAAACTACTTCAGAGTTTCAACAGATTTGCTGGCTTCTGTGCTTGAAGGAGTTTCCATCCTCCTGTGGTTCAGTAAGTCCATGAGGTTTAGCTATTGTACCTTTTAAGCCTCCACCACAAGTGCAGCAGTCAAAATCAACTACTTACTCTGGGCAGACTAGCTAAAGAGTTGGAGCTAGCAAGCGTGGCAGGACCTACTTGTCAGCTTGTAGCTCTGAAAATGTTTATTAGTGTGGTCTAAGTGAACCTCACGCTGGCTAGACAGGCCTGGGCGATGAAGCAGACACAAAGACTAGGTACAATAAGGACCAGCTGGTGTTATCTCACGTTACCAGGGCATCTGTGGTCAGCCAGAATTATGCTGCCTGTTTGTGCCAACGGTGCTACTGCTATTATGCAACTGGCCAGTAAACACGGACTGAGATTACTGACCTGAGATGGACTTACATTACTGAGACTGATACCAAGACCTCGGTGGCATCAGTCAACCATTTTCAGCTCTTTCATGCTTTTAAGTAGATCAAGCAAATTAACTCAGAAAAGGGAGGAGCTGGGGCTGTATTTCAAACAAGAGTAAAACAATAAAACACCTACCAGTTTTGCACTTAAAACAGCAGGACACGGAATGTCCTACTGTCAAGACAATGGCCAACTGAAGGAGTCATAACGAACTTCGCATCGTTGGTACCAATGCTAGAAAACTGCTTGACACGAAGTGACCAACATGGGGAGTAGTATAATGCCACATCACCATCTCTAGTTACATATGTCGATCCATAACATCAGTTGTCAAAATGAGTGGCTTGAGGAAGCCTGAAAACAAACACGGCCTCATTTATTGGAAGCAGAATGCCCAATTTTATAAGGACTGAAGGTGTTGGTAGGGGATTTTCAATGCTTTTGAGGACTGAAGTCCATAAGGAAAAAAGTCAATTATCATGGTGTTTTGGCAGGAGCGATTTGAAAGAAAATTGTCCTTAAATCTATGACTCATTTTCTCCTGGTTTGTAGGAAATTCTCCTTTCATACAGAGTAAAATGTAGTGCAAAAGTGTGTTGGGATAACTGAAAACAGAGAAAATGGACTAAGAGGAACCCTTGCTGAAATCGGATCAGGTTTGGCTGCCGTAATCTCAGCAGCAATTAGCTCAGTGTATGCATGGAAAAGTTCAGGTCTTGGCACTTAGCAAAGGTAAAATAGCAGAAAATGCAGCCGCTTTGGTTAAATGTGCTCAGAGAACTCTAGTGACTAGTTTAGGTGGTATCAATTTATAATACCGCAATCTATATTGATAAGAAATGCTACTGAGAAATTGGTTGACTCTGTGCTCCTTTAAACTTCAGATAATGTTTAGGCTACAACTTGAATTTGTTGCTTTGGCTTCTAGGAACGATAAAAGAAATGGAGCATCTAAGTAGGAGCTGCAGGACTTGGCTTCTCATTACTGAGGTGACCATATCTAATATGTATCTATCAAACATAACCATACCCTGAAGGCAAACATACTTGGATGAGAAGAATATGGAACAAGGGTGTATGAAAGTCAAGATAATATGGAGTTAAAGATAGGAATTCACCACCCTCACTGATTTTACCTTAAAAATGGACCCATCAAAATTTCCAAATCAAACGTCTTCAAAAGAAAATACTACTTAGTGAGATTTTATCTATTCAAAATTCCAACTGGAAAATATATTAGAAGTATCTGAATATTTCTAAATTATTGAGAGACTTAAAGACCTTTTGATCCGTATTCAGTACCAAACTACATTTTAAATTCCATTTGGGGGATAGCAACACCATGTTCAGCTCGCTCTAGTCACACCAGTGCTAAACAGATAAAATAGGAACTTGCACCTTCCTCTCCCTGTAAAGGTCTTGGTCATTCAGTAGAGACATATTCCTGATCACTATTTTTTTCCTCAGAAACAAAGGCTGTAATTAAAAAAGAAGAAAAATCAGCCAACATGGAGGCAAATCTATAAAGTGGATTACAGTAGAGTATGGAGAAAATGACCTTCTGAAGTTAAAAAAGAAGCCGAAAGAGCCAATAATTGAAATGTCATAGAAAGAACTGAGCCGGTAAGAAAAAGCAAATATTTAAAGATGGGAAATATTAAACCAGTCACTGGATTAATTTCTCAGCCAAGTTCATCAGAAGCAAATATATTTCTATTTGATGTCAGGGACATCAGGCAGACTCGGACTAACCTTATGGGTATAACACAACCTTGGGGGCATCTTTAGCTCAGAATAGTTTTAATGCAGAAGTGCTCTCAGTGAACAGTCCTTTCAGTGAGGTAAATACACCTTGGTGTGGAAGAGAAACATTTGCATTTTATAAGAGAAAGTTATAACTGCTGTACAAATGACTGCTTGTTCTTCCATCTTTTACTGCTTGCTCTGAGCTCCTGTTCCTGGCAGAATCCGGCTATTTTAATTCAAGCTAAGTACGAGATACTCCTGTCACTTGACATACACAAAAATTATGGCCCTTCAGGGAGCCGTTCTGAGTTTTGCTCTTTTCCTTCACTGGTTTCTAACCATCTCTCCTCCATGGGAATATCATCGTGATTAAGCCAACAATCACAAATTAAAATTAGATTGAGATGTCAAGGTGATTCCTACTTTCTTTTCTTCATCTCCAGCCTAACTGCACAAGCTTAGCAAAGGTGTGTACTTTCAACTTTTCAACCTACTGATTCAAACTGCACCATCACTCAAATTTTGAACAGCCTCATATTCAAAAGGTTGGGTCTTAGAGGGGCATAATTTCATTGGAAAAAAAAAAAAGGCTGGGAACATGTCTCCAGACTGGGTCTGCCTGTGCAATGCTTTGAAATGATTAAGAATTTCTATTCCTCCTAATTCTTCCTGTTGACACAGCGGGGATGAAGATGGTCAGTGGGAAGTGGCCGGTGCCCTAGTGGAGATGGATGGACGGATCATGCTCACTGCTCACTATCTCCCTCCCCATGCTTTGGAAGGAGGTGGGATCTTTGGGAGCAGAGTCGGTGAAACAAGGGCTGCACTCTTCCTTACTGACCAAATCCCTCTGCAGACACTCCTGTAAGACTGCTGCCCATGGGCAGATTGTCTTTCCTGCACTGGGGCGAGGGAAAGCCTCAATTGTTATTATTTTTACTAATATTGGAAAGGTTCATCTTCAGTACCCCTTTGATTATGGAATCAATATCTACGTTAAGTAGAGCAAACCCTGAGCCATATATTTCAGTTCAGTCTGAATTCTATGTGTAACACTTTTTAAGAAGAAACATAATCGCACTAATCAGGTTATTTAACGTGGCAGAGTATACACACTCTTAATAATACCAATTACACTGTCCCTTCCATTACGTTAAATGATAGAGATCATTTGTATATGTTTACAGTAGCCCATGATTTAATTTACACACAACTGAACTGGTTAAATTTGAAATTTATACAGAAGTTCATCTCTATGTACCTCCTCTACTTGGACTGTTTCTATATTATTGTTCCGTAGATAAAATGAATGTGTTAGTGGAAAATATAAAGCCCAGCCTAAGCTTGTTCACTGAGCACCCCACACATGGCATTTTAGTGACTGGAAGGGGAAAAAAAGAAACAATTTGCATACTTCAGTACTGTAGCAAATGACGGCATTGACGAGGTCTCCATGCTAAATTGACATCCACAACACATCCAGCTTTTAAAACCCTCCAAAATTTGCACGGTGATGCCTCTAAAAAAACCTCATTACGTGTCAGACTCTTAGCCGTTTTTTTTCCCTCTTGCCTGTTTAATAAGCAATTTATTTTTAATAAAATTAAGAATTCAGAATGCTTTTAATTTACACGGGGAAAGAAAAAAGCTTGGGTGCTCTGCTTTGTTTGCGGTAGCATGGCTAGCTATATAAAACACCATTTCTTCCTCTGCTACATACATCATAGTATTTCCAAAGGTAACTCTCATTGAATCAGATAACTAGCAATTTCTTTTGTAATCAGAACCTAATTAGGTGGTTGTTCACAGTATAAGTGATCAATAGCTTTTATTCTGCATCACATAAGTGTCACAGCTCTAATAATTGGTATTAAATGTAATAGAGAGACCGTAATCAAACCAAATGTAAAAAATCTTCAAAAAGTATCTACTATACGGGACGGTTATTAAAATTCCTGATACTGCTTAAAATGTCTAATGTGCTGAATACAAATGATATTTGAAACAAAGCTTTGTGAATCAAACATGGACTTAATAATTGTAATGTTTATGAATTTGTTTTGAAAATATTTTTAATTGGATATTGTCAGACTCCTGAATTGTAACGCTATGTTCATTAGCATTTCAATAGGTTATACTATCAACTCCTTTTGACATAAAAGAATTTGATTTATTTTTTAAATACTGAATCTCGTAATCTTTTTTTTCTGTTGTCACTAGTTTTCAATAATTTGATTAGCTTCTACGAGAAGAGCACCAGGAACCACATGGGCTTTGCTGGTAATGATGTGCTATATACTTCTTCTCTGAAAGCAGCTCTGATGCCTTTGAAAGTAATTCGCAGTTTCTTATCAGCACAGAATTAAAGAGGAATACTGTCTAATTTGTTATGTTCAGTGGCACAGAGCATCCTAGAATTCTAGCACGTACATAGTGCTTTGAAACCTATATTATGAGACTATAATCAAGATCGCATAAGGGAATTTCAGAATTTATGGAAGTTTTCATTATTAGCTACAAAAAAAAGCTCAAAAGATGAACTTGTCAAGAGGTGTTATAACCTTTTAAGACATATATTTTGTACAGTCCCAAACTTAATTGCAGTTTATAAACCAGTAATTTGTACTTTGTATAGCAAATAACTGATCCGGACATTTCAGAACAAGCCAGGGCAACATTGTGTAAACCTCAATGTGATGAACTCCTTGCTTGGTGAAGTCACCTTCTACTTTCCATAGAAACAAAACTGATTACCGTTGACCATTTAGATATAACAGCTTGTAACAGTCAACAAGCCATCACGGTAAGGTACGAAGACAGCCCTTAGGAGAAATGCTGCCTATTTGATGACACTTAAAGCTTTAAAGAATTCCTTTTAGATACTGCAGGAAGTCATCCTGAGCCAGCACAGGCTCTCAGTGTCACTGAATGAAAACCGAAGCCATCAAATCATGTATACCGGCAATATTTCCATCGAAACCATTAAAACAATTTATGGAACTGGTCTTGCAAACAGTTCATCATGTCAGTAGCACCAAGGTCTGCAGTAAGAACTATCAGAGTGAGAAAAGCCTGTCACATGGGTGAGTGTGCATGACGCTGCCTAGTAATTGGATCAACCATCCTTTTGTGTTGATTTTAGCAAGCTAAGAAATAAAACACAGTTTAAATGTTATCTTACTACCTCTTTTCCCTCTACAGTGTTGTGACAAGAGAAGTAAGGCATGAAGTTCCTGTAACTCCTTCGAGCTGATATTATTAGCTACGTACAAACATAACCTTGGTTTAGTAGAGCAAATAAATTTTAAGTAATTTTTATTAAACAAACGGTAGAATAACTGGACTATATTATCACAATGGAAGCATAGAAGACCAAAGACCATACAGCTGAAACCCTGTAGCAAAATTTGTTTCTACTCTTCATCCTCAAATTTAAAGAAATGCGTCTTTATCAAGCTTTCACAATGGCTGCTTCTTGTTTACTCAAAGAATCATCTTCTTGTTAAGGCTAGATGATTATAATTAAAAGATAAATATACTGTTAGAAAGTTCTATGCCACGCTCTATTTTTGTAAGAATTTAACTGAAAGATGTACATTACACCGGTGTGTGAATTATAAATGTAATGGAATCTCAGCAGGGAAGGCAGAAACACTTACAGTACATAAACATTTAAAGAGGAAAATGCTAATACACTGAAAGAGTTTAACATCAGTAGCAATTTATCAAATGAAGTTTCATAAAGTCCACTCTCTGGGAGAACATTCACCGTTAGACAAAAGCCTGGCATCCTTGATAGTCTGACGTTCAATCAATTTGAAAACCAAAACCAAAACCATTCAATGAGATAAATAGGATTTAAGAAAACTGCCATCCTCCTTCCCAAGTAAAAGCCAGAATGAAAATAATAATTATCAAAATAATCCAACCAGGTCGCTTTACAGGCAAATTTACACTCTGTCTCTTTAAAACACTGCATGCCCCAAAGCCTTTTGGGTTTGGAATGTAGCACTGCACCAAGTATTTCACAAAGCCTCTAAATATCACAAGAAGCTTTTTTAGAGAGAGAGAGAAAAAAAAATATCCAGCTGACTGAAACTGTTCTAGCAGGAGTGCCTCAGCTTAGCTCCCAGACCTGGAATTCCAGATAAACAACAGAGGACAGGAAACAGATAATTTTTTTTCTTTTTTTACACGTCCATTTGTAACGCAGCTACAAGATGACTGATGAGCTTAGGAACAAAGAGAGCGAGAGTGCAAATGTCATCAGAGTGAGCAGTGTGCTTAGATAGAAGCTTGTAGGAAGAGCGAGCGAATTCTCCGAAGATATGTGACTAGTGGAGACTCCTGCTGTATTGTCTTTGCCAATCGCGTTCTGCAAGACACAATACTTTCCTTGGTCATCACTGTACATTTTCATTGCAAAATATTATAATTTACACCATGAAATTCATCTTTTGTTTGTTCATGTCCCACCCTCCACTGTTACCTACAGATTGCAGAAAGAAACCGACAAAAGGCATAGAAACAGATATTGAAATGGCAAGATTTGAAAGTTAAGGGATAAAAATACCAGTACAACATAATTAAAATAAAATAAAAGAAGTATTACTTTAGAAGTGGTTCCATGTGTGAATCTATCCTTGTTAAGTATGGCAACATTTTTAGTGATAACGTTTATCACGCCAGTTTATTTTAAAAAAACAAATGCATGACCCACAGCGAAACCACAACTTCTGCACAGTCCAGAAAACAATTTTATTTGCTAAGAAGTTACTCATGGATCACAACAGTTAAAATCTAATCCGTGGGATCAGAAAAGACAGAGTTTTCTAGCTTATGAAAATTTTCTTTCTCGCACCTTTTTTTCTTAATTGCTGCATTATTCATATTCTTTTCTTTGCTACCAATAATTAAACAGGATGCATACACAAGTATGGATTGGTAGATTATAGCGAACTATTTAAGGTGGAGGTGTAGCAGGAATATTTCTCAAGGAAAACCTAACAGGTATAATCAGAGAAGCAGAACAATTCAGACTAGAAGGGACGTCTAAGGTCATTAAGTCCAACCTACTTCATGCAAAGTTGCTCAGACCCTGTTCACTCAAGATCTGAAAATCCCCAAGGATGCAGCTTCTATCGAGGGGATGGGCCAAGGTACAAGCTAGAAGTACCCAGAAGAGCAAACAATGAGTCCAGAGCATTTTTCTACTGCAGAATCCCACAGGACTGACTACCTACAGAGCCAGGGAGGCGTTCATGAGTGCCACTCCCTCACTTTGATATCACCTGCAAGGACTGGCTAACTGGGAGGCCTTGAGATGAACAGTGAGAAGAACTGGAGGCACCAGGGGAATTATCCCAGTATGCTTTCTTATATTCAACCCTCGGCATCTGCTTTTGGAAACTGTCACAGACAGATCATGGGATAAGATGGACTAGCAGTTCTTCTGGCAACCTCAGTTACCGGGGTCATCTTATAGCCAAAACAAGACGTCACCAGATCTGTTAACATTACTGCATTTTTCCCTCACATGTTATTCAGCTTCATTCTAGTATCTATGCAAAATTGATAGTAGAACCTGAAGAATTAGGAATGGGCTACAGAACTGTCATTCTTTAGAAGAACGGGGCAAATCTGGACTGGTGAAGGGCAACCTGAAATATACGGTCACATCCTTTTCATGGCTTACGCATGTACAGCTGGTCTTGTTCCAATGCTTAGGCTATGTGCTCGCACAGTGTAAAAATGAATTTTTGTACTTCACTAATTATTAAGCTTCTTGAGAGAGTCAGTATAAAGGATATGGACTGACAGACATGAAAACTGATGTAATGTTCACATCTGAAAGGCCGCCTTGGAGGTCAGGCTGAGCGGACTAGTCCAACAGCACTGGGAGGTTCATGTCTCTTGGGGCTGTTGATCTGTCTCCTGATGTATGAGCATCACTTCTCTTGATTTGAGCATCATTTCATGCCCTAAACTGGTCATCTTTGTTAGCCACAGAACGCTGTCTAGTATGTTTCTGTCTATTTGTTAGAAGCCGTATCATCTTGTGTTCCTGCAGATTATTTACTAATTACGTTTGCTAGGTGCAATGGTTAATTACCCTGGGATCTGCCTAAACATGTAGTATACAGCCATTGAAATAGAAAGTCAACAGAGACCACTTCGAGCCCAGCTCTGGACTTCTAAGCTCATTCATTAAGATATTATGGTATCCAAACATAACAATACTAACAAGCCTTTAGGGTGAGGTAAGCCCATTATAATCTTGACAGATTTTGAATGTTCTATAAAATTGGGAGCCACCTGTGAATGGGAAATATACAGGATCCACACTCTTACCTCATTAAGACAGAGCTCTGTATCTACAGATTCGTTGGACTTCCGCTTCTTCTGTGCCTATTAACAAATGTAAAAGTTATTCCTGTAAAATTTATACATACAGTAGCACAAAACAGTTAGATAAATTCACCTGCCTTGTCATACTCCTATAATTTTGACAGTGATTTGCACACGATTAGCAAATAAACTCTCCAAATGTAACTGCATGTTTTCCAATAACATCCACATTCTGATTTGAATTTACAGCAAAACTTCAAACAGTTGGCTATGGGTACTTAGTAATTACAATGATGAGTGCCACCAGCTGCAGAGAACTTGTTATGTTCTGTGGCCCCTTAAAAATGATGCTGTGTGTTCATGAGAAGAAATGAAATATGACAGTTAATAATTACCATAATACCACTGCATATTAATGAAAACCATACCACGTTCCTCAGTTTTAAGAAAATATACAACACAGGAGTATTTTATCCTTAATGATTCTTGCAATTTCTCTGAGTATTGTTATGAAAATAAAAATATAAATTTAATATATTGCATGGCTGGAGTCTCTTCTAAAAGGTTACAAAAGAATATTTCCTGTCTTTTAACATATAAGGAGGTCCGACACAAAAAAACTCAAAAAATAAGAGACTGTGTCTGTAACTCTTTTTATTTAATAAATTAAGAAAATCAACTATGATCACCTTCTAAACAGCTCCCCTCTGAGCTGACACACAGCTGCATGCGATGCTGCCAGTGTTCAAAGCAATTCCACAGGTCATTTTCTGAAAGGCTGTTGAGCATCTCTGCTGTTTTTGCTTTCACGTCTTCTACTGACAAAGAATGGGTTCCTCTGAGCACTGACTGGATCTTTGGGAAGAAGGAGCCAGGTCTGGTGAACAGGACGGGTGCTCAAGCACGGTGATGTTGTTAAGAGCTAAAAACTGCTTCACAGACAGAACATTGTGGGCTGGCGCGTTGTTTTGGTGTGAACTTGCTGCTCACTCTTGCACACTGACATTTTCCAAATGAGGATAAGAAAATGTCTCTATTTCAACACATGTCCACTCGTACTGAGTGAAGCGATCGAGCTGAGCCTTCCCTCACTGTGACAGGTTAGAACATGTTCTATGACCATCTCTTTGTCTCTCCCCTCCCACTCTTGGTTCCCGAGCTACAGGGGCAGTCTCAGGTTTTTTGTGTCGAACCTCATCTATACCTGTAAGTCAAATTCAGCTCTTTGTTCACAGTTCACTCACTGATTATTATACACAGAATATTACTAAATGCAGAATATTTTAGGTGGTCCAAGTCCCCAAAATGAATCTGCTATTGTCTTCAGCCACAGCTTATGATGAGCATCCATCTGCTGCTATTACTGTGTGCTCTCCACGTAGACTCAAGTGAAAAACATTTCTGGTGGCAGCATCATACAAAATGAAAGCAATAGTACACACTCTGCCTGGCATCATAAGGTGTTTAATATTTCCATTGCTCAAGTGAACGTGACTGGGCTGGGAGTTTTCTTCTTTTCTACAACAGCAACAGCAATCCCCATGGCACCAAAGATATTTTCAATAAATGGTGCTCTGGTTGATTTAAGTACTTCAGTGATTCTCAATATCATCTCTTTCTTCGTATATTCCAGATACATAAACAGTAGTTTTTATTTATAGGAGCTACCAGTGTTAAATGTACAATCAAGACTTATAAAAGAAGACTTGGATTTACAGACTGAATCTGCCGGCTGTACTGAGCGCATCTGATTCTTCCTGGAAGTTTTGTTGGACTTGCAATTTATTTCCTGCCAAAAAAATGAGGATCTGACTCTCACTCATTTTCTACTGCAGAATCCCACTGGACTGGACTAAAGCTGATGCAAGGAAGTGCTGAGCATTCTGATTTTATACCCTCAAAAGATACAGTTCCATATATGGTGATTTCATTTTGTATCTGAGAGCCACTGGTGCTGCCTATGGATACAACATAGTCTTTGACCTAAATACTGATTTTAGAATCCAAATGAAGAAACCGAACTTCTCATTAGGAAGCACGTTCATTGCTTTTCATGAGACTTTTATAATTATAAATTGATATGTTAGATAAAACTAAAACTGGGAGAGAGAGAGCTTAGCTATAGTAAGAATGCATACAATACGTATGTAGATAGTTTTCAAGTATGTGACAAAATAATAGTTCAATTCATTAATAAACCCCCTCTTTCTGTTACATGCCCTTTCTTCTAATTAATGCCATGAAAGCGGTTATGTTAAGCATAAATATAAGAATCTTAACAGAAAAACAAATGCCTGGCAGTACATTTGCTACAACTAGAACAAACAGCAAAGCCTTTATGCCATGTTTGCAGTAGTGTTGGCATTCACAGAGGTTAGGAAACTTGCTTTAATGACAGCTGGGTAGATGTCAACTCCTACGTGGATGGCTTCAAGGAAAATGAGAAACTGGATTTCAATCTTGATTTTCTTATACCCTAACCACCCATACTGCATTGGATTGGAATGTGAGGCTTCACAGGAGGCCTCAGGTTCAGAGCCTCAGCTCTTGATAGTGTAAACTGTAAGGACTGTACAGGTCTCGTATTTCTTAGTTTGTCATTCAGTGATAAATTTCCCAGTACACATGAATGTCTGACTATTGGAAACATGATGCTTTGCTGTTTATGCCTGCTCTGGATTCACAACACCGCACTAACTACAAGTCTACTCTTGGTAGTTGGTCCCAACACCAAAGTTTGAATTTAAGTTCCTTCTGTACTGTGTTTCTCAAATGAGAAAAGAGAAAAATATTATTATTTTGCCTATATGCAGTAAAGTCTTCCTGACTTCCTTCAGCCTGACAAACAACAGAGTGCAGCAGCTAAAACATATTTGAGAACACTATTTTAAGGGTAAAATCAAAAGCTAGAAACCAAACCAACATAAAAAAAAATCAATCATTTTGATCAATATTCCCTAGCTTTCATTTGGAAATAATACCTTTCTGTATCCATACAGTTAATGTAGTCATGCTAAGATCAACAACACTTATTCACATGCTTCCTCTATTATAAAGTTCTTCTTTCTTAGAATTGAAAAGTAATTTTAATAAACAGGCAGGCTTTTCTCTTAACAAAACAGAAAGAACAATATCTTCCATTTAAAAAGACAGCAAGTATGCAACCTTTTTCGGGGGGGATGGGAGAGGTGGAGGGAAAGATAAAACTATCATTTTGAGGATGAGATGAGACTTTATACGCCAAGTTTAAAATTGGAAGAGTGTTTTTACTGTTGAGTTATAAACCTGTAAAAATGGCTTTTAATGGGAATCCTGGCATAGGCTACACTACTATAATACAACAGTGCATCACTAAAACACAAGTAACGGAAACAATCCCACCTACCTGTTGAAGAAAGTGCTATAGGAAGTTTAAGTCCTGTAACTACAACCTAAAGGGAAAATCCGTCCCATCCCAGTCTTGGGCAGAAAGGCCTCTACATGTAACAGAACTGCTGTATTTGAGCTACAGTGAGTGAATTCCTTATTAGAGATAAAAAATAACCTTGGTGAAAATACATCCAGGCTGGGAAACACGTGTTTGAATTACGAAGGATATCCTCAGCTATCGGATATTTACATAGAATCACAGAAAGGTTTAGGTTGGAAGGGACCATAAAGATCATCTGGTTCCACCCCGCTATCTTACAAAATCTCCCATTATCCAAAAAGACTAAACAATAGGCATGCGAGCCCATCACGTACACTGCAGACAATTCTGACAGGGAATATCTACGCCATCGACAAATTTTGGAAATGAGAGCTGTTTGTTATGCAAGATACCAAAGACTCACTGCCAACTTCCATCTCAGGTCTTCTACAGCCTAAAATACAGGCAAGAAGGCACCTTCAAAGGTTCCAGAAGTACCTAATTGCACAGGAAAAAAATAGCACAGAAATGGCTATAAAGTCTGCATTCAAACTTCTATTTTTTCTTTTCATTTTAATATAAAGCTCTTATCTGGTGACAAAAAGATCTGTAGGAATTTTGTCATTAAAGAAAAAACAAGCAGGCCTGGGCTGATAAAAAATAATAATAAAAAAACAGTGAAAGAAAAGCAGCTTAAAATGACTGGTTAAACATATGGAAAGAGGAAAGAGATCTTTTCTAACGAGGTAAAACAGCATTTGCTAATGACTTCTCCCCTCAACTGTGACATGTTTCTGACTGTAGAACAAAGTTATGTAAGACGGGTTGACACTCACCCTGGCTTCGCAGGGAACTGTAATTCAGTAATGTGGGCTACTCTGACGAAGCTGCCCCCATACTGCCAACAACCTTGCACTCACTCAAGTTTTTATACTCTGCAGAAACGAACGTCTGCTTTGACAGAGAATCTCATCGCTGTGGTAGTACCAGCAACAGGTGATATTTAGAGATAATCTTATTCAGGCACCTCCTGAGGAGCTCTTCAGTATCCTCTGCGTTAGTGTTTTGCTCTTCACAGCCTTCAGCTTTTAATACTTGAACTAAAATGTTGGACTTGGTCAAGGGTTGGTAGAGAAACAAACTGCATATCCAGGAATAACCCCCTACCACGATCAGAAGCAGAATATTACTTCTTTCTTTCCTAGAAAGAAAGAAGAATCAGAACCAGCAGAGGAGTTAGTGTTTTTAAACTGAAAGGAGAAGGGAATATGGCTTATAGAGGTATTTCTCCTTCAGGCATAGGATTCTGTAGACCTCCATGTTTCCTTCTAAGCCCAGTGGCTCCTAGACAAGTTCATATATCCTTGCTCACACTCCCCCCTAACCTAATCTTCTCTTTTCCTGCACCTAGTAACCATCATAAGCTTCTCCCAAACCAAGTAACTCTCTGCTTCCCACCCCCTAAATTCTCCCTACATCCATCCTTTGCAGATAGTACATCCCTGGAAACATTCCCAGAAATGCTATCTCACAATTATGCATCTGGCTTCTACAAATCACACCACTACATGGTTAATAAATGCATTAAACACTGCAGCGGTATCTCTCCAGGAGTCAGTGCAGACATTATTTATAGCTTGTCATCCAGCAATATTTTTATATACCCACTACAGCGTACATAGCTATGTTACCCACAGCAAGGAATAGATCTGACTGGGGATGGCTCCAAACAGAGGTGAGCTTTAATTTGGAGGGAGGGGAGGAAAGGAGAAGCATGTAAAGGGAACCGAATACGTTGGACCTGAATGCAAAAAAGCACAGAGTGAGCATCCAATCTCAGAAACCAGTCCCGTTCTGTTAGCTACACACTTTGGGTCTTATGTGCTTAATGGAAGGTATTGCTTAGACATTAAAGCAAAAGACAATAGAAATATTATTACAATAGACACCTCTTACGTAGCGTTTTTTTTTTTCAGCTAATTTTAGGAGCGTACCTTTGTCCTCTCCTGAGATGCCTGGTTAGTTATGCCCATATTAACAAGCCTTTCTGAAGAAGAGGAACAAATCTCCCAGAGTATATCCTTCCGAGGTAGCTGTAACAAATGAGGGTGCTTGTTCTTTTTGTTCTCCTCTTGTGTTGATTAGAGACTTACCATGTGCCTAACCTCTTTTTCCAACAGCAGGACACAAACAATAAGCAGAGAAATACACAGACTGTAAAAACGCAATCAGTTTAACTCTCCTGTGCTCACTAAGTGGTAGATGTATCTATCACAACTGTCAATAGTTCTTTTTTTATTAGCATCGTAGTACCATGCCATGCTGGAGTATCTTCCCCATTCTTTCAATGGGGAAGATAAGCAAAGTCAGAGACACAGCCCACTAAAATAAGGATCCAATCCGGTACAGAGTAATTTTGAAATCTATACCATACAGCCAAAGTGTGAAGCTACTTAATCTATAAAAACAATCAGCTTTGCACAATCCTGTAACAAAGAAGTCAGATTTTTTTTCCTGCTGCTTTGTTTTTTCTCTCTCCTGAATGAGCCCTCAAGATGCAACCTTGGGGCATGAAATTATCGGTCATCATTCTGCATAAAAAGCACTACAGTCCTGTCATCCCGCTTTGTACAGTGAAGAAAGTATCCTTTAAAAACAAGCATTACCAAGTCTCCAAAGCTATGTACGCAACACGCAGCACAGTAAGAATCAAATCACAAGGTTTTCAGCTGGGACACATTAAATAAAACAAACCAATTATCCCCTTGTGCCCAAATATGCACCAGGGAAACACACAAAGAGTTTTTCAGGCTGGAACACAGTGCAATGAACAGTTTATCAGCCTTCAGATCCCATCACCTCCCAGCACTAAGCTCTTGACCTCCATAGCTTTGTACCTCTCCTAAAATCACACAGCTTGTCCCAGTTCTCCAAGTTATTTGGCTTTCCCCCTGCAGCATCGCTGCAGCTGGGCAGCGCGGCAGACCCCCCGCAACCCTGAGCACCGCAGGACACCCCAAGTGCCTTCAGGCCCATGTACCCTCTGGTTTGCCTGTTCAAGCAATGCCCTAAGTCAGGTCCCATCCAAAACCAGCAGACAGCTGCTCAGTGGGCAACACCGCAATGACAGACCTGCTTTCACAAATCTTTCTTAAAGAAATACACATTGCATTTTAAAAGATCCCTCAACATCAGTAGATTATTGCTGGTTTTGAGTACTGAAGCATCAGATAAAAAGGGATAGTGAGTCTCCTGAGAATGTTTCCATGCATTCCTTCCAAAAGAAAGGGGGTTGAGAAGGCTTCACCTAAGGGCAGGCATGAGGAATGTTCTGGGAAGAGGGGCTGGGACACATGTAGGTCCCCGTTTTGCTAAAGCTACTTTTCCAGCTCTTTGGCCACCGATGATGTAGCACTGCCCAGCCTCTTCTGGACAGGGCCATGTGGGCTGGAAACAGCGTCTCTTCCCCAGACCACTGGGTAACAACTGATCTGGTCTTGCAGGTGTCCAGTGCAGAGACCCGGGTGTCTTGATAGCTGTAGCCAGAAACATACTGAGCAGCAGACTTTAGAAATCTGAAAAAACCAGGCCTACTAGTTGATAAAGCCCAATACAAGTAAAGGAAAATCTCTTCCCTCCAACCTCTTCAGTCTTAAAATGATGAGAAAATTTGACTGTGGGGTGATGTGGGGGTTGGGAGCAATCCTCCCAAAACAAGCATGGAAAGAAGGAAAGATGATCTGTATGGTACGAATTATTGCTGGACCATTCCCAGATTCTCATGTTAGAAAGGATGAGAGCTAATTAAACCCCATCTCTCGCTGCACTTATATGGTTGGGACAATATGACACAAAACCTGCCTAATAGCAATCTTAAAGGTTTTATGAAAAACAGATCCTATCAGAAACACCAAAATGATCAAACAGCTTACAAGGAACAGACATAGAGATCTTCAAATATTTATTTCAAGCAATTAGTCTCCCAGTGAGCACCGCACAAAATATGACACCCAGCCAAGACATCTGAACTGACTGACTTACCTTTCATGGCAGTGCAGTAACTTGCTAACAATTTTGTTTTCATGTTCAGTCATTCACTGAGCTGAGTAAAATGAATTGATGTAGTCCTAGATTCCTGCTTCCTATTTTTAGGGGATATTATGCAATTCTCCTAATACGGTCTTTTTATGGATTGGCCTGAAGCAAATAGTTTTGCATTAAGAAGGGCAGAGGAGAAAACAGAATACTAAAAAGCATAGATGGAGTAAGTGTTGTTAGGTTAATATCTCAATGGCTTAGGCTGCCTAAGTTTTCTTTTGGTTTTGTTTACTTAGTTATAAAACTGAACAGCCGTGTAATCCAAAGTCAAGTTGTTAAGAGATGTCATTATTACAACCCATCTCCCTAGCGACTCCCCACAGCCATCAAGCCAGTGCCACAGACAGCAGACACAGGTAACATCTGGCTGTCGCGCACCGAGCGGCACCTAAAGGAAAGCAGCACGAACACAAAGCCATGACAATCCCAATTCAAAGATCCTATCCAGCTTTTATTGAACAAAGGTAAGCCGTTGAAGAATTACAGATCCCACGGCACTTCTCCAGGCTTTAGCGTGTGCCTTTGCAAGTCCGAATATGCAAACAAAGTTTTTCTGTTTGGCAGCAGGCAAAGTACCTACCTCCCCTATTAGACCAGGCTACGTGATGCACTGGAGTGTGGTGTAAACAATTCTGAGCAGCTGTCAGCCACGGCTACTAGGGGACTAAAAGCAGCTCAGCCAGAACAGCACAGGCCTGCGTTGCGCTAATGAGCCTTGAAAAGAGGCACCATGCTAATGCATCCGTAGTGCCTCTATGCCTTGGCCGGAGGGCGGCTGCGCCGTGCTGCTGTGAGCTAGGCAGGCGCGCGCTACGCCTCTCACTTGCGGGCAAGTTCTTTGCACCGAATGGGGATGTGTGGCCAGGACTCTCTGCTAAGAAAAACTTGGGAGCCTCTTAAGCCAAAAGGAAAGAGCTCGGTAGGGATGCTCTCTGCATCCGTCAGCCTCGTGAGACACCCCGCTCGGAGCCATCAACAGGTGGAAGGGATTATGAAAACAAGGTCACGCATTGCCTCTGCACTCGGGCAGCAGGACCAGGGATGCTGTCCTCTGGTTCTGGCAGCTGGAAGGAAAGATCAGGCAAGCTTGCTTGAACACTAGTCTACACGAGGCCTTGAGCGCTGAACATCAAAGGAAGCATCCGTTCGTGTTGTGCCAACCTTGAGCGACTGATATTATTGCTGGTTTCTTGAACGCCGCACTCAGGCATACATTTTAAAAGGGAAAGGAAGAGAAGGACCGTGGACATCTGGGTTTAGTTAAGTGACTAAAATAGCTCCAGACTTCTTTCTTTATTAACCGTATGTGTGTTGCGAGTACCGGAATGGGCACACACGGAAAGAAAACAAAGAAACCCTTACGAGGGTTTTGAAAACACTTCAGATAACAAGATACTTCACTGCGATTACAAGGAGGCAAAAGCAAAGGCTGTAGGTACTAAAGTAACCTTGCACATAAAGGGAGAAGAAACTAGCCACTTAGTTGAGCATCCACCAAACAGCGATGCCCTCCCCTCCTCAGTCTTGTTTACACATTCCAAGCCCAAAGTATTAGTTTCCTTCCCTTCACACTTATGTGGCTCTGTCTGTACCCAAGTCTAATTAAACCATGACACGATTTAGAGACTGGTTGGTTTTTTTTTTTTTTCCTTTTAAAGTAATTCAGTCCTGGACAGCTATATAACTTGGATTAATTGGTGAATTTTGCATTTTTGGCACAATCTGCTCTCCAGAAGTGCTACTGAAATAAAAATTTAACGTGTTTTCTCCCCGTTCCTCTAATCCTGTAGCTGAATTCTGCAGGTGCACAGATGTATCCTCAGAGCTAGCAGGGCTGACATTTTAGTGAAGTTGCTGCAGTACTTGCTTCAATATCCATGTTCCTTTCTAGCATTTAATAAAAAAAAGAACTGAATAGAAAATTCTACCACTCAGAATAAAAAAAAGCAGAAAAAATATATTTAGATAACGCAATCAAATTTACCAAGGTGAGTCTATTACAGAAACAGATATTGGTATGCTGTGGTTTTGACAGGCAGCTGTTCCCCAGGAATTCAGTCAGAAACAAACATGTAACAATAAAAATTTTTACCCATATAGTTAATGTTTTGGTGAAGTTCAAAGTCACTGAACATAGAATTTTTTTAGCACGAAATGTAAGACAACTTCAACTTTAAGCATAGATTCCAGCCGTGTATATAATTATTTTTATTTTCATTAGAAAACATGTCTTATACTTTTGTAAAAAGGTATACGTTAATATTACTAATTAATAAATTCTGTTTTAATTTCTAAAACTGAACTAATACGCAATTTTGATTGTTTCTATGACAGAAAATAATTTTTGACTGAACAAAAATGAACATCCAGCTGGTTCTGTCCACAGACCTCCATTAGCTTGGTTTGTCCTGTCAGCTTCCTAAACATTTATTAAAGGGCTTTGCAGTACGGTTCAGAATACTCAATACTCACGTTTGATGTTGAATTCTACATTCTTTCTTTCCCTGCTGAAGTGAGTGAAGGAAAAATCATCCCTTCTCAAAAATACTAGGAGTGAAATCCTAACACTAACTCTCTTTAACAGACAACAGTGGACTGCAATGCAATGGATGGTATCATAGTGGCTCTTCTTCATATCCATGATTAACACATGAATGGTGCTCTCACACACAACACTTACACTGCAGTTCATGCAGCTATTCCAATAAGCAGAGAAACTCCCTTGCAAGAGGAATGCGCAGCATCATGGAATAGTTTGGGTTGGAAGGGACCTTAAAGATCATCCAGTTTCAACCCTCCCTGCCATGGTCAGGGACATCTTGCACTGGATTAGGCCACGCAAGGTCTCATCCAACCTGGCCTTGAACACTTTCAGAGACGAGGTATCCACAACTTCCCTGGGCAACCTGTTCCACTGGCTTACCATCTTCATCGTGAAGAATGATGACCTTATTAGAAAGGTGCCTTATTCTTTACTGCCCTGATCCCACCACACCAACTGGCCAGGCAACAGCAAGTGAAACTGGAAAGTATCTTCTTAGTATCATCTGCATTTGTGGCCTCAAATTTGAGCTCAGTAAGAAGTAATGAGAATTTTTTTTTCCACCAGTGAAACACTTTCTTAGACTCAAAAAGTACTGTGAATGTTAGATGTTTACCAATTATAACCCTATTAAAACAAATCTGAGCCTATAATAACCAGATTATGCCAATAATTATCAGATTATGTAAAACAGTATTCACAGGATATGATCCTGTTTTGTTTCATCACACAAATAACTCACAGAAGGACAGAAGGCTTACATTTCTGTTTACAGTTAATAAGCCAGAAAACACAAATAGATGTATACTAATAACGCAAGTAACGGAGATGAACAGGATTATTTGGGGTATATTTTGCAAGGTTTCCGTACTAAACTGGAAGAAGCTTTGGAAGATTTATTGTGAGTATTTTGCCTACTTTTTGAAGTATCATGTTGTGGCAGATTGGATAGTTCAGGGGATTATTAATGGGATATACAGCCTTATATTCCGAGGTAGCTAGTTTAATCTAGCTCAGGTCAATACTGACAACTATTCTGTAGTATTTTTGAAATGAGGAGGCGGTTCTGGAGCACTTCTTCTCTTAAGAGGACAGGTTCAATGCACAAAAGTGGCACTAATTTGCACCTCAGGCAGTGCACTTCATCAAAGAGACTGAGGAATTAATGGGATATAGGTTTATAGCAAAGCGTTCAGGATGTTTCCCCGTGCCCTTCATTTCCCCTTCTGTGAGATGAACTGCTCTGTTAAAAAGGGATAGTCCCCCTATATCCTCAGATTTTTCCAGTTCCATTGAAAACCTTTAAAAAGAAACTCGAAGGTGCCCTATTCTACCAAATTGTTACATCCTTTAGTGGGACTCGAGAAAGAGATTATAAGGTTTCACCTAGAAAAACATATTGAGAATACTATCTGAGGAGAATCTTGATTGATGATAGTTGGCAGTAAATAGATCCCTGAATACATAATGGTTTTATTAATAGTTCTGGGTGAGCTGAGGCGAGTAGAAAACACCACCAAGCGAGGGGTGCTTTTTGTGATCTCCCTACTCACGCATCCAATACTCACAACCATCAGCTTTGCCTCACTAGGAAGTTTCAGTGTCAATACATTGTCATCAAGCTTCCCAAGAGGAAGCATTCAAAAAAATACATCCGGGTGTGTGTTGAGTACAGCAACAATAGGACTTCTTATGTTATTCCAAACCCCAGATCAGTGGGTGAAAAATCAGAATGAAGGCAGCATTAGTAGAGATGAGTATAATGCAGATCGTGGACTGTGTCTACAGTACATTAACAGATGGATATATGCAGGCTGCATACGCACCAGCACTCATGCCACACCAGTGTATTGAGCTATTCCAGTGAGAAGTGAGTTTAATGGGGCGAAGAGATGCACGTTGAGTGGCCAAGATGGGATTAGACTCTCTAGTTATCTAGTATCCTTCAAAGGGATCTGGAATATCACTATGCTGCTCACACTCAGTGACCACTTGAACAGCACAGGACATCTCGTTTCTGATACGCTGTGCATGGATGAATGTAATCGCACGACAACAGGCTTTGTACATAAAAAGGGTAGCAGATGATGAATGAGGACTTGCAGAGCCTATATGAGCAGATGCGTCTCACTGGCTTGGAGATTATTTGCACTTGCAACTTTGCCAGTTGATCTCTTTAAATGTTCATGAAGCACCGAGCCCAGTCCCTCGTTACAGCCACACGAGCCAGCACGACTTGTATTTTAGAGGCTGTCCCGGTGCGCGTGGACGTGGGGCAACCAGTTCAGCTTCCAAAGAGGAGAGAGCTCTCACTAAGGGCGCTTACCGAAGAGCTGTACCACTCCTAAATGCAACGCTGCATCTGAGCAGTCAGCCTGAAGGTGAAAAGCCTCTGCTTAATTAATGATTCCTAAGCATCCTCATTAAGTTGTTCTCTGGGTACAGACTGGGTGTGTTTTTTTGTCTAAACCTTTTCAGTGGTGCCTGTAACAACCTGAATTTCTCATCTGCAAATAACCATGACTGAATGCTTAGGAATAATCAGGAAATCTTAATTAAAAGTAATAGGGGTCAGGCCAACTCTTGATGAAAGCATGATTCTGCAACTAGTTGCAAGAATTTGTCAAACTAATTAGGTTCAAAATAAGGGACATTTTTTCCTTTTGAATTTGCATTTGACTTCGGAAATTGTATACAGGCAGTTAGTTCCCTGCAGGAACAGATCTCTAAATTTGCTCTCAGAACCAGATAATTACAGTGCATATGTGACTGCAGTATGCAGAACAGCATACTGACATCGAATTCATTATACAATGGTCCTCAAGGATTTAACACCGGATATATGCAACGTTTAATTCTCTACTTTTTCTAGAGGAAGTCAAGCATTGTAAAAAAACATACTAAATACTGTTGATAAGAAAATTTCTGATCAAACCCCTTTTTTACATTCACGCAGACACAAATTCGGGGATGGGTTTCCACGGATACTTGTAACTGCTTTGCTTTCATCCATGCACACTTAATTTATATGCCCACTTATCCAACTGTCTGCACAAATTAGGTGCTTACGACTGCAGGTAGCTGTGTAGATCCTACCTGGTATACTTCTTACGAGCAATGTACAGAACAAATTTGGATGCACACATTTCAAATCTGAGCATGAATTCAGTATATCCAAAGTTTATGTGCATGTGGTAATGCATATCCAGCCCTGAATTAGAGGCAACTCAAGGCTTGTGAAAATGCCAATCTGGAAAAAGAACGTAGCACCATGTAATGCAGTATTTAGTAAATTACTGCTCTGAATAACTAATTCCGTTTTAAGAAAGACATGACGGAGGCTAATCCTACAAATCTTTAGGACGCATGCTGAGTGAACCGATGAAAAAATATCCTGCATTATGTGCAACAGTCACTCTGTTTGCTTGTGGCTCATAGGAAGAGAGAAGCACACAGGAGGGCTAAACCTGAGGTGGGATTATTAAGCCAAGTCCACTGACTGGAACTACAATTTGGTGTGAAGCAGTTGGGCTCTCATTCTCCAAACTACACACTAAAATAAACATTTTGAACTCCTATTGATTTTGAAGGCACAGAACTGAAATGGGTGACAGCGTCTCATGTTCTGGAACTCAACGGCAAGTTGAAAAATGTTGTAGAGCAGATGGTTTGAGAGTAATGTGGAGATCTTATTCAGGTAAGACAGACGATTAGAAGTCATAGGGATAAAAAGTAAGTAGGAGATAAAGGGTGTGATATATTTCTAGTATTAGATAACTAATAAACAATGAGGGCTAATATATAATATATCATATATATAACTAATGCACAATTAAGTAAAATGAGCAGACAGGTTAAAAGCAGAAAAAAAATTCTGTTCAGATGTTTTGTTATTATTATTATTAAGAGTATGCATTAGCCAATTTGGTTAAAAGGCTGTGTTTCATCTTCTCTCCTATGAACTTGACTTGTCTACTTGAAAAATGTAGACATGCTATGGAAAATGTGCCAAATTTTAGCTCTTCAACAGCGATGCTGCCTTGTCACCAGTGTATGATTTAGAATGATGACTTATTACTATATTTTAATTTCCATTGGGCTTTTCTGTATTTTATTTGCTACTAGTTACAAGGAAAAAACTGTTCCTAAAAAATCTTATTTATTATTAATGAAATGCTTTTGATCCTATCTGTCACATGACAACTGTGATCCTGGGTAGTTTACTTTTTAAAACTATTAGTTTGTGGGTTACATAGAAATATCAAAGAATGATGTCTATGTATCTAAGGATGAACTGATAATTACGATGTACACTTAAGGATAATTGTGATGCACACAATGGAGTTGCTTCATTTTTGCAAGTGTATAAACAAAAGCAGAATTTGATTAGGTGGTGTGATTGCCTGTTTAGACTCAAATGACTTTAAATGCATAAACATACTCCATGTACTTGAGTTCGCTGTTGGCAGAGGAGCACAATGTATCCTCTTTAATCAAGCATAAGGAAGCATTTTTTTCCCCACAACCAAAACACAGACCTACTCCAATCTCTTACTGCACCCCAATATGGCCACAACCACCGCTCCCTTCTCCTTTCCCACCGGAGCTTCCCAGGCAGCCAAGCCAGGGATGCTGTGGTGGCTCCTCCTGTGCCAAATGGGACTCAGCATCCCCCTCGCTCAGCCTTCTGCAGTCTTTTCCTCCCCTCAACTCTGCATTAAGCCATTAGGTCATTAGAAGGAACACAGAAAAACGTATACTGATAGATTTCATACCGGATTAAGTCTATGAGGCAGGTGAGTACCCAAAGATTACACAGATCTGCAAAAAGAAAGGGCAAAAGACAAAAAGAAAAAGAAGAAAGGCTAGCTAGGAGAAAGACCTTAAAGACTGGAGCCACCTTGCTCCCCCTGACTTCTCACTCCCTCTGCACCATCCCCACATGAAACAGAGAAGGCATGTAATTCCTGAAACTATGCGCAACTGCAATTCAACTGCTTTGCTATCCAAAATTAATTACCCTCCACACTGCCATTTGTCTTAAACCGCCACACTGCAAACCAAAAACATCAATACCTGCTTCAATAACAGTATTTAAAAATACATTTCAATTATAAAAGCCTTGTGAAATCCCTTTGCTTGCCTCGCGAATAACAATTCTCTGCAAAAATCACGGAACTGATAAAGAAAGATTTTATTTGTTCAGTTTTGATCTATTCTGGCAAACTGCCAAGCTATTTTCATACTTGAGAAAGAAACATCTCTATATTGACAACTGCATCAATTACCTGAGATAGGACCGGTCTTTTACTTTGGTTTTCCTCACATATTGCTGTGAATAGACTTTTTGAAGATAACATAGTGCGTTAACATAGTTTATAATTAAAATACTTATTGTTTCTGGAGGACTCAAATACACTGTGTGGTTTTAAGAACAAATAAAGGCTATAAGGTGATATCTTTGCTCAAGTTAATTGTAATTCATTTGGTTTTTTACGCCAGGAGAACCTTTTCATTATGAGGCCGTGAAATGATGAGATGCTGGTCTATAAGTAGGACTCCTGCGAGCTATTCCATTTAAAATGAAAGAGTACTAATGATGTCAAGGATTTTATTCTTGTTCTCCGTTCCATCAGAAACCTGGTGGCATGATCGCTTTTGCCTGCATTTGCTTTGCGACAGGGTCAGCCTGATGGCACAACCAGACTTACTTCCACTTGACCAAGTGTAAAGGGAAGCAGAGTCATGGCTAAAACCTAATATTTGCTAACAGCAAACAGCGTGCCTTGAAGAAAGCACTTTGTCAAGTCCCATAAACGCACAATATATTATAAACTACACTTCCAAAGACAATATGATTAAACATCTACCATCGCAATGACCTAGAACTTTTATTAGTAGTAGTTATGCCTTAAAATGAAATTATATCACTAAACTCCATTTTATGGCTGGTTTTTGCAGGCTACAGTGAGCTATCTGTTTTAAAAGGGAAATGCACAATGGACCAGATATTCGATTGCGAACTAAAGTTGGCTGACATTGGGAATACCTTTAATATGATGAAGAAACACATAAAGTAATAACATGGGTTTAGAATAGTTGGAATTGGCTTATCTGATGTGATGCAATTGTCTGATTCCAGTTTATTCTAGCACCTTCTATTTTTGTGAGTATTCCTGTAAGAGGATACTGATGTGAAACAGAGAAACAAATGTGGCTTAGGGGAACACTGCCTGTGCTACATCTGGTTTTAGTAGCAATAATTTGCAAAATTCTTTCTGAGGATAAGGACTATAATCTGTCCACAGAAATTCCAATTTGCTGTAAAGGTGTGGAGTACATTTTAATCAAGTTGCATTTTTGTAAGTCATTAAATTGGTTTTTAGTAACCTCATACTCATTTTCAATTGAACAATTATTAAACTATAAAATAAAATTGCATGATTCCTAAAACTGTAGTCGGGATTTTTACAGTCTGCTATAAAGTGCTGTATTATTATAATACACTCAAGATGCTCAGACTATTAAAACTTTTTTTTTTTAAATCATAGAATCATTTAAGTTGAAAAAGACCTTTAAGACCATCAAGGCCAACCATAAAGTATTCTATCATTGATGAAATACTTCTAAAACATTACACTTTCCAGCAGTATACATGCAGAATATTTTGGTAAAATGAAAAGCATGCTAATGAAAACCCATAATTTAAACTGTAATTCTAATATGCAAAAGAAACCATTTTGCTATCTTCCAGTAACAAGTTTATTACATCCGACTTCCAGTATTAAAAATGTTTCATCAGAGTACTGATTATTAAATCTAAGGTCCTGTCTTATGGAGAGCTCTACATGCAGAAGAGACTGAATGTCAACCAGAGTACATCGATGTAGCTCTGATGATAACAAGAGAGATGTGCTGACGTACACCTTCGGAGAGTTTTAGCCTGTATTTCACTCCATAAATCGTGACTGATCTTGCAAGGGGGCCCCATGTTCAACTAAGAAGATCAACCAAGGCTAGTAAATGAGAACAATTTTCTACTGACTACTGATGGCTGATGTCTCATAGCAACGCTGACACTAATGTGATACATCTGAGTCCATAGGGTATGATATTTGGCTACATCCTCAAACTGTTCCTCTGATGTTCAAAAGAGAGGCAAAAAACTCTCTGTACTTAGAAATTAATCAGCTATATTAATCAGATCTTTAACTTCAGCAGGATTTCAGCAAGCTTGAAAATGATCCGTCTTGTATGGTCCTGAAATTCTTCGGCCCAGACGGTGAAGAATCCAAGTGCAGCCTTGTTCCAAATGGAAGCACTCTACATGATCATACCATTAGTACATACGCACGTATCCATCACCGCAAAACTCCCTTTAGCAGCTGAAGTCCACCTCTTGCACATGAACGGACTGTCAACCACTTCCCTGCCTCTGAACACTGGGATTGCCATCCAAATCTGTCCCTCACTCATGGTGACCTGATCTTCTCCGGTCCTGTCTGAAAGGTGCAAGAGCTGTGTGGTATATAAATACAGTCTCAGGAAATTTTAATTCCCATTTTCTGAGGACCCACTCAGCATGGATTTGAAGCAAACAAGTAATGTCACTGAAATCAGTGTCAATGAAATCAATAGACAAAGTGAAGCACTCTGTTTTGGTAAAACATAGAATTTTTTTCAGTGTTGCCCAAATTAGAAGTATAAGACTAGATATGAAGCTTTAAATTATCCCTGGCTGTCAGATTTTAATCTGAACACGCAACACGCACAAGACTTCTTCAGGTACAACAATATTGCTGCTGAAGCAAATTGAAGATGTTGCTTTTTGAGAAGAAAAGCTGCCAATAGGTGTTTTCTAAATCACTAGCAGGCTGACCCCATTATGTCAGCTAATCCTGGAAATACAGGAGATGAATTTAAATCTTTTCATATGAAACATTTAGTCAATATTATTTTTCATCTTGGTTTTTGTTTGTGGGTTTTTTTTTTTAAATCTATATTTGTTATTTTATTCTGGCGCAGCTTCCTCTCCATCTTTTGCCCCAGACTATAACTTTCTGTGTAGTTGCAGAACCTGAAGCCAGAGACGCAAGTACGAAATCTCCCCAGGGATAGAGCAGGCACGACATGTGGAAGGACAGTGCTTGTTTTTCACAAAAAAAAAACAAACAAAAAAGAAACAAAATTCACAGGCTAAGGAAAGGGATGCGGAGGTGAGGCTGCCAGGCATATGGGCGAGTTAATACAGGTGCTAAGGGGATAAATCAAGTTCCCTTTGCCTCTCGGGTACCATCTCAGCACTATCCCCTCATCAACAACACACCTACTGCTGCCCGTCTTTCCTGCTTATGTTTACCCACCACCCACTTATCAGTCCATGAAGCTCCACACCGGCTGTGTCTTGATCCTCAGAACACAACCCTGAAGCTTTTAACCCTCTCCAAACATCTACACTATCCTCTATAATATTGGTATTTAGCACACGGGAAGCTACCTTAAGTAATTATAGATAGCACTTCAAACACCAGATTAGCAGATGCTTACACAGTGCTGAAGATCTACAACAGATAGACCCGAAAGCAAAAAGCAGAGTCATTTGCAGTCTGTGAGATATGTTGAAGTCCTAGTCTCCTCAGAGAACTGTGAAACCTGTCTCCTGTTTTTGTCCTAAGACTTGCTGTAATGGTTATTTCTTGAAGTCCCAAGTTTATGTGGAATTGTGTGCAGCTTGCGTTATGACCCACGTCTGTTCTAAACACTCATTAACACAAATACAAACAATCAACATACCTAAGTAGCTATATTCCTCTTTCTCTCCTTGCTCCCCACTAACTGTTAGAGCTTTTTAATTCCTATCTCATATTTCTTCAATTTTGCTGCTGAGAGCACAAAGACGCTCACGTCCTAGACTCGACTGGAAAGTACTTGCCTCCAGTCTGAAGAGCCATGTATCTCAATTACACGTGTCCACTGCTCACACTTCTTCAAAAGCACAAAACCCCTCTGAATGCTGAACTCAGTTTAATAAGAGCAAGTCATTTATAACAAACATGGGGAAACAAAGTACAGAACTATCCAGGGAGTTGATAGATTTCAATGTATGAATTTACACTTAATTATCCTTAACCGTCTTGATTTCTATCTTTTTGTCTTGTGCAAAATGTCCTCTAAAATATTATAGCAAACGCAGTATGATAGTCTCAGGTTTTTCTGATAGCATAGTAACAATTGGTCTAATCTATTCATCGAAGTTTATTTCATTACCCTCTTTCAGTCCATGCACCTCTTCTAAATGCAGAAGAAGCACTTCTCTTGAAGAATACGTGGTATGAGTACACATCCAAACTCATTCCTTTGTGCTTTCCAAATAATCCAAGATGACATTTCAGGCAGTTGTGGTAGAAAGCAAGACTGAAAGACCATAACCATTTTTTGACTGGTGTACTGAACACAAGTTATGATTGAGAATGAAGGAGAAACAAATATGTCAGTTAAATAGAAAACATTAGAGTGAAGCTATCAGAAAAAAAGATAGGGATGGCAATTACTTAATAAAACCTGCCTGTGCAAAGAGCACACTGTTGGCATTCATCTACCTTTCTGTTCACAATATTTTATAAACTATTTCTACATGCTGCTGGGGATCCTTTGCAAGATTACAAGCACCTCAAAAAAATACTTGAATTTAGCATCTTACACAAAAGTAACTGCTCTTTACTCTCTGTGTTTATCAAACTTTGTTAGAAGTCAGGTTTGTAAGAGAGTTTAAACGATGCTCGATGAAGGTAAACATCTTCCTGGCAAAGATGGAGTGTTGATTTAATTTAGAGATAGAAAAAAAGAGTGCAGAACATAAATCTATGCATATATAAATATAAAATAAGCTTATACCAGAAATCAACTCTTCTCTGTATCAATTTTGAAATAATCAAGTACCACCACAATAAGAGAACTGTATACGCTTGCAGCAATGGTAATATGAAATGAAGAACAATTTCTAAACAACATTACTGAAACAAAAATCATTTAGAAGTCCAAATCTTCAGCAAGTATTTGAAATAATTATTGAGAACAGGTAAGCAAAGTGCATTTCCTGTTTTCTTTCAGCATGCACAGCCTTTCCAGTTCCAAGATTTGTGGGAGAACATGGCACAGTGACAAAACCATTAGTGTACTCTCGCTTTTCACGCAATCATTCTGAACAAGTCAGAAAAAAAAAATATCAAAAATTGCTCAGCCAGCGACATTCTTGGCAGATTGGGTTAGTGCCCTGTATTTTACAGCTCCAGGAGGTTAGTATTTGTTCATTTCTATGGCGATTTATCCTAATCAATCACTTCCTGCTCTTTCTTCCTTCACTGTATTGTAAACCTACTAACCAGTACGTGCAGCTTTGTAGCATCCTAATGATCATTTCTTTATCCCCTCTCTGTCACTGTCTTCTTGTGCTAAGACTAATGCTTCTAATTCTGCTTTTCTCAGTGTTTAGGCTATATTGCCTTTTGTAAACCTTTCAGCTCAACCGCTAAGCGTATAACAAAGCCCTTCAGATTGCTTTTGGTCCCACTAGTTCATGTTTTGAAAACACTACAAAGGCATATTTTTTTATGGGAGGAGAGCCTTGGAATGAATATCCTTCTCCAAGTGGGATACAAATGCCTCCAATTCTTTTGCAAGATTTGCATTGAGGTTGAAGTCTCACATGCAAAATGGCACCAAACTGTCCAACAAACATAGGTTTCTGTTTTCAGAAGTGTGGGCTTGTTTTGGCTCTATTCCGAAGTTATTTTTTCAAAAAACACATTAAGATATAAGACCTTCGTTCTTTGTGTTTCCACTTGAACAGAAGGAAGTAGTGAGCATGTTGTATCTCAGAAGAATAAAGTGCTTGATTCAATGACTTTTTTTTTTTCCAAAATAGCTATAGTTTCTATAAAATAGCAGAGATTATTTATTTAAAGGAAGCTGTTTTCCCTACAGACCTTTACTTCTTGTACCAAGCGCATCAGGGGGACGCTTGAAGTCATAACACAGCTTTAAACCAGTGCTGATAAAATCACGTGGCAGTGACTTCAAAATACCAGAGTAACGGGAGTGAGGACAGGGAAGAATTTCATTCCTTTTAAAAAGACTGAAACGTCTCTTCGGGCTTGGGGAACATTTGCAAATCAAACTGGATCCGATGGGATTTGTGATTGCTTGCCATTTCTTCAGTTCATTATTTATCGTGTCTACTTGGTTACCATCCGGAGGCCTCACTCTATAGGGGACTGCACAAACACTGAAGGAAAACGCCATCTCTCCCATAAAGCAACTTTTTAATATAACATGAAGTGAATTAATTACATCCCGTCAAGGTCTTCCTTTAAATGCAAGATATTCCTAGTTTCAGGTTTAAAAGGGTACATTCCTTTTTAGCATATTGTATTTGGTCAAATGACTACTGCATATAGAAATATGCCTACACTATCGCCCTCTCATCAATAGCTCACGCAGCTTAACTAATAATGAATGTACATATATGAAAAATCGAATTAAACCAGAAGAACCTAAACTCAGCACCATCTACCATTAACCTCATATACTTTGTGACTCTGTAATGACTCTGAAAAATATTAATTCATATTCCATTTGCCAATGCAAAATAAAGGAGAGCTACAAAAGGATGAGGATGTGAGAGCAGTGCAGGAAAAATTAAGAAGCAAAATACATTTCCAAGGGATACAAACTGTCTATTTCAGTAAATACAGACACTTTGATACTGTTTAATATGAAGAATACAAAATCAATTTTTTTATAAGTGAAATGTCAATGCTACAAGTGTGGAAAAGTTTGGGAAACCAGAAAAAAAGTATATTAATACCAGATGAGACCTTAAAGCTTGGACGCTTTCATTTATGTCACACAATTTTCCTTCTGTAAAAACTAAAATAAACAGGCCACGCTGATCTATCCCTGCTCTAATCTTGCATTTAAACCACCAGAAATTTTTATAATCCGAGATTCTAATCTGGCCTTGGGATGTTTTCAGATTATTTTTCCTTTTACCTTTTTCCTGCTACCTCCTTCCTGCCATGATTTCACAGTTGTCTCCTGCCCAAGTTCCTCAAACTTTCTAAGAGCCGCATATAGTGCCTTCAGCCAGTGCTGAGCCTCTTTAAATCCAGAATCAATGCCACCCCAGGAACAGCCTAATTGAGCGTCAAAGAAAGTCATTACAACCATTGGCCAAAATCACATCATGACTTTGACCCCAGTTCAGGAAATCCCTGATTCAAAGTAGCTTCTACCTTTGTCCAGCTTCTTCAGCAAGTAGTTTGTACTCTGCCTTGGTTCTGAGTCAGAGAGGCAATGAAGTCCACTTTGAAATACAGATGTTTCTGATTCCAAATAAGTGTCTGATATGTTACACCATACCTGGCCTGTAACCACAACATGGGAATAAACAGATAATTCGATTTAAACAGGCATCTATTTATGCAACAGGAGATGACTCTGTATACAGACCTAGGAAAAACTTTCATTTATGCACTGCAACAAGAACAAGAGTCTCTTACCTGCAGGTTTGCACATGCTGGTGAATCATTGTGAGTGGGTATTTCATTGTTGGTGGCCTCTGAACCTGTGTTTTTCAGTCTAGAAGCCGTCGTAGTTGTGGCTGTAGTGGTCTGTACTGGTAAGATTGGCTGCCACACATTCACATCGGTCCCATTGCCAAAGGCCTGAATTGCATTTTCTGTAAAAATAAATTACAGGCAATTTTCTACTTCCAAACAAGTGGCAGAAAGCAGAACTGACTTTAAAAATAATTATTATTATAATTTTTCCCTTGAAAAATATGTATTTATAGAAATTCATTTTTTTTATGCTGAAAAGTGTCTTAATTTTGAATGTATCAGAAATGTAAACTGCGAGTCTGGGGTCACATAATTATCTGGTGCAGCCTCTTCTTTGCAGTGTTCCCAGTAATTCTTGGCAGAAGCTCTAGGACTTACTGTAATCATATTTGTTACTATGCAAAAGCCTCAACAAATTACTTTCAAGATTTAAATTTAAAATACAGTTTGAATATTATGTCCTAATTCAGGCAGGTGATGTTACATAGCAAACTAAAACCAGAGAGAAGGCAAATTATTTCTACAGCTTGCTGTACTAGAAACTAATATGCCTATAAGTACAAAATGGTTTAACTAAGACAATCTTTCCCTTACAGTTTTCAATCAAAATCTGCATAATTAGGTGAGGGAAGCATGCTTAAACTAAAACTTTAGAATATAAAACTTAAAAAGCTTATCATAGTTTCATGGGATTAAAGAGTGTGTTTATGGCAAGAGTAAATTGGTTGGGTTTTTTTAATAAACAAATAGAAAAACAGTTTTTAATCAGGTCTTTGGGGATTGTGCATGGATTTAGGGATCTCTTATTTCAAATTCTTTGTACAAGAAATCAAACAATTTCACTGGGGACTAATATGTGGAAGTTATTAATGCTTCTTCTCAGTGGTATTACTTGTCTTATAAAATAATTTACATTTAATTCTCATCTGGAAAAGATGTATTTTATTCTGATATTAGTTCTTAGAAGTTTAACACGCAAAGAGAAGAAATCGTAAAAGGCACCACAATCAGCTCGGCTGATGGCGACAAAGTGTGAAGAGTAGAACGATACTTTTCTTGGTTTTACCTGAATAAGGCAATATATAAAGCAATATATTCCTATGATTTCCTAAATTAGCAGTAACTGTTTCCAGTTTTGCTAGATGAATCACAGAAATGCATGCAATCCCCCCAGTTTTCTAATTAAAAGTGGTCTTTACAGTTAGTCTCCTTTCATTATATCATAGGATCATACTTGATGATCCTTATGGGTCCCTTCCCTGTTGAGATGATACTCTATGACAGAATATAGAATGTTTTGAACTGGAAGGAACCTTCATCGATTCCAAATCCCCCTGCAATGAGCAGGGACATCTTCAGCTCTATCAGTTGCTCAGAGCCCCATCCAACCTGATCTGGAATACTTCCAATGACGCAGCTTCTACCACCTCTCCGGACAACCCGTTCCAGTGTTTCACCACGCTTATTGTAAAAAATTTCTTCCTTATATCTAGTTAAAACCATTCCTCCTTGTCCTATCACTACAGTCCCTAATAAAAGGCTGCCTACACCTTTCTCATTGGCCCCCTTTAAGTACTGAAAAGCTGCAGTAAGTTCTCTGAGGAGCCTTCTCTTCTCCAGCGTAAACAACCCTAACTCAGCGTTTTCTCATCGGAGAGGTGCTCCAGCCATCCTCAGGTGTTCATAGTATCTCAAACATATACATTTTATTTTAAATATGTATTTTTCCATACATATTTTGAATATATTCTTTAAAAAATAATGACTGCAGGGAGGTGCTTCAAGTGTTTAACTGCTCTGGTAAAGGTCCTTTCTATAATTTTTATTAACTAAGTTGCTACTTTTTGCTTCTCCTCCCATTTGCCAATGCTTTTTACTGCAGTATAAGGCAGATGTGAACAAATGCTTTATACAGACAGGTAGATATCCTGAGTCTCATTCAGTTCCGTAGGGATTCTCGAGTATGTAAATAACTGCCAGGACATTCACTTTCAGAGCGGTTAAAATAGAGTCTTAAGACAGATTTCCAGAATTGAAGATTGGCCAAACCCCAAATGAAGAGGCAGCAGCTCGGACTGCTCTAATATTACCAATAAACTTGCATCTTCCAATAAACAGGATAGAAGTATAGGCAAGGTAATATACAGCCTCAAATTTTAGGGTGGAATATCTCTGATCTGGGGTCCATTAATTTGGATTTTTAGCTTTCTTGAGGCTGGACCAATTTCAGTTCTGATGTAAACCCCTATTCTACAGGACAATGTTGAGATAAAGAAAGACTTTATCTAACACATGTAAAAAGAAAGCAATGCAATGTCTTTATTGGGAGCAATTATTAAAACAGACCGGAAAGTTCACTTGTATTTTCCCATCCACCTTTTGAAATCAAAACTTACCCTCTGGTTTCAACTTAATATCACATTTCAAGTTAACATGCAAAAGACTTTTCAACTCTAGAGGAGAATTTCTAGGCAAGTGCACACAGAGATGCAAGACCAGGATTTCAGGTGTGTATGTGGGACACGGTAAACTCAGCTGCACCTCCCATCCCTACATCTTCCGCTGTATGGACATGACCCCAGGTCTCCTGCTTTTTGAGTCCCTACAGGGTACGGTCTCAGCCATCCCACTTTGCATAAATGACCCAATGGGAGTTTGAATAAACATTTAAGCAAGATTTTCCAAATCTTCTGTAAATGCCTTAAACCACTGGTTTATTTTCCAGTTTGAAGGGGAAGTACACTTTAGCAAAACAAACCAGCAACAAATTCCTACTCTCATCGCATTTTTGTTTTGTCTAAAAAATGTGGGAGGGATTTTAATTTCATCCAACAAACAAATGATATTCTCTTCAGGCACTGTAAAGATCATTAAAGACAATAACGACTAAAAAAAAAAATAATCGGAACTTTTCTAATCCATCGTAAGAGAAAAAACTTTTTACTAAACCAGAAACATCTTTAATTTCTTCACAAAGAAGACATCTCTTGCAGCTCAGGTGACTATAATTTGTCTCACAGTAACCTCTAATGTGTTTGATTTGTCTTCATTAATGCTTTTATACCGACAGCGAAAGAAAGGACAAGGAATTGCTCTGTCTTTAAGTTCTAAAAGGAACCTGTAACATTCTAGCAATTAATACCTTCACAGGTGAATAAGATCTGACATATTACAGTATGTATAAATGGCAGCCCCATTAGGTTTGGAGAAGGTCTGATGCTATACTGTTAACTTTTACCCAATCATAGTCTGAATTGCTTTCTCTTTTGTGGTTTTTTTTTTTCATTAAATGTTCTTGAGTACTTGATTCATTCTTCCAAAGCTTAACAAATAGTGTATCAAACAGCAAGGCAAGTCACTCACTTTCCCCCCCATTTCTTCATGACTGATGCCTGTTGAGAAGCTACCGACATAGATTCCCAGACTCTGCACTCAAACACAGATTGCACCCTGCATTAGCATTAGCTCAGGTATAAGGGCTGGATGGGGCAGTTTGGATCACTGAATCCATTTGCTATTTTTGAAAAAAAACCAACCCAATTTTGTATATTTCCTCCCATAAAGTGATGAAATACGTCTTTTAACACTGGTAAAAAGTCTTTACCCTCAAAACTCCTCCTGGAAGTGTGTTTCTTAACAGTCTGGTGGTTAAAAATTCTCAAATTTCAAGCACTGATATATCAAATCTCCTCTTTTTGATCTTGTACCAACATTGTCCTCTAGGTTAAGTAATCCTTCTCCCTCCCTGGGCTTGCCCCTATAATGCAATTTCAGAGGACAATCACGTATCCTTTCAACTTCTGTTCTGTTAGGCTAGGGAAGCCAAGCTCTTTTGGTATCCTCATTTATCTGAAATTAAAACTCTGATGCACACTCCATATCATCCAATTATGCTGCTCCAGGCAGACAGGAAATTTGAAAAGAGAACCTGCCAAAATCGACTCCACTGAGCCATTCTGAAATTTATAACAGGCCCTAATTTGGAAGTGAGCTTGACTGGAAAAAAAAAATCAATAATTTCACAAAACCTTGAAAATAGGTATCATCCAGACCTGTGTTGAAACCAGGCATCTGAGATCAAGTAGCCTAAAAATCCTGATGCTTGGCTATAAATTGCAAGCACAATCCAATTTATACTTACCTACAGCAAATCCTTCCTATCATAAACTACATGTCTTTTTTTATATGAAGTTCTTAAATTATACAGAAGCCCCTTAGGTGCTGCAATTTTTTGGTACAGATGGCGCCTGACTGTTAGGGTCCAAACATGATCTGTGATGAAAACATATTTCCGTATGATATAACTTTGTTATTTGAATTCTTTTCCAAGAACTTCTTATGTTTGCAAACTTGGCCATAAACTATAGCATCGGGCATATTTGCTTGTCTGTTTAATTCTTACACTTACAGCAGAACCACGCTTACAGTGCACAAAGAGGTGGCCTTGATGTATCATAAGTTACCTAAAGAAAACATGCTAAAACACATTTAAAGATACTGAATTTTGTACTCACTAAGGCATATGTTGTCCTGGAAGAAATTCAGAAATTTCAGGCATTCATCTATGTCGTTACCGCTGTTGTTGCAGTCACACCATGGGGCAACGCTGAGACTGTTCGAGTCTATGTAGTTTGGTGTCATCACTGTGCCTATTAACAAAGAGTGAAGTACAGTCCTGTGAGCAACCTTTGTATGGAAATAATCTTTCCGTACTAAGAAGACAGTGAACAGCACTTGGTGTCATGTATTGAGAGACGATTTCACAATACAGACTCATGGCAGCGCTCTAACTTCCAGACTTAAAGAGTTCCTGGCTCGCTTTGCCCTTTGAAACCCAGTCCAGTGCTGTACTTCACACCTTCATTGTGTGAATGCAGACACTTTAAGGACTGTAACACGACTCAAAAACCCATTCTTTTCCTCCAGAAAGGTTTATATTGCATTCCCGCAGAGACCTGTATCAGCAGAATTAGCAGGTGAAAAAATGTGGCACAGGGGAAGGATGGAGTGAGGGTGGGAAACTTTTCAAAAGGGCTTTGCTGCCAAATCAAACATATGTAGAACTGTGTCCTCAGAGTTGCACTCTAAATTTACGATGTCTCTTCCTCACTTGTTTTCTCATTTTCATTCTAGCCACAAATAAATGGCTGAAACCAGACAACCAGACCTGAGCTTCTTTTTGAGTCTGCCGCCATCCTAGAAAAACAGTTCTGAAACGCGTAAGTAAGGAGAACGTTAGTCTTGTTAGAGGAGCTCTAATAGGTCTTAGAGGAGCATTAACCCCGGGGTGCTCGTTAGGGACCTGCCAACAGCGATGAACAAAGCAAAAACATAACCAGCGTGCAAGAAACCGTACAGTAGATTCTTCGCAGTTAATAAATTACTGCTAATCTTGCTGTGTCACTGCTTTGTCAGTACAGTGATTGTTTCCTAAACATTGTCAGCAACTTGCAGCCACAGATTAGTTCTAACTTTACTACAAATTCTTGGGTGAATATTCTTACATTTATACGTGAACTCAAGGCTACCAAGAAGGACATGAAACCAAAGAAT
This sequence comes from Cuculus canorus, assembly GCF_017976375.1. Lineage (NCBI taxonomy): Eukaryota > Metazoa > Chordata > Aves > Cuculiformes > Cuculidae > Cuculus > Cuculus canorus. The sequence continues at coordinate 4,013,820 of NC_071407.1, read as the reverse complement.
GCCTTTTGTGTCCTAAAAGATATACAACAACTGTTCATCACTTGTTTGGATGGGGCAACTCTTATGCGATCAGCACTTATTCAAACCAGCGGTCTCACTAAAAGCATCGCCCGAGCAGGTCAGAGATTTCAACCTTTCCTAAGGATCGAGAAGTCTGAATCTTTATTTTATTTGGCTGACTAAACAGGAAAAAAATAAACAAAACAAAAAGGCAAGTTTTTCAGATTCGTACTGATGACAGCTCTTTGAGGAAACACGTTCCTCACTTGGTAATCTACAGCTCTAAGACAGGCTGTATATCTCAAGGAAATATGATCACATCTCCTCAAAACTGACATCAAAGTAGTCATTAAGAAGATGGAATAGATGAAGGATAAATATTAGAGACCCAAAGCATACACTAGCAGAGAAAATCCGATCCACAGGTCTACGGTCCTAGAGTCTGCAATAACACACAGCAAAGGGCTCCCAAAGACCAAGCTAAAAAAAGGAACATTAGAAATAACACAAATCACAGAATGACGTCAAACAGCCTTTGAGTCACCAGGCAGCGCTGGGAACTGAACAAATCAACATGCAAACTGCTTCATACATGACGTGAGAGACAAAGGAGAAGACACATTAAGGGCTAGCCTGAGAAAGGAAGCAATGCATGTGAAAATGAATGCAGTCCCACTGCCAAACTCATCAAACTCAAAAAGCATCTCTGGTCTTCTTCTAAGATGTTCTTAAATTAGAATGCAATCCCATGCCTTTATCTACTTCCAACTTCTAACAGATAGTTGCAGTAAAAATTGCACAAATTCTACATGAGATTAGCACATGAGTAAATAGCACAGTTCAAAATTTATTAAATGGAGGCAGAGAATTTAGTAAAATAGGCAAATATCATTTGCACCATTACTGGGAACTTGACAGTAGATAAATAAGGAGAGGAATGATGCTAAATTAAAATAAAACAAATGAAAAGATCTGCCCATTATCCATTTGACGGTTCAGTACACCACTTCAACCACGTGACATGATCTGAAAAGGAGAGGAATTGAAAACCAAAAGGATTTTGCAAATGGAAAGAAAACAGTAGGCTTTAAAAAAAAAGACTAAGGAGATGCTTAGTGAAGGTTTAAAAAAAACAAATGTATTGAGGAAATTAAAAAGGTCACCGAGGTGACACTTTCTTATCACAAAGAGGTAATAAAGTAATTAAAATAGGTCAAAGCAGGGGCTAAAAGTGTAACAGATACCACGCTATGATTAAGGTTGATGAACACAGGAAAGACAGGACGAGGAATGTGTATACACAGCACACAAACTGTACATCCAGCAAAAACAGAGTGGCTGAAAGAGCAGCTAGTAGAAAATCAGCCTGTCATTTAAACCTGGGGGCAGATGTGAACCCAAGTGGATTATACGCTTGCTTTCCTGGGGTGGATTTTCTTCCTTCCCTGCAATGTGTGTGCCTTCCCCTCCTCGCTCCTGCTAGCTGGCATCTTGGAAATTCTGCTGAAGGACACTAATGGATCAGAGAAACCATGGTGGCTGGCAGTAAAATAGGAATTGCTTGGTTTTCTGTTTTCTCTCTGTCAAATAGTTCTGTGTTGGTTTCAGTAATAGGCAGTCAGGTCTCCGTATTTTAATGAAAAGCAGAGCAGACCTGACCACAGCCAAAAGGTTGCTCCAATGAGGGTCAATTATGAGGAGAAGGGTGGTGAGTCCAGGAGGAGGGGTATGTGACTGAAGTGCCTGTGGCCCAATGCAACTCCAGTTTATTCACATAAAAACTCATGGAATTCTTGGGAACCTCAGAGAAATTAGGTGGATTTTACAAAAAAAAAAACACAAGTGAAAATGTGTCAGAAAGTGAATGCTGAAGTAGTTCTTGAAGTCAGCAGTTCAGAGCAATACCTAACCGATGTGGGAGTGCAGACAGGTCCAGATGGCTTAACTAGGCTGTACCTAAGGCACTGAATCTCAAATGTGGCTATCCCAAATCTTATTCCACATTCTGCAATTTTTCTATTTTTCCTTTAATTTTTTTTTAAAAAAGCATTAATTTATCTCTATTGCTATAACAAGGAACCTAAAACAATATATTGAGATTTTCAAAATTCCTGTAAAACATGGAATCGCAGAATGGCTTGGGTCAGAAGAGACCTTAAAGGTCACCAAGTTCCAGCCCCCAGGCTATGGGCAGGGACACCACCCACTGGATCAGGTTGCTCCTGACGTAAACCTTGAATTCTATATAGACTGTTCTCCGTTTAACAGGTAAAGCACCAGATACGACCCCCCCATCTGACTCTATTCCCTGTTACATCTGTTACATCACTTATTTCAGGTGGGATTCCATTAATCTCAGTGATATTAACTCTGAATTACATCACTATACGACAACAGAATCACATCCACTCTACCTTCCGCAGAGAAAGCTCAATTTCTTGAATGAACTCGATGGAGGCAGTATTTTTGCTACGTTTAATGAAGAAGCTAAATGAAATTATATTTTATCTTAATGAACAATATTTTATCGTAATTAAAACACCTGGAGATCCTGAAGCTCTGATGAATGAATGGATCTGTAACAGCTTCTTACCTGCAAAAGCTTCTATCTCTTTTTGCTCTGTTTTATATGTATATTAAGCAGAGATCTTACACAATTGACTATCACATAATTTACTCCGGTTTTATATCAGCTTGATATCAGAAGCAGGAATTTTGTTTTGGTAATTCCCTTTGTTTATCAGAATGACTACCAAGAAGTAAAAACTCTTGTAGCAGTAGTCAGCAAACATCTTTTTGCATGTGCCTAGGGGCTGCCTAGCAGGAAGGAAGAAAAATGTTTATTTTTCCCGTTGAAAATTAGATCTCCTTTTGATTTCATCTCCTTAGGGATCCACTACACATTTCTGATGTGTAACGGTGTTTTGCAGCATAGCCATCCACAAAACCACAAAAACACCTGACTCTAAAAACTGAGTCATCCTTGAGGTTAAATTGAAAAATGCATCCCCAATAGAACTGCCAGCAAAATTCAGTAGGTCCAGCAAGAACTTCTTGGCAGCTCTTACCCAGAAGTATCTTTTAGTAACAGTTACTCCTTGCCAGCAGCTAGAGTTCTTAATCTCATTGACTAGATCAGATTTCAAGGCTATTCAATTCTTTGTTTGAGTCAAATGACATTCTGTCATAACCGTTCGTATGTTATACCCTTTGCTTACTGTCTGCATCTCTTAAGTCGTAGAAGCATATCCTTCGAAAAACATCACATCTTATTTTACCAGTTGCCACATGGACTTACCTCCCTTGTTAGACGCTAACCTCACTTCTTAGATGCTACAGTAATAAAACCGGTAACAATAAGCCAGCGAATATAGCTTTCAGTCATTTTTCAGCAAAACTAACCTATTTCAGAAATGTTTTATTTTGGATATCATCTCCAGAGACATTTATTTAACAGCAGGATCTGCTTCAGGGCCTCAGCTGGGACCTTCACGCCCAACAGAAAGGGATATTACTGCATCGCAGCAGGTGCAGGCTGTAAGCTTAAAAACATCTTATCTGCTGGCCTTTAAAATTTGTTTGTTTCAGAGTTTTGACATTCACATATTCTTTATTGCCCAACCATGGTATTTCTACAGCAAGTTCACCTTCCTGAGATGATCTCTCTCTCTCAGTAATCAAATACTGCCTGTAGTATATGGAATCTTGCCTGCATAATGGCATCCTGACAGTCGGGAAGGTGACAGCAAATAGAATTGTTTATGTTAGGGAGGGAAGATGATTTCAGAAGATAAATTTGGTCTCAGTTCACCTCCATTGACAGGCATCTCAGAGAGCATTTAGAGTGGACAGAAGGACATCATGGGAAGAATAGTAACTGGAATTGAAATAAGGCTGGGTTGGTCTATTGCCTCATTCCTCAAATGTCCTGCAAACCTTCCCTGAAGACCAAGGGGTAGTTACCCAACCTTGTGATGACAGCAGCAAAATCAACCAAGTTCCACTTGTTCTATTTAACTTCCTACTTCACGGTCCTGTCCAAATTCAACCATCTCAATAAAATTTACTTTGTAAGCTTGAATTTATTTCAAATGCGAGCACCTTTCTCTCCTTATCTTCTCTCCTTCATTTCCTTGCAATGTACAAATGGACCCCAGGAACCTCTGTAAGGTAAAACAGGACCAAAACACTCAGGTGGAGAATTTTCCCTAGTACCACATCGTAGAGTATTATATCCCATGCTTTTTATTTCATGTGGGCCTCCAAAATACAGTTTGGGTGTTTTTCTCAGACCGAGCAAGCCCCCACCCTTCCTTGCCTTCTTACCAATAAGCCCCGAGTAAGCGAGGAGGCAGTCAGCATAGTTCTCCTTCAGACAGCTACTAACCGACCGTGACTCGGGCTGGCAGTTTGTGAAGAAATCTGCAAGGCGAGATCTGCAACATGAAGAAAAATGCATATCTTTAAAAATCAAGCCTGCAGGCATTCTTACCTTTTACACTCTTTTTATTTTTGGACAAGGCTTAATGCTTTTTAACTTAAATGTATATTGGACGCATTTCAGCTGACACGAGTCTCTTCCTAAGATGTGCCTCTTTCCAGAACCCATTTTTGAAGTCAGAACAAAAAAGTGTGAGAAAACAGTAAAAAGGGACAGAAAAACAAGGAAATGCCTGTCCTTTACCGAAAGAAACGCTCCGCATTTTCATGCCAAAAAGAAGACAAAGAGCAATTTTAACATACAAGCATCTTGCCTGGATCTGAACTCTAACTGGAATCTGTTATTCTACAGGAGCAGAACACAGTTCTGCTGTTTTACTGACTACAAAAAACTGTATGTTTTTGCTCACAGAGTCCTCTTACTACATGACTCGAGGCAGGACTTGCTTTGTTTCTGCCCTGAGTTTCCAGGGATTGGGCTTACCCCTCCTCTGGACGAGCCTGGAGAGCCAGCTGGCTGGACTGGAGTAGGAGGCAGATCCAGACGGCATGGTCTTCACAGACCCCCAGAGCCAAGGCACTGAGGATCTATTTGTTCTTGTAAAATATGCATTTATCCTGAGTCTACAGTATTGAGCCCAGGGCAGAGAGGAAAGGGATGTGTGCTCTCCATCCAGTACTGCTGCTGAATGGCCATATTATCTTCATTTACCTCAGCTATTCCATGGTCCAAGAGGGGAAGAGCACTGCTTACTGACAGAAGGGGCTTTAAAGACTAGGACTGAAGAAGTATTACAATTAACAGATTACTATCATGTTGGAAAACAACAAAAAGAAGGACTAGCGGCCAGTAACTCTTCTGCTTATTTGCACTTTCAAGGCAACACAATGCTTCCATTCAGGTCTGTAAAATTTGAGAGGCATCACGGCGGTGGGTCACCCTACAGCCGCTTTCCTGCCCATCTTGGCCTGCTATCCTCAGTTCCACTACTGCCTTCCCTTAGACTTGTGTTTTTATATAAAGTGTCATTTAGACCTTTATTTCCATGAACAAAATTATTTAACTTGCCTACTTTGATCTTTTCTTCTGTGAAAAAGGGATGAAAATGTACTTTCGCGTAGGACGACTCACAGCGATGTTTCAGGATCAGGTGCTTAATCTTTGCAAAGCCCTCTCAAAAATCAGAATAGAACCGTCTATGCATTTTCAGCACTGCTGTAGCATTATGTAGATTTGCAATATAAATGCTCTTTATAAATTCGCAAGAAAACACAAAAGCTGGCAGGAACAAGTGATTTGCGAGTGATTTACTTTATTTGTTTACATGCTCCAGAGACTAATTATCTTTGTGTGCTTTATTGTTTTACCTGTCTCAGAAAGGGGTGGGATGTACATTATTAATTGGCCTGAAAGTAGTGATGGGCAAACTTCAAAAGGTTCACAGGCTTAGTTTGAGAAAGCGTCCTATAAATAGACTGTATACAAACTGTACTTGAATTTATCTGAGCGCTTCTCATGACCTCTTTTTAGTTCCATATCTTGCTAACTGTAAATAACCAGCAAATCCATGGCTGACTTTAGACCTGACTGTAAGCTTTTTCACTTCCTATGTTCTTTATTTAACCAATTCATCTTGGGATGGATATTTCTACTTAGTTGCCTTCAATAGCTTTAAAAATTTAGGCTCTCTACCGAGCCTTCAATATACTCTACGCGTACACATAGATGTCTAAATTTCCACCAAATCTCCACTTTGCTGGTGAATACGCACTGTACCCACCAGGGGACAGGCTGAGAAGAAATGGATTCTAATGTACGTGAAGAGATAAATAGCAGCACCATTAAGAAAATCTCGGCAAGGAAACCCTATGGCACTGCGGTGATTCCTCTTAGTCTATAATTAAGATAGTGGCACAGATCCGGCCTTCTGAGCAACTGGGAACAAAGGCAGTCGACAGTTTCTAAGTTTTTCACAAATTCTACTAATGCTTGCATGAAATCTACTTTAGGACAGAAGAGAGCCTATTACATCTATCTCTCATGAAATACATTTGCCATGGTAGAAGGAGAAAGCCTGCTCAATGTGCAGTATTTTTGCATTTCTCAAAGTAGTTCCTTAGATTTAAATTTTATTATTTATGTGACCACAAAGAGATCTTCTTGGAGCTGCAATTTTGCAGCACCTTGAAAATCCTGAAAACATTCCTTGCAATCATTTCATCCTTCTTAAATGTCCACTTCTCCCTGAGATAATTAAGTGCACTGGTCCAGAGATCATTTAATACATTTCTCTTCTCTAAATGTTTTTGAGAACTGATAACTATGGAATAACACCAATCTTTTACTTAAGGAATGTATTTGTTCTAAACCCTAAAAGAGGCTAAAAATTGCTCTGTTGATCCCTCTTGCGTTTCTGTGTTAATTTCTGAAGAATTTTTGTGGTCGTAAAAGGTAATGATCTGACAATGTCGCACATTTAAGTTTTCATAAGCCAAATATAGTTGAGATAGCTCCGGTTCAAGCATTACTGGACATCATCATACACCTCCTCTCTAGTGAGTCATCCAAACTTCATATTATCAAAGTTCTCCCTCTCTCCTGAGCTGTTAACTACACCTGCTATTTATGTGGATTCATTTCCACTGGAGACAAAGTTCAGGCCAGCAAAAAAAAAAACAGAGACAGACCTCCATCTGCCATAAAATAACTCCATCATTTTCCGTGAAGATCTGCTGATTAACTCTCACTGAAGATCTAGCCACAGGCATTTCCAGTAGAGAGGCACTGATGAAAGTGTGCTCATAAGCAATACCGAAACAGTGGTACTGCTCTTTATCTAGAGAGAGACAAATTAGCCTAATTAGGAACCATATTATCATTTATCCTTAAGTATTGCACATGATATTAAGAACTATTTGAGCAAAAGAGACAGTGCTTTTACAGATGCTGAAGAAGAGCAATCAGATGATAGTGATCCTATAAAAATTATGTATATGGGCTACTGCTTCCTCACACAGGGAGGAGGAGGAGCAGGCACTGATCTCTTCTCTCAGGCCACCAATGACAAGATCCGAGTGAACGGCAGGAAGATGTGCTACGAGAGTTTAGGCTGGATATTAGGAAAAGGTTCTTCACTTAGACGGTTGTGGAGCACTGGAACAGCTGCCCAGGGAAGCAGTCACAGCACCAAGCCTAACAATATTCCAGAAGCATTTGAACAACATCCTCAGGCACACCACGCGAGTTTTGGGGCTGTCCTGTGCAGGGACAGGAGTTGGACTTGATGATCCTTGTGGGTTCCTTCCAACTCAGGACACTCTATGATTCTTTGAAGTCAAGTTTTCCTTCAGCCCAAAGCATCTTGTGGGTAGTAACACAGGAGTAAGTGTCTATTTCAAGACTGAGCAGTTGGGTAATCTAGAGGACAAACGAAGCTTGTGATATACCTGCCTTTAAGCATGCACCGTTTTAGATGTGCAATGTACATATGTGCATCTATTTGCTAAATAGCTAGAGAGCGATGGGCAGTTTTATACTGTACACCACATGCAGCAGGACTAAAATTTAAAAGCAACAATTAATTCTTTCTGTTGAAGAGTCACAAATCCTCTCTGTGCACTGCAGCAGTAATGCTTCATTCCCCTTTCTTTCCATAATAAAAAAGAATCTTCCTTGAAAGAAAAATTCCTCTCTTTGTACGGAAAAAACCCCACAAAGTAGATTAATCCTATCTTAGTACTGGAATATCTTCTCAAAGTAAACTGCAGATCTCCTGGAAAGCTTACTTTAAATATTTTGTATAACACTAACTGAAAAATAAGAATAATCTTATGAGCAAATTCGAAGAAAATCTGCTCGAACAATGAAGAGTCTTCCTGAGAAGAGCAGAAAAAAATCCCAAACATGCTATTCTCTAATGCTTTGTATTAGCACCAGGAAAATCATTTGTAACAGTTAAAAATACAAAGAAAACAAAGTTAATTTGTTTTCCTTATGATAGTGGTTCTTCAAATACTCAGCAGGATAAATCAAAACTTCCAAATTTTGCTTACAAATAAGCTTTGTTAATAAAGTATTGTGTTTAATCTGCCTACAATTTTTAAGGCAATTTAATTTTGTCATAGCAAAGCCTGTTGCGAAGACAACATTGATTAGATTTTCACTACTTTTTATTCTCAAAGTTTTGCAAAACTTCTTTGATGTTCTGACATTATCTTTGATATTTATCAGTCCCCTCTCTTTAAAGTTGGTCAGCTGTAAAGATGAAGAGAAGGCTGTGTGGAAACCTTATAGTGGCTTCCCAATACTTGGAGGGGACGTATAGGAATGATGAGGACAGACTTTTTAGCAAGGCCTGTAGCGACAGGACAAGGAATCATGGTTTTAAACTAAGGGAGGGGAGACTTAGGCTGGATATAAGGAAGAACTTTTTTTTTTACAATCACAGAATCACAGAATAGTTAGGATTGGAAGAGACCTTTCCAACCCCCGTCATGGACAGGGACATCTCCCACTGGCTCAGGCTGCCCAAGGCCCATCCAACCTGGCCTTGAACCCCTCCAGGGATGGGGCAGCCACAGCTTCCCTGGGCAACCTGGGCCAGTGCCTCACCACTCTCATAGTGAAGAAATTATTCCTAATGTCCAATCTAAATCTGCCCCTCTCCAGTTTATACCCATTCCCCCTCATCCTATCCCCACAAGCCTTTACGAATAGCCCCTCTCCAGCTTTCCTGTAGCCCCTTCAGGTACGGAAGGTCGCTATAAGATCTCTTCTCCAGGCTGAACAAGCCCAACTCTCTCAGCCTGTCCTTGTATGGGAGGTGCTGCAGCCCTTCGGTCATCTTTGTAGCCTCCTCTGGACCCATTCCAACAGCTCCATATCCTTCTTAAGTTGAGGATTCCAGAACCGGACACAATATCCAGATGAAGTCTCGCAATAGAGGAACAGAGGGGCAGAATCCCCTCCCTCGCCCTGCTGGCCACACTGCTTTGGATGCAGCCCAGGACACGGTTGGTTTCTGGGCTGCAAGCACACACTGCTGGCTCGTGTCAAGCTTCTCATCCCCCAGCACGCCCAAGTCCTTCTCTGCAGGGCTGCTCTCAAGCACGTCGTCCTCCATCATGTACTGAAAATGGGGATCACCCAGACCCAGGTGCAGGAGGGTGCAATGAGAGTGTTGATACACTGGCACAGGTTGCCCAGGGAAGTAGTGATGGCTCCATCCCTGGAAACAATCAAGGTCAGGTTGGATGGGGCTCTGAGCAACCTGATCTGGTTAAAGAAGTCTCTGCTCCTGCAAGGGGCTGGACTGGATGACCTGTAAAGGTCATTTCCAACCCAAAGCATTCTATGATTCCATGAACTTGTCTTCAGTACTGGTGCAATGTTTATATGCATGGTATAAATGAAGAAGTCGCAGAAAATTTCTAAAACTATATTTTCAATTTTGATCTGATGTAAATCATGGTCTACTGAAAAGCAGCTCTACAAACTAGCCATGAGTCCTCCCCAAGAGGTACTTGCTGGGCTGGCAGGTGTTGACTTCTCTTCTTGTTATTCTCTAGCTGAGCATTTGCTGAGCCTTGAGAGAGAGATCTCTCTCAGCTTTGCCTTTGCAGTGGTCATCTTCAGACCAAGAACGACATTGAACCCCTATCTCCCGCAGACTGCACGCACATATGCTACGATGTCCGAGTGGGTGGTTACAACTGCTTGCTGCTTGCAGGGCGTGAAGGTTGGCTGTCCTCTACCCTCACTTTGGTGGTGGTGGGTGAAGACTGGACATGTTCACTGCCACCTTCTTTACGTTGCTGCTTGCGTTTAAGCACCTATTTATGGCACAACAGCAGTAACATAAAGAGTATGTACATGTCAAAGCTGAGTGACAGGGGTGACTACACTAATTAGTCAAAGCTGCTTTCGTGTCTAGACACAATTTGGCAGACACAGTATAGTCACGTAGGGAAGCGCTGCATCAATATTCAAAACAGAAAAGAAGTATAAATCTGACACTAAAAAAACTCAGACTAAGTCAATGAATATGTGTCATGGTGATAAATGACACTGTTATAGAAAAAAAACAAGCCAAAATACTTGTTCTTCTTTTGTAGGGGTCAAATGCAGCATCCTCCTCTGCAGCTACAAACAGCTCCCGTGTAGTTTGGGTGGTGCTGCTTCTGCTAGGATGCAAAAGTGACAAAAGGGGTTGGTATGTGGCCAAACTAATGGCTTCATTGTTGGAGGAGCTTTTCCTTTTCTCTTCATTTCATAAACACATAGTGAGTGGGCAGCGAGAAAACGAGGCAAAGGCTACATAAGAAACTCTATCAACCAGTGAGCCGAAAAAATGCCTGAGAGCAGCTGCATCGCAAGAGAAATGACCCTCCCAGCACTTACTAATATAGCTTTGAAACACTTTTTTTTATCAAAAGACACTAGAACTGTGTGATACTAATACATCTCATACCTCCTTAGTTCTGTACACACACTACTGAGCACCTGTGAGCAACTATACATTTTGACAGTTTTTGTAAATGGTCATTTTGACAGATAGTTATTAAACAGCAAGTCTATTATTTTCTTTTTCAGAAAAAAAACCTAGTTTTTCTTTGGTTGCTACTCTCCTTCTGAAGCAATGACAGTGTCCCAGCCCTTTTGTGTTCCTGTGTCTTTTCTGTTTTCCAAGGACGCCCTTGCAACTCCCCCAGTCTCAGTCCCTGCCCCAGTGATGCTGCAGGACCTCAGTCTGGATGTCCCAGCCTGTCCCCAGGGAGATGCCCCACGCTCAGGATTGTCCCCTACCACTCTGCTCCCTGGCTGGGGTGAGGGGACAAGCTCTGCCTGTCTCTGGGGTCCCCACGGACTCCAAGGAGCCCCCGGACCACGCAGTGCCCTGACAGACAGCTCAGCGTTTGTACCTTTTGGAAAGCAGAAAGGAAGGGTAAAAACCCAAAGATGGGACAGCAGACCATTTGGCTCCCAAGACCTGAATATCAAGAGCAGTTTCTCTCACATGAGCAGATCCAAATCTTTTGCAACACTGGCAGAAGCCATTATGGGATCTTGAACACCAAATACCAGCTACTAACCAAAAGAAGCTGGGTTTTAATCTCCTTTTGCTTCCATTTTCTTATTTTAAATGACTGGCAACCTAAGTCCAGGCAAATGTTTGATTCTGGATTCAATTTATCTCTAAATATTATGTTGTTCATCTGGAAGTAAAATACAGACAATCCCCAATGATACACAGGCAGCCTATTTGGATTGTGGAATAAGTGGATACAGAAACAACCAGAGGTCACACAAGATTCATTCAGATGCCTCTCAGTATCACAAATGCTTGCTCAGAGCATCAGGCACAGACCAACGGTCCTCCAAAACTGGTTCCTCCAGCTGAGCACCCGCACTTGACCCAAACTGGCTAGCTGACTGCGTTCTCCACCATGTCTGCCAGGACTTATGTTATCCAAGCTTTTCATTTACCAGGGGCCTTGTAAACATCTCCTACCCCAGACAGCAGAGAGCTAACAATTGGAACTTCAGTCATGCAAGATGAAAAATGTTTCCACCCATGCATATCTATGTTTTAAAATTATTACTACATTCTTCTTATTTTTCTATTAACAAACCCCATTTTTCTGAGTAACAAGTGCTTCAAATAAACCAAGCCCACACTCATGTTCTATTACTGAATCTTGTACAAAGCAAAATAAAGTTATGTATCATCCTCCATGCTTTCCATTATCCTTTCCCCTTGCTCATGTCATCCACTAGAGACCCGATAGATCTTTTTACACGCAATCAAAATAACTTAATCAAAATAACTTTTACAGAAAATCAAAATAACAAAACACTAACCTCAGTTTGTTGATGTTAGTTACATCCTCTAAGTGACTCAAGACTGTACATGAGAGTAATTTTAATTTAATATCTTGAGTCTCCTTTGGGTTTAAGAAAACCAACTAAAATGTTCTAAACAAGTATAATTTATTTGCAATTGGGTAGTATAAATATTTTCATAGTACTGACCTTTTGGGCAACAAAAGCAGTTTTGAAAAATATGGTGCAAATCCTGAGCACAAGGTAATGCAATAAAGAACTAGAACAGTGATGCTCAGATGCAGTGACACAAAACAGGATTTTCCCTTTCTGTTTGCAAAAAAAAAATTACCTCACATCATTTTTTAGAGGCCTGTTTGAGAGAACATCTGGAAAGCATTCCACAGGAAATCAAACCTATATTAAATATGTTTTGCAGGGCTCTGTTTCCTTGCATTGACTTTAAGCATGCATAATGTGTTTCTGTCTTCTCAGCTGCAAAGAAAACACTTCGCTAAGGTTCTTCTACAAAATGATAGGCTGAACTGGCAGCCTGTGATTTCTATCAGGGGATGCCGGTAAGATTTCTATTTAGTCTGTCTCTGTACCAAAGCTCTCCAATAACCGAACAAATCCACTAGCTGCTTTCTGAGTACCGTGAATATGTATAGCTTCATTCTATCGCATTTCCTTTGTGCTGTTTAATTTGAAGCTTCTAAATATAAATAACCGTCACCTGTTAAGGACGTCCAAGCCTCAGAGTGTCTCTTGATAGCGTGTTACTCAGGCAAGAACTGGAGCGCTAGGGATAGACTTGCTCTCACTTCATTAGCTGGGCAGACAGGAGTGTCTTCGAATTACAGGCTGGGAACCTAAAAAAATCATTGCCACCCTCACAAAGCAAGCCAAAGAAATTAGTGCCACTGCAAGTCCTTCCAGTGCGCCGCTGGATGCTTGGGTGTTTATTAACAACTATATTGTGAGTGCACACTAAAAGAATGTGATTCCAAGTACCTGAGAAAAATGTCCACGATGACAACATTCTCTGTAACCACTTGAATAAAGTAGCATAGAATTCCTGACTGGGGCATGAAACTGTTGTGGAGTTGGGGACAGAAGATAATCTTCAAAGTCCCATGCATGATCCTGTTGGCAGACGCCCTGGATCATCAAGTCTGTGAAGGTTCTGTAGGGATGCTTTTTCCATAGGAAAAATCCCTCAGTGGCACACGCGCTGGCATTCCCGAGAGGAACAGCTCCGTGTCTCCTTGTCAGAGACCTAAGCGAAGGAAAAAAAGGGTTCCTGGTGCTTCCTTGCACTCAGTCGTGCAGGGTCTGTAGGCAGCAAGCACGGCTGAAACACTAAACACTAAACACTAAAGCCACTCTAAAACCTGTTCTGACTTCAGGAGTAAGACAACAAATATAAAACCAGAACTACAGCAGATAAAAACAGATTAGAGCCTCTTTTATGTGAAGCTTTTTTTCCCTATGTACAAAACAGCCCCATCAAACAGCGAGTTGAGAAGTTCTGGCAATAGCAAACCAATATCCTATTGATCTATTCAACATGTTTTATAGTTTTTAGAAGCTATGTGGATATATAATGCTGGGACAAAAAGCACTGATTTGTAGAATAAGATTGGAAAATAAACCATTTTTACCAGTTAAGGATGAGTTTTAAGAGGTTTTTTTTTCATCTCCACTGTCAAAGAAATCTGAACAGAGCCACCGAGGCTGAGAGCTGACAGCCTGTGATATAACCAGATGTTTACAGAAGTTGCTCTGAAAGACATATTCCTTTCTGAAGAATATTTTGCAATGCTGCATGATGGCCTAGCTACCAAGATGTGGCTCCAGTATTTCACAATGGCTAATTAGAAAAGGAAACATAGTCGTAACGTATGCTTCAACTGGAAGAAAAGAAAGCAAACTGAACATTGAAATGATACGGTCAAGTTTTAATGCAACAGAGGTCTTAGTCCTATGTACTTTATAACAGAAAAGCTTGCCGTAATGGTTTGTAGAATGTGCTTGAACAAATATATTGTAAGCACAAACATGTGAACGTAAGGTCATCTATTAATAATCTCAGCCAAGGGTCACAGTCAGCTCACACAGAAAATCTATATTCAACAGTAAACACACACCAGAAAACTGTGTGACTTGTTTTAAAGCCAGCAGATAATCAAAGTGTAGGAAACAACCACCACCTCTGCCAAGAAGTCTTTGCATATACTGGTACATTTACATCTGGCTTCCACTTAACAGTAGTTACTCCATCACTAACATGGTAGTGCTTAAAGCGTAATGAAAGCAATGCAATTTCTATTCAGTAAACATTAAAATGCTAAAATTTGAAAATATGCATGTGGATGTCACTTGCTCTGTTGAGAAACAAAGTTTTATTTTTAGTTCCAGTGCTTACATTTTCTTGCTGCTGTTTTAATAGAAAAATTGCCATCAGAAATATTCTCTCACTGGGGCCTGATGCAGACTGATATAAATAACCATTACAAAGCCCGGCATAATGGAATGGTAAAATCAGTTGACATTCTTTTAATTAGCACTGCCTGAATATTTACCTACAGAGAGCTGGAACAGCCAGCTTCATCCCTGGAATAAATCCACTGCAGTCATTGATGTCAGAGGAAGTACACTGGGAACGGACCTGATATAATAGCCCTGTTATTCACATTAAACATGTAGCAGCTTCTTGCCTGTAGCATGCACATAGTTTGAGGTAGATGAGAAAACATTTTGATGTATTAAAGCAAATGCTACCGTGTGATGTCTGCATCCTTCCTTTGCCCCAGAAACAGCAAGCTGGCCAAAAGCAACTGGAGGGACATTAAAGGGATCAAATATCTTCTCTTCATCAGAGTTAACAGATTAGGGGGAGGAAACTACTCATGCAAGCTGGTGGATGCTAAACTTCTGCTCTCGACAAACACTTCTCAACTAACAATTCAACAAATCGGCGGTAGCAGTACTATCACTGGAACCCCATCCAGCAAAGCAATTAAGTGCTCGCTTAACCAGGAGAAGATGAGTAGCTCCAAGTTTAGAACTCAATTAAAGTTTAATGTCAAATTTAACTTTCCTGGATTTCAATATTTTTGACTAACCATGGATGAAACTCCTTCATTAACATATCTACATCTTTCCCTCTAATAAACAATCAAAGTAAAATGGGTCACATTCGACCGGCTGTGACCTCCCCCCCAGCTCAAATTACCAATCTGTAGTCTTATTTCTTATATGTTTTTCCTTTCTCACTTAGAATAACAAAACACGCCCTTTCAGGCAAAATTATGACAAAGGACCTCATTTGGATGATACAAATTGTTCTAAGCACTAAATTTAGCGGTGGCTGCGAAGTATTCCAGCAG
The DNA here is from genome assembly GCF_017976375.1 of Cuculus canorus. Taxonomy (NCBI): domain Eukaryota; kingdom Metazoa; phylum Chordata; class Aves; order Cuculiformes; family Cuculidae; genus Cuculus; species Cuculus canorus. The sequence continues at coordinate 3,998,166 of NC_071407.1, read as the reverse complement.
TTTTGGCTAAAAGCGGACTGATGTGGAAAGCAGAGTATCTGAGTTTATTTAATGATTTCTGTATGTCCTCACATACATACTTTATTCTCTCTTTCACTTTTTCAATCCTGTAAACAGGTAATAATGAATATTCAGTGCCACGGGTTGTTCATACACTTGATAGCAACCAGAAAGGACCAGCAGGACCTCAGCCACATCGGGGATGCTGCCAAAGCTACGCCATGCAAAACAGAAGCCAGCTGAACCAAACACCGCTGACAACGCCGAGGCATAACTTGTGTTTTACAGATAATGAGAACAAAAGAATTAGGCACCCTTCTCGTGAACACTGGGTTTCGGGAATCAGCAGAGGTTCTAGCTGACTGAAAGGATGCTGCTTGGAGAGTTTCAAGCTTGCCTGACAAGAGACCTCCAGGCAAAGATATTGTCTAGTTACTGCTTCTTGAAGCATAAACCCCCTGTGTGTGAGGCTCTTTTCACTGTTGAAGCACAAAGTGATGTGAAAGTTGGGTGCAGGAATAAACCTGAGCCATTTTTCTAATTACTATATCCTTGCGTCTTTGCTTCTTTTGGAGAAATGTCAATCACCCAGCAAGCTTTTCCTCTCCAAGACCTTCTTAGGCAGAACAGAGAGAATATAAATGAAGACTGACCAAGCAGATCCTGGCACCGCAAAATGAGATCCATCTACACTTCAACAGGGACAAGGCAGTTTTGTTTTGCTGGGTGTTCTTATTTTTGGATTCCAAAGGGATTTATGGATATGTTTTAAAGGATTAACTGCTTGAGCCATTTTTAATTTTATCCAGGGGGAAGAAATCTAAAATTACCTTTGTTTATGGGAGGAGGGGAGAGTAATACTCTATTTTACTCTGGTAACGAGAGCCATCAACGTAATGAATCATGTAAGGGACTAGAAGGGAAGAAAATAATACAATATTGCAGCATTTTCTATCTTTACTTTGCCTTGACTTGAAAGGGTTTTTGCTTATTTTGCAGAGACCGCATTAATAATTTTTTCCAGGCTAGCAATTCCCCACACACATACTCCACTACACCATCACGTTTCCTCCACGGAGCACACCAGCTTCTGTCCCACCTCCCCCCAGATCTCATTTTTTTGAACTGTAATAATTCCTTACTATTAATTTGTTAAAATTAATTAATACTTGGTTTAGTTTTCCCTTAAATAAATATGGTACCTCTACAATATATACATATACACACTTGTATATACATATATATATTATTATTCAAATTCAGGCTATGCTTATAGATGAGAAGTGAGCTTGCATGCTGCAATATAAGGGCTGAAAACTAGCTTTACATCTCTTCTTATGCCACTTAGTATTGTGCAGGCACAGGTCCTTTCCTAGCAGAGCCCTGACGTCATGCAGGGACGCAAGCAGGGGGGATCTGCAGGTAGCCTGAGCTCAGGCTAACCCTATTATCTGCAGACATCCTACATCCAGCGCAGGGTGAGTCAGGCAGCACATGAGGGGTTTTGCCCACTCTCTGACTCAGCCTTCAAACACACAACATAGGCATAAGGCTGCACGTCTCTAGAAATCAAGACCGTCCCTGTTTTAATGTGCTTAACGGCATTACAAAACCCATATTGTTGTCCTGGTTTTGCATACCCACAGCAAAACAATCATCTCAAGGAGCTGCCAGACAGCTCTGAGTGCCAAACTGATATAAATACTCTAGGGGGATGCAAATCTAGCTCTGTTATACAGAAACGTATAATGCTACTGTGTCCTTCATGAAAATATCCACTAAGTGTCCTTTTAACACATAAAACTAGAGCCAGTCTGAGGCTGAGCAGTCAGGCTTAGTCGGTGGCCCACTGAGTTGTGACCAATATAAGCTACAAGGCTCAGAGAGGGAGGTAGCATCTATGTTTTCCCTTTCATTTGCTGAATTACAGACGACTACTGGACTGTGGCAGGATATCGAGGGAGGAAAAGAACAACATGCAGAGAGGAGCAGGTGAGGAGCCACTGTAAGTGACTGTAATAGAGAGAATTCAAATGCAGCAGGGAGACGGTGAAAGATAATGACTGGGAGATCTGGAAAGAGGAGATGAAAGGAGCCTAAGCGCAGGGAAGGGGCATGAGAAAAAGGCAAGGCAGAGAGTGAGAAAAATGAAAGGTAAGTCTAAAGAATAGAAAATTTGAAGAAAAGGGCATATTTTCTCTTCTCCCACACATCCCTTTCAGCACACTCCTCCCTGCTACCTGTTAATGCTGTCAATACAGAAGGCTCCCTCCTAACGCAAGGTGCTGGGCTCCCCCTCCGCCGTAGCCGGACAAGAAAGGCTGACTGGACACTTATGACATCTCATCATAAACTTACTTACAGTGTAACACTCCCTTCTCTGGCAACTCTTAGCCATGGGAGCGTCCAGCGTGCAGTAACGGTACCTGCTGAAGGAACAGCCACGAGTCTTATGCAGAGAAGCCACTTGTGCAAACAGGTACTGGTATAAAACACTTGCAGCTTACCCGTGCCTTATGGAACCAGAGCACAGACAATGTGCCTTTCTTTCCATAGTAAATGGTCATTAAAGATGTTCAACAGAATATAAAGAAAGGAAATTATTTTTTTGGCAAGTTTCTTAGGTTTTCAGGAAACATAGCGAGGAGCTGAGCTTTTGTTCTAGCTCCTACTGTGGATGAACGCTTTTATGCGCTGATGAAATGTTTGCATACTTTCACACAACGTTCTGATACCTGTAGATGCAGATATCTTTCACGCAGAATCGAGCAGGTGGTTGCAATCAAATTAAGACTGGATAGGACGAGTGACCAGAAACTAGTCAAGGAGTAAGAACATACCAGTGTTAGAAAGATTTAGCTCTCAGCATACACAGTGCGAAAAATACGTTCATTGTATTTTCAGGGAGATTACCCACCTACTGCAACCTAACAGGATATTCCAGGCCCAGAAAATGAACTGCATCCTGGGCTGCATCCAAAGAATTGTGACCAGCAGGTAGAGTAGAGGGGATCCTCCCCCTCTACTCTGCTCTTATAAGACCTCATCTGGAGTCCTGTGTTCAATTTTGGAGTCCGCAGCCCAGGAAGATGACCCGAGGGCTGGAGCACTTCTCCTATAAGGACTGGCTGAGAGAGTTGGGGTTGTTCAGCCTGGAGAAGACTCAGGGAAGCCTTCAGAGCAGTTTCCAGTATTGAAAGGGGCTCCAGGAAAGCTGGGAAGGGGCTCTTTATCAAGGAGCACAGAGAAGAAGGGAAATAGTTTTAAGCTTAAGGAGGGCGAAATTAGATTATATATTAGCAAGAATTTTTTTCCTGTGAGGGTGGTGAGGCAGTGGCCCAGGCTGCCCAGGGAGGTAGTGGAGGCCCCATAGCTGGAAACATTCCAGGTCAGTTTGGATGGGGTTCTGAGCAATCTGATGCAGTGGAAGGTGTTCCTGTTCCTGCAGGGGAGCTGGACTGGATGCCCTGCCAATGTCCCTTTCAACCCAAAGCATTCTATGACTATTATCCCTCAGATAACCCACAAGGAAAAGTTATTTAAATATATTAGCGGAACTAAAGACAAAACAGTAAGTATAGAATTTTTTTTAGAAAAAAAGGGCTCAAACAGCTGTCTTCCGAAATTATTCAAGGAACTACTTTCTGCCTAATTCACCTTAAAAATAAGCCTAAGGGATTTGACCAACAGTTCTGTAGATAGTAATTGTGGAGGAAGAGAAACATGCTGTTACTGGATTCTTATTTTAACAAAAATGCTTCATTTTATGCCACACTTCTTTGCAGCGCATAACTGGATTGATACTGTTCTTTCAATAAATGATGTGTCTGTATCTTTAACATTCTGGTCAGTGCCTTCTGAGCACCTTCAGGAGATAAAAAGTGTGCAAATCCAAAACACAGATTATTAAAAAGACCAAACTAATGACTCTCACTTTCATTACTCAAAGAAAATAATATTTGAGGTACCATCAAAGATGATAGAGGGAAAAATAAAGCAAACTGTCTTGCATTTATAGCAGAATGCTATTTTTTAAACCTGCCAGTCACCTTTCTGAAGTTTAATTGGTGGTGGAAGCGATCAGAACAGAAGGGTCCTCAGAGGTTTGAGCTATTCCAGAACATCATTGGTGAAAGTTTCTGACAGTATATCGACTTTTCTTAGAAGTTTTGTTTATGTTCACAATAAAAAGGAACTCTAATGGCTTCCTTTTGTTCTGTTCAGTTTTGCTTTTCTTTTCAGTGAGCACTGACAGGGACGCCTGAGAGACTCCAATCCATTTCAAAGCTGGATATGGCCTGGGACACAAGTAGAGGCAGCAGAAAAATGATAATGAAAGTTAACCGTTTGGTATTCTGATGAAGTTGATGAATTAGGACCATTTACATAAGTCAGAACTTATTTGCACTTCCTGATGTTCTTGCTCTCTTTTCCCTCAGTCAAGAGTTTATGATGTAGGGCAGACAGATACCTGAATAAAAAAGAAAAAACTAAGCAGAGCATCCCACCATCTCAGTTAGAGGCACCTGCAGTTTGACCAAATTGCTTCCCCACTCTTAACTCTGCTTCAAAAAGAGATTCAGTGATATATGCATCCAGAACAAAGCTTTTAAATAGCATCCAAAACTACATGTTTAAAATACTTATTTTCAAGTTTAAACACATGTTTAAATACTTATTTTGTACGGAGTATGGGCAGATTCAAATCTTGCATTTCTGAGTAAGCGGCATTTGTAAACTAAGGCACTCCCAGAAACCCTTTAGAACTTGTCCCCTTATCTCAACTAGCATTATGAAGAAGCTTTAATAGATGTAACAGGCATGCAAATAACAGTTTTTAAATTATTGTTTCACTGTAGGCAGAACATATTCTCAAATTATTCTCCCATTTAGATACTCTTTCTGATTTCAAAATGAAATAGAAGTTATCAGAGCTAGATTTTATGCCTCCTGACTACTGCTTTTAATTATTCTAAACATATCTGCGATTACTACATAAACTGACATTTATCAGTGCCAATACTTTCAATAGCAGAGAGGAGATCTTCCCCTTCTTTCCTCCTCTGCCCAAGTCCCTGTTTTCCTGCAGGACAAGGGGAAACAAATCACACCAACCCCTTCTAAGTGCACAAGTCACTGAGAAAAAATGTCTTTCGCCGTATTATAGATAGGCTGGAATAGCTCTGCTGCTGATTCTGCCTCTCCGTGACAGTAGAGAGGGAAGGTATTAAATATACTAGTAGGTTAGAAAGCCCAGGAGGTAATAACGCCTATGTGAGATGACTCCCAGCAACACATCAAGCTTGCTTTACCTCCAGGTGTAGGACATAAGGGTTACACTCACTGGCTCTGCCCCAGACTCCAGAGGCATCTGCCCACCCGTCCCTTCTCACCTGTGCTGTCCCTCGCCCTCACAGCCAAGTCTCACTGAGTCTTCGAAGAGTCCAAACCTTCTAATGGTGGTATTTTAAAGAAGAAAAGCCACAGGAAGGACCTGTAAAGAGGTCCATTTTCACACCAGTGCCAGCTGCCACGTAGGGCTGCTGCAGCAGAGCTTTTGCCAAGCTTTCCTCCACAGTGTTGCAATGGAAAAAGGACACCACCAGGCTCATGAAGTCAAATTCCACAAAATGCCATGAAAAACTTAGCTGCTGAGACAACATTAGATCAAAGCTGACCAAAGGAAAACACAGCCACGAGAGAAGTAATGGCATTAATTTAACTAAGTAATTCCTGAACACTACAGCCTGAGTAATAGGAAGAACTCTCTCTATAAAATTCTCTCTCCTGTTTCATCGGCACCATAACACACTGGATGTTTAGCAGAAAAACAGAAAAGACAGCAGAACCCTACTAATAGAGCCTGGGTATACAGAAGGCAAATGACTAATGGCACAATGTGGAAATGCAAAATACTCTAAGACTACACGGCTCCGGCCTTCACAAACTGCAACAGCAACAGCTCTGAAGGTGCTAAATGCAACACGCTGGCCTGAAACGAGATTTCTGCTCCGATTTAAATCTGCTGTAATTTCAGCCAGTAGGAAACTGGCTCTAGACTTCCCCTGCTCCACCGAGGGCAGGGTGCTGCTTGACTCCTCACCTGTGAACAACACTCGGGCACATCGGAGATGCTCCGGCTAAACACTTAGGATCAGCAGTGGGGATCTCATAAACAAACTTCAAAGTAAACCTTTTACCAGGCACATGTAAGTACTTATTAATATTTATATCACATCTTCAGTGTTCCTGACATTTTACAACTGTGTTTATTGCCTCACTTGCTAATTCTCAGAACTGTATAATCTACAAGGAGTTTACACATTAGCAATGAGCAGGATTCTTAGGCATAACTTCACAAACAGGGCATTAACACAACAACATCCTTCTACAAACATACACAATGCTAAGTAGGAATAAAGCATTTCCTAAGGGCAGAGGAGGTCCTGTATGCAACTTTTGTGAATGCTGAAGGCAAAAGGACCTGCTTTGTCCTGTGAAGTGGCGCTCTACGCTGCTTCTCTGAGCTGAACATACAGGCGAAAGCAACTGGGAATTAGGTCAGTGACTCAATGACCCTCTAGTTGTATCAGCCCAGCACTCCTGTCAGGGGATAAAACAACTCCAAGGCTAAAACAGCTGTATGAAGGCAGCGGGATCTAATACACACATGTGGACTCCCTTTTATCCAATAAGGAAAAAGCTCATGAGTAGCCTGTGTATCGTGACCATTTATAAAGCGCAACGCGTAGCTTATATTCACAATTATTAGTGCTCACTTGTAAGAGTACAATGGAAATAAATCCCATTATAACAAGTAATTCTATTTTCACTTGGTCACTAATGAGACATAAAAATCAATCTGAGACATCATTTCACAGAGACACCTAATGAAAATGTTTCGAACAAAACTCCGTAAAAATTAATCCCCGGGTTGAAAGATTCATCTATAGTGTGAAGAGTTTTGGAGAAGGCACACACTGCAACCAGATGCAGTATAATAACTGCAGGCTTTTGTTATTCTGTTAAGGATGTCAGAGGGGTTTGCTTTTTCCCCTGGGTCACCCTTTTCCCTAGTGGATATTCTGACCCTTAGTCCTGGCAAATCCAGCAGTACCAAAAAGTTCTCTCTGGCACCTCATTAATCACTCCCCTGCCATGTGCTATCTTACCTGCAGATGTAATTCTTCTTGCAGGATTCTTGTAAATTCAGGCAGTTTGGTTTCTCCCTGTCCTCATATGAACACACAGGAACAATAGTCTGCCGTCTCCTTTCTGTACAGGCTACGTCTCGACAGGAGCAGAAGAGCATCCCGTAGCTGTGCTTTGGGGGAACTTTGTCAAAAAATAGCCGGAGGGCCTTATGACACTTCCGCTTGTTACAGATTTCATTAGACGTGCTGCTGGTGCAGGGGGTAATGTAAGCAGATCTGAACCTCTTGCAGGTATCATTTAGGTTACAAGCTTTTGCTGCATCCAAGCAATTGTTCCCCTTTGAAAGTACTGGCTCCACTAGAAAAAACAACACAACAGCAGTAAGAAATGCGTCACATTTATAGTTAGTTTCGACGTTTGTGTTTATTTCACTGTTAAAGAGACCCCGGTTATAGATTTGTTACATACAAAACTTTCAGTGCCAGAAACTGCGACCAGTCCTTATGTTTCTTAGAGTAATGGTTTGATGAGTGAACAAGAGAGAAACATCATTCTAGCCTTCCCACTTTGTCTACAGAACCATAGAATATATCAAGTGGGAAGAGACCCATAAGGATCATCGAGTACGATTTTATGAAATAATTAAAGAAGACTAATTGTAAAGACCAATTTTACTTCAAAAATCAGAAAGATTTCATGTGTTTATATGCTTCATCTTGCAAAAATGGAAACAGACTTACTGTTAATTTAGAAAATAATAGGAATATATTGCTTTATATATTGCCTTATTCACAGCATGCGTTAATATCAGAAAGCTGGCAAATAAATGATGATTATATCCTGCAGGCTGTACTTAATCTTCTTTGTAGCCGACATGTAGGACGAATATTGGGTAAGACATGGTATCACTAAAAAGCTATTAAAATCACCGATAAATTTGGCCCGTGACACGAGAACACGGTGACAACATGGGCTCCTAACTCTGCTTTTGTAAAGCTCTGACACTTTTTTAACTTGAACAGTACAAATGACATTCAGTGTCCACCCCAGGTAACAGCATTTTGATGTGATTTCTGTACTCTGCAGAACATAAAAGCCACATATGGGTTATTACAGTCGTTGAGGTATGAAAACAGCCCACTCGGACAAAGGAAAGCAGGTGCAGCCCCGGGGCTCTGAGCTCTCTACGGCCACCCACAAGCCCTCTAAGCTCCATCCTCAGCTAAAGACACTTTCAGAAGATCTATAGATGCCACTTGAACCCTGGACATTTTATAAAGTCGACAAGCTTTGAAAAAGGTGACATAGAATTAACAAGTGACTGTGAAAGAAACATTTTAAAACACATATCATGTCTCTCCGCACGCACACATGCACACGCTACAAGAAGTTACAGACAAAAATTAAACTCGGGTAAAAGTTAAGAGTATAATTGCACATTTAATTTTGCAATATTATCTAGATATTAAAATCCAATATATGCTTTGCTTGAAAATGAAGGTAACTGGCATTCAAATGCAAAATTCAATTAAGACTAATCATAAAGCTGCTTTAGATATTAGATGTGCCAAATCACAGATCCAAGAAAATACATTAACTTCCCATTACTACAGCACTTGCAAGCTGAGCAAAACATTTTGCAAATATCTAGAACTCCTCAGCAACCTCTAAGGGGAGGCAGCCAAAGATAAAACATCTCAAATGATCTACAGCTCCAAGTCCCCGCTCCAAGTGGAACTTTTTCCTACACCTTCCACTTTTTCCCAAAAACTCATTCCAAGGTCCATCTGCAATACAGTGTCATTCTTCTCTGTTCTCCTCTCACTTTGCCTTCCGTTCCCAGATCAGGACATCAATGTTATATCTTTTTCCTGGCAGGAAAAGATGATGTAGCTTGGCTGACACGCACTGAGACGGTTCAACTGCCTCAACTGACTGAGCCCCCGCCGGGCCTTGGTGCTACCACACGCTTCACGTTATCATAGAATCATAGCATCACTGAGGTTGGAGAAGACATCTAAGATCATCGAGTCCAATCGTCAGCCCAACACCACCACGCCTGCTAAACCATCTCCCAAAGTGCCACAGCGACGTGGTTTTTTGAACACCTGCACTGGGTATCCTGTTCAAATGCTTCACCACTCTTTCAGTAAAGAAATATTTTCTAATATCCAATTTAAATTACACAAATTCAATAATAACAGTAACAATAACAATTTTATTTTTTCTAATATCCAGTCTAATTATACAAATAAATCCCCTGCTACTATCCTATGTATTTACCTATCCAGAAATAACGCAATGCATAAGCAGCATTAGATTTGGGTTTCACTCCAATCGTACGCTGGAATATGTTCAGTGCATTTGTACATTTAATCTTTGTGCATTCAGCTTTCACACTCCAAGTCCTTCCCAAACCCAGTTTCTTGCACAATAAAAATGCAAGTTTTTGCTTCTTATATTCACAAATTACAGAATTATACACACACAACATTTGACTATAACTTAACAGCATCGAGCATTTCTTATAATAGCAGCCTACTGCCATTTAAGCAACAGCAGATGCAGAAGAGATGAGATCCAAAATGAAACCCTCTCATGAAACTGTAAGATTTTTATATAAAATGTTGTATTACATTAGCATAAAACTATAATCTTACCTATGAACTCTCAAAGTTTTTTAATACAGTATATAGAATTATATGTTTAGTACAAAGATAATTACTATGTTATCTGCAGGGCATATAATTATGCAATATATGAATAGTACATGCTAATTACTATGTGATTGCAGAGTAATTACATGGTTATTTGTGCCTGGGAGTCAACTGCTGAATTCCACTCTAAAACAAAATTTTGCGGAAGAGCTCTGAATGGGGCATTTCAATGTGAACAGACATCAGCTTACAGTGTGACATACTAGAAAGCATTCTTTAAAGAAAACCCAAGATGTAATAAAGCACTTCTTTCCTGATAATCACATATGTGTCTTCCATTAAGGATCCAAAATCGAGTAAATGCTGATATAGAATTAAACGCATGGTGAATCGGAACACCTCAAAAACCACAAGGGACACGTTAATCGATCTTTTTAAAAACAGAGCACAAGCCAAATCATTGACCACACAAACCACAGTGGAAGTTATCTTGGAGGAAGGCTGAATTAGGTACAAATTGTTCATAAACAGCAGTTGCGCTCATTCATATCTTTCACACTGTTTGTATCTACCCAAGACTCACATTCCTCTATGTGTCTGAACACAGACCAGGTCTTTTGGTGTTCAGTTTTTGTTTTCCTAGAACTACCCCTGCCTCCAACTTGCCACCTGCCTTTTCTATTTTGATGCATATGTCTCTAACTATTGTTTCTGGCGTATTTATCAGCCATTATAAAAATTATTGCTACCTTTTAAAATCAAGACTGACATACAAGACATCAGAGGACGGCATCAACTGCATTTGAATTAAATAAGACCATCTAAACCAACACTACTCATTAATACCAGCTTCTCCCAAGCCTTTAAATCATGTTTCAATGCAAAATTTACAACCCAGAACACATTTTATGCTTTTATTGCAAAAGTACAACATAATTATTCCTAAATCCTGTGATAACTACAAACAGTTAACAATCCTGAGAGTGTTCCTGAGGATTACTTAGGCAGCGGTAAAATACAAGGTCAGAATTTCACCCAGCTTCTGTTCTGCAAAGCTTAAATTATTAAGCCAGCCAGGAGTTTGGCTCTTATTAGGTATTGACTACCTTCAGAATAAAAAAATCTAATCCAGAGCAACTATCCCTGCCAGCATCCTTTGGGTATAGGACGTGTAAGGAGAGTCTTTCTCAGTTCCCCTCTCTCTTGGGGCACTTGGGTATGGATTAAGGGCAGTCAGAGCAGCAGCCTGGTGTGCACCGAGTTGGATTCAATGATCTTTGTGGATCCCTTCCAATTCAGGACATCCTACGATTCTATGGCAGAACATAGCTGGAGCCACAAACTGCTGCCTTGGTGGGAAAGCAGCAGCTCCCAACATCCATAGAGTTGGGATGCCTAAAAACCTCCTCATGTGAAGCACTGTACACTGTGCAAAAACTTTGGGGCAGCAATAACTGGCTTACTGATTCTAATTCTACATGGATCACCTGCCCACACCTCTTCTACTGCACATGTAACACATGCATACAAGGTGAGATGTTTACTGATCAATTTTACTTTTGAAAAAACAAGCTTTGTATAAGGTGTTATCACTTTGATATTTGTTATTTCCTGAACCACCACCCACCTTGGCCCACACCATCACAGCTACAACCCTTCTGGACTCAAGATCCCATATGACAGCAGAAAGAAGCCAGCCAAAAGCTCCAATCTTTCATCTGGAGAGGTTTCTAAAGTTTTAATAGGGTTTCCTCTGTTCTGTGTGATCTTCCTTATGTTTCAGTCTCTTTCAGTCTCTTCTCCTTATTCTTTTATCTTCCATGCATTTCCATTTCTATTTCATTTCTGTGCTTACTGAGCCTTTGGTTGTCTCCTCAACTCCTTTTAACCCCATGGAGCACAAGAAGGGATTCTCAGTAGATATTGGTAGCATCTTATTTGTGCTCCCACTAGACGGAAGGAGTGAAAGGACTATTACTTGTTCTATAAGATTCTTATTAAATAGTAAAACGGACACTTACTTTTCAATTTTCTTACAGTGCATAAAAAGCAAGTTACTGAGATTGCTAGTAAAACTACAATTACTATTTGCAAGTAATTAGCACTAGTAGGTTTTATACGGGTTTAACGAAGGGACTGTATAGAGTCCCTTCTGTATAGAGCGGTAGATGTCACTGTGATGGAAGGCAAGATTACAAAGTGATAGAGGTGACCACATGGGTTAGGCACAGCTTCAGTGCAGGTGCAACATATGACATATAGGAACCAAAACCTGACCAGAATAAAGAGAGGAACCACAAACCTACTTCAATAAAAGTGTTGCTATGGGGGTCACCAAAGTCCTCCTGCTTAGTAAGAACAGATTAAATAAAAATAAGTAAAACATAGGAAATATTGCCACCTGCATCCCAGTGGATTCAAACAAACCACCATTTTCCTGGACAAACTATTTCTAATCTCGAATGGCAGAGAAAAAGCAAGTAATCCTTGAGAAATCACGAGACTAATGCACACACATGTTCATGCTCTTCTGTGGTTCTACTTGTCTTCTACTTAGCCTTCAGGGAACGGACAAGTCTACTTCAAATCATTTCTATAATCAAGGTAAGCAGGTGCTTTACTTTTCAAAATTAAAGCTAATATATTATCAGCTGCACCCAGGGCTTTCAGAGTACTAGCAAATACAAGAAGATGCATGTTGAAATTACAACAGATGGCACTAACAGGTAGACCGGGTGACAAGGATGCTGAGACTGACTCCTGTGTGTGGAAGAGCACCTCTAGGGCTAGACCAACAAAAGAGCCAAACTCAAAACTGCTTAAACTGAGACTTCACGTTCCCGAGACCAAAGCTGCAACATTTTATATTCCTCCTGGTCAGTCCTCCCCAGTGCTGGGCATGCAAGTCTTTGATAATACAAATTCCTCAGGTCCCTGCAATTCTTTTCTGAATACAGCCATAAATCCACCTGAAGAGGTAAAGACTATCTCCTGTCCAAGCCCTGTAAGAGAACAAAAACATTTACAGTGCTTAGTGCGAACCAAGAAGCATGATTTGGAAGTGCTCATCATTACCATATTCTGTACAACTGCTATGCCCAAAGTCTTTTTCAAAACACCCTGACCTTTGTTTTTACGAGACTCCACTGATGAATCATCAGTCATGATCTGGGAGACTTTGGTTCAATGCCTTCCCTGACCTGGAGACTCAGGATCAGAAGGGTTCTCACATATCTTGCTGCAGGATGTTCTCAAGAAGGTGCATGGGAAATACTGCATATTGCAAAACAAAAGAGAGAGCATGATGTTTCAGCCCAAGGATGAGAGCTCTCCCTGGCAGGCAGATTGCTGGGTTCTGGCCTGCACCCAGGAGAGAGAGTTATTTCTCTTACAAGAGCAATGACTAGAAACCAGGATTCCCTTCCTGAAAATGACTCCCTTAATTGTAAGTCTGCAGAGGGGTGATCCCACTTGGGCTCTTTTCTTCTAATCCCTTCTAAAAACCATAATCCTTTTTATACCACAGCTCCTCCCCTTGCTTCCACACCAACTTAGTGCCTGCAGTCTCCCAGGCTTTGTGAAAACACATAGAGGCACAGGCATCCCGCTTCCTCGAAGGCTGTTCTGATCACCAACTCAATGACTAAAGCACCGTGACATCTTCTGCCAGCTGTCCACTAAAAGAAGAGCATTTCTCTACTACCGGGAGTATAGACCAATTGCTGTCTGGACAGATGCACCTGCCTGAGGCCGAGGATCTGGCTCCTCAGGTTCCACATCATACAACAAATCTGTATATGTATTTCTTAGGGCCCATCTAAAGATTTAATTGTTAATTTTTGTTGGGTTTTGGGGGTTGGGTCTTTGTTTGTTTTCTTTATTTTTATTTTATTTTTTTTTTTACACAGTATCCCCATGCACTTCCAAAGGATTCTGGGCATCCTTAGATATCACCTGGAAACGGGTTCCAGACTGTACGTGCCTAAATCAACCTCTTGGTCTGTTTCTGGATGTTTAATTCCACCAAGAGGTCCACATGCCCTGTGTTCTGCATTTTGCAGTGCCCAAGTTCACTACTGGATCTGACCTCTCATACTCAGCAGGACCCTTACCTCCATTTAGACTTAGATTCTGATAGCTTTAGTTCACCATTTCCTGGTGCATTTACTAGATGTTATGGATAAAGACCGCAAGAGGAAACTCCTATGCTGGATATTTGTTGATTAAAAGGGGGGAAATGTCTTAAGATTTCCTTTGGTACTTTAGGTCTCTTCTGGGGAGGAATGGGGAACGGTTGAGCAGAAAATTCCGGTGGCTGAGCCTGAGGGACATCTGCTCAAATAATAGGTTATTAAGAGGAAAGTCTTTCTGCAGTGAACTGGTTTAAATTTTTGTTCCATGAAAGCAGGGAGGAAGAGGAAACCTCGCTCCCCAGTGTTAACAGCATTGTGGTCTGGCTGCTGAAATTCCTTCTGTCTTCACTTGCACAGATATTCCTGATCTATCACCTTTCATTTCTGCTACAAATCTAATGAAAGGCCATGCCAGGGTCCCTAATTTTCCACGTGGCTCTAAGGACGGCAGTTTCACACTGTATTCATCCCAGCATAGTTAAATCCATTTTAATCACTGCAGTTATTCTGAATTTCCAATAATCCAAGTTCAAGACTTTGGTTCTTTAGGGCTACTTTTACTTCTCCCGTCCAAAGTACCTCACGCAGGAGGCAGAAACATATGAATAAAATCAGAAGCTGCTAAACAAAGACACTTATAATTATTTCAAACTGATCCAGTTTACTGTTTCTCACATTACTGCACCAACGATTTCAGTACTACCCTAAAGAGTTTTAGGGTGTAAAGGTCATTTTAATGTATCTACACCGTACCAGCACTAGGGATGGATTATGCATGACTGCATGGACCATACACAGAATATATTTCTTTCTGAGGGAGTGATCTCAGTCATCCCATATACAATTCATGCTCTGTACTGAGCCAGAGGCTGGTTTTGTGTTGCGGAAGGCTATTGCCACGGTTTCAGCTGAGTTCTTCTAATTAATTTCCCCTTAAAATATTCAAAATAAAAATGTGTTACTGCACATGCTCCCATGTTATAAAGTTCAATATTTTCTTATTAGCCTAATACTAAGTCAACAGAATTGAGAAATTACCAGCACATACAAAATTACAGAATAAACCTGTGAAAACATCCAAACCTCCACGGCTGCCATGAGAAGTGATTTACTGCATGCAAGTTCTCGAGAAACAGTGAGGGCCTGTTTACCAAAGTCATGCCAATTTACAGGGTAACTTTCAGCATTTCTTTTTATTACTGCAGAATTGAATTCACAACTTGTTTCCTCTTTTCCTCGGACTTGATTAATTACCGTGTTAACATAACTACTGTTCTCCTGCTTATAATGGGCTCCCTCTAAAGTGCTGCCCCAGCAAAATAAACCAGGAGAAAGCTTCTAGCTCTTTGCTCTAGCACTGCAATCCTTTCTAACCTCCCTATTTTTCAAATTTATGTTCCATTCCAATAAAGCTTGTGTGAATATTATAGCAAATCAGATAATACAAGGCTATGACCCTTGTAATTGATCCTTCAAAGGGTTTTTTTTTTTGCCTCTTTCCAGTTGAAGTGGTAAAAATTACATTTAGATGTGCTTGTTGACACTTGAGAATTCACTTTGTTGGGCATATACACTGTTTCCGAGAGATCACGTTACATAATGATGTATTTCTATTGCTTTATTTCTTCTATACCTACAACCCCATTAAGCTGTAAGCAAACCTCCCCTCGGGCTGTAAGATGACACGTACCAAGGGGGCAATGCTCCCACACTCTTCAGAGGGAGTAGAGCTGGAGAAAGTATTATGTGAGCGCACAGGGTTAAACATTAGCTGCTATTTTTAAACACTGTCAAATAAATAAAAGCAGCTTAAAATAAAAAGTTCCATTTCCATTTGTAGAAAACTACACATTTTAATGAACACAGACCACGTATGCCAGCTCTCAAAATCACTTCTCTGTAGCAATGGTTTCTGTATCACATGACTACTGGAATAAAGTGATTAATTGGACTGTCTTGGTAAATGCGATCATTACACTTTTAATTAACCTTTTCAACCTCCTGCACCTTTTAGTTTTGTTATACATTAGATTTTTGCAGTTTTCCAGTTATTATGCTTGACTAAGCTTAAAACAATGCAGAATTGTGTTAGAAAGATAAGGAAAACAATTCAAACAACTCTTACCATTCCTAATAAGAAAAAAATGCTGATAGTGCCATCATAAGGGTAGTTATAAATCAGGTGGAGAACAGACATTCTGAACTCTGTGGCTACGTTCCCACCTAATTTTTGTTTTGGCAGCACACTGTTATTTAATGGCTCTGACTACCAGGAAACTAGCTTTCGAAAATTCTTTTTCAACCTAGTTATAATTACTCCATATAAATCATACAATGATCAATTATAATAATCTTAGCTTCATCCATTATTTAAACTTAGCATTTGAATCTACACAGCAGAAGTGCAGGAAATTCCAGTCCTCTGTCTGCTCGCTAACAACTGCTTTATTCCTGAAGTCACGCCAGTTACAGAAAAGAAGGAGCCAGATACGCTCTTAGCTATGACACTGAAACCTGAAACAACCAGATTCTGGACAAAGAAAGGTTTTTGGCCCTCAATATGGTATTTTTTCTAATCATACTAGCTTCCTGTTGTTAAATTCAACATGAGATTTTCCTTTCTTTACAATGGTGCACCAAAATCAGAGGAGTTATTCTACAACTATATCCACTGAGAGCACAGTATACTCTTAATTTAAAATGGCTTAGATCTTTCTCATATATACGAGATCTGACAGGAAAAAACTCTAGACTGTTCCTGTAACTCTTTTTATTTAACTGATTAAGAAAATCAACTACAATCACCTTCAAAATTGTTCCCTTCTGAGTTGACACACAGCTGCATATGATGCTGCCAACATTTAATGCAATTCCACAGAATATTTTCTGAAAGGCTATTGACCATCTCCATCAGTTTTGCTTTCACATCTTCTACCAACAAAAAATGTGTTCCTTGGAGCACTGACTTGATCTTTGGGATTTCTTCACTGTAAGGGTCAGTCAATAATTGAAAAGTTTCTGTTGTGGATTTCTTTAATTTCACAAGAAATATGATGTTAATTTGCTTTTCACTCTTGCACACTGACATTTTCCAGCCAAGAGTAAGGAAACATCTGTAGAAGCCGTGGCTGCCCCATCCCTGGTGGTGTTCAAGACCAGGTTGGATGGGGCTTGGAGCAACCTGCTCCAGTGGGAGGTGTCCCTGCCCACGGCAAAGGGTTGAAACTGGGTGGGCTTTAAGGTCCCTTCTAACCCAAACCATTCTATGATTCTGTGATATTTGAACAGGCATCTGCTCATAATGAGTGAAGTGATTAATTTGAGCCTTGTCTCACCGTGACACATTAGAACATGGTCTATAACCATCGCTTAGTCGCTCCCTTCCCACTCTTGGTTCCTGAGCTATAAAGTCAGTCCCGTTTTTTTTTGAGTCGGACCTCGTATGCATATAGACCATACATTTGTGTACACATGTATATGTACATACAACCTTTCAATATGGTTTGGCTGTAGGTCTCATCTCACAAGGAAGCTACTTATACATTTATTAATGACATATTTCAAGTGGGTTTTTTTGACTTAAGGCTGATTCTAAGAAGTTTGAATTCAGCGTGACTGGAAAGGAAACAAACTTTCACAAAGGCTCAAGCAAAACACTCAAACATTCTTCAGAAAAGCTTTAAAACTATGACCGGATTTCAAATTAATAACAAAGATTTTTAGAGAATTTGAGTAAACCAATTATATATTTTTTGACTGTGTGAAATATTAAGCTTATGATTATTACTTTTTTGTACCTTGTTCTATTTCAACCATTACATACGCTATAAAACGTAAACACTGGGGCTGTTTCAAAGTTTCATTTTTAAATTTTTCCAACACATATTTCAGTGTTTCAACTACACTTGAACTGTTGTTTTGTCAATAGAGCTGTATTTTTGTGTTTTACTTTTCTCATTTCACTAAACAACAAAGCTGATAAAATGTGGGAAGTGAACACACAAAAAGTGTTAAGCTATAATAAAAAAAATAAAGTGGTTCTTTTGCACATACAGAACTACAGTTTCGCTCAGCATCAAAAAAAAAGACTAACAGGTGAACCAAGGGAAAGAGGTCAAAGGTGGGAATGTGAATAATGTCTCACACAACAGGAAAAGGGCTGAGAAAGCCCTCAACTTAGACTATAAAGTACACAAAAGTGGGCACAACTCCACCACCAGGAACAAACGTACGATTCCATGTTTTTAAATCTGGCCATTGCATGAAATTCGTCCACGGACAAAGCACAAGTAGAAATTCAGCAAATGGTGCATAAGTGAAAATTAAATGGTAGAATTTAATTTTTTTTTTAATAAGAGGCAAATATAAAATCACAGAATCATAGAAATATGACCTGCTACAACTTTTTTCAGGAGACATAAAAACTCTTCCTCAAAAATCTAACTGGGAACTCCATTTAGTCATCAGATGAATAAGTGCACAGTGAAGAAACCAAGGAACTCAGCTGGGCAAACTCTGGTCAGCCCAAAGCCCCAAATAACTTGCAGCATCTAGATTCAAGCAGAGAAAGGAGATGTTAAGGAAGGAGAACTTGTCAGAGCAGGAAGGAAATTCTAGAAGGGCGAGACCTCATACATGATAAAGCTGGCATTTATATTTGATCTTAAAATTGCACGTTTAGAAGAGATGTCATCAAATAATCCACCCTCCTGCCCCATAGGAAGACTAGCTACAACCAGAACAAACTGTGACTGATGCAGACTTGGACACATCTAGGACTAGATGGTATGCATGCGAAAGTGCTGAGGGATCAAGCCTATGTCTCTGTGAAGCCGATCTCCTTTCTACAGGTCTTGGCCAACAGGAGAACTTCCTGATGACCAGAGTAAAGCAAATGTTGCAAACATCTTCAAGAAGGGCAAATAGTGAATAACAAATGGGACAGCATAGCCTCTGTTGCAGGGATGATTATTGAACTACACTGCCTTGAAGCCATATCCATGCACATAACAGACAAGAAGATGATGAAAAGTAGTCAGCATGAATGTACCAAGGTAAAAGGCCTTCGACACTGAGATGACTGTTTCAGTAGATACTGGGAAAACACAGTGATTATTCACACTGCCTTTAGCAAGCCTTTTGATGCAATCTCCCGCATTAATCTTTGCAGCCAAACAGAGAACAGAGTTTGGATAAGAGGACTACAGGGTGGAAATGGGTCTTGCTTTGAGTGGGACCTAATCTACGCTCTAACCAGTTTTTCAATAACTCCACAGCTATACATTCCTTATATATTCCATTAAAACCTTTTACTGGTATCTAATCCAACAACAACTTCCTGCAATATATTTCCCGTTTCCTTCTTAATTTTACTCCTTTCCTCTTAGCGTTGCCTTTTTAACTCCTTGAAGACGTCATTCTTCCATAACTCTACTTTTCTTTTAAGCCAATCCTCCTCAATCTGCTAACTATTTCTTCGTAACATAAGTTATGTTTTCTAGATATCTAAACTTACACTACTTTATTCTCAGATTTGGGGAAAAAAAAAAGGAGATTACAAAGAAAAAAAACCCCATCAACCAAGAGTTACTGCACAAGTTGTACTCAGGAGATTGCTACGGACAGACAAAACCTGTTAATTCAGGAGTTGCTGAAGCATAGCTTACTCGAGCCTCAAGCAATACCAGTGTAGGTAGGGATGGTTTACACGTGTTGACTGTCTACTGCAGGAGTATATATTAGCTTATCTATGACAGCAGCCTGCTCCTGATGGCTATAACCTGAAAAAAAGAGTCAAAGTCTATAAAACCTTAGTAGAAAAACTATCCTGCTTAGTCTGTAGTATTACTCTTTGGAAAGGAGAATCAAGAGAGGACAGAGGGCTCAAGAAGTGATTGTGAATCGAGTCCAACAACAGCAGCTGATGGGATAAATCAGGAAACAGTTGAAATCAGAGAGTGCAGAAAGATGCTCTCTGCAGCATACCAAGAGGAAAGCTCTACCTTCTCTGAAGCTCTCCTGCAACTCCTATCAGGTAGACAGACGTCTCTGTGATTGTGACAAAAGTGGATCAGCACAAGTAACAGCACAAGAGGCTAAAATCATAGTGAAAGCAACAGTAACAGAAACAGGGCAGATAATCTGTGACAGTAGCAGCAGTAGGGGTGAGGTGAAGGTTGCCATCAGAGCAGCAGAGAGAGCAATAGTCACAGAGCAGCAAAAGTCACAGCAGCTGTGGAGGCACCAAATCTTTCCCTCCCCTTTCCCAGCTGCCAATGAAAACCATTCGGAGCAGTTATCTGCCCTTTCTACCAAACAATAAGAGCCTCATTCCATTCATTCAACTCCAGATGCTCTACTTTTCCCTAACAATTGGTCTCAACAGAATCCTGTTAAATACAAATAAATTCACCATAATGGGAGAGGGTACCACTGGTGGCTCTGGTCTCTCCATGGCTTTGCTGTGGCTCAGCTTCAGGAGCTTCACTGGAGCCCTGTGCTGCTGCTCACCTCACCTCAAGTCTCATTGCTGAGACTTCAAAAGCCAATGATCAAGGAGATCTGTGCATTGAGGCAGGTGCAATTAACAGAACAAGGGAAATAAGATACGTGGGAAATAATTTAAATGATACTGACCTAGAGATTTAATAATGATTATGAAAGATCTCTACCCTTACTGTGTGTCCAGAAGATAAAAGAGCACCAAATGAAGGTAGGGCAGCAGCGTACAATGTATGGCACTTACCTACATGCAGCTGGGGGTTTATTAACTTGAGATTATGATGTTATTTAATAAATTAGACCACACTAATAATCAGACCACTGCCTACTGTCTACTCTAAATTACCTTTCAGTTCTACTTACACATGTGCCAATAGACAGAAAGCTTCCTTCTGTTTTGTCTTCAGTGTTCTGGTCTTTCCCTGTTGCCCGTTGATCCCTCTTCCTGAGCTAGTCTGGTTTACCTTTACTTATCTCTTCTAACTGTTCAACTTTTCTTTTTCTTTTCCAAATGTAAAAATGTAGTTCTTCCCAGAAAAAAAAAAAAAAAAAGGCAAGCAGGAAATCAAATTATTTTGACTTCATTGTTAGCTACGTAGCACTCATGCCTCTTCTTTGAATTGCTGCCCTCACTGTATGTTATTTAACATCCAGTCTGAAGCACACTGAACGCAGCATTTTGACTTTCATTTGTTTCACTGAACTCCAGGTTTTATGCCGTTAAGTCAGCTTGTGTTTTAAATCCATTTAAACCAACTAAGCATTTGATTAAGTGCTATCACAAACTGAGCATCAGCTTACACTCTCGTTGGCTCCATATTTAACTCTAAAATACATATAGAATGCATTGGCTTTTATTCAGTGTACATGTTTACAAATATGTGAATGCACACATACGCAGGAACACATTAAAAACAACTGAAAGAAAACCAGTGTTACACTAAAATCAATTATTTCAATGTTCAAACACTAAAGTAAAATGAATGTCCTCCTAATTAGTGAGGAGTGATCCTCACTAAGTAACATGACAACACTATTTGCATTTAAATGGTCTATTTTACTCAGGGTTGCTTCACATACAGGCACCCTACTGACTTCCAGGCAGTTCTGGAGGGGAGAATTATACCTATCCAGCACCAGTAACAATGTCGAAGATGCACTGGATGGACATGGATAAGAGATGAACTAACAGTGTATAATGCTCCTGTAATCAAAACTCTTACCTAAATAGCATTATTTTTGTTTTTCAACAAACATACATTTCTCCATCAGCAGCAACTCCTGCTTTCCAAGTCCCTCAAACAAAAATTTGCAACTTTCCTACATCTGGGTAAGTGTACATCCAATACAATAGTATAGTTTCCTCTCTAATTCAAGAGAGAGATTAAGAACACTATAGAAATCAACACTAAAACTTCAAATAAAATGAATCATGATTAGCTGTTAAAGCTAGAATGATGTAGAAAGGAGAGCTTTCCACAGTACAGTAGCACATCAGTAAATAAATAAAGCACAAAAGTCCCACATATTTGACATTTGAAGAACAAAACTATCCATCAATGTCTTGGCACTGATCGATCAAACAGAATGCTACTGCTGAAAACCTAATAGTAGGATGGTAATAATGTAGCCATAAAGCCTCTACTCTATAATTGACTGCTTCCACTTCAAGCTAACATGTCTAAAAGAGTGACTAATGTTCACCTAAAGATTTCACTTGCGTTGAATGACAATCAGCTACACCTCCTAGATTGCTTATGCTGGGTAATTGTCGAGGGACATGAGCCAGAGGGGAAATAGTCTACTTAAATAAGGAAATTCATATGAACAATGGTATGATAATCTGGAAAGAAAATATACAGCTTCTCATCGGATTGTAAAACATAACACAATACTTCAGCCAACACATTCCTTTCCTAAAGCAGAAGCATCAGTAGTGACTCCATAAATAAGCCAGAGTATGTTTTACATTTCAAACAGGTATTCAAATTTTCAGCAAGGTATAAAACCTACACTGTATGCTTCCCAAAATTACAGCCTATATTCTTTGAATAAAAAGCATATTTCTGAGAATTCACAGGTAAATTGTACGCTTTGGTCAGATTTTCCGTTGGTTGAGGGGGAAATAATGTAATGTCACTGAAAGTCAATAGAGTTAATTAGGGTTATAAAACCATAGAGAACTATACTCTTCAATGACACGATCTGTCGTTATAACTTACTTTTGTGATCTTACAGAGCAGACAACCTTAAAAACAGTACGACATAACACACAGTTTATTTAGTTTTAATTCAGGAGACTAAAATGAATTTAAGCATATTTTTGTACTTTCTTGAATGAAAAAAACCCAAAACAACTGAAAAACTGAAGAATCAGCCTGGGCTTTTTTAATTTTTTGAGGCCAATGTGACAAATTTATATTTTCTTTGTAAGTATCACTGTAATTAAAAATATATTTATAATTCAAATATTTGGAACTCTCTAATGGACCATGATTTTAAGTCAAATTGCTCTGTTGCCTTTGATATATACTTAAAGGTAATTGGCTAGTCTTAGTGATGTATTTTTAAAGAGCTACCTATTGATTAATAATGTTTCAGTATTAATATAACCACTTCGTGTGGATAAAGAAACATCAATAGCAGAAACCCATATTTATCCACAAATTAACTAGATATAGATCTGCACCTTTAAGCCAAATGGGGTGTGTTCACTCATTATTTTACAAGAGCAATGAGATAACTGTAACAGTGAAGATTAAAGCAAAACTTGGTTTTATATTTTAGCTGCATACAATGGATAAAGTTCATGGCTTTATACTCTTGGCGAACGCATAAAGAATGGACACAATAGCAAAACTTTCACCTGCGGGAATTCATGACACAGAAGTTTTGTACTTTGGGGCCTTCTATTTGAACACTGGATAAAATGAAATGAACCGTACACATAGACGTAGGGGTTCTTCTTCTTTTTTTTTAATCCAGTTTAAAATGAATTAAACCAGTAAATGATCATAGAATGGTTTGAGCTGGAAGGGACCTTAAAGCTCATCTGGTTCCAACCCTCCTGAGATGGGCAGGGACACCTCCCACTGGCTCAGGCTGCCCAAGGCCCATCCAACCTGGCCTTGAACACCTCCAGGGATGGGGCAGCTACAGCTTCTCTGGGCAACCTCTTCCAGTGCCTCACCACACTCATTGTAAAGAATTTCCTCCTTATTTCTAGTCTAAATCCATCGCTCTCCAGTTTATACCCATTGCCTCTCGTCCTATCACCACAAGCCTTTTTCAACAGTCCCTCTCCAGCTTTCTTGTAGCCCCTTCAGTTACTGGAAGGTCGCTATAAGGTCTCCTCTGAGCCTTCTCTTCTCCAGGCTGAACAAGCCCAACTCTCTCAGCCTGTCCTTGTATGGGAGGTGCTTCAGCCCTCTAATCACCTTTGTAGACCTTCTATGCACCAGTTCCAACAGATCTCGTAATCTGATTGCTACAGGCAGAGCTCTTACAGTCACCTTCATCTCACTGTCACCATAAAGGCTCCATAAAGACACAGAGATTTGCTAATTTAGAGAAATAATTGAAAATAATGCCCTGGCGTGCATTATTTTCACCATTTGTTATTGTGCCACCACACAAATATATCACTGAACACAAAAAGCTGCTTCCAGATAGGAGTTGTCAACCTGAGAATACACTCTACATTTGCACTGTGTATGTATATGTGAGAGAAAAAAAACTCATGCAATTTCCATAAGAAATGGCAGGAAAAAAGTTGTGCCCACCTATGACAAAGCTAATGAATGAATTCAGGAAAGCTCCGACGTCAAATATTTTACCAAGCAGCTCAAAACCTGTATTGTACTGTGAAACCTCAAGAAGATCAGAGAAATTCAAGAGTGGAAAGAACCGTACTGGCTATTTAGTTCATCTTCATGTGCCCAGACAAACTGAGTCCATCCTTTGCAAAATATCTGTCTATATCTCCCGTTGGAAGGGATGCTACAGCCTACGGAGTATTATATACAGTTGTATTTCTTTTCCCTAACACCTAACCTAAACATCACATACTACAATTCAGACCAATTGACAATTACCCTGTCACAAAGGATATTAGACTGCTTTGACATTTGTTCTTAATGAGTCCACACTGACCCTCCTTATCACCTTATATCCCCTGGATGCTTTTAAATCAATTTTTTTTAATACCCTATTCTATCATCATTCCAAGCACCAAGCTTGGGAACAAGATCATAATTCCCTGGGCCTTTTTCCTAGGTTTATTTTATTGATGGAGGGGTGTGTGTGTGAGTATATATATCTATATTTTAATAAGGCAGTTCCTATGTTAGTCTTTGCCCAGCCCCTTGGGATCCCCTCTTTTTTCCGTGTGTTCTCAAAGATAATTGCTAATGGTACAGCAACAGCTTCAGCTTTTTTAAGTACTCTAAAATCAAGGTTTGGAGAGTTTTCAGGCCATCAGAAGGAAAAAAAATAACTAACATTTCTTGTGTGCTTTTCTTCTGTTCTACTCAAGACACAATTCAACTTGAAACTAAAAAGGAAATTAATTTTTTTTTTTTTGGTGCTATGTCATTTGTTAACGCACCATGCGTTACCAGCCAAATATCTTTAAATGCCTTCCAAAATTGCTTATTGAGCTATGTGGAGTACTTTTTAGCTGATCTTAAAGAATAGTCATTCTCAAAGCCAAAAGTTAGCCCTTTCACCCCCAATGCACATCACCAAGGAATAAACAAGCACAGGAAGGGAACCCTAAGTTATTGGCAGTCTTTGGTTGGTTTTTTGCCACTCTGGAAGAAGGAAGAAATTTCCACTCTTTCAGCTCAAAACCATTCTCCCTTCTCCTTTCCCTATGCTCCCTTATCAAGGGCCCTTCTCCAGCTGTCCTAGAGCCCCTATCAGCACTGGAAGGCTGCTATATAAATCTTGATACAAAGAAGGTTGTGAAAAAGTAACATGGCACAACATCAAACGAAGTGTACCATTTTCCCACTTTCTTTTAACCAATCTCACAGGTGCTTTACAATTTGCTATAATATTTTTCTGCAACACAGACTCCTCAGTCACAGTGATCCACCCAAAGCCCCAATAAGTTAAGCAGATGCATAAGAAGCAATTCAGAAAAACAAGCAAAGGAAAAAAAAAAAGCCATTAAACACGCAGAGAAAGCTTTTACCAGGGCAAAGGGATAGGGTCAAGTTGTGCAAAAAGGAAATACAAGGAGCAGTTTAATGGCCTTCAATGCATCAGTAATTTTACAGCATTTGCTTTTTTTATATGGCGAAAGGATGTACTCAGTACCTAAAAGCTACTATATTTAACTGGAAAAATGAGCGACCACTGTTTGCTATGACAAAATCCAGGCCCTAGGTCTGTGACAAAAAAAAAACCATTGTTTACTTCAAATCAACCAGCTAAAAGGCGTTCATGCATTTAAAATACATGTTTTTTTCTGAACTTT
Organism: Cuculus canorus; assembly: GCF_017976375.1. NCBI lineage: Eukaryota > Metazoa > Chordata > Aves > Cuculiformes > Cuculidae > Cuculus > Cuculus canorus. The sequence continues at coordinate 3,972,238 of NC_071407.1, read as the reverse complement.
CATCCAAGATTCCTCACTCTCATCTTGGAGAAACTGCAGCAAATTAATAAGGATCTCTATCCATGGTTGTAAATATTTTTTTTTAATAACAATGAAGTCGTTGCTGTCTTTATTTCGGTAAATTCCATGAGAGCAAGAAATAGAAGCACAATAAAAATCTTTTTCATAACAGTTGATTAGAAAATATGGCCTGCAGAAAGCCTAGCTCTCTTTGCACTCTGCACATTAAGAATCCAAATACATTACCAAAGCTGGGATTTTTAACCCCCCACAGCTTTAGCACAAAGAAGCATATTAATAAGATACAATTTAGATTTGCATTTTTTAATAAGCAAGGGGATCAAAGAAAATATGAATGCTGAAGGGTTGTTAAATCACGTGCAAATTCGAACATCAAGGTATAGTACAGAATGAAGACACATTTGCACTGAAGTAAGCGTAGTAAGGTTTTCCAGAAGTTGTGGTGGACAATATATTCTTTATGAACTGTTTGCCTGCGTCTACCATGTCTAGGAGAGGTGTATTCAAGTTGCACCAAATATGTGGGGACTTGCACGTGTTAATGGTTGAGGGCGAATGAGCATTTGGGATGGCGGAGGACCAGCAATGGAAGGACTGATCTTTCTAACAACCTAGTACTGTTCTCATTAAAGAATCTGGCCTATTCCCACATTAATATCTTTAACTACCATATGTTTTCATCCAGACACAGAATCATAGAATGCTTTGAGTTGGGAGGAAACTTCACAGGTCATCCACTCCAACCACTCTGCAGGAACAGGGGCATCTTCAACTTGATCAGATTGCTCAGAGCCTCATCCAACCTGATGTTGAATGTTTCCAGGGACGGGTTGCTCCCCGGGCAACCTGTGCCAGTGTTTCACCACCATCACAGTCAAAAAATTCTTCCTCGTATCCTAAATCTCCCCTCCCTTAGTTTAAAACCATTACTCTCTGTCCTGTCGTAACAGGTCTCACTAGAAGTCTGTCCCCATCCTTCCTATAGACCCCCTTTAAGTACTGGAAAGCTGCTATAGGGTCTCCTCAGAGCCTTTTCTTCTCCAAGCTGAACAACTCCAACTCTTCTCAGCCTGTTCTCATATGGGAGGCACTTCAGCCCTCACTTTTTTTGGCTTCCTCTGGACCCACTCCAACAGCTCCACGTCCTTCTTGTGCTGAAGACTCAAAATCTGGGCGCAGGGCTCCAGGTGAGGTCTCATGAGCGCCAAGCAGAGGGGCAGAATCCCATCCCTCGCCCTCCTGGCCACGCTTCTTTGGATGCAGCCCAGGATATAGTTGGCCTTCCGGTCTGCAAGCGCACATTAGGATGGCATATCTCATTAGGGTGCCCACACTGCTGTAATCTACTGGGAGTGACCATTAGTATGGACATACCAACTGCAATGGACCGGTACAAGAGACCCCTATGTATGCACGTCTTCACAGCCCACGAGGCAGCTCAGCTCCCTCCCAAACAGGCAGAAAGCAAACCAGTACCAGCCCTCCTGCCATTAGCACGCACCCAGGACAGCTGACGGGTATATAAAGGAGGAAACAGTTGCTGAAAAGGGCACGAAGAAAACAAGGAGGAAATGGCCTTGACGTGCTAATGACAAACATGCTTTTCAGTAAAACTGTTTTACATTTTTTGAAGAATTGAGTTGAGAACCTAAGCTGCCTCCAGGCGTGACCAGCATTTACTCATCAGATCACCACAGGCCTCAGTGACCTTGGCAGTCTTACAAGGATCATGTTTTTACATGGATGAACTGTTCCTGAACAATTTCTGAACAGCATTTCTATCAATGTCGGGCCAACTTGTCTTCTCATTCTACTTCCCTCTCCTTGATTAAATGCAGTTATAGTGGATATTTAAGGGAGAAAAACAAGTCTTCACTAACCTGCAGGTTTAATAAAATTAAATCAATCAGTGCTATGACTAAAATAGTGTTTGCAGTTATCACACTCTTCACTGCTTGCATGCTCTGTCCCTCTGTCTACCCCAGTGATTTACTTTGTAAGTTCATCACGATAGGGTTTATCTTGTATTCCACACATTTGTGCACAGCCTGGCAGAACGGGACCTCATTCCCAAATGGCTCTTGAACGTTATGTAATAAACATGATTCATATGTGGATCATCTCCATCATTCTTACACAGAGTGACAGGAGATAATATATTTTGCAGGAATCACTTTCAACACTTCAGTGTCAGTGTGCAGCCATCGTGTACACCTATTGTAAACTCCCCGTCTAGGATTTTTCCATGAACATCGAGAGTAAAATGTTCAATGTAATTAGATTATACAATGAACTACATTCTTCAGACTCTCAAAAATCCAAAGTAACTGTTGCATCACTGAAAAATGTCAAATTCTGCCTCATTTCATAGCCTTTTCCCATCTTCAGAAGAGATCAACACAGAACAGAAAATCTACTCTACAGCTCTGAGCATCACACAGAAAAAAAATAAGGATATTTATTTTTCTGTGCATAAACAATGCATAATAGAAATCTATATATTAAGGTAGAGAAGTCTGTTTTAGCACCCACGGAGAAGCCTCCACTCACCCACAAATACTGAGTTTATAAGCAGAAATCAAGGTTTAGTTCTTAATTACCATTTCCCATCTTGCCTCCACGTATTCTAACAGCAAATTACACGATACCATGCCACATACACACCTATATCGTTACAGTGGAGTTAAACAGAGAGGAAAAAGGTACAAAAATATCCCAGAAAGCAGCTTTTATTTGCTCCTGTCAGACAGGGATAGATGGACACCCGTTCCGATTCACTGCAGAAGTCTTTCTATTCTTAAATCCCTAACACATGCATAAATCATAAGAGGCAGAATAAGGCGATTACTCTATATATGAACATTATGGAGGATTTTTTTTTCTTTTTAGTGGAAAACAGACAAAAACATCAGCAGAAAAACTTCTAAAAACCTGCACTCATCTTTGCTAATTTTCAATAATGTATTTATTGTCATGTTTTTAGCCAGAGAAATATAACGGGAAATGGACAAACCTGCTGCTTCAAAAGCAATAAATCACTTGAATTTCTTAATTCACCAACAATTCCACTAGTGCCCTGTGAAAATTCTAAAGCTTGACTGCCTGAGTGTAAGATGGCAAAGGCATCGCATGGCACAGCAATCATCCTGGGTACGTACAGGAATTACTCACTGGGACAGATCTATCAAGCTTTATTGAGTTGGTAAAAACAAATGGCTATAAAGATCAACTTTGGTTTATGAATCTGGCTCATAGAAGGGAAGAAAGAAAGACTTATTCAAATCAGTTTCCAGCACAATAGCTGAAAACAGGCAACAGACAATAAAACAAATTGGTGCTTGATCTAGTACTATTCCATGTATTTTAAATACTTTGCAGTATGCACTCTTATATAAGTCTTGTTCAAAAATTGCTCCATTTAGCTGTTGAAACACGACAATATAATATTAATGCCAAATCTTAACAAAAGCTGTTCCGGCTCAGCAAAAGGGAGGGGAAAAAAACCCACAAAATTCTAATTTTTAGTACAGCACTGTCACTGGATATATAGCATGGACACCGAATTGTAAACTCACAAGAATAAAAGAATCACCCCTTTAATGAATGTAATACATCACAACGATGTCAATTTGATTAATGTAATGGGGCCACATTTCAAAAGAAGGAAATTACAGGTCATTAGGGTAAGTTAAAATTGTGTTATAGATTGGAATGATCTTCTTCGAATTTATCAAACATTTTCTTTGAATATCGTATGTTTTTCTTCCAACTCACGCTGTTCTTCCTGCCTCCAACCAGTTTTAACTCAGAAACCAAAAGGAGTTTCTCATAAAATTCTTTATCTCATTACACAACATCAGGATCAATCAGAAAAGAAAAGAAAAAAAACACATTAATCTACAATGAAAAATAACTTTTTTTGAAAGATAATTATATATACAAGTCCTCTTAAACACAGATCTTGAGTAAGCATATCGTTGGGTAAGTTTTGTGCCTTGGAGATACAAACAAAAAAATGACACGCAAGACAAGACACAAGAGTTTAGAGGATGAAAACGAAGATTTTGGAGGCAGAGGAGGCAGCTTGGGGAAAAACAAGAAGATGAAAAGCCAAACAGAAGGATGCGATAACATGGGCAGAGGCAGTTTGGGCAGAATATGTATGTAGGAGAGAGTGAAAGCAATTGAGGTTTAAAGGTAGAAACCAAGAGCTTGAATGTGATCTGGTAAAAGGTAAGATCCAAAGGATACACAAAGCTTACAAAAATAAAGAAACCACTAGCCTGCCAAAAATGAATTATTTCCTATGTTTCTGCTCACAGAGTTTTAAAAAATTAACTGGATGCAAGGACTGAGATTTTTCCCCACTAATGAGGATGGCAAAGAATATTAATATAATCAGAGAGGAAGCATGGAATCACCAGGGGTACAGGAGATACCCCAGAAGACAGCGATGGATGGAAAAAGAGGACATTTATTCACATACACCTATGCGAATGTTTTCTTCTGGGAGCAGAGATAGTGTCTTTAGCAAACAAAGAAAGGCATAAAATAAATGGATGATCTTTATGGTCCCTTCCAACCCAAACCATTCTGACTCTATGATTCTATGGACTCCATGGCCAGCTGCAGTTGGCTCCAGTCACAGTACAAAAGAAAAGTGTCAGTTAAAACCAATTCAGACCACATTATGTCGGTACTCTAAATACTTGACTGCTACCCTTCTCTTGGAAGGCTGCTGCAGAGTGCCGCCTTTGCATGCTATACAACCTTTCTGACCACCTCACAGAGCATTTCCCAAATGCAATCCAGTTTCAGCATGACAGCACGGAATTTTGGAGTCTTCCTATGAGATGATTTTGTCCCACTATCCACAGTTGTTTTAAACTAAAATTAAATCATCTCTTGACTCAAGCTGCTGGAAATAAAAACAAACAGACTGACGAAATCCAGCCAGTTGAACATGAGATTTCATTATGGATTATTGCAAAATCTGGTTTGTATTTGATGTGAACCAGACAAATCATAGTTCAAATCAACACATTTAAATATAGATTTTTATATTTGATGTTTGAGCAATTCTGGTTTTCTTTACTCATTACATATTTCTTCCTACTGCCACAAACTATTAATGAATTTATCATTTATCCTCCTAATTTCTCAGAGGGCTAACATTATATCTCCAATTTATAGCTACAGACTCTAAACACAGGAAAAGTATTCATGACTTGGTCGGACCGCACATGAACACTCTGTATTCACACAGGATTTAAGAGATACCTTGAACAGAATTCTTCGGTCCTCTGTTAATTTCTTAATCATAGGACCATCTTTCCATATAAAATTGTAATATATCCTGGAGTCTTGGCTGACATTGCAAATAAATGGACCTAAGTGTTATCTTAAGCAGTATGAAAAGAATCATTCCTTTGCGTGTCCCAAAATCCAAACTGTAATAAAGCTTTTCAGATAACTTTATACATTGTTAAGAAATGTATTTTGTTCATTTAAGTGAAGAAATCCCAACCAGCCTTGAATGATGTCTTGAGTAAATTTGAAACTTATATTTTCATCCAGTTAGTGATTCATCAGTCAAAGCCACGTTCCCAGTCTGACAGACTTCCCACTACCATTTATAAAGGAAACCAAAGTTAATCTTGCTCAAATGTGGACAGCTGAAATAAGCTCTTACCCCAGTTTTTTACTCTTAAAATGGGCATGATAGTTTTTCAGGAAACAAATATGAAAGGTCTGAACACTTCACGTGCCAGTGGAAAAACAATGACCCATAAACCAATACACAACACTACACAGCATGACAGTTTTTTAGTAGACTTTACGTCTACTTTGCTGTTAGAGTTATAATTCTGAATAGGTGAAAAATCAATAAACAATGTACAGGTTAAAAAGTATTTGTGTGTGTATATATTTATATACACACTATGATTAAGCCACCATACATTTAGATATATCAGTGCAGTATGGACCACCAGGCATTCAGCCATAAATAGATTTATGATATTTTTATGCATACTGTTCTTAAGTGGGTATTATTTTAACATGTTGTCTTTGAAAGCAGAAAGGTATATGTCAATAATAACTATGAATGATTAATTCTTCTGTGATAGGAACTTAATTTACTAAGCAGGTAACATAGATTTGTCTAAATTGAGTCCCAACTATATTACAAATGTTAACAGAGGGCCAGGTCACTGTCTACATTAATTTGATAAATAAAGCATTGTTTTTCATTATTAAAATGTGGTTCTCTGAAGTATAGATTAAAAAAGATGAAAGGACACTAAAGAAAACAGAGATCAATAAGATTCAGCTTTGTGCTGCATTACATAGAAGTAATCTCAATGGCATGTAATCCAAGACAGCTTCTGAAAAAACAAATGAAGCCTGCTTGAATAGAAGAGACCTCAAAAAGAGATGACCTCCTTCCATGTGTGCATTGTAATGAGAAACCTCAAGGAATTAAGAAGTCAGGGGAAGGCTATCTATCGGCAGAGGTTTGTGAAGTCGAGCAGCATCCGTAGATGGCAATGCCCTGCTAAGAGGTCTGGTGGCATCAGGTCTGCTCTGTAGATCTTTATATCTCAGCTCCAGAGCCTAGGGAACAGTCAGTACCCAATTAAACTAGAGACACAGAGGACATAGAGTGCCCGATATGTGACATATGCTCTCAATAGCAGAAAGATACTCAGAGTTCACTAGCAACTTCCCCGGGCAACCTCTGCCAGGGCCTCTCCACTTTCATAGTGAAGAAATTCCTCCTTATGTCCAGTCTAAATCTGCCTCTCTCCAGTTTATACCCATTGCCCCTCATCCTATCACCACAAGCCCTTGTAATCAGCCCCTCTCCAGCTTTCCTGTAGCCCCTTCAGGTACTGGAAGGTCACTCTAAAGTCTCCTCAGAGCCTTCTCTTCTCCAGGCTGGAAAATCCCAACTCTCTCAACCTGTCATCCTTGACTTTGAATGAAATATAAAACTTAAAATTTAAAAAAAAAAAAAATTAATAAAAAGAGGAAACTTGCAGGCCAAAAATTGCACATTTTTTACCAAAAGGACAATTAACAGGTCATGCCCTTATTGTGCATAAATGTGTCAACATACGGAGACACCCCCTCCCACCCATACACAGGGTATACAGAGGAATGTGAAACCCTACATGCTGCTGTAGAGTAACATTTTATAAGTAGGATTAAGTGCAGTGAGACTTTACATTGTTCAGCTGCTACAGTAAGTAAGCCGATAATACTGTTCTTCTCTTACCTCATGAGAATCTAAGTACGAAAACACAGCGCTCGGCTGTAACATGGTGTAGGGAGAGAGACTGGGAGACAATGGGAGGGAGGGAGTGAAAAATGGCAGAGGGCACTTAGTCATGAATAAAGAAAAAGAAACACTGCTAATTTCCCAAGGGGCAGGTATATTTAACCGTCTCATCTGGAATCCGTGTTTAAATATCATTAAGGGAGTTGGTTTTCAAGGAAAGGTTCTAAACTGAAGTGTTCTGAAATCACTATGCAACGCTGTTTACATAGCAGAGTGGCTGCAGGTTTTACACCTGTGTGTTTGATACTGAGAGCCACAAGAACCAGTAACCCCACAGGGATGCTCACATGGATGTCCTGCCAGCCAAAAAAGGGACGCTGATAAAAGCAAAGCAGCTTAACACCAGCCAAAGAGTCTGAAAGTCTCAGACAGAGTTCTAGAGCTATTAGTACAACAATAGCCTCTCCAGGCCAAAAAAAGCAGGTCAAAGTACTGCTTTTATAGTTTCTCATCATGGTAACTACACTTCAGCCAAGCGAGTGGTTGAAAGAACAGCGAAGGACAACACTAGGAATTTTAGTGATGTGGTATTTGAAAAACACTTCAGATAGAAAAGGAAGTCTTTGTTTGCAGAGGTGGAGTAAAATGCAGGTCTCAGTTCACTCAAGGAAATCTCTACTCCAAAAATCATCTTCTAAAGGCATTCCAGGTTAGTGGGAACTCTGAATTAGTAAAGGGCCTCAAGATTCAACCTCTATTCATCTGTGCATGCGTGCACATCACAACGAATTTAAAAGCCCCTAAATCAAACAAACAAGTGAACCTCAGTAGTTGTGGAAAGGTCAAAAGCTCTTTGACTATGAACAACATTGGTGAAGTGTTTTGGACTACAAGTGTAAAACATCTTTAGCATTATGGTAAAGATGAAAAGATAGAGAGCGGCAGACAAGGTACAAACAAAGACACTGTATTTCTCCTGCAAAGGCGTATGTGAATTCTGCATGTGCTAGTTTGCTTTGAGCTATGTTAGGTCATGCTGTGTAACACATTTGATTTGATATAAGATTTAGAAGGACACACCTATCAAAATATGTTTATAAACTGCCTGCAGAATTAGTCAACTGCATTCTCCTTACATCCGAGGTCGATGTGGGATGTTTATTTGCAGACTCAAAGGCTAACCACAGTCAAGGAATGCTGCTGGATTCACTTTTAATAGGAAAAACAACTGGTGTTCATGCTATTACCACCATATCTATCACAGTTTTGTTTGAATAGGGAACACTGAAATTGAGGCTATTTCCCTCAGCCTGTTAGAATAATACTGTGCAACATCTTTACTTAATTATTGCTTTTAAATTATAACACGGCAGAGAAAACATAAGACAAATTAAAACCCAAAATGAACTGATCTGTTTACATCTGTACTCAGGAACACCGGAATAAATGACAGTGATTGTCATTATAAAACAACATTTACGCTTGAGTAAATGAGTTACACTCTACTGAAAGAATATAATCATGTCTTGGAGAGCACTGTTTAAAACAGCAGCACACATAGTTTGCGTTGATAGAAATCCATACTCTCATTTCTATCTATTACTGCATGGATCTATACAAGTCAATTTTTTCCTGATAAAAAGGAGTTTCCAAGAAGAACACCTGGGGGCTTTCATCTGCTTCTAGACTTCTTTCTTCTTTGTCAATGTTTTCAGAAAGGGGACCAACAGAAAAAGGTATACAGATTGGAAGGGACTATTCCTATATAAAGGAAGTTTAACATATGCTCCCATCTCCCCTTGGTGTGAGATTCCAGCCTGGAGTTTCTCCCATGCACCCAAGGACCCAGAAAGTCATTTCCTTGTGGTACTTCTAGAATGAAGTACCACACACAGTCACTTTTGAGGTTAAGTCGTCAGGTTGCAAGAGAAATACATGCTCCGTAGGTAACGTCTGGTGGGTATGGGTAATCTGTCCAGTTTTAATTTAGTTGATATATTGGCTTGGATTTTAATTCTGTGTTTATCTGCAGACAAAAGACTACATTCTTAAAAAAGCATGGTTGAACTGTTCAAGTGAAACAGAGATCGAAATGCTAATTGAGTCTTCTCCCAGAAAGGTTTTGCTTAGATCTATGACAATACAAAAGGCCAGTTAATGGAAATATATGCAAGAAATTTTGTTTATTCGGTTCAAGTCATATAGACAGGTTAATTAAAAATTCACAAAGGATTTGTTTTCTGTGTATCAAGCCTAGGGGTTCTTGGTGTTGTGTTTAAACAGGTGCATAAAAGAGCAATGAAGGGAAAATAGATATGTATCCCGAAAAAGGAATTTAAAAAGGAAATCAATATCCCTGGCAACAGAAAAGATGGAATTTATCATTTGTGCATTCAAATGAGAGGCTAGTTGGGATAAGAGCTAATGTAAATTTCTTATTCCTTTTGTAGTCCTGTCCATTCTGAGACTTCAAATTTCAGTATACTATAATGAACTGATAAGGATCAGTATCATGAAAAGCCCCCAAGCAAAGAAGCATGTGAGAGGTAGTGCACGCTCCACACCGTGCACAGAGGCCACCTTGTCAGGGAGCACAAAGCCAAGGGCCAAATAGAGATAGGTCCTCTCCCTCTCTAGCCCAGAGGAAAAATAATGGACTTCCTAGGAACAGGGAAGTTTGAGTAAATTCCCTTTGGAACTTATCTGTGATGACAGACCAGCCCAAGTTGGAAGTGACCTCGAAAGATCACCTGGTCTAACCTACATTCGGCATACTGAGGACTGGAGAGAGCACCACAAAGGACTGTACCAGCCAGATGTATTACAGATCTGACCCTGAAACCAGCTCCAACAGAAGCTGGTCATTTTATATCCTGAAAACATCTTTTCAATGTAAAGAAAAAGAGTCTTCTTACTTGCAATTGATAGCTGTAACTGATTTTCTTTACTTATGTTCAGATCTAAAGTATTTAAGCTCCCAAAAGGATAAAAACACGGGCTGAACCAGTAACTAGGCATGCAGATACTTATTTGACTGAGGCCCTGGAGTTTAAGCCAATGCTCAAAGTCAAGAAGAACAACTCTATAGATTTTATGGCCAAAACCACTGATGTGCTGTCGACTTGTATTATCTGTTTTTTCACCATTTCATAAAAGACTGCTTATTTTTCCTACTGCTTAACATAAGATTTCAGCTAGCAATATTTATAGCTAGCATACTTGAAGGAAGCAGCTCTGTTCTCCAGGAGGAGAAAGATCAGCTTTAACCACTGAAAAACTGTGGTTTCCTCCAGGACAATTTGATGCAAAGGCACTGCAGACAGCAGCTCAACCACAAAACTCCAAACATGACTCCAGTGGTAGGCACTCTAAGCAAGGGGCACAACACTACTATATCATCGATTCTGTTAGAGTAACAGGGTCTTTCTGGTCCTCCTGCATCCCATGCTCCACAGTTATGTATTCCTGATAGAGTAATTTTTAAGAATAGAAAAGCGCAGCCTTAAATGCATGTGCAAAGGAGGTAAATCATAGAATCATAGGAAGTGCCGAGTTATAAGGGACCCAGGAGGTTCACTGAGTCCAGCTCCTGCCCCTGCAGAGGACAACCCCAAAAGTTCACATCACCTGTTTGAGGTCATTGTCCAAATGCTTCTGGAATACTGTCAGGCTTGGTGCCGTGACTGCGTCCCTGGGGAGCTGTTCCACCACCCTCTGCGGGAAGAACCTTCTCCTAATATCCAACCCAACCCAACCCTCCTCTGGCACACGTTCCTGTCATTCCCTCAGGTCCTGTCATCGGTGGCCAGAGAGAAGAGATCAGCGCCTGCTCCTCCTCCCCGTGTGAGGAATCTGTAGACTAAAACAAGGTCTCCCCTCAGCCTCCTCTTCTTTAGGCTGAACAGACCAAGTGACTTGAGCTGCTCCTCATGCAGCTTTTCTTTAGTGTTTTTTGATGGAGTAACAAAAGCGAGGTAATGAAGGTAGTAAATGGTACGTGTAAACATGTACTGAACTTACACAGAAACAGAGGACAATGAACAGGTAACAGATCACTCAATACAAGTAATTTAGAAAAGTATTCATATAATATGCAGAGGAACTGCTTAAAAAAAAAATCTAAAATGACTCCACGCTCATTTTTTACATGTAGCAAATATGATTACTGAAGCACAGATTCATAAGCTTTTCAAGCACACCTTCAAGCATACCCTATCTTACAAGCACAGAATTTTACTATTGCCCACTTTTTACCATTTCTCTGGGCACAGTTATAATATTAAAAAAGCAAACAAGGACAGCTGATATTCCAGCAAGTACAGACAAATCTGCTACTACAGGCTCAGCTGGAAGCTCTTTGGCAAGAGAGAAATTGCAACCATTAATTCGTTCAGAATATAAGCTTTTAAGAAAATAAAAAGCAGGCTAAGAGCAAAATGGTATACTGGGTTACCTCATGTCATACTTCTCAAAAAAGCAATGCTTTTTCTAGAGATATTCAACAAACCAAGCTCATCTGAAGATACTCGGAGCTGGGGAAATGTGGCATCTGAAAACCACTTTGACCTGAGTACCTGCAGAGGAAGTGAAATGCATAGCTTCAGGTATATGGGCTCTTGATAAATTTGTCTACTGTTTCCCAGCCTCTATGGTTACAAAGATAACCTTCCAAAAGCAAAGTGCATATATAGCAAATGCAGGGTTGTCCCGTTGAAGTTGCTGGGGTGGAGGCGTTTGACACGAATCAAAACCCCAAACCAAAAAATAACTGAGGAAACAACACAACCTCCACCTCTCAGATGCTGCTCACAGCTTTTTAATGTGGTAAAAACCCCTAAAATTGACAACGCTCCTGTCATAACAGGGATGCTATTAAGAACTATGAAGGGCTTCAACAAAGCTTTCAAAAGTCATGTCACTTTCATGCTGCTGTAAACTCAGAAATCTGGGAACTGAAGCATGGGTTAGCACCGACTTCACCTTTTAAAGGAAAACAAAGCAGAACTGGAGCCAGAGGACCCTTCCTTTCTAAATAAAGTGGGACAGGACATTAAACAGTAGAGGAGATACAACCTTAACCTATGCCAGAAGGACTAGACAGAATGTAGAAATGGCAAGGCAGAGAAATAACATAAGGAAGATGCTTCACCTTCCACTTCAGGCATGGTTATGCAAATCTGAGAATTTGCATGGAGAGAAGAAAGCAGAAAGAAGCAAAAGAGCAGCAAAACAGGTGTAATCTATCAGAGATCTAGCAGTAAAAAGTTTGTGTCTAATCTAGGATTAGACTGAGAGTTGGGCTGATGGTTGGATTTGATCTTAGAGGTCTTTTCCAACCTTAATGATTCTATGATTCTAATTCTATGAGTCTATGAAAGCTGCGAGCGCAAAGAAGGAGAACTGCATTCCCTCTGAAAGGTTGTCAAAAGGTCAAACTTCTGGACACTGGTTTCTTTCTCAACTTTGAATGCAGTTCTCCGCTAGGAACCATCTAGAATCAGCTTTCCAGTAATGTTTCAAACATATCTGTGGTGGCTCTTAGCTGGAAACTTAATACAAACTTAGGAAGTTCCAGGCCACCGCTCATACGCTACTAAAGAGAAATGCACGAAGTCCATAAGCACTTTATTTACAGCACTGAAGTTCTCATATTTTTGACATTAGACTTTGGACTTTCAGATATGGCTGCACTGGCAGTCTCATATTACTGAACTGTATTCTGACTTCAGTTTCTGCACTTGTCCATAACCTCACAGTTACTGGGAAGAGCAGCTTTCCATTTAGCCGATAACAAAGCCCCTCAAGATTCACAGAGGAAATGTTCTCCCTCCCAGACCTAAGAAGCTTAAAGCCTACTGGAATTTATTTGAACTTGCTTACTAAACTGGGTGCTGCGAAAAATGCAGTCACTTTAACATGAGGTCAGGACAGAAAATGAAATAGCGACAGTCATCCGATTGAATCATTTCTGTTAAATACATAAGAGATCCACGGAGCAGAACTGGAACTTTACTTCCTCAGGAGAAGGCTGACCACTAAGTTACAGAATCATTATCACTCTTACATCCTCTCATCTCCTTTTTGTCACGCGTTGTAAGCTCTTATGTGGCTTAATTAATCTCACAAACCTGACATAACGTAAATGTCCGAATATATTTAGGCAGTTTCAAACTAGGGGGGGGGGAAAAAAACCTAGGGGAAAAGAAGGATACTTGAACCTAGCAACTCTACCCTCCCCCTCAAGTTCTTGAACTGTATCCATCACAGCACTGCCTCGATACTTGAGGGCACAGGAAAATCCTGATTAAATGGACAGGGCTTGGAACAAATCCAAAACATCAAACCTCAAGCTAAGTTAAAAAGTACCTACTATTGTGTAGGACTTATTCTCAGTGTTATGTAGATCTTAAACTAAAATAAAGACAGAATTGTACAGCGCCTGTTCAAAAGAGAAGTAAAGACCTTATTCTTCAAGTACAAATTGTATGTGACTTTAATAGTATGAATTCTGTCAAGTGGTCCATAGAATAAATTTGCACACAGTTCAACATAACATGTGCACATTAAATAGGATTTGGCATTAAAAGACCCAACATTGAATGGAAATCGAAAATAAATGCCCACATTCTCCCCAGAAGACTATTCACCCCAAGGCCTTAGGCATTAATTTAAGTGAATGAGGAAGCCACTAGGGCAGCTGTCGGTAGCTTATTTGATTTGTGAATAAACAATGGCTTCATTTTAAATGCTATTTACTCCTACTCCATACTAATGTAAAAATCGAAAACACAAAAAAGAACTGACTATTTAAAAACATACGTTTTTTAAGAAAGCTTTTATATTGCAAAGTTCTTCATTCCAGCATGGTAGCAAAATAAAATAGCGCGAACTTCTGTTGCATTATTAATTTTAACTGCTGCTAATGTTAAGAAGCCCTGAGGTTGTATCTTATACTTAATTGATACTGTGCATTTGGCTGTATATTAATGAGAAGTTAGGGTATCATAGGTCATTCCAATAAAATCTTCGGGCTTGTCAGCTTGAATTATGTATCTTTACATCTCTAGAAAACAGTGGCAATATGATAATTACAGTAGTTGATACATGTTGTTATAACTTGTTAGTACAATCAGGTACATCATGTCCAAAGTGCAGATGCCAATCCAGTCTGGCACTAATAATCCATCAAACAGATTATTAATTATGAACAGTTTCTATGCAAAGAGAAGCATTCAGCTGCACAATGAATTTTCAGATTGGAGCACAGTAATTTCTTCTTGATATTATAAAGGTTTAATTACAACACAAAGCCACCATCTCGCTGGCGCTACAAGATGAAAATTAAGACCTTTACCCTACACAAAGTGCTGAATGTTATGTGTAGGTGTTACTATGGGTTTGCAAATAAATACATATATAAACTAAGCAACCACTTAGGCTTCAGGATTCATATTTTTACGTAGGTTTTACCTTGTGCAGAATTCAAGGAGGATCTATCTAGAAAGATGCAGTTCTATAGCCTTCCTCTAGCAAAACACACGAAACACTTGTAGGTTTCCACGTAATTTGTAATTTAAAAGACAACAAAACCCAGCTGCCCCAACCTAAACTCAATTTCTATTTCACATATAGACATCTTGACCTATGATTAGATTCCTGTTTGATATGTAATAGAGGTATGGGAGTCTAAGAGAAGATGAAGAATTTACATAAAAGGAAAGGAACTGTTCCAAACAATAAGCAAATTGTATCCGTTCACGAATCTAAAATCCAACTATAAAACAGAGTGCAGATGTTAAAGATGCCTTTGTGCAACTGGCACTTAAAGCAGACAATATCCCAAGATGAAACCGCCCTTGAAAGCATCGCAGTGACAACCTATGGATAAATTGTTCTTGAAAAATATCTCCAGTATACGTTAAGCACAAAAAGGCTTGTTTTCAACATACACCGCACAAGTTCAGCCTTCTGGGTTTTCCTGGTAAACACAAATACTGAGGATAGCAAAAGAAAGAGGGTGGAGAAAGTCACATTAAACAGTTCTCGTGCTGATCTCTGCCGCTAAGACGTAAACCCAGAAGCACTACACTGAGATCCAAAAGGTGCTCTGAATTTACAGTCTGTTTGTAAAATCAGAATCCAGCCCTACATGTTCAAATACACGGCCTCCAAATAGTCTGCATATTACACAGGAACAACCATTTTACGTTATTCATTTAAATTCAGCCAGGCCAAGCAGGTTTGGAGAAAGAAAAAAAGCATGAAGAAGGTACTCCTGTCCATGTCCAATGAACCAGACCAACAGCTCAAGACATCTCTGTGCACAAGTCAACTACGTAGCACATGTGGAGAGAGGGAATTCAGCTCCTCGCAGTGTTTGCTATGCCTGGCTAGCTGAGATCTCACGTGCACACGAGTTCCAGCTGGACTGCCAGATGTCTGAGATTTATGGGCATACGACAGCCTGAATGGTAGCAATGAAACCTCTAGGACATCCACGAAACCCAGACAAATCTGTTAAATTTCTGAAATTTACATGGACAAGAACTCTGCATGGAAATGGAATGTGTGCACGAGAAGACAGATGACTGGCAGCCAACATGGATTAATGGCCCAAACGACAAACAGTCTCCTATATTCAGAGAGGAACCATGAACCCCAACAATATATCTTTCTGAATTATGAAGCAGAGCTCACCAGGTTGGAAAAGGGTAATTCAATATATTAAGAGCAGATTAGCTCTAAGTATGTTTTGTCTTCCTGAAGTACTGCTCAGGTGGTGCAGACCCGCATTTTCCTTCTCCACGGGCTGATTTTTAGCAAAGGAGGCACGGGAGGAGCCCCAGCTGAACAGGTCAGAGGCGATGTATTATGGACAATAAATTATCTATCTACAGTAAAGGACAAAGATAAGAAAAGAAAGTGGAATAAGCTGCTTAAAAAATTGCTCTTTCATCTGTGGACTCAGATCTACAATGGAGTTGCACGTTAGACAACAGCCCAGCGCGTAACCTCTGCTGAGCCGCAGTCGCTGTCTGTGCACACTCTCTGCATCAGGTTGAGAAACTACGTCTGTCGTTAACTTTTGAACCACAGTTTTCTGCGCCAGACCTCGGAGAAACATGAATCACAGCAAAGCCAGGGGAAGAGTTTCTGGTAGCTAATAATGGTTCTAAAGCATCTCTATTTTCATTTTCTACTTCGGTTCAAGTGTTTAAGCAGAATCCTGCTTCTGGGCGCTGGGATTCCAAAAATGAATGGCTGGATGTGTATTTCGGTACCTACACAGAGCTGGCCTGTTTCTCGATATCATCAAAGCCGTCCACTTTCAACCAGTGCTTTTCCAGTTCAACTGTTTTTTCCCAGTCTTCAAAAATTACTCTCCTTTTTCCTTGCATAAAGCATGCTCAGATTAATACAACAAGGAAGAAATGCCCTTGTAAAAGAGAAAGAGACAGACATACAGACACCACACTCGCTTTGGCGTAACAACAGGCCTTTTCATTAATTATCTTCCTAATGATGGGTTCTCGAACAATACTGCAAAATTTCATTCCAAATCCAACTACTCACTGGGGGAAAAGTGCATTTTATCTTGTTCCCTCAAGAACTCCGAAGCCATCTTCTTCATATTTATATTCTAATCTTTCTATACTCACTTGTAAAAGCTGATAATTAGGAAAGCCTCTTTGATGGTCAGAAGCTGCACACTATTTCTGTGTGCATGGTAACAGGATGAATCACTGGCTGCACTAATCCTGTAAGAGTGTTAAAGGTCCCATGTGACAGTTACTGTGAATGCTAAACCTGCCCTATATTATGCTATTTCCCACTAATCCTAAGAAAATTAATGTTAATTTATCATGAAGAAAGGTTAATTATACATTTACTTCTGATTTAGGCACATTAGACCAGACTCAAAAATAACACCAAATTTAATTATTTATTTATTTTTAAAGAGGATTTCACTCTCAGCGCACAATCAAGGACCAAGCTCCAAAATCACATCAGGCTAAAGAAGGGGGGTTTGCAGAGGCAGGACAATGACAAGACCCAATGGTAATTCTAATTATCCTTCTGATGCAGTTTAAAAAGCTTTAGCTTCTGTTCTTCATGCAAAACTTGCAACAATATCTGCTTCAACTCTTCTGCTAGTAGTTTTCAAGTATGCAGTGAATTCTGGTTCAGAAAACAGATTCAAGTTATTTAATTACCTCTTCATTGTGTAGTAAAGCAATGACTTATAGAATAAAGTTCGTTCCTTTATGAAATACTTTCCCATAATTAAATCACCGGATTTATTTGACATAAAAAAGCAACAACCAACGCTCACTTTTTGAATGATTTATTAATATTAGCAGACTCTAATCCTTAAGTACAATCCTGGCATTTTACCCAGGGTCACAAAATAGCTGCACTACATGCGATACAAACCAACTTTCAGAGATTGCTCCCTGTTCATCCAGTAAAAGCAGAGGCCTGTTGCAACAGGCTGTTTGTCAGGTTCTTCAAAGCACCTCTGACAAAGGAAGGGATAAATTAATAAAAAGATCTTTTGCTGGCCTACCCAGTATATAAATTCCAATACTGATGCACCTAACTGGCTCTTGTATGACCTGGACATCTATTCCATTCAAGATTACACTGACATGCAATTTCTGTGCTGTGGGATATAAGCACTTTTGCTAATTAAGGGTTTAGATAACCACCATATCATCTATCAGTTACCATAGCTTCCATATAAGGTGCCACAAAGGTGTAACATTTTTAACCGAGAATTAACTCAGAAACACATTTCATATAACAAATTATTTATTTTAAAAGTTATTTTAATAGCCACTATCGCCTAAAGCAAATACATTTTCTCACATTACGCTTACAAGACACTTGTGTGGTAAGAGCACATCCTAAATGGTCCTCCTCTCAAATGTCTGAACCAACTTCATTTATAACTCAGTCCCCACTCAGTTTTGGCAGGTGCAGCTCCACTAACTATAGAGTCTTGGTTTTTTCTCTAATTTCCCACTTGTGTTAACTGTTGGAACTAGAAGCGTATACAGCAATTGCTTTGAGGGCTATTTGCAATGCTGTTAAAACTGACTGTCTCATAACAAAAACCATAAAGCCTTTCCTCTTTTGAACTGTGTAATGCAAGAAAACGAGGGTTTGGGTTGCAGAGTCTTTGTTTTGGTTTCATAGAATCATAGAATAGTTTGGGTTGGAAGGGACCTCAAAGATCATCCAGTTTCCAACGCCCCTGCCATGGGCAGGGACACCTCCCACTGGATCAGGGGCTCCAAGCCCCATCCAACCTGGCCTTGAACACCTCCAGGGATGGGGCAACCACAGCTTCCCTGGGCAACCTGGGCCAGGGACTCCCCACCCTCATGATGAAAAAATTCTTCCTTATGCCTATGGTTTGTTGGAGGTTTTTTTTAGATCAACAAGCAGTTGGTTTAATTGCTAGCTTATATACCTTAATCAACATCCACGTCTTTTGAACCTTTCTGCTTCAAGACTCAGCCTCCATCTAAGTTGATGTTTTTTCAAGCAGATCATACTTTGCATGTTTGGGTTGTTTTCATTGTCCACAACATGAGGTAAGGAGGAGGGGGTTTATGAACAAGGAGTTTAATTCACATGAGGCAGCTTCCATCACATCACTAACATTTCTCATTACAGAAGTTAAAATTTAATCGAACGGAAATGGGAGAAGTTAAACAGCCATAAACTGTCTCATTTTCATATATCCCTGTGTTTACTCTGGTAAACCTACTACACTACCTTTTATAGTTAAACGTGTACTTTTATAGCACGATGTGGATTAGGTCCAACCAATATTACTCATATAGCACATTTTTGCCTACTTTTATACTAGACGTGCCATCATCATGGATGGTGATAAACCATTTCAAATTCAGCTGATTTTCAGAAAAATTATAACACCCATTTATTAACTGATAGGGTCTACCCTATTTCCTGCATCCTCCAATAGCATTTTGGAACCGTTTCTCTGCTTAATATCCTATACATTTTTTGTTAGAATCATTCTTCAGTGTCTGTGATAGGAAAAGTGTGCTGAAAAATCAATAGCCTGCATACTTCTTTGCCTGCAATACGTTATATATCGTAATCCTGTTTTGTAAGAGCCTAAAGTGAGTTAAAACAGATTCAATTTTAAGATTCAGAATTGAAAATAATAGGTTTTAATTTAAGAAAGTAACTGCCAGTGTGAATAGGCAAACAAATGGATTAGATTCTCTGGTTTTATTCCTTAGGCCATAAGTGTTAATCTCTTAGCAGAACCAACATAATACACCACTATAGATTATCGAAAGTGACTGCTCACTGCCATGAATTATGCATTTGAAAGGTTATGCACCAGTGATAATATAAATTATATTTGAAAAATATTCGTATAACATTTTAATGAGGTTTGAAAAATTATTTCTTTCCCAATGTTTAAACTAAAAATAATATTTAGCATCTCAGGAGGAATTATGTATTTATTGGATGTGTTCACAAGTCCTGCCATAAGGTATCCAAGACTTAAGGGAAACTGATCATCTAAATGTATTTGCTCCATAAATTTAAGACAATACATGTACATTTCCCTCAATGGCCTCTAATCAAATTATTCTTATGCATGCAAAGAGCTGGTGACTATTTACAATTTATGATAAAACCCAGGAATTTTTGTCTGTGCTGAGGGAGAAAAGAGTCTCAAGGAGGAACTTCACACTCAGGACAGGCAAGTATATTCACTTGTGTTTTGCACAGCCAGGCAAGGGAATCTCAGGTTTCATTAGCAACACCCAGCACAGCTCCTTAACTCAGTCCAGTGCTGCAATATATCGAGTCATAGAATGGTTTGAGTTGCAAGGGACCTTAAAGATCATCTAACTCCAACCTCCCTGCCCACTCCAACACAATAAACTATCAACCTGCTCCAGCAGGAGGTGTCCCTACCCATGGCAGGGGGGTAGAAGTGGATGGGCTTTACGCTCCCTTCCAACCCAAACCGTTCCATGATTCTATGATTTTGTAAGCATAGCAAGAGTTTTAAAAACATAGTGGTTTGGGGTATGTTACGCAGAGCAAAAAAGCGTCTAATGGACTCTGGCAAAAAAGCTTGATTTTCTCAGTGTACACCTATAGAAGCGAAGGCCCTTTTAAAATACATTTTTAAAGATATTCTGAAATTGAAGCACAAAAAGCCTCTGCTCACATTCGAAAACCTTAGTCCTCAATGCTTACATCATCTTAACATTGCTAAGTGAGTTTTGATTTTTTCGTTTATAATACAAGATTTGATAATCACATGCAGATGCATTTGAAAACAAAAGTGGTTGAATCCACAAAGCAAAATTTAGAAGTTCTTCATTTACTTGTTGATTGCAACATCTGACATCTTTTTCTACTTATTCAGTGGTAACAATCTGAATCAAGTTAGACCTGACCTGAGGAATGAATCTTATGCATTGGATAGAACAACTATACCAAAATCTAAGGACACTTCTAAGCAGTAAGAATGGAACGCCAGGACATCCCATTTGAGCTTCCGTGTTTAATAAAGATTTCTTCTCATAAAAATCAGAAAGCAGCGTTTTTATTACATACTTAATGGAGAAAGTCTTCTACTTACAAAATACTTATCTTGTTTCTTCAAGTATAGTGCATATGCACTTTGGGGTCTTTGTGTTTTGCATAACTACTCTAAATATTCCATCTATAATCCCCTTCCAAACTCCATATTTTCATTTGTGTTTTTGATTTGTCGCTCAGCTATATAGCGTCTGGTACCCACTCCTCGTTCCTACAATGGCTGGCCACAATAGGCTTTGACAGGTCAACATCCCCTTTTTCTTTCTTTTCCTTCCATTGATCTCCAGCGCAAAGTCTCAACCAGCCCTCCTCTCTACTCCTTTCTCAGCGAGGTCACCTGCCCTCAGCTTCCAGCACCATTTCGACACTGATGAATCACCGATCTACACTTGCATCTTTCATTTCCCCTACCTTGTAGGCTATCTCACTTCTTTGCCTGCTTCTCAAACACACAATTTTGATGTCAAAGTCAGCCTCCTGAAAATTGAACTTCTTATCTTTTCTTCCAATTCTCACCTCCTTGCCATTACTGCTGACAATACCACTATCTTCCTCGATTCTCTAGATTTCAAATTTCATGGACCATTCAACTCTTATCTCCATCATTTGATCACAGCTCAAACTGTCATCCAATCCTATCAGGACTTTTCTATGATATCTCCAATATCCACCCTGTCCTTTTCAATCCTTCCACTGAAATTTTTGTCCAAGACTTCATATTACTTGCATATGTTACAGCAAATTCCTTTTTAAGGTCTTATTCCCCTTGCTCCAACACATGTAAAATACAGCTGCTAAGATAACAACCCGCCTTTCCTGCGCTGCTCCTATGACTATGGGCACCCACTAAAAAAAAATGTACATAAAGTTACCCACTACTTTCTGTATTAAGCTCAAGGTCTTGACTCTTACTTCCAAAGCCTTGTGTATCTCCACTCTCATTAATCTTTTTTTCTACACTTTCCTTTTCTTCTCCCTTTTGTTTTCTACGAAATGTCTCACTTATTGTTTTTCTGCTTCTCTCAAAACCTCACACATGCCACCACAACGCTGAATATATAAAATATCTTTGCTTATTCCCTCGCAAAACACAATTCTCCGTCTCACTTACTCAAGTATCTCTTCTTACAATTCTCTGCTTCCTTTCACCTGCAGTTAACCAGTGGAACATAATCCTTGGCTTTATTTTGAAAAAAGGAAATAAGCAGCATAATTGAGCCACTTTTTATTCCGTCCAGAGCAGTTTTGCTGCTCCTGCCTGGACTTTTTTCTTTTAAACACACATAAGCAAATCATTCCACAAGAGCTATGTCTTCAAAGACTTAAAAAAAAACACAAACAAGGAAAAGAACAAGCACACCCCCTCCAGGACCCTCTCCTCCTAAACTGAAATAATCAGTTTAATTCACCACGTATTTCATTGATAATCAACGCTTACTAACAAGTAAAAATCAATCTTTCTTTAAAAAACTCATGAGACAGTAACACGCAAAGCAAAACTTAAATCAATTATGCAAATAGAGGCTACTTTTGAGCTATGATTTAAACGAAGATTAATTAATTAAATTAATCCGCTCCCGCCCTGTGTAATACTAGACTACATTACATTACTTACACAGCAATGCATACATTCAAAGTCCTTTATCATAAGTAGCACACACAATTTGATCTGAAGAAAAGCTGAAATGATTTCATTTCCATCTAACAGATGGATAAACTGTCAGAAACATGCGTCAGTAAATCAGTGGCATATCTAACGCCTTGAACGAAGGCCTTCTCGTCAGACAGCTCTGCCTTCACCAAAGAGGGTGATGGCCATCAGTTGAGCCCCCTGAAGGACCCTATCTTTCGTCTGCACATTTGGACATTACTGAACTGACAATTAAAGACATGAAACCTGCACAAAGCCTACAGGAAAGGCGAACTTCAATATCATATCATCACCATCTTCCAGATAAATTATTTGAGTATGGATATACAACAGCTCCAGAAACAACTACAGTGGATTAGGAGTCTATCACCCACAAAGCACTTGATACGACCTCTACAGAACAGACGTTATAATGGGTTATGTGTCTTTCATATGAAATCACTCTGCAGCAGTAATTCAAAGTTAGCTCTACAGAAAAAAGACTCCGAATCACCCCACAACCTATTACAGAAGGTCAGCTGTGGGAAATGCAACATCTAGCAAACCAGCAGGAAGAATAATTAAGCCCAGCAGTTCCTTATGCTCTACGAGCAGCTACCCCAGGGACACCAGAGAGGTCTCTAGCCACACTTCTGATTGCTGTCACACCTTGTTTGGGGCAAAGGATTTTTTCTGGAAAGGCGTTAAATGAGTATTATTATAATCTATTTTACACATTCAGCAGCGGTTTCAAATTTCTGAAATAAATTCTCAGATAATATTGGAAGCTTGTGTTTTTAGAGCAGTACAGCAAGCAAAACATTCTCAAAAGTGAAAGACTGCTCAAAAAAATATTAAACTCCAGGATTTTCCAAGATGACAGAAAAGATTTCAATATAAATGTCAGTACACCGGTCAGGAAGTCTTTTTACACCACAACTGCAAGTAAAGCAGTAACACTTAAAATGCACTGCCCTTCAATTAAGTCTTTTACTCTTTCATTAATTTACAGGTACAACTCCAAATTTTAATATTATAAACATTTAATTCAAAGGATTTTCTAGCTATGAAGACTCTATTGAGCACTAAAGCAAGAAGAAAAACAGATCTAAACTACAAGTGCAATGAAGTGATTATGATGGTTATGAATCAGCCTTCCATTATTGAGCCACTTTAGCAGCATGTAATAGATTCTGATTAAGCTCTTTAACCTGAATTACAATGTACTATTAGAAGACTACTCAATTAATATTTTTCAAGGCCCACAAGCTAATTTTACCAGCATCCACTAATTTTTTACCAAGGTCTGATCAGACCTTACCACAGTCTGCTCAGTGGGAAGCAATGAGCCGGCTCCAGCTTTCTCAGGGCTGATAATAAAAACGTCAAGCTGGTGCCAAAGTTCAGGGCTCTGGCACTGTGTGGAAGCTACTTTCCACGTCACAGGTAAGAAATATAAAACTCCACCGAAGTTAGAGACGTCACACACTTGTTAGAGAGGCAATTCCAAGCAAAATTTGCCTGAAGCACCGACTTGGACTGGAGTTTGCCATTGCAGAAGCATCACACTGCTGTAAAGCTACGAGATGCCATTGCAAACACTTAGAAGCCAAAACAAGAACAACTCAAGCAAGTTTGCAAATCAGTTTATAACACGCTCCTGCCGGCACAAGGTGACAACCATGACATATTGTTACCCCTTTACTGCACAATAGATTTTGAAACAGTGCAATCATTCACGTTCCCATTGGAAGAGACACAAGACACACACAGTATTATCTCCAGTTACTCACAAACTATTAGAAGAACTATTTGCATTTACTAGAAATGAAAACAAGTGCAACAAAATGGCACTCCAGCAGCTCCATCTACAGAAACTGAGCAGGAAATTACTCTGTCAATCCTAAGAGAAACTCTAAATAGGAAATGACTGCGTCAACCTTAGAGAGAGCAAACTTCTGTCTCTGACCAAGGGGCCATGTTAACATCTGGGCACATAAGAGGTTTCTTTTATGAGACTCCTAACTGAGAAGATACCTTACTATAACATTATAGCTTAATTTTACCTAACCATTTTCATCCTGGTAAACATTATGAATTCTTGGGGTAGGCATTTCATTAATAAAAAGAAGCAAACTTTCTCCTGAATGCTTTCAATAAGTAGTTTGGGTTTTGAGACTCATGTAGCCAAGACAGTACAAGAAAGGTTCTTCTCCAAGTTTCCAGCTGTATTTTTGCAGCCTGGACTGTTTTGCATGCTACTGAGTCTACATGGCATCAAAAAATCCAAATTCAATTCAAATGCTTGCACACTGGATGCAAGGTAGACACAATCCATTTACACCAAGAGATCCCTCAGATTAATATATAAAGCAGTGCACAGTCATATGCTCATTCATATTTGCCCAATCATAAAATCCCCTTAACCTTGTAATAAAAGGGATTCTTCAGGCAGGTTTTTCTACATAGATTATCCACAATCATTTCTGAGAATGTACTAAGAGTTTACCCTTCCAATCCACTCAACTGTCTCTCTTTTTTGAGGATGTTATGACTTGTACTGCCTTTGCAGACAGGTTCTTCAATGGCACAGCTTAACTTCATTGCTATCTGGTTTTAATCTCGTCTCTGAAAAATTTCATTTTAACTTTGAGTACTTATCAGTAATTGACAAAATATGTTTTCAGCATCTCCTTTGTTTTATAGCATTTTCTGTTCTGTGCTTTTGTTTCACGTGGAGCCATAAGCGGCAGGTGTATTTTCTTACAGCCCATAAATATTTACTGATTCTGAATAACAAATAGCACTGCTTTTAAAAAAAAAAAAAAAATCCTCTTTTATACTTTTACATACAGCAGGAGGAGAAGGAAATTTCCCCTCCAGAGCCCATGTGTGGGAGTGAATGTCTTGGCACTGTGTGCCATGGAACCATCTGAGACAAAGGGGCTATGTCCATGTTCTTACAGTCATCCAATTATTCATACGTATATATATGTATGTATGTATACATGCGAGTACATGACATCATGCACCCTTAATACATTTCCTATAAATTCAGGCAGCTGGTCTTTGAATCAAGTTTTAAAATCCCACCAGCTTGGAGACAGTAGTGATTTGGAGCAGGTGACTAGGTTGTCCTGGGAATTTCTCAAGTCCTACAATATTATTTCATTATTTTAGATTTCATTAAAAAAAGAATTGGAAATAGTTTACGTACTAAACCCAAATCTTTTTGTGTTGGTTTAGTGCCAGGTGAAATTTGTGCAGTCCGCAGATATTTAGAGATAAACGCTGGCTGAAATACACCCTAGGTGATCTACACTTCTGTAGCGCCCTCCGAGCCCAGCTGTCTCTCAAGGAGGGCTTTCTGAATTTGTACGAGCAACCTGAGTGGCACAGCAGTGAATAGGGAGCCAATTCTGCCTTCAGAAAAGGTAGTGTGATTTACTCTCTGCATGTGCTGCCACTAAGTACTGCAAACAGTTGCACTGAGGACTAGCTTTGAGCTTCCAAATAACCTCTGGAGTTATCCCAGCACATCTCGGTACACTGCGATACTGAAATGCGGTGTTCAGGTAGGTGTAAATAAACTGTTTCACAGAGAAATGGCTGCAGGGAATAGACTGAAAAAAATAGTATCAACTAATTCTTTTTAAGGGCTATTGTTTAAAAATCTGAAGAAATGTAAATATCCTAAATCAGTTCTGCATTGTCCTCTCCCCAGCAAGGAAGGTTCTCTAGGCTTTACGTGCCTCCCAGAGGAATGAGTTTATTGCCATTTACCTGAGTTCATAAAATCATAGCATCGTTAAGGTTGGAAAAGACCTCGAAGATCATGAAGTCCAACCATCAACACAACATCAACATGCCTACTAAACCGTGTTCTGAAGCACTGCATAGTGAGTCCACCACTTTCCTGGGCAGCCTGTTCCAATGCCTCACTATTCTTTCAGTAAAGAAATGTTTCTTAATACCCAATCTACACCTCCCCGGACATTTGAGGGCATTCCTTCCCAGACTATCACTTGTTACTTTGGAGAAGAGACCAGCACCCACTTTGCTACAACCTGGCTTTAGGCAGTTGTAGACTAAATAATCCAAGTTCCCTCAGCCGCTCCTCATAAGACTTGTGATCCAGACCCTTCACCAGCCTCATTGCCCTCTAATTATCGCTCAGGTCTTGACCTATAAGGACTCTGGGTGAGCTGCTCTTTGCACCACCATCATTTTTCGTGGAAGGACATGTCTCAGTCATCCACATGATGTCATTCAGGCTAAATCTTACTCATGCTCCATTGTTTTTACGCAGAAGAAGGATCCCACCAATAAATGATCATGGCCCAGCTGACCATTTAAAACAGATAAAAAACACACTCCGCACCATTCACTTACACATCACTGAAGGGAAAGGGACACTCTCCCACCTGCTCCAACTGGAGTCCATTAAAACCTGTTTATCGCTGTCACAGAACTCCTGGAAAGTTTACAATAGCTTTGGTTTGAAACTGCCTACCTTAATAAGATTTTAGATGGGATTCTTTTCTATATGCAACAAATTTTAACAGGAATAGGATAGGCTTCCAAACACGAATTAAAAGTAGTTTCACGCAATGTGCCTGACTCTAAATCTGTACATATAGATATACTGTCCCTCCTTGGCCACACAGTTGAAAGGCATCAACAGAACTAGCGAAGAAGGCTACACACAAAGTGTTGTTGCACATAAAATGTGTGCCTTGGAGAACAGAGGAGGTGTCCTCATAAAAAGTGAGCTGTAAGAGGGTAGGCTTGCAAAGACACTCTTTTGATGCACAATGAAAAGGATACTGAAACACTATTGTCTAGCAAGCTTGTTCATCTTGTTCGCAGCCCATACTCACAGTGGTTTAATGATTTTTGGCAGTTTAGTTACTGACAGATATATCATCCCCGTGCCCTTCATGGTGCCCATTCCCCCTAACAGATGAACGGCTGTGAGCTCAGAGAAGTCTGTCTGCTAAAGAAAACCACCTGTAAATGCCTTGCCATTGACTTTCTGAGCAGGTTTAAGCACAAATATTCCTTTCAAATTAGAAAACAATGTATTTTTCAGTTCTAAAATAGATGTTCTCCATGATATGAAAACCACACATTAGATACGTGTATACTAATTAAACACTACGTAGATCAGGCTGTTTTGCAGATGTGTTTCCTCCAGAGCAACTCTTCATATATGCCTATTGGATAATAATACGTTTGTAGTTGTAAATATCAAATCTCTACACTCTCTGATATGTTAACAATTCTATAGATATCTTGAAGTGTCCAACTATGTTTGTACTTCAGGACAGATGAAAAGTGATATGTGATATTTTTTTTTCTCCAAATAGCAAAATAGCAAGAGGGAGAAAAAGTGTTATTCATATACAGAGAGTGACAGTTTCTAATTATGGATGCATCACTAAGCAAGGTTTTGCTAACAGCTAAATGAGCTATTGCACTTACCAAATGAGGGCACGTGGCATATCTGATTAGTTTTACTTATACATCTATGATATTATGTAATTCCGGAAGGCTGATATCTTTTTATCTTTTGGAGAAATATACCACTTAAAGGAACAGTTGTATGAAATGCCATATTGTTTTCCACCCAATTATCGGGTTTTTTTTTCAGCATGCACATGGAAAAATGCTGAGTGCTCATTTCAAGTCCTATATATCATCATAATTAATTGAGAACTAGCTTCTGCTCACGCTTGTCGCATACAGAACATAAAAGAAATTAAATATTCCTGGCAGAAGAAGGTACAGTATTCCAAGAAATCCGCTTTTTGCAAACTAATGAAACAATTTTTAAGAATTTTTATTACAAGCATCTGCGAGCTCCCACCAGGCAGCAGCCACAGACTTGTTTCTGCTTATATTGCTCAGTTCCAACCTAATGTCCCCAAAAGCTGTTAGGCTGAAAGCCAACAGAAGATATATCCACAAAGAGACCTGACCCTTATCCCTGCAACTAATAATGTCTCCTGGAAGTTTTAAGTTAATAGTCTATCTGAGATTCTTATTAGCGCAACTTTGCCTTTTTCCCCAACCATATTTGGTGAATTATACTCTTCAGGCAGAAGAAATCATGTCCAGGAACCAAAAACACTGACGTAAAAGGAACAGACTGAAAGAGAAATTCTCTGACTACAAAATGTTTGAAGTGTATTTAACTAAATACAGTCTAAATCTAGAATTCTCTTTTCCTTTCTATTTTTACTAAACATGGATTTACTTTTCCATTTACCAAGCCTCAGAAGGTCATCCCTGGAGAGTTTTGGGTGCCTGTGAATTCTGTTCTTAATTTCTTTGTTCCTACGCTTCAGATATGGGAGGGAAACTTTCTGTGAACTATTAGACAGCACAAGGTCTCAGCCACCGGGACACCACGGTTGTTCACGCATTGTGGTTTTGGGGTGTTTTAAACCTCCAAAGATTCCGGCAACAGAGGACACTGCTTTGACCCTTTTAAAACACCCTTGTTCTTGAGACAACTTTACGTAACCACAGAAAATACTCAACAAAATGGCATCAGTAACCTTAGTGAGTGCACCGATTTGATTGAAAATATTTGACATTACAGAGAATAAATTAAGTCTAGTAGAAGCTCTGAACACTGGAAACTGAAGAGGAAATAAACCAAAGAAACCACAGAGGTCTAGTGCAGGAAGCTTGTATTAGGCTTCCTTGTCCATATTTAAATACTTAAGCAAATAGTAGTTTGCTCTTCTGCAACAATTTCGAACTATACTTAAAATGAATCTCTTTAGAAGTTGTGGGTTGTTCTATCGGTTGATAGCCAAATTCGGAACAGAATCTGGTCTGGCGACTGTGAGGCCAGTGCCTTGCATGGTGAAAAGCACTGGCTAACCAGGAATCGTTGAACGCATAACTAGAAATTCCTCCCATGGAACAAGAGAGGTTAAAAAAAAGAAGACGACAAAGATTTCAGTAGAAGAAGGAGCTGAAAATACTTCCTGCCTGAGCCAAGGTGATATGATAACAATTTGAAGGGGTGGATCAATTGCTAACACAAAGCCTTATTTGTAGGGAAGATCTTCCCTCTGAATGCTGTCTCCAAGAAGATCTGCAAGAATACAGACACAACTTCTTGCCGCAACGGGAGCAATAACGAGCACGGTTTTCTCTGAAGCCATTATTCGCCCAATGCTGCAGCTCAGACTACCTTGCACAGGACCGAGCAAGAGGCTATTTGTCAAGTGATGATTTTTTTGAGGTGCGGAACAACTCAAACCAGCATTTCTATTATGTGAAAGTTGATGTGAAGTAATTTTAACAAGTCTACCTCCATAGATTTCATACGCATGGGATAACAATGTTATACAAATACCTGCTCATCTCTACCTCTAAGTTATTATAGGGTCTACTGATAAAGAAGAGCAGATCATATGGGAGGATTAATTCAAGATTTTATGAATCTAACCCAAAATGTACCTTCCATCTAGTTACACGGGACAACTACGCTTCACAGCACAGATTGGCTGAAATGTACACCTTCGGTTCCAAATTGCTTTGCTTGCTGGAATATTAGGAATGCAAGTTTTAGGAAATAGGGCATGGAGAATCTATGAGGCTTTATAGCTACCCGACCTGAACACCAGCTTATTCATGACTGGATCCTGAATAAAATTTACATTCAAGCTTAATCTGAAGGATCGTTTATCTCTGAGTTGGTTTTGCTTGTTTGTTTGCTTGTTGATTTTTTTAAAAGCTCTTACCCACACTAAAGGATTAATGGATATTTTTATATATATATAAAACAACAACAAAAAGGATTTCATACAAAGCAGTAATATTACCGCTTGAATCCCTGTGCTAGGGGATATATAAAAGTTTTCAAAAACTCAAACAACTAAAGAGAAAATAGCTTGATATGATGAAGTAGAATTTATTCTTGTAATGATCAAATTTGACACTACGCATTCTGAAAGATACAAACGACATTTTAGGCAACTAAGTCACCTGGAAGTTTTCAGATTTCTCCTTCAATAATGAAACTGAGATCACCCCAAGAATAAAAGGGAGATGTGGCTATTTCATTTCATTTTTGCTACATCCTCATAAGCATAGAAGAACAGAGACGCAAAAAATCCAATAAAACAAGGTGAAGATGGAGGGAACATTATGTTTTAAAGTTTATTCTCTTCCCATGTAGTGAAAAACCAAGAAAAAAATGGAGATGTTGCTATTTCATTTTTGCCACATCCTCCTAAGTATAGAAGAACAGAGGTGAAAAAGATCTGAGAAAACTAGGGGAAGATGGAGGGGAACATTACATTTTCAAGTTTATTCTCTTCCCATGTAGTGAAAAAGCAAGTGCCTTGTGCAGAACAGTTTGGCATAAATGAAATAATTTCTGGATAGCCGCCAGTGCTAAGGTTAAAAAGCAACATTACAAGGCTTCCACAATGCCAGTCTACTGGGAGACATTTGTTGAAAATTGCTTTGCCTATCATTTAGTCAGCAGAAAGACAAAAAAAGAGGCAGGGGAAAAAAAGTGCCTTGCAGTACTAGTTATGCTAGAGCTACGCTGAGCCTATATCTATAAATGATTCAAATTGTAAGCTTATAAAGCCCCCATACTGGTGCCATCAACGTAAAAGCCTAGCATTTCTCTTCTTTTCTTTTTTCTGTCACAAAGTTCTCTGTATTTTCACCATACGCCGTTCCAATAAGTGTGCATAATTATACAGGCAGTATGAGCTAAGATTTAGAATCAAGTTTCAAAAATTAAATTAAAACAATTTTTTTGACAACAGGTAATAAAAGTTTTTTACCAGTCACACTGTGAACACGTAGCAGCCTTAAATCTTGCAACATCAAATAAACAACACATTTTAACTATATTCTTTTCCTCCGCAGAAAATGACAACTTAAGCAGTACAAGTACTAAATTGTAGTATTTTAACTACACTATATATGTCTGCCTTTGAAAGTCCACTAAATACATCTAAGTCTTCTACAACAGTTTGAAAGAAATAAGAATAAAGAAATAAACCTCAAATTTTCAAAGAGGTCCATACAGTCATTTGACTCTCATTTACATTAATGGGATTCAGTCAGCTACTTCCCAGAATGCTGCTTCAAAAACTGGGGGCAAAGTGGTCAGAGGGTTTTTTTTCAATATGTTTAACAAATTAATATTCATATTCTATAAGAGCTTTTATCTCTATATGATCTTTTACTGACAAAGAAAAATGTGAATTCGGATCTGTGTTGTGGTATCGCTAAGTAATTGAAGTAATTTGTGGTTTCCTTTTTTAAGGATTATTCAGTATCTTCAAGTGAAACTGGATTTAAAGTGATTCTACCCCGTAATCAACAGGCGAGAGTTTAGAATCATAGACTGTCATAAGTTGGAAGGGACCCACATATCATCGAGTCCAACTCCCGTCCCTGCACAGGACACCCCAACATTCACACCATGGGTCTGAAGGTGTTGCCCAAATGCTTCTTGAACATTGTCAGGCTTGAGGCCGTGACTGCTTCTCTGGGAGCTGTTCCACTGCTCCACCACTCTCGAGTGGTGCATTTTATAGCTTTTCTTACCTTTCTAGACTAATCCTAAGGCAAAAACTTGTGGTTCTGCAACAATTTCAATAACTTTTTTGTTTACTTATCCATAAAGCCTGGAAAGTCTTCGCAGCTGAGTGTCATCACTGGGGACTCACATCATATGTTGCTGGACTTTTTTTTTTTCCTTTAAAATTAATTTTCTACCTCTTTCCCTTTTCCTAAAAATTAGTATAGAAATTTAATAATGAATTCCTAAATCCACAGAGAATTCATAGCTCTGTCACAAGCTCCCTTCTTTTAAAGGATTATTTAGAAAGTTTCTTTCCAAGATTTGACTACAGGAAAGTAAAATAGTAAAAGTATAAGTAAAGGATTACTTTATATTAGCTTGATTTATCCTTGTGACAACCGGACAAGGGTTCAGTGTAACTCATATAAAGGCAACAGGAAAAACTATTTACTCTAGTACTTCAAACATAAATTGGTCTCTGATCCTAAAACCAAATTATACCTGTGTATGTCATATTTTAAATCATAGAATTATAGAATCACCAGGTTGGAAAAGACCTCTTGGATCATTGAGTCCAACCATTCCTATCAACCACTAAACCATGTCCTGGAGCAAAACCACATCCCTGAGCAGGGAAAGACAAAAATGATGGTCTCAGGTTAAAATCTGCTCACCTGGTATAAGAGTTTCTGGCTTTGTGGTAGCACAGAGTATAAATTCCCCTATTAGAAACGCAGACTTCAGATATTGTTTTTATACCACCAGTACAAACTATATTTGGAGATTTAAACCATTAGTTTTCTTATCTTATACTTATGAATGACATACAAATGACAGCACTTCGGTGATGTCCATTTGATAGAATTATTGAAAATGGAAAAAAAACCCCTTTTTCACAGAGTCATAAAGTTATTAAGTTTGGAAAAGACCACTAAACTCATCCAGTCTAACCATCAGCCCAACAACACCATGCCTACTAAACTAATTTTTCCTAATAACCCATCTAATACTGTTAGTAATTGTGCTCCTACTAGGACCTCACAGTTACATACACATACTTTTTACATCCATAATTATGAAAAAAAAATGCTTCTGCAATTCAATAAATATTGATATGGGTTATACTTTAGTCCAATCCATATTCTTTTCCCAAGTGTTTCCATCTCTAAGCAGCTTGTGGTATACTGTCCAAATTCAGTATACCACAAATGGCTAAGGATTCAGTGGTGTTTTACTTACTTGTACATGAAGTGATGTTGGTCCTAAATTTGACCTCTCCTATCACACCAATCAGCCAGTGACTGTCAGCCTTTTTTAGTTCCCTAAAAGCCATGATAACCCCCAAATGTCAAATCCGTGCGATCATCCACAAACTGACTAGAGTTCAGAGATGGAGGCAGAAATGCTGCACGGCACTGATAAATTAAATCAAAGAGAAAAAAAACCCCAAATTTTATGTAGAAAAGAGAACCCTAAAATTAGGTTTGTACAAATAAATCCTGACTTGACAAGAAGTTAGACAAATCCAGCTATAGTGGATGACAAGCAGCCACAACATTTCAGATAAAAAGCTTATTTAAAGAGACGTGGAGAAATTTCCTTTTTTCAGTTGAGCATCAAACACATGTAAGTGAGAATAACCTCTTGGGCCTTTGAAAATATCATTTTTATCATTCTCCGCAGCTATTAACTACGTTGCATGGGTATCGTCACCTCCTTCCACCTAGAGATGTGCTTTCCCATAATATATCTTCTGCCAGATTTTGGTAATACTAGTAATACGAAAACACAAAGAAAGTTCTCATAACTTTAGAGTTAGATTGGGTATTTTTTTTATTTTAAAGGGCTTTCTGAGAAAGAGAAATGGAGAGGAGAAAGGGAATTGATGGGCAAAAGGAGGATTGTGATGTCAGGAAGGTGCACAAGGAAAGGAGGACAACAACAGATATTACCCAACCTCTAGTCCAAACTTGCACAGCTATCAAACATGACATCAGAACAATATTAATGTTGAAAAAAACCCCACTTCTATACCAAGGCTGCTAGGTCAGAGAGCCTAGAGATTCTCCTATGAGGAAGAAAAGCTAAATGCAGACACTGGATAACCTTCAGTCACCATATGCAACGTCACAGGAGGGTCAGAACAGCTGTGGAGCTATGACATATCCATGCCTGCTATGGAGATGCTGTGCTGGGGCACTGGTCAGTAATTTGCACCCTTGCAGGCTCATCAACCGCTACTGCCAACGTTCTGAACATCTTCAACACACCACTGTGAAAACAGCTCCCGCGGAAGCTATCAGCTCTCTTACTGCCTGCACCTATCTTGTACATCTAAACACTGCAGCTGGGATGTTTTTCATTCTTTCAACACTTGCACTCAAGGGAAAGAGAGATTGGATTTGGTCCAAGGGATGTTACAACCACAGGCTTTTAGAAGGATGAAAGAGATAACAATTTAACTTTGACCTCTAATGTTATAAAAGCTGTCACCAAAAGATATTAAAAACAGCTACAAGTGTGGCAACTGGAAATGAACTCAAAATCTACTTCCTGCTGCATATACAGCGCTCATCTAGTCCCTTCTTGATTTTATGCTAATTGTGGTGCTGTCAGAATGCAGAAAGCACCTCAGGACTTCGCTTATGAAACACATGCACACACATGCTCAAAGCCAGGCAGCCCAGTAATTTAGACTATTACACACCTATTATTACACTTCACAACACACATCTCTGAATACGTGCCACACTGATCTAAAACAGGAGACAAGGCAACGGGAAGCGGAGTCAAAATGCAACAATACTTACTCAGTAAATGCATCTCTGAAAAACATCAAACTAAAACTCACAATGCACCGGCACTACCCTTTAAAAAATAATCACAGGGAGTTTGAGAAGGATACGGCTCGTGAAAAGATCTCTGGGATAGGCTGATGGCAGAACGGCTAAACTGGAGAGACACTGAGCTGTTATTTATGATCAACAGTAAAACACAAACAACAAACAAACACACAAAATTAAAAATAAATGCCGTACAGGCACCAGATTACTTCAGACAGAAATGGGAAGTGAATAATTTGTAGAGTACAAACAGGCAGCAGAGAAAGGGAATTCACTTATAGCTTACAAGTAAAATAAATACCAATTCCAATAAAATAAAGTGTGTTGAGCAATAAAACCTCCCTCTTCCACTTCCAGATCCTTTAGGCCCTGTCTCAGTAAGGGTTTCTGCCCATCATATCATAGAATCCTATCATAGAACGGTTTGGGTTGGAAGAGATCTTAAAGTCCATCCAGTTCCACTCCCCTGTGAGAGGCAGGGACACCTCTCAGTGGATCAAGCTGCTTAAAGCCCCATCCAGCCTGGCCTTGAACACCTCCAGGGA
Source organism: Cuculus canorus (assembly GCF_017976375.1). Lineage (NCBI taxonomy): Eukaryota > Metazoa > Chordata > Aves > Cuculiformes > Cuculidae > Cuculus > Cuculus canorus. Next base: position 3,936,741 of record NC_071407.1, on the reverse strand, counting down.
TGGGGCAGTCATGACTTCTCTGGGCCAGGGCCTCACCAGCCTCAAAGGAAAGGAATTCTTCCTGATATCTAACCTAAATTTTCTCTCTTTCAGCTTAAAACCGTTTTCCCTCATCCCACCCCTGCATTCTGTGGTAAAAAGCCCCTCCCTATCATTCTTGTAGCCCTCCTTCAGCACTGGAAGCTGCTTTAAGCTCTCCCCAGAGCCTTCTCAACCCCAACTCTCAGCTTATCCTTGGATGCTCCAGCCACCAAATCATCTTTGGGACCTCCTCTGAACTCACTCCAACAGATCAATCTTCTTCCTGAGCTGAACTTGGACACCAGGTAAGGTCTCCCAGGAGCAGAGCAAAGGGGCAGAATCCCCTCCCTCGCCCTGCCGGCCACGCTGCTTTTGATGCGGCTCAGGACACGGTTGGTTTCTGGGCTGCGAGCGCACATTGCAGCCTCCCACTGAGCTTCCCACCCACCAGCATCCCCAATTCCTTCTGTTCAGAGCTACTCTCCCCAGCCTGTAATTGTGCTTGGGATTGCACGGGGCACTAAGGACAGGCAGGCTCTATCATATTGAGAGCAGTAGGAGACACGGCATCCCAGGGATGGTGGCTCCCAGGGAGGAAATCGGGGACTTGCTGTGTTGAAAGAAGAAAACCGAAGAAATCACTGGTATTTTCCACGCAGGCTAAGAGCTGTCGCTACAGCTGTAAGGAGAATTTCAATGAAACAACAACAACTACTATTCAACGTCCTGCTTCTCCAGCAGCGCAAAGCATAAACCCGCCAAATGCATCCTTTTTACAACAGCACAGCAGAAGCTGCTCTGGGGATGCGTTTGGCCCAGGGAGGGTTTCTTTGCAGAGTACTCAGGACCAACTACAGCATCAAAACTCTGGACCAGAGGGTACCAGGTGGTACCAGGCTGCTAGACAGCGAGCCGGAGCGCAGATGCCAAGCCTCTCTGCATGTGTCCTGTCTAGTGGCGGACTGAGAGGCATTACCGGCAGCCTCGCAAACAGCTTATTCCGCAGACTGGCCAGAGGGCGAGCGCTGCGCTGGTTACGACAGCTGGGAAGGAGTGTGTGGAGAGGGGAAATAAAAATGGGGAAACATGGAAGGTCTCACTAGCCAAAAGAGATAAACACACACACGCGACACAAATAATCACTGCAGCTTCACAGCCTGTTGGAAAGCAGCACTAGCTGCGATTTCTAGATTTTTCTGTCGTATTTGTAATGCTCAGAAAGAGGCATAATGGAAAAGACTAATTTTAGAGGATTTCTTAAGTTTGCAATATTAACTGGGGTGAGAAGAACTACAAAGCCCCCGCAAAGGACTACTGTAGGACTTATGCAAATATTTCCATCTGGGTTTAGAATAAAAATCAAAGCCCTGAACCAACCAGCAGACACTGTTTCACGCACTGCTAATGAAGAGAGGATTCAATTCTCCTGTTTGCTGAAATGAATACTGAACTTGTATCTCGATGTTTTACAAGAATACGGAATGTGTGTCACAACACGAGTTTCGCAATCAGAGGAGCACCGGCAGCTTCCCGTGATGCTTAAGGGCTAGATCGTGGCTTTAGCCTGACACCTGAGTAAAGGACATTGAGTAGCCATGCTCCTACCTAGGAATACTTGAAATTCATCCCATAGCAAACGCGATGGCGAGGTGCCAGCCTGCCCTTGGCTCAGTGCCCTTCGCTACTAAATGGATGATGCACACATACAGCCTGGGATGCGTTTCGCAGCAGTACAAGTTAACCTATATCGTAACACATGCTCCGGCACCTGAACCCGCCAGCTATTTCCCTCAAAAAAAAAAAAAGAGGATAAGGAAAAAGCTGAGCTGAATGGACCCCATCCAGCAGTTAGGGAGGGTGACAAACGGACGAGTTCCCAACGCTGGGCAGCAACGGATTAGCACGTGCATGTTGCTCATATAGCAGTCTGCAAACCGACAGTAAGGGCAGGATTAGAAAAGGAGGAGGGGAAAATCTGTTGTTTCACACTGGTGATAGAAAAACTGAAAAAATGGTAGGATGATAGATGACTCATAGAAGTGTTAGACTACTGCCAAAAGCAGTAGATTTGGCAGCAGTGCAAGATAGGCTGCCTCAGGAGAGTCACGCTTCAGTCGCCTTCCTCCAGTGGGGAAGCGAGACGCATGAGCTCCCATCCAGGGCAGCTTCCTCCCTTCCCGCCGCGAGCTCCGCTGTACCACCCCGAGTCTGCTCTCTGCAGCACAACGGTGATGCCATTAGCCTGTCGTTCCTTCCTTGGGCCCAACGCTGATAGAACACTTCAAGTAACAATTTGACAGTAAATTAATAAACGTGTTCCTACACTGCTAAGTTTGAAATTGTTTATAAATTCAGTTCTTTTCCCCTTGCCATATAACTAACAGTCTGCTTTCTTTCCTCCTTTCCTTCCTAAAATCCTTTGTCTAAATTTTTCATTTGTGGCATGTGGACTTGGGATTCTTTTTTTTTTTTCCCCCCAAAAAAGAACTATTCAATATAAATCAGAAAGGCATTTGGGAAATAAAGGAGATCAGAAAAACGAGAGGAGCTGAACTTCTGGAGAAGTGCCAAAAAAACCTCCAGACAAAATTAAGGCAGTAAATACATATCGATTACTCAGGGGAAACTTTTTACAGTGTTTTATCAAAGGTTACCTGCTCCCAATCCTTTCTACTCTAAACCATTATACTGCCAAACTGCAATACTGTTTCAGCGGTTACCTTTCCGTTCTTTAAATACAAGACTACAAACTGACTCTCAGTCACCATAGGCAGGCAATCAACCCGGACAGACATTCCTTTGCTTCAGATGCACAAACGCTGACTGCAAGAGTCACTAACTTCACCTATAAATGCAGGTTACTGAAGTACTAATACATTAGGAGACTCCCCGGAATCTCAGGCTCCATATCTGCAAGGGCTTTGGCATAAGCTGATAACAAAAATGCTCATTCATATCAACACACTTTTTACTATAGTTTTCAAACAGGCACTGTTTGGGCTACAGACCTGTACAAAAAATCCAGCAAAAGTAGAATTTCCTATTGGCAGCTGACAGTACGATGTTTCCAAGCAGTGTGTTGAAACACAACTAGCAAATGGTGTCTTCCCGATACTCTGAAGACAGGTTTTAAGGTAAAACTAAGCACTCGGGTGGGTTTGTTTTTTTGTACGGGTCTAGTGGTATGAGGAGGCATCCAGAGAGTCAGGGATAAGAGAGGTTTCTTCTAACTTTCAGATTCAAGGAAAGCCCAAGTTCATCTGGACTCCTTCATCTGCTTGACAGCTACTGTACATAAAGTCATTAACAAAAAAGTGGGTTTTTACATACGTTTAGGTGTTGTCTTCAGACAACATCATCTAATTGAAGATTTCTTACCAGCATGGGGAGCTGCCCTTTGTAATTTGATTCCTGTCTCACATGAACATTAAAGCAGAAATCAAGTCACCAGTCTGCAAAGCTCCAACTTCAGTGGCTGAAGTTATGAAAGTTCAGTTACTGCTTTGTCTCCGAGGAAGAACGAAGTAGATACTGCATTGAAAGTGATATACGCACAGCACTTTTAGGCAACAGGAACATTGATATTGCTATTCTGCAGACTACGGTCATCTTTTATATTGTTAAATTTTTGTTACTTCCATTTACAACCAAAGAAAACTCTTGGCGTGACCTTCATACTGCTGGCCTTCTAGCACTTAAATGCTACAGAGCAGGTGATGCAGCAGAGTAAACATCCTACAGGCCCAAGGAAAGCACTGAGCAGGACTTCCCCCTATTTGGCTTGTGCCAAACACCAAACACTGCTGCCATGAAGAAGAGCACCCTCATTTTTGCTGCTGAAGTGAACTTAGGCCGCACTTACACGACCAGTCAATGCTCAACACCAGAATGCCATTAACTGACTCCAGAGTTCTTGTGGCAACAAGCTTCCATGCATCTTTCATGGCCTGCCCAAGCTGTTACTTCTTCAGAGGTTTCATCCCATCCAATACCATTTCTAACACTTTGAGGCATTTTAGTATTTCAGAATTCCAGACATTTCAGTTATCAATCCATTCCTTCCAATCCAATCATTCACCAGTGACAAAAGTAAGAAGGATAAAAGGAATGAAAGTAACAAAAAATATTTATTACAGATTTAAGAGACAATTAGGTATTTTGGGAATGGAAGCTACGTAACTACAGCATTCATACACATATTGAGATACAGTTTTTAAAATTCTTAAGTTTCTCAAAAAGAGGTTCGGTATTTGTGGAAAATTAACCAGTTTCAAATATCCACAAATCATCTAAAAAGTTCTCTGTCTCTCCACGCTGAAAACTTCTTAAAAATACCAGCTGTTGTGTCTGTCATAGTTTGACGTATGCGAGGGCGTATGTGCAAACATGGCAGTATTCTGGGCCCCGGCCATGGCCCTTGCTTTCAGACACAAGCTACACCACCACTCCTCCTTACTTTTTTAATATCTCTTCTCTCAGAAATTCAGAATTAAGATGCCATTATATACAAAGTCTGGACTTTTCATGATGCTGCCAAACATCCGGCACGCTACTACGCAACGTGTCATTCGGAAAGCAATTGTATTTATAACTTTTCAATTATACTTGCTGAATATAACACCAACTTTATTTGGGTTGTTTTCAATGTTCTAAGCAAAGATTGAATTAAAATAGTAAGAGCAATAAACCATATATCAAGCCCAACAACTCTCACTGCCTCACGTCTAAAAACAGAAGAAAGCAATAAACACAATATTTCTATGCCTTTATATAGTGACTCTTTAAGCACTACGTTGCACAGAGGAAAAAAAAACCAAGATGTTTTTAGCAATCAGAGTTTATAATGTTAGTTACTTCTCCCAATAAGAAAACTGTTCTTATATAATAATGTGAGGTAATAACAACAACCACTCCAGTCTATAACAAAATACTACTAAATTTCCAAGAGAAATTTTCATAAGACTATGCTTAATAGCATAACATGTTACTGACTGGCAAATCCTACCAGCAGAATGGCAAATTTTACAAAGTATGGCAAGCTATTTAGTAATAAACCTAAATTTATTCTTTGCACTTCAGTGGTGCTCACAAATAAAGCACTTCAATTTTATCATCATAAATGATAAATCTGTCCTGTGTTTTGCACACAGAGAGACTGCTTCGCAGTATAAATAGATCCTGGTAACAGAGAAATACAGTCTGTACACTTGATTGTGGTTATTTCTAATTTATAATATATATTATAGCCAAAGCTGTCTGGATGGCTCAGGCCAATTAGAAAGATTCCCAATAGATACGCGTTCCCACAACAGATATTTCATTAAGAAAACCAGCCTTATCCCCTTTTCAGTTTTGTGTGTTCAACCTCAACTAAATATAACCTCTAATGCAACTTACAGCATGTTGGGTTATACGCATTACACAGAAAGTCTCTGTAGGAAAGAAAAAATGACAATATAGCCTCTGGAAATAAGTAGGCATCATCTTTCCCTTCCCATATGCCTCAGTAATCGTGTCCTGATGTCCAAGAGACAGACAGACAACTGTGTCAATAAACAGACTACTGTGGATGCATTTTGATAGCTATATACATGAAAAGTGTATTCACTATTTAATTAATTTAATTAATGTACCAGCTTCCCAAATCTTTGGGAAAGCATCAACATGCCTTGAGCTATCCACACACAAAGTTAGGTATTTCATTTATTAATCTTAAAAGGATGTCAGGGATCAGCAACAGCAGCACGGAGATACTGAAGTCTACACCACTCATTTGGTAGATCAGTTTTTTTCCACCACAGCAAATATCCTTCTTTGAAGGGTCTCTGAAACAAAGCAAATCGATGAGGAGAAGCATGAGTCATCCTTCTCTCTGCTTCTTACCCACAAGGTCCTTGGAAAGCACAGCAAAAAACATTCAGGCCCAATCTGATTGGATCAAATGTTTTGTGCCCATTGTGCGCAGAACAGTGACTCCATAAAGCAGAAGGCAATAGAGAATGAGACTCATGAATTGTGAATGAGGATTCACAACCTCCCCTCTGTGGATGGAAAAACTTTCAATCACTTTCACCCACGAAGATCTGGCCTTTTATTACAATCTGTTATTCATACACAGAGTAACGCCATATTAGAGCATAATGAGATCTGCATATTACATCCACAAACAATTTATGGAAAAACTCAGTTTTGCCTTATTTAACAAACGCAATATGCATGTATTCGCAAATGTAGATGATTGCTTATAAAATTATAGAACAATTCAGGTTGGAAGGGCTCTCAAGAGGTCTCTACAAAGCACCACTAAAAGCAGGGTCAGCTGCGCTAACAGACCAAATTGTTCAGGGTTTATCCAAACAGGCTATGAAATCTCCAAGGATGGAGAGTAGACTTGGTCCGTTCAGCCTGGAGAAGAGGAGACTGAGGGCAGACCTCATCGCATATTATCGCTTCCTCACTGGGGAAGGGGGAGGGGCACACCTGCTTCCTTCTTAATAGGCAAATACATCTTCCATCTTTGGGAAATTCTGCTTCGCCTGCTCTGTGAGCCCTAAAAGTTGTTTCGTTCTTCTGTGTAAATCAAGATGGCACTTGCGTTACGTTGCCTCTGACTATTCCTCAAAAAATAAAGATTTGTCTTTAAAAAAAAAATTCAGATATTTGAGTACAATCACACTCAAGGTACAAAAGTATATTTCTGCTTTTACAGAAATATCTTCCAATATAAAAGAAAATGTTAATGGTGATCAAATAAGGAAAGGAGCACTACACAAGAACAACCTAGAACAGAATTTCTTCTCTTTCCGTCTTCCTTTAAGTGGGCACTGAACTAACTCAAATCCATAACATTTTCTCCTTTGTTCTCATACAATAATAATATCAATAGAACCAATAAATCAGTTGGGATTAATTTGTCCAAAGATCCATCATTATATCAATAAAGCTATCTGTCTCAAAACACAGAGGACAGCATGAAAGCATGAGCACAAGGTTTTTGCATGTTGAGTAAAGCTTCTAAAAATGTTTTTCTCTAAAACAAATGCTGGCAATGTGAAATTTGATGATCTTAGCAGCAAGTAACCGTCAGTAACTCTACACGAAAGATGAATTCTGTCCCAAGGGTCATGGGTCTTCTGAAGACAAAGTATTCATTCCTGGACTCTCTCCTAAAGTTACTGTACAGAAGTTGTTTCAAGAATCACTTCTTCACACATGTCCAGCAAACCACAAAGAGCTGTATACAACACAGTCACAAGATTTTTAAAAGTAAGAGTTACGTGTGGGTTCTTCTATTGTTTTGGTTATTTTTTAATTCCCTTTTCCTGTTCTGTATCTTGTCTGTAGAAATTTATATGGGATATTTATATCACCTGTCTCTGATTTTCAGGGAGTATAATAATTTCCCTTTTCTGTAAGAACTTTCACCTTCACAATCTGTCTCTAGTACTTAATTCCCACTCTGACCAAGCTCTATTCATTCCCATAAGCACAGGATCAAAAGTACCAAAGAGAAATTCCAAACTGCTTTAGTTAAGAAAACTGAGATTTACTATGAAAAAAAATCTCAGAAGTCATTCATGTTTGCAAACACGAGCTGCAGCTCTTAATGAACTACACCTTCTCTGTCCAATTGTAATATTAAAAAAACTCTATATCTGATTTTATCTGTCACAGACATGAATCTTCAGAGAAGAGAAGAGAAGAGAAGAGAAGAGAAGAGAAGAGAAGAGAAGAGAAGAGAAGAGAAGAGAAGAGAAGAGAAGAGAGAAGACCAGTATAATCTCAATCTATCTGGTCAAAGAGAAAAGATTTCTTCCCAGTTTTAGAAAGCTTCCAGTAAAACTGGTAGGTGGATATTTAGATACAAGGCTCTCCATCTTGTGCCACAAGACAGAAGAAGCTGGAGTAGTGAAGGGTAAGAGTCATGCTGGATGGGAACTTAACACAAAACACAAACGTACTTCAGCCTTCTACCACATAAAGAAGGGCAATGAAATCAGACAAAAGAACAAAACCTTTACCTTCCTCCAAAATGACATGAATCCCAGACTAAGCTTTCCCCTTGCACTTGGTCATTTCAAGAATTGCCCTCTTTTGAGTTTTCACACATTTCACAATTCCACAGGCTCTTTTACAGGATCTGTGTAGTTTGTACCATGCTTTGTTGCCTCTATGATACAATTATTCTCATTCTCCTTTTATCTAAGTCAGAGTTCAACTGCATTTGATAAGTAAGCAAGCATTAAGCTGTACTAGCTGAGTTTCTAACGCTAACAGCATGCAACGAAAGGAGAACCCCATGCCTTTTATTGATTGTTTCCACAGAAAGGCCAAAACCTGTTTCAGCATGAAGGGGACCACTTCTTACATTTAAAGGCTGTATCAGAATGAATGCTTACATTGCTTCTGTACACGATCACAGAATCCTAGAATCATAAGATGGTTTGAGTTGGAAGGGACCTTCAAGATCACCTAGTTCCAACCCCCCTGCCATGGGCAGGGACACCTCCCACTAGATGAGACTGCCCAAGGCCCATCCAACCTGGCCTTGAACACCTCCACGGATGGGGTATTCCATGATCTGGGAAAACAGAGGAGGATATAGCTCAAATGTATAAAGTTAAACATAATATACATCACATCTACTTCAGAAGTCCCCCAAAACTGGGTAATGGTTTGAGTGCAACACAGGAAATCATCTAGAAAGGTAACAAACTAGGGTGATATTCCACCTTCCAAAATAAACTACACTCATTAGGGTATAAATGTAGTTAGTCCACTTAACCTCATGGTAAATCATATCATAGAGTGCAGGGATATAAAAGCTGTAACTTAAAATAAAAGCTACTCTTCTAAGAGTAAATTGAAAAGTATTTCTAAAATAATAGCATAACAGCATCAGCCTAATGCTTATTTTACACTTGAATACTTTCTAATATCCAGACAACCTCAGTGTGCAAATTGGTGCAGTTCGTAAAGCTAATTAAGAAGACAGGATAGAATATCTAGACATTATAAACATTTTAGGCAATTGATAAAGCTTCTTCATCTTTTTTTAATAAGTACATTGAACTATTTTTCCACCCACAAGGACATTTTGAAGAAAGATTACGGAACAAGCCACGTTTATAAACAAAATAAATAAAAATATGAACCCCAAAAGACAACTACTTTTTCAGTTCATTTTAGAAAATAAGATTCAGAAGGAAATAATACAACAAGACACAACAGAGGAAAGATTGTCCTGTTGCAGATCATTACACTGTGACTTTATGGGGTTCCTGCCAGAAATTAGTCGCTTTAAATGGAATTCGTTGGTAATGATGTAATTTAGAGATGAGAGATAGGGGCTGTGAACAAGGAGGAGAAGTAATTTCTTTCATGTAGGGGCATGGGTGCTTATGATACTTAACACTAACTCACAAAAAGGGAAGATTAGTATGTTTTCTCTCTGAACCAGACATCCAATTCCTGACTGCGCTGCCCCTGACTACTGCCTAGTCAGAAAGGCAGCAAAGCAAGCAGTTTAACTGCAAGGATGGTCAGTTCAGACAGATACCTCTGAAGCAAAGGCCTTTGGGCTGTTACATCCCACTGCCTGCACCCTGTTCAGTTTGCAACGCACAGTTGTTTATAAATCTATAGATAGGTATGCATGAGAGATATAAGTATCTCTCTGTAGGTAGAGAGAGAGAGAGAGACTGAGAAGTTCTATGCATCGAATAAAGCCCTGCACAAAGCGAGAAAGAGCTCTTCCTATCAACAAAGCCACATCCCAGACTCACCACAACTTGCATCTTGGGAGAAGAATCTCTTCTCTCCACTATATCCTAGAGCAGACAGCCAAAGCTCCGCTACCCTTCAAAGAAGGACTAAATAAATTTTATAATCCCACTCAGGATCTATCTTCTGTACAAAAGCAAAACTTTAAGTGACAATATTTCTTTTCATATTTTACTTGGCAGAAATCACAGAAATTCTATGTTTTGCTCTCCGTACAAAATACATCTAAACGAAGAAAAGATGAAGGCGCATATCTCAATGTGGATGCCCTTAAAAGAAAAAAAATATCAGTGCTCAATCTAACCCTACAGCACAAGAAAACACTTTGCCTGTCATTTGAGGTCCTCAATTTTTTTTAAAGCATTGCTCCTCTCTACCCACATGTTCTCACGGAGAAATTCAACCACTGGAGCTGTAGGATTTCTTCAGCAGCAAAGTTAGGAAAAGTTTAACATCTTGCTTTAAAGTTTAGAACACAGTTCTTTCTACTGCAAGACTTTTTGAAAATAATTTAAAAGCGAGAGTGTTTTTTTAAATTCATTTAGTCAAATCAGACTAATTTGTACTAATGGCTTGCAAGGTTGCCAATATCACTGTTTTTCAATGTTTCCTAAATACTTTTTTTCTGAGGCTGAGGCCTGTGTTTCTTGATAACAGTAAAATTTCTGGACAGCAAAGTACAATTCCTTTCTCTAGGTCTTCAGGTCTCCTTTTGTTCTGCGTCATGGAAACCAGTTATGACAGTATTGTTCTATTTTTGCTCCACTGAATTATCATTATTTTTGATACATGTTTTTAAAAGATCTGCCGTTTTTCCTGCTTTGGGACTCCCTTCATTTTTTATGACTAGGAACAAGCCTCTCCTTGCCATGCTCTCTGCTTCAGTGTCTATTCTGTCTCCAAGCAGTAGGTACAACTGAATGTTTTCCACCGTCTCAGTCCAGCGCTGCCAGGACTCATTTTCTCGCTATTCTGCTGCATCCAGCAGAGCACTGCTAGCTCATCAAGGGAGGGGATTGTCCCGCTCTGCTCCGTACTGCTGAGGCCCCACCTTGAGTACCTGGTGCAGTGTTGGGCGCTACAGTATAAAAAGGACATGAAGCTACTGGAGAGTGTCCAGAGGAGGCCACAAAGCCGGTGAGGGCTTCAGAGGGGAAACCATATGAGGAGCAGCTGAAGTTACTTGGTCTGTTCAGCCTGGAGGAGACTGAGGGGAAATTGTTTACATCTTCCTCACAAGGGCAGGAGGAGGAGGAGCAGGCACTGATCTCTTCTCTAAGGTGACCAATGACAGGATCTGAGGGAATGGCAGGAAGATGCACCAGGCAGGGTTAGGTTGGATGTTAGGAAAAGGTTCTTCACTCAGAGCGTGGTGGAGTGTCACAGCACCAAGCCTGACAATATTCCAGAAGCGTTTGGCCAACGCCCTCAGACACACAGTGCCAATGTTGGGGTGTCCTGTGCAGGGACAGGAGCTGGACTCGATCCTTGAGGGTCCTTTCCAGCTCAGGACATTCTACGAGTCTATACGTTCATAAGTTTTAGAATAACAGACCCAGATCACTTCTCTTTTCCAATGCAAAATACAAGGCCACTCAGCCATTGTTTTATCTTTGCATTCTCCTAATCTTTAAGTATAATTCTCTATTACAAGGGCTATAAACGCTGGCTGTGCTCTCACAGAATCATGGAGAAAATATATGATCAAAAAGAACCCCCTCATACACTTGGTTATGTTGAATGGACTGCTTTTTGCTACAGTGCTTTATGGCTTTGATTTTTTTAAACAGATTATATATGTAAAAATAAAATAATGAAAATAGCATTGAGCTAGTAATGCATTCACAACTTTTATGGAAGGCTTTCATCGTTATGGATCATACTAAATTTACAAGACAACCCTATTTAGTAGTGATGTTTTTAAATGCATGCATTGAAGTGTAATGCTCTTTTCTGTTCATACACTTAAGGCCACATTCAGAACAGGACATGTTATTAGTAGAAGTATGTGAATACCACAATTTATATCCATTTAGAATTTCTTAAATTGGATTACTTTTTAATTACAATACGTGTAATTCATGCATAAGAAATTCAAGTATAAATATTTAGGCTGTATTATTAAACTCTCAGGGATATAAAAATATATTAAACTCCATCCCCCTGGAAGCTACTGATGACTTATTTGAGCCTAGCAAAGCAATATAGATTACTTTTTCCCCCCCATATACCTTGGCAAGGTCAACTTGTTTGGGAGTTGAAATGTAAATTACTTATATTACAGCAATATCATACAATCATAGAATAGTTTGTGTTGGACGGGACCTTTAAAGGTCATCTAGTCCAGCCCTGCAGTGAGCAGGGCCATCTTCAACTCAGTGTGATTGCTCAGAGCATTGTCCAACCTGACCTTGAGTGTTCCCAGGGACAGGGCATCCACCACCTCTCTGGGCAACCTGTGCAAGTGTTTGACCACCATCATTATAAAACATGTCTTCCTTATATCTAATCTGAATGTACCCACTTTTTAGTTTAAAAACATTACCTGTGATCTATCACTACAAGCCCTACTAAAAAGTCTGTCCCCATCATTCTTGTAGCCCCTTTCAGTACTGGAAGCTGCTCTAAGGTCTCCCCACAGCCTCCTCTTCTCCAGGCTGAAGAACCCCAAATCTCTCAGCCTGGCCTCATACAGGAGGTGCTCCACTCTTCTGATCCTTTTTGTGGCCCTCACCTGGACCTGATCCAACATGTTGTGTCTTTCCTGTGCTGAGGGCTCCAGACAGACTGGACACAATACTCCAAGTAGGGTCTCACAAGGGCAGAGTAGAGCGGCAGAATCACCTCCCACGCTTCTTTTGATGCAGCCCAGGATATGGTTGGCTTTCTGGGCTGCAAGCACACGTTGTTGGCTCATGTCAAGTTTTTCACCCACAAGTATCTCTAGAGTGTTTCTTGGCAGAAGTGCTCTCAATCCCTTCATCCTCCAGCCTGTATCAATACTGGCGGTTGTCCTGACCCAGGTGCAGGACCTTGCACCTTGCCTTGTTGAACCTTACGAGGTTCACACAGGCCTACTTCTCAAGCTTGTTCTGGTCCCTCTGCATCCCCTTCCTCACGTGTGTCAATCACACCACTCAGCTTGGTGTTGTCTGCGAACTTGCTGAGGGTGCCCTCAATCCTGCTGTCTTTGTCAAACACGACTGGTCCCAATATGGACCCCTGAGGAACACCACTTGTCAACAACGTCCATCAGGACATCGAGCTCATGACCACTATCCTCTGGATGCAACCATCTAACCGAGTCCTCATCCACCAATCAGTCCCCCCATCAAATTCATAGAATTCCAATTTAGAAAGGAATGTTATGGGGCACTGTGTCAAAGGCCTCAAAGAAGTCCTGACAGATGACATCTGTAGCTCTTCCCTTGTCCAGTGGTGTAGTCAGTCCATCATAGAATGCCACTAGGCTGGTCAGGTAGGACTTGCCCTTGACGAAGACATGCTGGCTGACTCCAGTCACTTCCCTATCACCTCCACGTGCCTCAGCAGGGCTTTTAGGGTGATCATGTCCACGACCTTCTCAGGCACAGAGGTGAAGCTGACAGGTGGGTAGATCCCAGGGCCTTCCTTTCCACCCGTTTAAAAAATGGGTACAATGTTACCCTTTTTCCAGTCACCAGGGTCTTCTCCTGACTGCCATGACTTTTCAAAGATCAGAGGGAATGGCTTGGCAACTACACAAACCAATTTCCTCAGTACTCTGGGATGCATCTCATCACGTTCAACAGACTTACCTATATTCAGGCTCCTCAGGTGACCACGAACTTGATCTTCTCTTACAGCGGGAGGGACTTTGCTCCCGCTATCCCTGCCCTGAGGTCCATCCACGTGAGTGGTGTGGGAAGAGAGGCTGCCAGAGAAGACCGAGGCAAAATAGTCCTTAGAGGTACACCCCTTAATTCCTTTAAGGAATTTCACTGGTGTTGCAGTGGTCAAAAGTTTTCATTTTGCGGATTAGCCCCCCCTTCCTCCATCTGTGCTGTTTTAGGATTGTGAAGTTCAAAATGTTTGTTTTCATAAAAGGACATGTTAAGGCAGCACTGAGACAACGATCTGGAAAATGAGTTTCCCTTAATATGACCAAAGCCGCCAGGTCCTCCCGTTGCCAATACTTCTTCATTCTTCATCACTGCCTCACAAAACTTTGTATATATTAAGCAGTTAATCTCCCTTTGCTCCCCATGGTGTCCGCCACTCTAATCTCCCAAGGTCATTGCATCTTGGCCCGGCTGCAAGAGCATTCTTGGCCCATCCGGTTTTGTGTCACCAACAAACTTGATCATTGTTGAAACTGCATCAAAGAAATACCCAACAAAGAAGATAGGAAGCAGATGCACATCAGACAGAAAGGCAACAGTTTGTAGTTCCCGTCATGAAAAGAGCTTCTGTAAAATGCAGCTACGCGGAACAGTCAAACACTACTTGAGAACCAGTAAAAATTTCACTGGTATAACAGACGCAGCACACCACCAGCATGGATTATCATGCAGTTTGGACCAAAAAAGGCACGTATTGTGAACAACATCTTTCCCAAATCATGCACTACCATGTCTAAGTTATGTCCCTGAAAAAGAAACTTTCAGTGTTTCATGAGAAACTACAGAGTGATACCCTCTGTGAAAATAAAAACACGTGCAGAAAGCCAAACAAATATGCATTTGTAATAAGACCACCTTGCTTAAGCATCTTATTTGGAAAGGATATTCCATTTCCTTCCCTAAAAATCAGTCCAGAGGGAAATACTTCTCCAGTACAATTGATATGTCCCAAGTCAACAAGGGATTCAAGTTGCTAAACTTGACAGATCTCTTTTTGCTGACTTTCTGAGAAATACTCTTTCAGCTGTATTTATAAGTCAGCTGATAATTAAATCACATCTATATATTCCCTGTAAAGAATACATTAGGTATTTCAGAGATCCCATTTGTAAGGTCTGAATTCAAATAGGATGGCAACTGACACCGCACATCCTGCCTTGCTCTCACTTAACATTTATTTCGACACCCTATTTTAAAAATCAATCTAGAATGCCAGTAATCATTGCTATGCTAAACTGGCACCAAAATAATGTGTATTCGGGATCTCTGGATGTGAAATGCAATAAAAGCGTAGATACTGATTCAGTTTCCAGTAATCAATTCTTGTTGGCATGCCCTGGCCCTAATCAATATCCAGAAAGTTTTACTGGTGTAAACGATAACTGTTTTGTTAGTGATTTTCCACTCATATCTCACCTTTCCTTCAGAAAAATCCTCAGTATTTTACCAAACACACATGCATTTAATGGGAGAATCAGTTAATACGTCACTGATACCCAAGCATGGGATTTTTTTAAGAGGATGAAGGTGATACAGTCCTGCTACACAGCAACAGGACTAAAGATGAAGACTGTTGTACAAAACGGAGGGAGAATATTTCAAAAAATCTTAATCTGGATGTGACAAGAGTCGAGAAACACAAATCCGTGGGAATTTCATAACAAAACCTATGAGGAATTACTTTTTTTCTGCTGAATAAATGGATTCCCTTCCCAGTGATACCACAAGATACAGCTGGTTTCAGCAAGTCTGTACAGCAAAGATCCCCAGTAATGTTTAATGAGATGATTTTTGGTTTCTCCCAAACACTATCACGGTATTTCCTGAGCAATGAAATCCCAAATACAGCACCAGGCAAACCTAAAGACTGAGAAACCCCTGCAGCCCCCTGAGGTGCTAATAGTTAGGATTCAGTTAGTTTCCCTTGTCTCTCTCTTTCCCATCCTAGAACATATTCTCTTTCTGAAACTGGAAACTCGTGGATTTGTTTGTAACAGTAATAATGATATTAAATTCCTAATACGCCCAGTCAAGTCCCCAGGGCACAGCAACAGAATACTCATAAGCTTCCAAACACAAAGAAACACCAAAATGTGTTGGCACTGGAAACAAACAGAAAGAAAGAAAAACAATGCAAATTATCCATGCACCCTTCCTTTGTTCCATCTGTTTTCCAGTCTAAGTACGACTTTTTGTGGTCAAGTGCTTCCTAAAATAACACAGACATTAATTTCTCTAACTTGAAAACACAGAATATTTTATTAAATTCTATCAGAAGTAAATAATAAATATGGCATTTTATATACCTTTTAAAGGCAAATCTATATTCCTGAAAACATTATGTATTCATATGTAGCTACGCTAAAAACTCTAATAATGTGTTCAATTTACCCACATCAGTTACGTTTCGTGCCTTTACATGGGAAGGCATAATACAATGTGCTCAACTCCACAACAACCAAATGCTTGAGAGAATCATAGAATTATCATAGATCATAGAATGGTTTGGGTTGGAAGGGACCTCAAAGCCCATCCAGTCCCACCCCTGCCATGGGCAGGGACACCTCCCGCTGGCTCAGGGGCTCCAAGCCCCATCCAACCTGGCCTGGAACCCCCCCAGGGATGGGGCAGCCACAGCTTCCCTCGGCAACCTGGGCCAGGGCCTCCCCACCCTGTACAGTATAAAATTTCTTTCCAATATATAAATCTCTCCCCTTTCAGCTTAAAACCATTCCCCCTCATCCTATCCCTGCACTCCTCCATAAGTAGATACGAGAAAGTAAAAAGTAACAGAAATATTTCTAAAGGTGTTTTGGTTAAAACCAAAGATAACTCTGGAAGTGAATCAACAGACACCGACTGAGTAGATGGGGTACTATGATGGAGCAGAATTTGGGAGTGCTAGAAATCTGATTCAGCCTATAGCAGTGATTACAGCTAGTAATACAAATCCAGCATGCTACTGACAGGTTTTATTTAGCTTAATATGGAAGGAAACCTCCTTTAAACCAATGCAAAATATTTGAAAGCTCAATAATATTGGCAAAGATATAGTAATAATTAAAAGTCAACAGAGGAAGGAAATGCAGTTGCCAGGTACCTCACAGAAAGTATACCTCTGTCCTTACAAAGAAAGTTTGATCTCAGTCCAGGCTGAACAATGCCAAAGACACTGGAGGTGCTGAGGACGGCACAGTGAGAGCCAGCAGACGATGCAGGGTTGCTGGAATGTCAACTATAGAGGAAAGCACTCACAACACCTTCTCCTTGCAGTAAATCCACTCAGTTCAGGGTTTCCTGAAGAAGCCTGCTTCCACCTGCGGCACCTTTTCTTCATCAATAAATTAGCTTTGGAATCACATGCTCACCACTAGAGGATAATTCCTGCAGTCTACATACACTGCACACTACATAGCATATAGATTATATAGACTAACACTAAATATAGACACCAATCCAGCGCTGTGCACGGTGTATACCGCACTGGTTTAAACAACTCTTAGGCAACAATGCTGCTTCTTTTCGATTAAATCCCTAAAGTGGCCCAATTGCGGTGCTCTCAATCCCTTTCCTAAATTTCAGACCTTGGCATCACAGGGTGTGCCTATATAGCACAAATATACATTGAATAAAATAACCCAGGTTCCAGATAGCTACATTAGCACTTTGTTCTACTCAAGCTCATTAACCCCACCGAAAAGATACACTTGGCCCCCAGCTCCTGATTCGAATCTGACTTCTGATTACAATTTCACTTATAGCTGAATAAATAATAAATAGGATGCTATATGACACTAGATCTTTTTTTTCAACACAATTTTTTATAGAGAATTATTTTACTTAGACTCTACATGGTAATTAACTTAGGAGTGCACTCAGCAGTTGTAAAATTTGTGCTGTTCTGCACTTGTAGAGGTACAAAAGGTCCCTTGTTTGCAGTCCTATGCTGACTGATTCCTATGGTAGAGCTGTTGAATCTCTGCATGAGTTGTCACAGATAACGCAAGGCCTTTTAAATATTGGTGCCCTGGGTATTTATAAAGCATATATTTCTACATATAAGCCGGGCAAAAAAAAGCTTATTGAACTTTGTCATTTAAATCAAACTTTGAAAAATTATCAAAGTTTTATACAACCAATTTTTAAATGATGAAGGCAAGTTTTATAATGACAAAAATGGCCAGAATCAGAGAAATATATTATAAATAGCATTTATATACTGGGAATTTGAGGTACTTAGAAAGAGTATTTTTGATAAATACACCCCAAGTTGCTTTACCATGTCAAAAATAATGATTGTCTGATAAACACCTGTGATTTTTGTGGCTGCACTACGACGCATTGCCTGTAGGCAAGCGCTTCAACTGTCTGACCACGTGGGACCTTGTAAGGCACATACCCTGCACCACGTATTGCTGCACGTATGACCTCTAACTTTCAGTGCTTCTACACAGCGAGGCACAAGGTGGAGAAGCATTTACCCTCTCTCCTTTTCCCTGTAATTCAAAGCTTTTGTTAGCAGCACACTTTAACTGACTAAAGCATCTCCAAAACTGAGGCGGACGTAGGAGAGTTATCTTATTTTCCGTTGGGTGCACGCCAGCATGAAGCCCGGCAAGACTGACTGCTGAGCTGCAATCTTTTCGGAGTGGTGGCATGAAAAGCGCCAACATTATCAAACAAGCAAAAACGGGAATATTGCTCTCCCAGTGCATCAGCTCTGGATGTAGCAGCTGTATACTTCACAAATACGAGCAGCTCGTTCTGTTTGGGAGCCTTCTAACTTTCATAAACTAGATGGCTTTACAAACAGGGCAAGATGTTGCTGAGGATCTGGCAACAGAGAAAAATACATCTGCTATCTGATTGCTGAGCTATAAACCGAGTTTTCCACATAAATAATTCTCTCCATCTGTAGCATGAAGTTTAGAGGAAAAACATAAGGCTACCAATTCTGTTCTGCAAAATGCGGGCATCATCTTTATGAATGAATTCCATACAAGGTCTTAAGACTATTTTTTCCTGATAGGGCAAAGCACACGGCTTTTACACCACAACTGTCTAAAGCTTGCTTGCTCTCCTGAAATGAATACCAATTTTAAGAGTCAGACGATGATCACAGCAGTGCTTAAAATACACGAGATGCATGATGAGCATAACAAACAGGACATTAAAGTGCTCCACAAAAACCTGATTTGTCACTAAAAGGGTCTCTAAGAACTTTCAGCAGTACGACACAGAAGAAAAGAAGTAAAGTATTGAATAGTGAGACACATGTTACTACGAGGTGAACATTTATTAATGTAAGAGACGGTATGGAACATGCTATGCATTGTAAATAACTGCAGATCTTTAATTTCAAGAGCTGCCCACGTGGAAAATCTCCTCTACTTGGAAGGAATTTTCCTCACTGCGTGATGTAGTCTCCTTATCAGATTGCTCAAAGCAAAGAAGCAGCAGTCGTAATATGAGAATAATTACCAAGAACAAGTCCTGTTCTGTGGAAGAGATCTCTCTAGGATTATCTGTCAGAGGCATCAGACTACTGCACAAAAGCCTACTTAAAACCTCTGAGAGCTTTTAACTCGTATTTTTTATGACTAATGAAAAATAACATTGAGAATTAGACCAAAGGCATGAAAAATATTTTTTAAATGTTATGGAGCTTACAGATATACGATGGAGGGTAAACACAATGCTCTTTCCTCACATAACTCAGAGGGAAAGCAATAGCTATGTCCCTTTAATGTGTGAATGAAGCACATAACACACATACAGAGTGCCAAAAGAAGCAATTAATCAAAACACCTCGAGGTTGCACAGACGAGGTACATTCCCAATCTAGGATATACAAACGAGACATCATTCTTGAAAAGGATTATGTTCTGCAGCTTGCTTGGGAAAGCTTCATTTGATCTTAACAGAAATTTTGCCCAAGGAGGGAGTAAAAGTCTGATGTAATGAAGCTGATTTTGATCCTGTTGTGATAGAAAACTGGAGACTCACTCAATAGTAGCTGAGGGCCTACAGTACTTATTACGAGACCCTGATAACAGGACATAGATGGGTATCCTGGGACTAAAAATAAGAGAAAACACTCTTCTGCAGTTAACTATAAAACATAATCTATAATAAATATTGGTCAAAATTTAATGCTATAAATATGGGTTCTCCAGATTAAAAAAACAATTATTTCCAGATGAAGAGACAGAATAATACAAGACATATCTTGCCCCAGTGTTTCCACCGTACATGAATGGAAAAACAATAAGAAGCCAATTTCACAGAAGCTGATCTAACTCCCACATTAAAAAAATAAAAATAAAAATCCGTAATTAAAAGAAGCAATTGGCGCATTACTATAATTGGTGCAACATACATTCTTCAAAGAACAATGTGACCTGATGAAATAAGCTGGTTTAAACATGCAAATATCAATTCTCTTCCTCTGCCCAGTGTCTTCAAGAACTATTTTGCTTGCAACACAGGCTGCGCTTTGACAGCTTTCCATATCAATAAACTTCTGCGTACCACATCTCTAAGTTTCCCATTGGCGACCAACTGAAAACTAGCGGAAAGAGCAACAAACAGAATAACATTTCAGCTTCAGCACACACTAGAATTGATCATATTGGAAAGTAACACAATACCAGAGTTTACGGAATTTTACAGAATCATAGAATGATCAAGGTTGGAAAAGACCTCCAAGATCATCGAATCCAACCATCAGTCCAGCATCACCGTGCACAAACTGGTTATGACTCTCTCCAGCACCAAATAGAGGCAATACACATTCTCCTCCAGGGAAATGTTGACAACTCTCAAGTTCTGGTACTCACTGCAGTAGCTTTTTGATACACAAGATTGAAAATGACCAGAGCATTTTCTGTTTAAATGTCTTTCACAATACCTGGATTTCTACAATTTAGAGTTTGACAAACACTTTAGTTTTTGTCACACGCAAAATGTTGCCTTCTCCCTTTCTACTACACTGCGTCATTTCAGATGCTGTTTTTAAAAAAATTACATTCCAATTGATTATTCAACATTTACCTGTCACCAGTGAAGAAAAGAGACTGCCAGAAATGCAAGTATTTAAATTCTAAGTACATCATAAAAATTAATGCTGTATGACAGCCTTCACAGGATAAATTCTCTAAACAACAAAACACAGATTTTCCTTGAGAAGCAAATGCAACTCTCTTCTTCCTTGTTTATTTTATTTAACAAAAAACAGTTGCATGACTATCTGAAATACAATTCGCTGTGAACTTTAATAAAATAAATGGGCTCTGAAAGCCAGATGTGAGATGAGACTTCTGCATACTTGTTTCCAACCAACAAAAACCCCTGAACCCATTTCACTCTGATGCAACAGGTGCAGACAGAAGAATTAGTACAAAGAAATAAACTGTTGTGTAGCTTGCAAACCAACAGCAACCAGTACTGCTTTGAGAATATTTTGCCTTGCACTGATAGTGTCTTTAAAAACACGCTGACCTAATCACAGAATCATAGAATAGTTTGGGTTGGAAGGGACCTTAAAGATCATCCAGTCCCATCCCCTGCCATGGGCAGGGACACCTCCCACTGGGTCAGGCTGCTCAAAGCCCCATCCAACCTGGCCTGGAACCCCTCCAGGGATGGGGCAGCCACCACTGCTCTGGGCAACCTGGGTCAGTGTCTCACCACTCTCACAGTGAAGAATTCTTCCTTTTATCAAGCCTAAACCTGCCCCTCTTCGGTTTATACCCATTGCCCCTCGTGCTGTCTCTACAAGCCTTTGTGAAGAGCCCCTCCCCAGCTTTCCTGTAGCCCCTTCAGGTACTGGAAGGTCGCTCTAAGGTCTCCTCCAAGCCTTCTCTTCTCCAGTCTCAACAAGCCCAACTCTCTCAGCCTGTCCCCCTAGGGAAGGTGCTCCAGCCCTCTGATCATCTTTATAGCCTCCTCTGGACCCGTTCCAACAGCTCCATCTCCTTCTTATGCTGAGGATTCCAGAAGCAGACACAATACTCCAGATGAGGTCTCACAAGAAAGGAACAGAGGGGCTTAACGATACCACATCGCATTGCAAACAAGAAGGTTCAGCTCTTTACAAATAGCAAACTTACTGACTGGTATAACCAGGAACAGAAAGACTCATCTCTCTCCTGTATAGTCCTTTCTAAAAAGCTCTGTGGCATAAACTGATGGCCCTTGTGACACTACCCACCACCTGTAAAGGTTTTGAAAACTCCTAGCAGGAAAAAAAACGCAGTCTCACAGAATGACAAATAGTCAGGAAATTAGGATAACTGCATTTTTTCCAATGGAAAAGAACTATTTTAGGGGAAAAGTCTGGAAGTTTATACAAATGAGCCTCCCAACCTTCCTTTCAGTAAACCTGCTGTTGAATGATTTATTAAAAGAAACTTTCCAGTCAGACAGGCCCAGAATTAGAGATGTGTTTGTACCTTAACTCTCACTTTAATATATTTATTAGTCAGATTTTAAGTACATCACCAAAGGTGATCTTAGGCAGTGGTACAAAATTGATTCACATCACATACTGGAAAATGAGTGTTTGAATGTAATTTCAAGCTCGTGTCAGAAAGGAATTGTACAAATGAGAAAAAGCTAAAGTCATACGTTTCCTGACCTCCAAGCGCTTGCGTCTGCCAACTATACATTAGCTCAGCTTTTATATTTAATATGAAAAAAGCCAGAGTCCTGCCAGAATCTATTCGCTAAAGTCTTAAAACAACCAAGGATAAAGCAGTCAAAAGAAGGAACTCTGCCACATCCACACACCGTGCGGCTTCTCATGGTAGCAAGGAGAAACAAGCTGGGTTTACATTTGGGTGTCACAATGCCAAACAGATAAACATTTCTTTTGCCCACTAAACTAAACGTGATGATCTACGACATGTATGCTGGATGCATGTCTTCCCATACCAGTACAGCCCCCATCACGCAGGTGAACTCGATCCCTTAAAGTAAATCTGGGGTGCTACAAACTGTACAGAAGAAATGTGAACAACAGGAGTCCTCCAGTGGTAAAAATACCTCAAACAAACCTTCTCTTCCTTCACAAATACCTGCTAAACAGTATCTCAGGCAGCTAGCCAAAGCGTTCTCTAAACAGCTGTAGAGTGATTTAGAGACTTATTTAATACTTTTGACGCTCTTTAAAAATAAGTCATTCCAAATAATACATTTACTGCACACTAATAATACACATCTGAGAAGGTAACACATTTAAAAAACCTTTCTAGCTTTCATGTTATGGAATCTAATAAATCATTCCTAATATGTCCCGTAATTTCTAGAATGTTATTAAATTCGTTTTCTGTTATTGCATCACGCCACACAACGAAAAGTCATTATCCAAAATTAGACTACGGCACTCAGCTGCGACCTGGGGAAAAGATGATTTCTGAAGTACTATTCTGAAATATCTAGGTTTTCTGAGTTTAAACATAATTCAAATATAAATCCTTTTAAAATTCCGAAAACCATGAGGAAGGATAAGTAATACACCTTAATTCTCCATGACATGCTCCTTGAGACTCGGATCTTGTTCAACACGTAGCATTCACGCTTAGGAACATTATGAATTGTCACTCTAATCTATCAGCACCATTCTCTGCTATGGAAGTACAACCTGCTCTGTAGACAGAGGAGTTATGTCTTACACACACTTTACGCATCTCCCATTCTGATAGCTGCAGTGGGAACCAGCTCTTCTCACCACTGTCCAGGTCCAAAATAATTTATTATATTTCTCATTCTGGCTAAAAGACAGAAACTAGACACTTAAAGTATTCTAGAAGCTTGAATATTGACTCTTGCAAAGCAGCCCCGAGTCCTTCAATTAGCACATTTTACTGCTCAAGGGGAGCTAACTATTGGCTCTATTTTATTCTTTTTGTGACGAAATCATTCATTCTGTAGCTTGTAAATTACATTTCCCTTCACAGTCAGGACCAGAGAGTGCATACTGCCCGCATTTCAGAAACACAGCTCTGATTTTTTTCTGAAGATCCCACTGAGAACAGCTTTAGAGAAAACACTCCCATTAATGAAATCCATTTCTTTTGCTGCCTGTTAGCGTCCTAGATGCAGTCACTTATTGATTATCTTTTAGCTGTGATTTTAGCTTTATTTTGTCTGGCTGCGTACAATTACATATTTAAATCACCAAATTAGTCTAAAATAATGACCCAAAAAAATCAGCATATACAGTTGCAATGCTGCAAATACAGTTTTGAGAGACAAAACAGAAAAACATTTCTTGTTTTCTTAGCTTGGCAAACTACTGAAAGATTTTATGCTGACATCTTCTCTTTAAAGGACTGAAAGTCTGCAACGTTTAAATCCTTGACTGAAAGCAACAGGGAGGAGATAACTCTCTTTTAATAATCTGAGGAATTTATAAGCTTACTTGCAATTAGCATAAATGAAAGCTAGTATCAGGCTGTATAATTACTGCGCAGGAACGCAGTACCTAAACCCTAAAGATGGCAGCAAGGGCAACCAGTCTCTGTCTTGTTAAGTGAATAAAGTAGATCATCAAGAACACAGCAAAGTGGATGCTGGCAGTGGGTATCACTAAAAGTCATCAGTTTCCTGGAGTATCCCTATAAAATAAAAGATGCCCGGATACTGACACATTTTTTTAATTAATAAATAAATAAATAAAGCTCAGCCATGACAATTACTCACCATCTATGGTTGTGATTATGTCATTAACGATGTCTTTAATTTATTAACAACCCCACCTTTTAATTGCCAGTTCAAATACAGTCCAAGAGGGTAACGAGTGAAAGTATTTTATATGGCTGCGCGCTGAAATACACGGAACAAGCAGGGTGTGAAAAGGGTATGTTAAAAGATATAGACACCCGTGCTACAAAATCAAATTATAATTGGCACCCTTGTCGGCAGCTTGGACTGCGTAGGGAATGAAAACTTAACTACCTTCCCATTTCTAGCCCTGTACCTGTAGCAGGTTGCTTTGCTCATCTCTGCCAGGCTGGACATGCTGCAAGACTGACAGCTTAATACCATTTTCAAGAAAGCTAAAGCTTTTGGTAATGTTTTTCTTCAAACAGGCTAATTTTAAATTTATTCTCATTTATGCTTCTTAATCTTCCCGCAGCTCTTAGAGAAAGGTCAAGGGCATGAAGATATTTTTAGCTATACAGCAGAAATATATTAAAAACATAAATGAAGCTCCAAATCAGCCTCAAATAATTCTCTATTTACTAAATTAAAAAACACTGTATGCCTTTCTGCCTAAACACTAGCAGTGAGAGTTAATACATTCAACTTTCTACCCAAACGAGAAGAAAGCAGTCCAGATATTTTTAAACCGTGCAAAAATTAAAAAAACTGAACCCACCAAATCCTGCGTTCAACAATTCTCACACCGGTTTAGGCAAGGTTAAATACACTAACACACCACATTTCTTTTCAAGCCTTCTTCAACTTCCTATTGCGAAGGTGGGACATTTGACAAGGGGAGGAAAAGAAGAGACATCTCACCCATCAGCAGCCTCAGGGAATGTTTGCTTAGAAACACACACAGTTTGACCCCTGGAAGGATCAAAGCAGTTGACTTCATCAGGTCCTAAGTGTTACCAACCACTGCAAGTTCATGTCTTCACTCCACTGTTTAGGAGACTTAAATTAAGTAAGCATATAATGAGAGAAAGAACTGAGACTATTTCTCATACAGGTTTATAATAAAGCCTAAATGGATTTGTTATAAAGCTATAATTTTCATCACTCTTCATATGAGACTACTATAGGTAGTTCTTATCTCTGCAGTCCTTTAAAGACATCTGACAAGCAAATTTAACAGTTTCTAATAGAATTTCCAACAGTGCAGACGCCTCACTGTCTTCAGTCACGTCTCGCTTCATGACTGTGCACGTGGAGAAAAGACCCGTTTGTCTGGGTCTTAACGGATAACATGATGTACATTCCCATGGCAATATAAAATGAACAACAAGAAAAAAGATAATTTACTTTGCTGTCAGGTGTCAGTCTGGGAGGTGTGAAGGAAAGCACATAAAGCTGCAGGGACTGGGTTTCGATCTGGCGTTGTATTTAAATATTCTGTAGTTGAGATCTAATTGCACTTAATCTTCACTGTTATTAGTATCCCAGGCTTGTGTTATTATATAATCCTAACCTATTTTTTAAAACAGACATTTTAATCTGCTGCTTATGCGTTCAGTCCTGCAAAGCCACTGCCGTGCAGAATCCACTCCTCCCCTCTTTGCAAGCACCAAGCCTGGGGAAGTCTGGCATTTGGATGTGAATTCTTTGAAACCACTCCCAAATGCTAGCATCACCTTTCTTAATTTTATTTATGACCTTACCAGAAGAAATATTCCATCCGAAAAAGAATATGACTCAGAAAAGCGCATTGTCATTTGTAAGTACAATGCAGTACCATTCAAACAGTCAAACACAATATATGTGTTTATATATAACAGCTTTTGCACAGGTCTCTTCTTTCTTGTCTCATTTCTAAATCTGAATAAATAATCTTCACGTCTGCTAACCTAAATGCATGAATTATTTCCCATTTTGAGAATCCTGAGATGCTCAATTATCTAATACAACTGTCAGCCATCAACTGCATTTAATTGTCTGTGCATTTCAAGTCCACTGCATGTTTATTTATATCACTTGCACAACACTTCTAGACATTTTATGAGACAGGAATAAGATGAGGTATGCCACAGTCTAATGCCTAGCAATATGACAGGAACCATATTTGCTCTTTTAGTCCTAATTTTTCAAGGAAATGTAGGTAAATTGAATATTAGTCTCCTTTATCTTCTCCACACCCCTGCAACTCCCAGGGATTTTTTTATCCCATACGACATACTGGAACAAATTTGACAGAGGAATGAATATGAATTTCTTACAAATTTTAGGAAAACTGCACTTTTTAGACCTGCCGGCTGAGGAGAAGGCAGGCACGTGTCTGGCTCTGAACCATTCCAAGAGGGAGCAAGTGCCTGCCCACCCATCCAGTCCTTCGGCATGTGTAACACCAATCCAGCCACAGAGACAGGAAACACGGGACAGATTTACAGACTAGTGAAGCGATGAGGCAGTACACATGGAGAGGGCACAACACGCGGAGAGAAGACGGGAGCTCTGTCTGTGCAGCCAGGAGATGGAGAACTTTGGTAGGAAACCAGGTTTTATTAGTTCCATTACTCAGGAACAATTCCTTTTATTAGACCACATCTCAAACTCTTGACAGGAGGGCGAGAGAACAATTTGGAGAACATTGGGAAAAGTAGAGTTTGAAGAAGGAGAGAAGGCGGTATCTCACAAGTGCAGGACAAGGGAAGACAGGAAGGTGTTGGGGGAATTGCGACAGGGAGAGCAGGGAGGCACCAGAGGCAGACCACAACACAAAACCAGCGGACAGGAAAGCAAAGAAAAGCGTGTGGTAAAAAAGGAAAGGGAGGAACTGTAGTTGGTTTTCTGAGCCGTGAGCAGCTGAGGTGGAAAGCAGCCACTCCATGAGGCAGCAACAGAGAAACCACCGAGTCCTACAGCCAGAGGGGATTTGGTGGAGGAGTTATGCTTCAGAGAAAGCAAAGTTGACAATCAAAGAAGGCACGGTGGTATATGGAGAAGGTATGTCAAGGCAGGAATGAGTTGTGGTTGTTGGCTCAAGGAAGCGACAGCAGCGTCTCTTAGCCTGACTGTCACGGTTAAACATAAAAACTTCAGCAGTGAGCTGGAGGCTGTGGGACTGAGGAGCGTGGAGAAGAGAGATATTGTCTTCTACGGAGCAGGAACGGGGAAATGGTGATTTCTGGTTTTGCTGAACTGAGTTTAGTACTGAATCTAGGGTGCAGAATTTAAAAGGAAGAGAGTGGAAGCTTTTAACACTTCTGAACCTCATCAGCTGCATGACAAAACCTTAATGGGAAGATGCACTTTATAGACACCAGACAGTGATAAAATCATATAACTGGAGAATGCAGAAATTCATCTTTATTTATAGGTTCCAACTCAAATTG
This sequence comes from Cuculus canorus, assembly GCF_017976375.1. Taxonomy (NCBI): domain Eukaryota; kingdom Metazoa; phylum Chordata; class Aves; order Cuculiformes; family Cuculidae; genus Cuculus; species Cuculus canorus. The sequence goes on along the minus strand of NC_071407.1, from coordinate 3,909,017 downwards.
TTTGATATCTTCAACTCTCTTTACAACCCATCATTTCAGCAAATTTCTATGTAGGAAGAGCTCTCTCGATGCCATTACACTTTTGTCATGCATCTCTCAAGTTAAATTTCAGGCTGAGTGCAGATTGTGCAGGACAATAGCCTGACACTTAAAAAAAAAATTGTCAAAGCAGCATAGTAACTAAAGAACTATTCCAAAAATAACTTGATTGTGTTAATGCCCTTACTATACCAACAGCATTGCTGCTGCATAGTTTCAACCAAAGAAAATGGAAGAACAATAATACCAAAAACCTAATATAAAACAGTTTTCATAAACAAAAATGGTCATATTTCTAAAAATCAAAGCTGTAAACATGTTCTTCCTCAGGCTAAAATAATATAATGTACAGCTTAAAGAAAGAAATATTGGATACTTATCACAAATAAGTTCTGCCTTACAATCCAGAAATTCTGATTTCTTTTCATCGCAAACAAGTACTTTACTCTTAGCGTTTTTAACATACTGTCAGCTCCTAACAGATAACACTGGCTCTTCCAAGGCTGTCAAAGTTATCCCTGAGAGCCAAATACAAATAGGGTTATGAAAATAAAGTTTTAAATTATTTTAAAGTGCAAAGAGCCAAAGTGCACATCGCCTGCCATAAAGTGCACCTTGCTGTGCCATCAAGAGACAGAAAGCTGCAGGATGCTGCTCTTTTGGGCACTGTTCTCTGCATTTCACCAGGGGACACAGCGTACAGAGAAGGCACTTTAGAAGCCCTCGAAGGAAGGGTGCCATAGAAATATGCCTACTCAGCACGAGCTGCTCTTCCGCACCAGTCCTTACACCACCTCCATCACCACAGTATTCCCAACACCGCGCCCTGCAATGCGCCAAAGCTATGCCATATGGACCACGGGCTTTTTCTCGCTCTCACCTTGTCATGCCTCCAGCAGCCCCATTAGCAGGGTGGTTGTGTCCAATCGCTTACACCCCTGCGACACAGCAGTCTGTAGACACCAGGTAAAACCAGGAACTCCCTGGCAAGTTCTGTGTTTCTGAGGTCCCCTGGCAGCTGTTCCTGCTCCCCATGTCCTTGAAATGATGGTACCTCTCCCCATAGGGAACCAGATTCTGCCTCCCTCCTCAGTGACGAGTAAGTACCAGATCTCTCCAAGTAATCCCACTGACACTGCTAACAGTACCTGTGGGCTTTTGCTCCTACTTCCACAAACCATAAAGCTGGACTGGGGTTGGAAACAAAAGCACACAATTTGCTGTTCAAAAGCACATACAAATTCATAGAATTGTTAGGTTGGAAAAGGCTTTGGAGATCATCCAGTCCAACCATACCTCTCCACTATAAACCACACTTTGAGCACCTCACCCACTCATCTTTTAAGTATCTCCAGGGATGGGTACTCCACCAGTTCCCGGGGCAGCCGTTTCCAGTGCCTGAGAACCCTTTCAGTGAAGAATTTTTTCCTAATACCTAATCTGAACCTCCCTTGGCACAACCAGAGGCCATTTCCTAACGTTTGCTCATTTGATACCACATTATAATTGAGGCTTTCCTGCAGGAAAGATACAGAACAAAAGGATGGCAATTGCACTGTCCAAAGACACTACTCCAGACAAAGAAAAGATGTCGGTTGCTTTATACACTACAAATTGTAAGCAAAAGCGTAGTTATGGTTATTCAACTAGCTATCTCCCAACACTTTCCTTTGATGCTACAGGAGAATACTGCTCTCCTTTGAGTTTCCTTCAAGTCTCCTAAATATTCTCCCTTACTACCCCCAGTATTTAAGGAGACGCTGAATATTCATGCATAAATGCTCCAGGTCTTATCACCAGATGCATCCTCCTTCCATGGAATAGATTTCTTCTTGTTTCTCCCGTTGGAACAGGTTGGCAAAACTTGTCCAGCCTTCTGGGACAAGCAGAAACTACATTTGCTTAAAGCTGTGCATTTTATATACCTGAGGAACAAAGACCTTTTCTTTTGTCTCATAGATCTTCAAAGAAATTAGCAAAAAAGATCCAATAATCTCACCAAGGAAAGAAATACGAACGAAGCTGAGGATATTTACATATTCCCATTCAGGGTTTCAAGGCCTGTTCATGTCTCTGCTGAAGCTAAAGCGTGTAAGCACTGTGTTTATAAGCTAGTCAATCAGTTACTTCAGCAAGGTACTTAATTTCCCTCTCATAATCAGATTGAGCTTCAAGAAATGCAGAAAACAGGAAATATGAAGAGCTCCTGCAAGCCAACAGTCGCCAAAGTGATTTTCTTTTGTGTGAAGTCCAATCTGATTATGAAAATGCAGAAGTGGAAATCAGCAACTAGTATCTAGGCACCCTTGATAACTTGTTATCTGCCTGGAAGCCAGCCTAGTTGTCTCTGCAAGGAAAACCTGCAGACAGAAATGTCAAAGAACACAAACATTGTACACGCTCAGATTAGACTTATTTTTGTCAAACTATTTTCATTTTGTTAAATGCAGCTAAAATAGATCCCTATGTTCTTCGCATTTTCTCTTGCAACAGGCAAAAAGCCACAAATCCTCACTGGGGAAACAGTAAGTCTTGATTTATAACTGCAAAAACAATAGTACGTATCAGTCCAAGGACTATTTTTTAACGTATCACCCTACAAAGGAAGGCATAGCCATGCATGTGACAGTCTAGTGCAGGCAAAATTCACAATACCTTTTTTAATTTTCTGTTATCAAAAGGCTCAACCTCACATCAGAAAACCAGAACAAAGCCCCAAAATTACAACAGGAAACAGAATACATCATAATCAAATAAAAAGATTTGGATGGGTTATGCTTACTTCAGTGGGAACGGAATCAGATTGCAAGACTCGTATTAACTTAATAAGGTCTGGTTTATTGTTTATGAAATTGGGTAAATGTGCAACATAACCAACAAGATGTATCTCATTTTTTTTTTAAATAAAATGGAACAATATGGGAGCTAAGAGCCAATAAGAACATTGTAAATAGTCAAGGCAAATCACAATTTTTAGTATTTTGTAAATTAAGTTGCCCTGGTAGAAATGTGGCACCTCAAATATTCCTACAGAAATGTCAGAAAAAGACACAGTGTTAAATTACAAAAGTATGTAGGATTTGAAATATACACAGATTAAAGAATAGAACCAGGATTAGAGGCCTCAGGAGGTAGGGACTGGGAATGCCATACAGTATTAATTAATGGCAGAGGCCACTAATTTGCATGCCACAAACCCCAAAAAGGAAAAAAAGCAGTGAATCTGTTGGTAGGACAGAGACACTAACTTATCTTTTTGATAAAGAATTTAAAAAATGCTGTCTATGGATTCTAAAAAAACCAAAACTTGTTTACCAGGCAGGAAAAAAAGAAGCAAATGATAATTAAAGTGTCGTGGACCTGCTACCCAGAACACAGCTCTTACATTAAGTCAAGAACTGCAAAATGAATGGGGAAACATTCAATTCTTGATTAAAATAATTTGGGGGTTATGAATGTTTGGGTAAAATTAATTAACTATGACGTGGTGTTTTCTAGTTCCACAGCTCCTCTTTACAGAAGCAGCAAAAAGTGAAAGTATGAGGAACCCTAAAGAACTTTAAGCACGCAGAGAAGAAAACTCTGTTTCTCTGGACCCCAAGAATTCATATTGAAAAACCCCAATGTTCCTCCTGTACCTTTGCTGACGGCAACTCTTCCAAAGCAAACACTTGAAATCCGTTCTATAAGATGTCTCTACCCCGTTCCTGGGAAGGATAAAATAATGGGGAGGGACCAGAGAATTGTCATCAATACTCAGAACAGGTTTTATGCTGGGAAGAAGGAAGTCTCCCCTTATAAAAGTCTTTCAGATCCTGAAGGAAGTATTTTGCACACTAGACTTCATTCTTTCCCAGAATTGACTTTCTGATCTGTGAACACCAACGACAGACGATGCCTAAAAGACTTCAGAAAAAGTCAGAGGGAGAAGGCAAAATGTCTAACTAACCTGCTCTCCTTCTAAACAACGTAGAGATCCTAAAGGGAGACCCAGCTCCATCTCCAACAAGGAAAGGGTGTACACGAGACTGCCCGATTTATATGCCACCAGCACACACACACCCCTTCTGACAGCTCCAGCACTGCTAACTTTCTCTAGTCTCAACTTTTAAACACAATAAAAGGCCATCTTATTGACCGTAACTGTTTGCATTTGTTCTTCTAGCTTATTCAGTATGCAAATCAAACATACTCACTCTATGTGCTACCCCGAAGTACCACTACCCATGTTCCAATGTGGAAAGATACACTCCAGTAAGAAACTCTGTTTGCTATTATGCTGTCTACCCATTTCATTTTTAATTAACAAATTTACCCTGACAAGAATAAAATATACCCTTTTCTAAATGCAAGCTTCCAGTTACTTTCTGCACCAGAGCATTCGGAGTTTTTAAAGAGTAAACAGCCTCGCACAGAACAGCAGAATCGCAAAACACTCCTTTTGATATATAATCATATGAGCCAATTTCTTTCTCTCATTTGTTCATGATACAAAGGACACTTTGTAAAAACAGTATGCTACACTGGAATATTGGCAAAATAATTAATTTCTACCCGCTTTGCATTTAGGCAACTAGAAAGAAGGCATAACCAGCAGCATGGAGTCAACCAATCCTCCACCAGCAAAACCTACATGTTCTAAGAAACATTCTGATTTTTGTAGCCTGTTCTTTAAGATTATTTCTGAACATAACTGATGTAAAAGAAAGGAGAAACAATACACAGAGCTGAGCAATGGGATAACAAGCATATGATTAACTAGGCAACTTAAAAGTGAATCCATGGGAGGAGATTATTATGTCATCCTAAATAGGTTGATCTAAATAGTCAATTCTTTTTAACATTAAGTATTTTATTTACACCACTTCACAGATATGGCTTAAGCCATTGTATTCGGGTTTAGAGGCTCTCCGTTTTGGATTGAAAGTAATGATTTTCTTACAATATCCCACAGAGGGGACCACTATACTGTAACAGCTGATACCAAAACAATAAGGTTATCTCCCAGTTGTGAGGCTCAGCGTCAAATACAACACAAATTCAAGGGACAAACTGTTCCCCAGCTAGTAAAAAGCTATAGATAGCTTTAACAAGTGACTAGTTCAAGCATCTATCCTTAATTTGGTATGAAACTTGCCTCTGAAATCCAGTCAACAGGTTTTGCATTTACAGTAGTTGTGACAGAAGTCAACAGCCTCATAATGTTTTCAACTCTCAGAAAATGTTTCGTTTTAAGCAAAAATGCCTGTTTAAGCAAAATCTTTACATAAGAATAACTAACTCAAATCCGTTACTCTCTAAAACGCATACACAAGCCTTCAGTAATTTGAAGAGCTGCCCACCAGCACAAAATTCACACCCTTGAGGCACAAGCACCACGTCAGACATAGTAATTCTAAAGAAAATTCAGACCCAGACATGCCCAAACCAAAACACAAGACAGCCCTGTCCTTCAGCTAAGAAGTCCTGGATTTGGCTACGTGAAGTGTCAGAGGACTAAATTTATAGAAGAGGCTGAATTATGAAGTGTAGATGGAAAGAAAGGAAGATCAGACCCTGGAATACTCAGGATACCTCATCACAAGTACATAAAAAACTCACATTCCTAGGTTGTCTACCAACTATTGTCTTATAAATTAGGTTTTCCTTGCAATGTTAGTAGTGATTCAAATGCAAAATTCATGCTTGTTAGTATCTAAACATATGACACCCTGGGCTTAACAGCTAGCACGACAACAAATAGTTTTGTGGGCTTAGGTTTTTCTGTTCTGTGTTGTCAGACATTGTTTTAAATTTATATACAACACTCAGCTTGTCTTTCTAGTTCTAGACTAACTACACCGCTAATCCCATAACATAGATTACTTGGAAACAAAAAGCAAAGCTTCACTTTAGTAACATGACTGCATCACTTGTGCCATTGACATAATGGGAACTGGAGAGAAACTACAAACAGTAACAGGTTTAGCAGTATATTCCTGATTTTTGTTTGAAATCAACATTTAATGCTTGAAGGATTATTGAGAAACTGGCATCCCATTTCCATTGAGGATGTCATTTGAACTTCTTTCAGTATAGAACTGGATCAACTTTAACTGCTGTGATAAACTATCCACCATTTCTCACACTGATGTGCACTACAAAAGACTTACGTAATGCACAAAACAGTCATCTTAGCCAATGGTTTTCCTCTTTCATGTAGCATAAAAGGCATTGTGATTTTCTACACTGTCTCAAAAACAAATAAAATAAATGCCCAAAGCATTACACATGACACACGCCAACTCATACGGTACCACAGAACGGCCTCTGTGCAATGAAAAGATTAACCGCTACTTTTAATTACACCCAAGTAACTTTAGTAAGAGTGAACACTGCAGTAATATCTATAAGCACAATGACCACATTAGCAGAACACCAGTGATGAAACCCCTGCCAACACTGCTTATACAGGACTTTTTTTTTTTGATTGTTTCTTTTAATCAAGACATAAAACCGTTACCAAGTTCTGCTGTTTGGGGTATTTGCAGAGCCCTGCAAAAAAATCTGTAAGCCTAGGCAGCTTTAAAGAATGGAACATGCAGTAGTAACCATGACGATACAAAAAATGCTTTTGCTAATCTTTTTCTTTCAGAGCACAATACTTCCAAATAACGGATGATTTTCCACTGTACTAGAACTTTTGGTTGCTGCTCTCTGGGAATCTAGTCCTCCAGTCCTTGTCAACCTGAAAACAAGTGAACAGCAATTTGGGGTGCACTAAGAACACCGAATGAGTCTGAATCAGTCCACCTGCATCTTTAAGTGACTGTGGTGGAAGGACGTCACTTGCTGGCAATGAGGTCTTACTTCATTGCTGGACAGAACAGGTAGAAAAACTTATTACCTTTCAAGATAATTACATTGCAAATAAATGGGGAATCTAAAAAAAATAATAACAGAAAGGCAGAACGGTATTTCTATGGAGATCATGAAACTGCTGCGGTAAGTGAGAATTTGGCCCTCAGCAGGCTGCCTATAAACTTGAAGCAACCAGCCCGGAACTCCTCTGCATTGATTTTGTCTTGGTGTTGTACTAAGTTGGGAGTTTTAAGCGATTAAAAAAACCTAATAAAATGAATAAAGATTCTTCAGAAATTAATCCTTGTTCTCTACTATTTCTCCAACAGACTTGCTCACCAAACTAAGATAACGCTTTCAAAAGATGTATGGGATTTGGATCTGAAGTCACACTTGGAAAAGTGACTAAAGGGCTGATTTTCAAAGGCATTAAGATACCTAAAGATGCATTAAGCACTTAGAATTTTTAAAACTGCCTGGGCATCTAACACCTATTTAGATCACTTAGTCCTTTCTGAAAATCCCAATGGGCAGTTATCTGCGTTTTATGTGTCTATATGCCTTTGAAAATCTGTACCATTAAATACTTAACAACCCAAGTCCCCCTGGCTTTTAATGAGACTTAAGGTCCTAAAAAGTCTAAGTACTCCTGAAAATTGGTCAAGCCACTCTCTCTGGTCCTTTCTTCTCTCTTTTAAAGATCTTTTGAAGAGTCATCTACTGCTGCTTATCCATAGCAGGTCAGTTAACTACAGCTTCAACACTGCCAGACTTTCACATTGTGCCATGCACACTCCATTTTTACGTAGCTCAACAACCAAAGGTCCAGACCACAGACTGCATCCTTCTAAAACTTTCTGAAACTCCCAAAAAGAGAATTCATACCGAATTTCTCAATGCCCCAGAATTCATTGTTTCAGTAAATACGACACAAAACGACTGCCATTTAGGCTGACAGAAAACAAACAACACCTTTTAATTACTGAGCAAGGTATTCAAATTACTGCAAACAAGCTCTGAAAGACAGCCACACAGCAACAACAAACGTTCAGAGGAAACTAGAAGAGGAAAGAAGTTGTCAACAGGCTCTTTAAACACGCAGGAGTCCCACAAAAGAAGACAAACCTGAATTCTGAAATTTCTTTAACAAAAAAAAAACATATGAAAGCAGAAATTGCATTCCCTTATGCAAACGTTTGAATGATTTCTCTCCTGATCTCCTTTAATGTCAATGGGAGGTAACTTGCACTGACCACGTTCCCAAAAAGGAACCGATTTGTAAATTAGGAACGCAGGGAATCAGATTGCCACCTACAGGAAAATTTAGCATTTATTGTCAAGAATCACTCAAAAATAATACAAATTGCCATCCTGCCAAGCACTCTTTCAGGTTTAGCTATTATTTCAAAACCAATTAGTATTTTCTTGTGTTTAACTATGCCATGAACTTCCTAAATCTAGAAAGCCATTAACACTCCTTTTTATTTGAGTACTGGTTAAAAGTTCCACAGTCCAATGACAAAGCAGCAGATTGCAATCATATCTCAGTTAAAGAATTGTAAGGCTGCTTACCTGATACAATCGGTGCTAGCCTGAATATGTCTGATAGTCTGCTGTTAACTGGTTCATAAGGGGAATCTTCAAGCAAGTCATTTCCTAAAGACAAAAAAATATTTGGATTATTTTTTTTTCCAATACAAGAATTCAGGATACGATTCTATTGGTTAGTTTTACTCTGAAATGAAGCTACTTTGGAACTGCGGAAAGTACTCCTCTCTAATTTGCGTGGCTATTTCTCCTACCTATAAAAACATCTGAAAGCAGTAAGTTGTATAGCCCTGTCAGTAGTTCTTTTCTCTCCTTCCTCCATGGATCAGGTCATAATTTGCAGAGACTGCCTGTGACATCACAGGCACTGTCCCATCCCACGCAAGCGGGAGAGAAGCTGGAGCAAGGATGTTCCCCTTCATTTACCCTAACAGCAGAGCTTTTTGGCAGAGGAGCAGCCCAAGTAACAGCCAAAACCGAGCATCCTTGGAATAAAACTCCCAACAAGATGCTGTCAGAAGGGAAACTTTTTATGATGAAAACATCCAAGAGTAGTGTAATTTGTTACGAAAGCTAGAACAAAGACATATACAGACTCATTAAAACATCCCAGCTGATGCTTGGTTAAACAAACAGAAAGGGAAGGCTTCCCCCCTTTCTGCAGAAGCACCGAGGGAAGAGTTAAATGGGGACCACACTGAAGTGAACGATTCCATCTTCAACCCCAGAGCAAAACAGGGACAAAATGACACCTCACATAAGGATTGTTCTCAGCTGACTATGGGAAATTTGCCGGTGCCCCCAAGAACAGACATCCCAAGTCAATCACTGTCCTATCCCTCCTAACTGGCACTTCCACAGGCTCTGGGAAGCAAAGGCTTCTTTTTTTTTTCCTGCCTCAGCACACCCAGGGAAAGCTGCTAGTAAAGACAGGGAAGGAAAGAATAAACTTCTTAAAACAACACTCCTCTTCATATGACTTTCAGCAGAGAGCTAAGAAACTAGTTCCAGCGTCCTGTGATCTCCTTAGGCGAATCCTAATTAAGGAGCTTAAATATTATTAAAGCTATCTCTCCAACTGATTTGGTTTTGGAGCTTTCGCACTTTCTAGCGCCCTTATCTTTTGCCTCTGCTTTACAAAAGTCAGCTGGGTCCCCCCCGGGAGGAAACCCTCCTCCTTGTGGATTTCCCAACCAGAGGAGACCGAGCAGCAGCTGTTCTGGAGTGGGATGAAAGGTCCTCAGTTCGCAGCTGAAGAGCACAACGTGACGGATGGGGGTCAGACCCTGGTTTGGGGTCAGCGGCCGGAGGGGCTGCAAACTCCGCCGCTGCTGCACCAAGGGGAGCGTCGCGTTTCTGTGCTTTTACAACGTACCCTGTAAGCTCTGGTACATGCTCCAATAAATGCGCAGGCAGTTCTTCTCCTTCTTCATGCCCCTCTTGCAGCGGCAGTTGTACAGAGACTTCTGCTTGAGAGCTTCCATGGCGCTCCTGCATTCGTCCTTGGCCTCCAGGCCCGTGGCCCGGCTGAAGTTGCTCTCTTTGCCAGCTACGCACTGCCTCAGTGTCCTGAATTTCGTACTACAGCTCTGCTCCTTCAGACACTGGTCGCTGGCTTTCACGCAATCCAGGCGGTCCCCCCCTCCGCTCACTTCTGCGGACAGGAGAACGTCTAGAGAGAGGAGACACAAAAAAAACCCCACAACTCTTTCATTGAGGGATTGAAGATGGTTTCCACAAAGCGGGAACCAGGGGAGCACCAGGGGAGCACCAGGGGAGCACCAGGGGAGCACCAGGGGAGCACCTTGCAAACCTCCAGGCTTGGTACCACACCAAAAAACCAACACACAGGGGTTTTCCAAGCTCTCAGATCCACTTTGGTGGGAATCCAAGCAAAGAACGCGTTTAACCCCGGCTGGTGGAAGGGGGGGAAAGGGAAGGAAGGGGGGGAAAAGGGAAGGAAGGGGGGAAAAGGGAAGGAAGGGGGGGAAAAGGGAAGGAAGTGGGGGAAAAGGGAAGGAAGGGGGGGAAAAGGGAAGGAAGGGGGGGAAAAGGGAAGGAAGGGGGGGAAAAGGGAAGGAAGGGGGGGAAAAGGGAAGGAAGGGGGGGGAAAAGGGAAGGAAGGGGGGAAAAGGGAAGGAAGGGGGGAAAAGGGGAGGAAGGGGGGGAAAAGGGGAGGAAGGGGGGAAAAGGGAAGGACGGGGGGGAAAAGGGAAGGAAGGGGGGAAAAGGGAAGGCAGGGGGGAAAAGGGGAGGACGGCGGGAAAATGATAGGAAGGGGGGAAAAGGGAAGGAAGGGGGGAAAAGGGAAGGGAACCCACAAGGGTTAACGCGCCTGGCAAAACAAGCATTCTTTATTCCTCAGCTCCACTTTGGTGAAACAAATAACCTTCGGATCGGAGTGTTTAACTGAGGGGTTAAACATTCGGCCTCACTTTCCACGGTAATTTCAATTACATCCCCGAACAACCTGCTCGGAGATAAGCATCCTCACTGATTGATATTCGCCTCTTTCTGCGTCAGTCACTTTTTAAAGGCTGTACAGATTATCATTTTTTTTTTTTTGGCTTATTCTACACGTATAAAGGTAAAATTTATGACCCCCTCCCCTCCGTTTCTCTCCACGTATGATGCTTTTGCAGGAGAACAAAGCAAATTAGATTAACTCCCTCGTCTCCGCCGTGCCCCTCGCCACGCTCCCTCAGACACACGCAGATGGAAAAGGCGAACATCTCCTGTGGAAAAGGAACCCGTTTGGGCTGCAAACCCCTCGCAGGCAGGCAGGCTGCCAGGTTCGGGAGCTGTAATCCTTCAGCTGGCTCTTGCCACCCACCTACCCCTCCCCAAGACAGCCTTATTTCATTAAAACGAAAAGTTTCCCCGTAACTTGCGAGAACCCAATTTAACAAGAGGCAAGTAGGTAAGTCGGTGATCTCCCAGAGCTTTAAATAGAGACCGGGTTAACTGATGCGAGGCAGAGCCCTAAAAACTACTGGAAACTTCACTGTTCTGCCTAAAATAAAGACTGACAACCGTCAGGGACGCGAATCCATCAACGCTGCGCTTTGCTTTATGAAGCGATGGAGAGACAGAAAGCAGCAACTTACCCGCTAAGGGCAAAGTGAAGTAGAAGATAGCGAGAAACATCTTGCTGTCTTCGGATGGTTTCCCCAGGCGAGCTGATGTGCCACAACAAAGAGGATCAGCATGTAGATATTCCAAAACCGCCGAGGTCCAAAGATTCCAAGTTCAGATCCATTGAATTCAAGGGAAAAAAAAAAAAAAAAGAAAAAAAAAAGGCAAAACAAACCCTTTCTCTTCTTCACCGCTGCCACGAGCAGCGGCAGGAGCAGCGACACAGATGTAGAGGGGTTTTTTTTTGTTATTCCTCCTTAGGTTTTAAGCAACCTGAAAGCGGAGTTGAGCGCGGAGCCGCCCGCCCGGGGATGCTCGAGCGAGTGGGAGCGGGGCAGGAGCGCCGGGCGCCTCCTTGGGTGGGCAGCGCCTCTTCCCAGGGAGGGACCGACAGCGCACCGGGAGGAGGGGGGGGACCCGCGGAGCCTGCCCACCCCGCCCGAGCCACTCGCAGCCCCCGCCTGGGGCTCCCCGGGGCTGCCCGAGCTCCCCCTTCCTGCTGGGAATGTCGCCTCTCCGCCCCCACCCCGCAAAGCGCAACTTTATTGACTCGCGGGGGGATGGAGGGGGGGGGGAAGCGCGCAGCTTGCGCGGGGGCAGGGGGCAGCTGGGAAAGTTTGGCAGGGGGAAAAATGGGACAGGAAAAGGCAGGAGGGAAGGGGAGGAAGCCACGTCGGGAGGCGCGGAGGGACGCTCCGGTTCCGCGGAGCCTCTTCACACGGAGGGGTGCTCGGGATGCGCGGAGCCCCTACACACCGAGGGATGCTCCGTTCCGCGGGATGCGCGGAGCCCCTACACACGGAGGGATGCTCGGGATGCGCGGAGCCTCCGCACACGGAGGGATACTCCGTTCCGCGGGATACACGGAGCCGCTGCGCGGGGGACTGCTCCCTTCTGCGGGATGCGCGGAGGCCCTACACACGGAGGGATGCTCCGTGCCGCGGGATACACGGAGCCCCCCGCACGGGGGGATGCTCGAGGTGCGCGGAGCCCCCGCACACGGAGGGATGCGCCGTTCCGCGAGATGCGCGGAGCCCCCGCACACGGAGGGATGCGCCGTTCCGCGAGATGCGCGGAGCCCCCGCACACGGAGGGATGCTCGGGTTCTGCCGGAGCGGGAGCACCACGAGCGCGGAGCTCCAGGAGCGTTTCCGACCCGCGGGAGAGGCGGGGGGAGGGGGGGGGGGGCGGATGCCCAATGGGAATGACCGCGCTTCCCACCCATCCCCGCCCTCCGCGGGGGTCCTGCCCCTTCCCGCCCAGCCCGAGGGGCGGGGGGCACTGCCGTGGTGTCCCCCTGTAGCCCCTCGTGAGGGCGCTGCCGCGCGGAAGAAGCGCCCCTGGGTGCGCAGCGCTGCGGTGCGGTGCGGGCCGAGGGTAGCGGCTTCCACTTGGCTCCGGAATAAACAAAGCGAGCATATGTCCCATCTTCGTGACAGATGGTTCACGCAGAGAACTATTTAGTGGCTTTCCCACAGTCGCTACTATGTAGCGCTCCCCCGAAACGCAACTAAATGCAATTAGCCCAAAATAGCATCACTTCCCAGATTTCCTTCTTTCCGTAAGTGGAAAATTTAATTCAGGTGTTTTTATTTTTTAGCTGCAACCAAATGTTTTTATTTTTTTTTTAGCTGCAACCAAATGTTTTTATTTTTTAATTTGAAAAAAAAAATAATCAGTATATCTTTTACTTGGCAACGTCGCCAACAAGAGATTTGGCCCGTTTGACTTAAGGAATTTGCTTCTCCTCACAATAAATTTTGCCTAAAGGAGTTTGCCTCGCCTCATGAGACAGGAGATGATCAGGCTGGCCACTTTTATAGCGAAAACTGGATGGCAGATGGAGCTAAATTGTTGTAAGGTACTTCAGAAACACTTATTTAAAAGCTTAGCATATGCCAGGAGATACAGAGAATGCGACATTCACAGAACCCGAGTGGAAGCTTTGGTTTTTTGTTGTTATTTTCCTCTCCTGCCACTTTTCCTTAACAGACAGATTTTATATTCCTACAAAAAATCCACCCCAAAAATCCACAACTGCCCAGAGTACTGATTTGCTCCATAAAGTCATAATAGCGGTGTCAATTCACAGCCGTTTGGGTTTTAGTTATTCAAGATGATGGGGCATATTCTGTTATATGGTCACAAAGCTATTACCTGCTGCAAATACAAGGAGATAATTGGAGAGAAACAAAGACAACAGCCGGATTCCTGGAGTAGTTCAAGACAATTAGAAGGTGCTAAGTTGGTGATAGCATTGATAATGCAAGTCAGCCTCAGCCTTTGCAGTAGCTCCTACTTAATGAAACAAGTTGGCCTTGCAAACAGCTTCAATACCAATTGAACCAGTGTTACAGAGAGGTGATTGCTTCTTCACTAGTAATTGTCACCATGATAAACTTTGTATAAAGTTATTTGTATGCCTAATACAGGGGTAGCATTATTCTCCTGTTCTCTGCAATTATAAGTCGGGAATAGCTACAACATTCACAGCAGAACAAGGCAAACGGAAATAAGACTGAAATCCAAGCTACTATTTACAAAACCATTCATGCATTAATGTCCTGAATATATATATATGTACACACACACACAGACACATATACACACAGAGTGTTGTTTGGCATAGAAAAGCGACACATTGCAAATCTCTGCATTAATAGCTACTTTTGCTGCTATAAATCACAGCTTTGGTGGGGTGTTTACTATTACAGTGGAACTGAAATCGTGTTTTAAGTGTTAAAAACTGAATAAAATGTTACTGACAGTTCAGAAATAACAAGACAGCTGGAAAGCACCCGAAATGCTGAAGATTGTCGCTAAACACTCCTCTCGCGAGCATTTTGACTCATCTCTGAGAAACTATCACCCAAAGTGAAAAAAAAAAGGTTAAAATGTCTCAATCCTAAAAAAGTTTTAATGTGCAACCATGTTCTGAAAAAAGAATCCCAAGGAGAAAATCCATGCTACAGAGATGCTTAGAATGTCCAAGCGCTATGCACTCTTTAACAGGACTGTACGTGCGAGAAAGCATCTTGCAAATCACAAGGACATTTGTTCCACAGCAGAAATTACCAAATTTGCACTGTTTTTTTCTTTCAGAGATGGAATTATTTATAAATTTTGTCAACTTATTTCCAGTCTTTTTAAATTAATCTCTAGATGCCCTCCTTTCCATTTATTACTAAAATAGTTTCCATGTCATCCTAGCACTGAAGCGACACAAATACTTTACTCTCTTCCTAGAGAATCGATGAGTTTTTGGGTAGGTGAAGTCACGTGCGTATTGGGCTGGTGTCACCTTAGCACACAAGGTACACAGCTTTCTGGATCTGACGTACCAGGTTGTATTAGTATTGCTTATATATACTCTGCCGTGAATCGTAGCTACAAATCATTTTCAGGTTTATTAAGAATATAAAAAGATACCAGACAAAAATCCATAAGCCACTCTGTGGCTGGAGTCATAATCCTGCTCTCTGCACATTCTTTTCCAGTCCTCTGAGGTAAAATTAAATCAATGGACGCGTTGCTGTTGATTCCAGTCAAATCGAGGTCTACCCTACAGTTTGTAACTGGCAATCGCTCAAACCATAAGGCTCCTCGGTCAAATGAATAATAAAAACAATAAACCATACAGAAGTCCTTAAAGTGAACATTTTTAAAGATATTTAAGCTGGTTTTCTATTTTGTTGACCGAGTTCTATTAAAAAGTTCCAGAGGATCAGTATTATATAACATACAAATTGCAAAGTACAGCTGGTAAGGACACACGTTTCATTAGAAGACAGATGACGACATAATCACCACCGAGTTATTGCTTAAAGGACATTACAATATAAATAATGTGGAAGACAGTACTAACTTCTTCAAGCTACTTACTGCCAGCGTAACAGCCGCTGCTTCAGTCTTAACATAGTTTTAGTTACTTGGTTCTTTCTAGTTCTCTATACTTAGCTGATATTCATTCGTCGAAAACTTAATAAAGAAAAAAAGTAGCGGGGAGAGAAGAGTTATTTGATACTAAAACTTCCATATTGAAACAGTGCTTCAATCAAGTAGGTCAAGATAAGTGAACCCCTAACTATAGATGCTTTTAAGCTTCCTATCACCTTGCAGGCAGAACACAAACGCTCTGAATGCACCACCAGCGTCCAACCGCACCTGCACTGAGGGCCATCCTTCAGGCCAGCCATACAGCATCTACAATGTCAGAAAACTCTTTCTCTACATTCAGTCTTACTGGATTTCCTGCTGCCTCCTCCTTTGCGTGGAAATTAATGTTTGACAGCAAACGTTCAGAAAGGTGTCACGTGCAAAAGGAGCTGACTGAAAGATTTGCCGATGTTGTTTTGCAGCCACGTGCAAAAGCCGCAGTGTCGGAGCAGTGCATCGAGTTGTTACAGCTGGCGGCAGTTCGGATGACAGCCTACGGAGCTGGAATTAATACATTGACTGGACCACAGTTAGCCTGCAGATTCCCTTTGCCATCTCTGCCACAGACCTCCTTTGAAAGACTGAACCCCGCAAGATATTGAAGTTGGAGCCACGGAGCCACTGAGCCCCAGGGAAAGTTACACAGCATTATCTGCAGGCCCAGTAGATCTGTAAAGAGAAAGTATGCTGAGGATAAGAACAGTGCCATGAACTTTAAATAGAATTATTTGGGGAATGAATAGGTGAAGCAAAGCTGGAGCTGAACTAATGAGTCAAATGGAGCAGGTGGGAGAGAATGAGCAACTGATGGGAAAATGCCTGCGTGCCATGGGAGCACAAAATGTAGTGTTTACACAGGAGGCTTTATTCAATAATGAGAAAGGGAGAACAGTCAAGTTAGAGAATTACTAGGGTCTGGGGGAACAATTTGAACTGCATTTTTTTGTCTTACATTTATCTGTTTACCATGGAGTCAAAGCGTCTTGTGGTGGGAATAAGGCAAGAGGGATTTGCTCAAGGCATTAAAGTTTTGTAAAGGACAGATTAAATAACAGTGCTCCAAAAATCAATTTTGAGGGGCTTATGAAGCCTTCAATGGGCTTTTGCAGCACAAAAGCAAGATTGAGTTTTTACTGAACCTGTCATTTATTTGGGTTTAGAGCTTTCAGTAAGCATCAGGAAGAAAACATAAAACAAAAGCAAAGTAAGTAATGAGCATTCACACAGGAATCAAATAAAAACCATGTGGAAGCTCAATCCAGATCACTGAGTGACTTTAATTGATGCAGAAGTATAAGAAAAGAAAGTACCCTCTGTCTCCACTTTAATCAGACCTGGTAGTGAATTCCCACAGCTCCTTCTTGGCCAGGAAGTTTTTCCTGAACTCTTGCTTCCCTGTCCTCACCAGAGGTTGTGTTGGGTAGTATCGGGCCACCTGGAATGGAAAAAAAAAACCAGGCTGTAAAATTCCTCTGTGTGTTCCTATCTCGTGTGTGACCCCGATTATGATTTCAGAATAGATGCATAACTACTAAAACAGTACTATGTGCTTCCGAGAGCTTGTAGTTAAGAAATGCAGTATAGTCGCTTCCCTCCAAGATTTGAAAATAGAGACAAAACTGCAGCTACTTGTGAAGTTCTGTCTTATACAAATGATTCCATCAAACTTTAAATGCTGATAAGCAGAGACATTCGATGTTTGCCCGAACCGGGAAGGAAAAAGTTGTTAAGGCAAAGTGATAATAGTTGTATCCCTCGATTTATGTCTTGTTGCCTTAAAAATGGAATAATACAGCCCTCTAGCTGTTGGGAGAGGCAACTCAGGCAGGCGTGGGAGAGGGGATTCGTGTCTCTGCAGCAGCAAAACGGGCTGAACTCCGTGGCAGAAGAGGATGCAGTCAGCAAAGAAACGTGATGTGGCACAGGTAAAAGTCTCAAAGATGAAACAAACCCCATAAAGTAGCATATATTAAGTAGTAGCAATTCGTGTGCCTGTAAAATCTAGAACAATGCAATTCAGATGCTAAAACAGCATCATTTGAAACTTGAGTTCTAAACAGCATCCACCTCCAGCATCGCTTGGGTATCAGGGATCCCATGAGATTCAACCAAGGCCACAATTCTGTTTGTTAACTCAAAACCTTCATTTTGTTTTTAAATTCCTGCGACTGCCAGCAACGTGGTCTTAGGAAAACCATGTAATCCCAAACCACAAGAAAGGAAACCCTACTTTCTACTGAAGTAAAATATACTTACATTAGCAAATCTCATAATCCTTGCAGAAAAGCTACAGCTCCACAAAATGATTTACTGTAAATAAGTCTATTGCTGTAGGAATACAGCATTTCAGGGAGCATAAAAAACCCCGGCCATAATTGTGGAAATTATTAACATCTCAGAACACTTAAATCAGGTTTTTGAATAGCACATGAGAAAGCCTGTAAGGAATGAGAACGCCCGTGTCTTCCACCTGCATACAGCTTCACTTAGTGTAGGTTCATTCCACTCTTGTGTTTAACTGAAAGTGATAAAACATCTCTGTATAAAACCACGTGTGAAATAAACACGCGCATCTCTAGCCAGTGATGGATATTCAGTTTTCACTGTTCATGCTACACCAGATATTCATGCATTGACAGAGCAAGGAATATGAAATCACAGAGAAATATTTTGCTTTCACTTACTGCACTTAATTTATTCTAAATTATAGAACTAAATTTGCCCTGACTTCTGCCTCATGTAGGGAAGTTAAAAAAAAGACACATGGAGGTTAAAGTTATTTCAGAATTCAATGACTACAGGCAAAATTTTCCTCTTGGATTTTCAAAACTGTATTTTCCTCTATTTTTGCTAGACCAGCCCTGATGAGTAAAATAATTTTTCCTCCTGATGGTGAACATCACCAGAACAGTAATCTTATTGGAAGTTTCTCAAAAGGTTAGCGATTCTGTCGGTGTTAATTTTTACAATCTCTGTTCAATCAGTCTTCCTCTGAGGTGAGAAAGTGAGGGTACAAAAAGTCTGTAGAGATCTATACTTGAGGTGAAAGGAGATCAAGAGAAAAAAAATAGAAGTGGAAGAAATGTAAATGCCTTGAGAATTCATTGTACAGAAAAGGCAAAACTGACTATTCTTAGACCTCTGACATCAGATGATATCTGGGGTTTGGTTGTTTGCTTTGTGGGCTTTTTTACTGGGAAGGAAGGAGGGTGTTAGTGGGTTGTTTGGGTTTGGGGTATGTGTATGTGTTTCTGTGGGGTTGTTTTGTTCAAACAAAAGGAGGGGTTGTGGATTGTTTACACAATTTCCTGAATAGCTGCAAACTCTTCAGGGAAAATAAATGCACACAATACAATTTGAAATTAGATGTTTGATCATTAAAATGATGCAGTAAATATGGGATAAAAAGTAAATATTTCTGTTGACTCAGCAACAACATCCCCTTAATTAACACATGCATTTTTCTTTTATAATTTAGGAAGAACCCTACTATGAGATAATTCTCCTGTAATCCAATTGATTATCGTCTGGAAGCGGTGCTGAAAATCAAGACCTGTTTGTTCTACTGAAATGCCACATAATCCCATTACGTGGCTTCTCTGTTACTACTTCTGTCAAACCCCGATGACAGCAGAACACCCACCGCGCACTGTGCTCACCACAGAGGTGAACGCAACAGACCCTTCTCAATGGCAACTCTCAAAGCTTAGAGTTGTATCCGGTGTTACTCGCAGTTACCTGTTTCCATGCTTTTCTGAGAGCATTCGTTACATCAACTACAACTCTGCCTGTTAAAGAAAGTTTCCTGGTTTAATCACGTGGCGCATAGTTAAATCTACAGCACTTTCTGTAGAGGAATCTATCTGTTACGTGCTGGTAACACCAGTAAAACAGCTTTTACGATGGAATGCCAGCATCTTTCCTGCAGCTTTACTAGCAGACATAATTCAGATGATAAACAGCGATGCCCGCTTTTAAATTATGAAGGTGAAGCATTCAGGCTTCCTGGATACTGTCTAAACTTGATCCTGACTCAAGTCATTTACATGGAACTGCATTCTGAATAGTCCTAAATAAACCATATCCAGACCTGGCAGTAAAAATAATGAAATGTAAAGGTCTCCACACCTCTGCCTGACCATGAGGGATATGAGGGTGGGTTGGCTGTTTACTTCAAGCAGACACACCAAAGCCTCTTAATCTCAGAACCATATTTTATTAGAACGGAAACTAATGGGTTAGACCGAGTTTTCTTTTTTAGGAGAGAAAAGTCATTTTAGCTGGGTGGAGCAGACTAAAGACAAGGTTTGAAAACAAACCTTCCCCCTGCTGCTGTATGAGTGGAACTTGACTCTTTTTCTCCATGTGGTTTCCTGACTTGAACAAAGTTGACTCAGACTGTCCTGGACTTTTTTTTTTCCCCTTTTACCATCACCTCCAAAGGTCTCCTCTGATTTTGGTCAGGTACTCAGAGAGAGGACCCTTAGTGCTTCTCAGAAGCCCTCAGAACCCATCTCTCTGCCGTTGCTGACTTTGTCATATGTGCCTTGCTATCCACTGCAGAAGCTTCTCACTCCTTCTCTCTCTAGGTGGCATGGATGTAAGGTCCAAGCCTAGGAGAACACATAAGCATCTTCTGTTGTCCTGGGACACTTTTCTAACACTTGGTGTAACATTTGAAACCAGCAATTAGCAGTTTCTTTGCAAAAAAAAAAGCAGGTTAAATAAGCACCTATTTTAATTTCCACCTTTACGTCTCTTCTCCCATGTAACAAGTGATAGGATGAGAGGAGATGGCTTCAAGTTTTGCCAGGGGAGGTTTAGATTGGATATTAGGAAACATTTCTTAATGCAAGAGTGGTAAAGCACTGGAAGAGGCTGCCCAGGGCAGTGGTGGAGTCTCCATCCCTGTGTTCATAAAGCATGTAGCCGTGGCACTTGGGGACATGGTTTAGCAGGCACGGCGGTGTTGTGCTGATGGTTGGACTGGATGATCTTAGAGGTCTTTTCCAATCTTTATGATTCTATGAATCAATCTGACTTCTAGCTCAGGTTTTCCTCCACACTGGTGAAAAACTATTGGTCCACGAAAAGGAGGAGTGTGCTACAGACTATAGAGGTTGATGTGTACAATGTCTATGAAGCACTTGAAAGGACAATGTCCTGACCCTAAAAAAGGTTAACAGCCAATCCTGTAACAAACTGCAAGAGCATCCAGCATACAAATTGTCAAATGTCTGTTTGCTTCTTACAAACAATACTTGAGAAACAGTTTTAAAGGCCACAGAAAGGGCTGCAGATATGAGCCATTGAACCATATAATTTATTTTATAAATTGGCAAAAAGACTAGAAATCTGAAGCCCCATATAAGGAAAAGAAGGAAGTTTCTGATGAACTCATCTTCATTGGAATTTTTGAGTTGTTAATTTATGAAAACAGGAAAAACTACGCTTGCAGACAAAGTATTAAGATAAAATGTAAATACTGTATGGTAAATTCAAAACTGTAACAAATCACTTGAATGGCCGCAGTGTGACCACTCTAAATTTGTCACTATTTCATTATCCAGTAGGTCACTGTTTATAACAAACAAGCACAAATTGTTTAAATATGTACAATAACGGCATCCTGCCAGAACGAAACATAAGCGTAATGTTCCGAGACTTAAAAAATCCAAAGCAATTGTGATTAATGTGATGATTTCTGAATTTGATTACATTCTAAGCTGCATAACAGACTGAAGCTACTTAGAACATCCTGACAGTTGAATGGTCAGAATATTTTGAAACATCAGGACAGCATGTCTGAGTTATTTTTCCCTTCTTTATTCATTAATAAAAGGGAACAAGGGGAAAAAAAAAAAAACCACAACTGAACAAGAACACAGAAGTTCCAGTTTGGGGGGAAGCACAATTGAACTTTTAGGGATACCTGAGTGTAGAGAACCTCCAGGGATGCATGGGACCAACCTCACAACCACCACATGTAACACCCTGTTCCTCCAGATTACTAATAATCACTGCTCCTATCAGCAAGGAAAGGGAAAGCAGAGCTAACCATATTCCTGTAATTTTGGATGTTTGTGGCCTCTGTGAATGAGTGACTACTAATGCACAGAATAATACCTCGCAGTTTCATTTATCATGTAGTAATTCCTGCATGCATTTAATCTCTCCTGACTTAAACTACGACATACACAAGAACAGAAACTTGTGTGTTTCCCTGGAACACACCCTTGTACTTAGATCTTCAAGGCTCAGATTTTGTCTTTGTAAACTGGGTCATCACGATGGTCTTCCGTTCTGGTCTTGACTGTAAATGTTGTAAACACTTCAAAGCAGGCACTACTTTGACACTGCTCAGAGAGTCAAAAAGGAGGCTGCGGTCTTGGCTGGAAATGTGGGAATTACTGTAACATTAAATTATTCCCTTTTGGACTAGTTAGCTGGGGCACAGTAGTTCTTGGACACCTGGAGAGCACAAGAAGCAGAAAGCTGTACCCCCCCAGGGTATCTATTCCACTGCGTTATGACAGCCTTAGCTGAAGACGCACGCTTCATGCGTTTGGTGGAATGTGTTAAAACACCTAAATGTTCAGCCTAAGGGGTTAAGTCTCTTAATTCATAGAATGATTTTGGTTGGAAGGCACTTTAAAGCCCCTCCAGTTCCAACCCTTCCCTGGGAAGGGACATCTCCCACTGGATCAGGGGCTCCAAGCCCCATCCAACCTGGCCTTCAACCCCTCCAGGGATGGGGCAGCCACCACTGCAACCTGGGCAACCTGGGCCAGGGCCTCCCCACCCTTACACCAAAACATTCCTTCCTATATGTTTTCTTCCTCATCTCAATCTCCCCTCTGTCAGCTTAAAACCGTTCCCCCTCATCCTCTCCCTGCTCTCCCTGATGCAGAGCCCCTCCCCAGCTTTCCTGGAGCCCCTTTCAGCACTGGAAGCTGCTCTAAGGTCTCCTCACAGCCTTCTCTTCTCCAGGCTGAACAACCCTAACTCTCTCAGCCTGTTCTCACCTTGGACACAAACTTTTCCAGATTTTCCTTGTTGAAAATGCGTAGAACCATCGTCACTGAACAGACTTCACAAATACGTGATCAAAATCCAGGAGTTGGCCGTACGTTTGTATAATAAAAGTACATAAATCTAGTCTTCAATATGCAGACAGCTGTGGAATATGAAAACTAAAATCCAGAGCTGCCTTTTTCTACTGAAAAATACTAAACTCAAATTCAGCATCCTGTTTTTTTTTTTCTTCTCGAAACACAATTTGGAATTCTTTTATATTGCTCCTCTTAATATTTAAAGCTCATGTTATTGACAGCATTGCTTTCATTTCTTGCTAATCATGTGACCACTTAAAGCATCTCGAAAATGTGGGTTTTTCTTCATTAATGATATAATAGTAAAGGCTTTAAGCTAAAAGAGAGGAGATTTAGATTAGATATTAGGAAGAAATTTTTTATAGTAGAGAGCGGGGAGGCCCTGGCCCAGGTTGCCCAGAGCAGTGGTGGCTGCCCCATCCCTGGAGGGGTTCCAGGCCAGGTTGGATGGGGCTTGGAGCCCCTGATCCAGAGGGAGATGTCCCTGCCCATGGCAGGGGGTTGGAAATGGATGGGCTTTAATGCCTTTTCCAAACCAAACCATTCTATGATTCTATGACATTTTTTATAAATTCTTAAAAATTATTGTAGGGTGGTTATGGTCAGGTTATACGTAACCACCGAAAGAATGCTATTTCCTATGATATTTTGAATTTGCACTTTTTTGCAGAGCTCCAATAAAAGCTATAATTAATATTGCAAATATAAAAGTTATGTTCTTTCTACAATGTAACAGAATATTATTCCACACATTTCTGTGCTTTGTGGCAATTGTTCATACCCACTTTCATTCTACTGCAAACAGACTGAATTAAAGCAGCATGCCAAACTTTAAGTACAAATAGCACAAATTTCAGAGTTATTGATTTCTGACGGTGCTTACAGGCATTAAGCAATGCTTTTTCAGACATCTGAAATAGCTCACTTCAGCAGAGAGACACTCTGTTGAGGCATAGTTGAAAATGTGTTGACTGCCCAGTCAATATCAATTTAAAATTGAGGTTTGGATCATTTTAAAAAATAAAAAAAAAAATTAACTTTATTTTTCAATCATCTTTTATCCCACGGAGAACAAAAAATATTAATCCCTGCATGAAGATAATGCAATATTTCCCCCCCCATGAGGAATATCCAAAAGCATTCTTCCTGCAAGATTTCCACTTTATGAGCAATGTCCCTGTTGATGAATATTGACTAAAAATGTTTAAAAGATGCATCAAGCATGCAGAAATTTCTCTTAGTCTGTTTAACTCCCTTGAACATCTTTAAGTGATACTTTCAACTATATGGAGTCACTAGTAAATAAATCCTAAACTGAAGGTGAAACAGAATGGCTGAAGGGATCGGTAAAAAAATTGGGACCCAGTTACAGTTCTGAATCCAGCCAAGATGTTGGTATCCAAATCCTTGTGACATACTGAGAAGGGAAGATGCTTACCAGAACATGAACACATGACATGGAGCCTTAAATATATCTACTTTATGGCCAAGATGACAAGTACTGGTTAGGCAGAGAGGGCAAATCGATGCCGGCTCCCTGGCCACCTTCCTGGATATCATTTGCAATGCTAGCCCAGACTTGGGCGTATTCCAGCTTTAAAGGGTAAAACAAAGTCTTCCAGTGTCTGGGGGCCAACGAGGGCCTGCTTTGAGCTTCGTGATAAAGAACAAACAGAGTGGTGTTCATGGTTTGAATAATTCTGTGACTGAATTGTCAACGCTATCTGCACAAGATTTTTTTTTAACATTTACATGTTAAAAAAAAGACACACAAAGCAAACTTGGAAGAGAGTTTCCCCCCTGAAATAAAACTATTTCTATAATAAAGCACTTGGTTGCTGAATTGAGTTTACTGTACTTTAAGGCCACTCGAGAATGTTTATTTCTGTAATGGCTGGAGAAAAGTCAGGTTTCCCAGAGAATTCTAAAATTTTAAAGATGAGAAAGAGCTAGGTGTTATACGGCAAACCACTTTACCGAGGCAGCGTCACTGCTTTCCTGTGTAAGATTCACAAGGTGAGCATCTATGCCAATGCTGTGCAAACGCAGCTTTTATGAGATCAATTTGAGGTTGGTCTCGCCAAGAGATGTATTCCCAGACAGGGGCCATTTATCCTACCTGTCTAGATATCTAGAAGTTTATATGAGGCACTGACAAGACCACCAGATATCAAGAAAACCTGGAAAAGTGTTGCCCAGGGAGCTGATAGATCCCTCATCCCTGCAAACATTCAAGATCAGGTTGGATGGGGCTCTGAGCAACCTGATGGAGTTGAAGGTGGCCTGGCCCACTGCAGGGGGCTGGACTGGATGACCGTCAGGGTGCCTTCCAACCCAAACTGTTTTATGATTCCATGAAAATCTGTTTGTATAGACTCCAGAGGTCAGTCCAAGATAGTACAGGCGTATGACAGACCTGTGTTTTGGCAAAGCCTGCAAGAATTACTAGGGTGAACATATAAGATGGCCACAACATCTGCCTATGCTACTAAAATATTTTGGGTTTATAATGTGATGGTTTGTTCTGCTTTGGTTTAACTGTGTGCTCTGATCCTGGATCAAAAGAAAGACTATAATTCATCTCAAATGCACTTGCCCTATTGAAGCCCTACCCCAATACTTCCCTGTTAACGTTTACAATCTTAGTTCTTTTTAGAAGCCACCATCAAAGATCCTCTCCCTTCTCTTCCTTCCCAATAATGTCATCTGATTCAGAGGAATCAGCAAACAGCAATTACTGCTGACTCCGATTTCGGAGTACCAGATATATATTTGACCCACAAGGAGTCCAGTACTATAAAACAAGATGAGAACCAGAAAATAAAGCCAACTTGGGAAAGAAAATTTAAAGAAAATGAATTCCTCCCCCTAACAGAACTGGAATCTGTTAGGAGCTTGCATTTGTCATTTTTCTGGAGTTAAAAGTGAGAATTATATTTTAATTAGGATTACACATTCAGATTATTTTTCTACTGAATTTATACCTAAATCAAAGAACAAAACATGCCAGATTTGGGAAGATAGTCTGGTCCACTAAATACCAAACTCACTCTTAAATCTTTCCCAAAGGTAACCCATTTCTTAAAGCCATTTGTGATATGTTTAAAGTCCACCTGATTTCAGTTGTGAGACTACACAAAAGACAAGCCTGGTCTGTAATGAACTGAGAATATGCTTCCGACTTAACATGTAAAGGTGGAAGAAGCATTCTGCAGACTCTAGATACATTCTGCACAGCTATGAGATAAAGAAGAAGAACAAGTGTCATAATCGTTAGCATACCACATTGCACCACCCCTTGATTCTTGTTGTTCTCACCCCATAACTTTGGCACAATTTGCTGTCCAATATCCGCCTCTGAAAGAGGTGCCTGGTAATATGCTAAGAAATTAAGACTTTTAATTCCCTTTTGCTGTGAGAGAGCAGAATAAAGGCTTTCCTGTCCTGGGCGAATACTCTAGCCTCTACAATACCTCTGATACAACGTGTTCTGAGAGCTCCCAACAATGCAGGCTTTCACAGAGATCAGCTTTTCTCCTTCCCTTCCCCCTCAGCCCAAATCACTGTATTCTTACCACATTTCAGGATCTCAGTCCAGCAGTTTTGCAGGGAAACACAGTATCCTGGCAATTAAAATTAACATTGAGATGTTGCACTGACTCCTCTTCAATTATGCATAGTAGAGTTCATTTGACATCATGTGGGTGGACTTTTAAATGTAAATTCAGCCCTGCTCTTGTTTCCAACCTTGAAAGGAGAAGGCTGGACACTTTGCTACTCAGGCTGAGGTGGTCTCAGATACAGGTGCAGCACACAAGGAAAAGGACAAGAAGGTAACAACATTCTCCCAACATATCTTGGTGTCCATCTAGCAGGAGGGCTTTTTTTTTTGATATCAGGAACATAAAGACTTCCCAAATCCTTATTTGTGTATCGAAGTTTTCCTGTGCCATAAAACGAAATGAAAGTCTGATAATAGTAACTTAGACGAGACTAATAATGGGAGGGAGGGGCAGGAGAGAAGAATGTTATGCTCTCTAAAACACTGAAATGAAAGCAATCTTGACAGAATCAGCTTCAAAAAAATCTTGCTTTTCTAAACAAAACTTAAAATGAGTAAACTTTAAATAATTCAGAAGAAACTTTTCAGCTTCAATTTAACTACACAATTTATTAGGAAAAAAAACCTATTTTCAGCTGGATTTATGTACCTGAGATGATAATAAAAAGAGTTAGCTTTATTTTACTGCTGTTCCAGATGGCAGCCAAAAGGGACCGAGAAGTGTGGGAGTAGCTGTTTTCCAGCTATGAGAGGTTTGGATTTAGGAAGTTGTATATGCCATGCAACTGCCAACTCCGTCTTAAAAGGTTCCATAGCTTGTAACACTGGACTCCACAGAGACAGTCATATGAAGAACAAAATAAAAATAATTTGGGGCTGTTTGCATCACTCGCAAATAGCTAAGCATGTACTTAACAGAAATTAAATGCCACATGGGGATTTTTGAGGAATGGCACTTTCAGAAGCATTCATTTTCTATATATGTATTTCAGGCCATCTCTTCACTGAAAAATAATCTATCTCAGTATGTCAAGACAGGACTCAAGAAAACAGATACAGACTAGATTTGACTTGACATACATCTACTATGTATTTCTCTGACAAGAACTGCAAGGAGAGGGACAGACTGAGTGGCAGTGGGTTATAGTGCCACTTCGTGATCTGCGCTTTAAGAAAAACTTTCAAACTCCAACTTCCTGGTTATCAAGACATAAATCATCTTACAGAACCAATACATCGATACCACTGTACAGGCGTGGAGAAATAAACTGCACAATTTCAGAGTGCACTTATTCAGAACTCTAGAGACAATACAGAGATAAATGGAGGGTCTTGTTTTTGTTAGTGGCCAAGAAAGATGTCAGCGTAGCCAGTACAAGCATAGGTATAGAAATAATTCTCACTGAATTACCTAGTAGACTTTTTAACATCATTACATCCTTTGTGGCCTGTAGTTTGAGGATGCATATTTGTGTAAAAAGCAGTCTTTAGAACTAAACATTATAAATACAGTACATTTATATACCATCTAATTGCATCCACTTAACTATGACAGGTGAGTTAGGAGCCTAATTGCCATAGGCTCCTTATATATTTAGTGAGATCAAGGACTATTGCTTTCAATTTTCAAGTATTTCTTTAAAGCCAGTGGTAGTAGTAGTAAAGAAGCCAAATCAGGAGGGAAAACAACGTCTCTGTAGTTACTATAAAACAGATTTTATAAAGTCTGAAGAACCCCAGCCATTTAGTCATAACATGAGGCACCTAGAAGTGTGTTACTGGAACACCTAAGCTATAAAGCCCTGAAAATCCCAGTTAACAAAAGAACAACTCTGAATTTTTCTTTTTTTTTTTAAGTTCTTTTATCTAGAAATCATCAATAAAGGACTTTTTTTTTTTTCTGCTATAAAGTGTCAGGAATAACTGGTCAGCAAAAGTGATCAATTTTTCTTTTTCATAACTTACCGATACACAATGGGATCCTTGATTGCCTCTTATTCAGGTTGACCCTACCTCAAAAAAAGTAAGATTTTCATATTCAGAGGAAACCCTCAAAAGATCTGAAAAGGCACACTGAAATAATGTCCCATATTATAGTCACACCCTCACATACCTCAGAAGAATAAGAGACTGAAAAACACCCATGTGTAGTAAAACTGTAGGAGATACTAAAGTCATGAAATTTCCTGACCAGCCTCACCTTAGCACTCTGGAAGAGCAGATACTTCACAACATAAAAACTCGCACTCCATTCCAAACAAAGACAAAACAATACCCTCTACTACCCCAGCCAATATGACTTAGAGAAAATTACTTCCCAATCCCCATCAGGTGATCAATTTAACCCTGAGCAAATAAGCAAATTTTACCCAGTTAACACCTGACATCCTAAACAACTGCCCCTTTTTTACCTGCTGCCAATCTTATCGTTTAAGAAAGGGCAGTTCCCTTTGCCTGCCCTACGGAACATGAAGGAACAGAGAAGTTCTGGTACACTTGGAAAAACAGAACTCTCCCAGGGACCAGTTAAAACATCTCTGTTCAGGGTCTGTGTAAGAAAAGTACACAAATGAGTTTTGCATTAAATTTTCCTGGCAATGTCAGTAAGTATCCAAAGCTTTATATCACAAACTTGATATTCATAGTATCATAGTACAGTTTGGGTTGGAAGGGACCTTAAAGATCATGTAGTTCCAAGCCCCTGCCACGGGCAGGGACATCCCACTGGATCAGGCTGCCCAAGGCTCATCCAACTTGGCCTTGAACATCTCCAGGGATGGGGCAGCCACAGCTTCCCTGGGCAACCTGGGCCAGTGTCTCACCACTCTCATGGTGAAGAAATTCCTCCTAATGTCCAGTTTAAATCTGCCCCTCTCCAGTTTATACCCATTCACCCTGGTCTTATCACTACAAGCCTCTACAAATAGCCCCTCTCCAGCTTTCCTGTAGCCCCTTTGGGTACTGGAACATCACTATAAGATCTCTGAGCCTTCTCTTGTCCAGGCTGAACAAGCCCAACTGTTTCAGCCTGTCCTAGTAGGGAAGGATCTGCAGCCCTCCGATCATCTTTGTAGCTTCCTCTGGACCTGCTCCAACAGCTCCATATCCTTCTTACATTGAGGATTCCAGAACTGGACACAGTATTCCAGATGAGGTCTCACAAGAGAGGAATAGAGGGGCAGAATCCCCTCCCTCACCCTGCTGGCCATGCTGCTTTGGATGCAGCCCAGAATATGGTTGGCCATCTGGGCTGCGAGTGCAGGTCGCCAGCTCACGTTGAGTTTCTCATCAACCAGCACCCCCAAGTCCTTCTCTGCAGGGCTGCTCTCAAGCACATCATCCCCCACTGTGTACTGAAAACAGGGACTGCCCTTACCCAGGTGCAGGACCTTACACTTGGCCCTGTTGAACCTCATGAGGTTCTCACAGCCCCACTTCTCCAGCCTGTCCAGGTCCCTCTGGATGACATTCTGTCCTTCCACTGTGGCAACTACACCACTCAGCTTGGTGTCATCCGTAAACTTGCTGAGGGTGCACTCAATCTTGCTGTCAATATCATTGATAAAGATATGGAACAGCACTGGTCCCAGTACGGACCCCTGAGGGACACCACTTGTCACGGATCTCCATCTGGACTTTGAGCCATTGACCACTACTCTTTGAATACAACCATCTAACCAGTTTCTTATCCACCTTACCGTCCACGCATCAAATCCAACTCTCTCCAATTTAGAGAGGAGGATGTTGTAGGGGACTGTGTCAAAAGCTTTACGGATGTCTAGATAGATCACATCTGTGGGTTTACCCGTGTCCACTGCTGCAGTTACTCCATCATAGAAACCCACCAAGATAGTCAGACAGGGCTTGCCCCTGGTGAAGCCATGCTGGCTGCCACTAATCACCTCCCTGTCCTCCATGTGCTTTAGCATGGCTTCTAGGAGGGTCTGTTCCCTCACCTTCCCAGGCACAGAGGTGAGACTGACAGTTTGGTAGTTCTCAGGGTCATCTTTTCTACCCTTTTTAAAAATGGGCACAACGTTACCCTTCTTCCAATCACCAGGGACTTCTCCTGACTGCCATGACTTTTCAAATATCATGGAGAGTGGCTTGGCAACCACATCTGCCAATTCCCTCAGGGGTATTCTGACTCATGATCGCTTCACCATGTCACACAGATCTTTTCATTAATTTATAAATTCCCATCTGGAAGGAGTTCAGGTCCCTGCCTCCATGACCTTGTCTGGAAAGCAGTTCCAGAGCTTTGCACAGATTGCCAAGAACCTTCTTTTAAACTTCCCATTTATTCATAATTGTTTGTCTGTATCTGATCCTGAAACAGTGTTATCCTTTAACATAAAGCTCTTCTTCCCTCATGTCTACCCCCACATGTACTTGTAAAGATATAACCATATGCCCTTTCAAGCTTTGTTTTGCCAGATAAGATATTTTCATCTCAGCTGAAAAAATAGGTACTCCTTTCCCCTAACCATCCCACTCTGCACCTGCTGTGAATCAATGTGGGTCATGAGAACTGTAAACAATATTCTGAGCGTTGTCTTACCAGTGCCTTGTAAAGCAAGATTAACATTTTATTTTCTGCACTGAAAACCTTTCATCTAATATACCCTGAAACTGCTTCATGGCCATGACGTAATGATGGCTTGTAGTCACCGTAGAGCCAACTAATGCATTAAACCTCTGCCCTTCACTATCACCAGCAATTATCAAGACATCAGCTTATACTAAAAGAACATGATACTAATCACCAAGCAACTAGCTCTACCTTCCATACTATTAGGTTTCTGTTGTGTTGGTCCATAAGGTCATTTTGTTTTCCAGTATGCTAGTCATACTCCAATCTCGTGCCATCTCTTAATGCTGTATCCAATCTCCTACTTTTAAGTTCCAAAATACTACTTGAATCAGTCCTAAGGTCAGTTCTAGAGGAATTCTACTAGCAAAGTCCTTTCATTTTGATAATTCAAATTTTAACAGAACTTTCTTTTAATGTAACCCTTCAGTCAGTTCCTCTTCCACCTTATAATTATTGCACTAAAGCCCATCTTCTCCACCTTAAATAACTTCCCACAAGGAACCATATAATGCCTTGTTTTGATCAAGGTAGATTAGGTCTACTGCATTACTCTTCTCTGGGACAATTATCTTATCAAAGAAAGATATTAAGTTAGTCTGATATGATCTGCCCTTGATAAGACCACACTGTAGTTTTTCCCACTTTCCATTTACCTCCAGGTCCTTGGTAATTTTTTCCATCAGAATTTACCCTAGGGCCTTGAATAGCGTTGAGGTCAAACTACCATGCCTGCAATTTTATTTGACCACCTCTCTTCCCATTTTTGAATACAGAGTCTACCTTTATTATATTTCATCTATATTGAGCTGGCCCTGAATTGAATAGATACACATAAAGCCCCTGCAAATGCATTCCATGCAAATCAGCATGGATGTGGAGTATGAGAATGAGAATGCTGATACATTTCTATCCCTTATTTCCTTCAGCGCACTCCAGAAAAGTGAATTGTGCCTTGATGAATAATTACACTAACTTCAACAAGGAGTGTGGAGCATTGGCCACAATACAGGCAGAATTTACTAAATCTTTATGTGTGTTCATGCAGATAGGACCTCATCCTTTTCAGCTTAGAAATGTGCAGGAACCATTCAACGATATTTCTGAATTGCTAGAGCCTGTCTTAAAGAATTCATAAAGGAACTGGGAAGTTCCCAGAGACATATGACAAGCTAAACTCGCGTTTATCTTTATTCTCTGGCAGAATTTTACCTCAGACAGATCAAGTTTTGAGAAAGGTACTGGGATAAATTATTAAACAAACTGCAGATTCTCGGAAGGAAAATGAACAAATATAAAATACCGCTCAACCTTGATTTGTCACAAACAAATCATGACACACTATTTAACTTCTTTCCCTGATATGGCCGCTGGCCAGGAGGATGAAAGTGAAGCAGTAAATGTGTTGTACCTTGACTTTGATAGAGGGTTTTTGACAGCAATGCTGGATTTTCATACTGTTTTATATGATATCCTTATAAGTAGACTATTTTCTAAATCCAAATTATTGCAAAATAAAAGGTCATTCCAGAGGAAGAGTCATCTGACACCGATTTTCTTCTTACAGTCCTTAGGCTTTTACTGTTGGCTTTCATCAAAGTGTACGTGAAACCACACATGATACATACTCCTTTGGTCTGAGCCAACTTAACCATGATCCTGATCTTCCGTATGGTCTACAGTACTCACCGTTATCAGAGTCCACAGTTGGTTGAAAACTGCTCTCGATGACCAGTTTTCAGTTATTTACTCTTCAGGACTTCACAGAAGGCATCCCGTGGAAGTCTGAGCCAGGTGCTATTCTATTCAGTGCTTCTGACACCTTGGAGAATGGGATAGAGACTGTACTTGTACAATGTGCACAACTCAATGTATAGTTTCGAGGAGGGGACAGAGGTTGGGAAAAAGGAAGAAAGAGCATTTTGGAGGAAAGAATAAGAATTCAGAATACCAGAGCAAATAAGAAAAATCACTTAGAATATTCACTAAGGACAACAGCAACACGGTATATTTAATGACAATCAATCTAATTCATGTATGTAGGACAAGGAATGTGTGGCCAAGAAGCTGCCCAGCAGAAAATGATATAAAACCACCAAAGATGGAGAATACGTGGGATGAAACAAAAACAAGAGGCTAAGAAAATATGACTGATGAAGAAAGTGTGGAGGAATTGGGTGCATTTCCACTAGGTAATAAACACAGGACAGAGAGAGCCAGGCAGGACAGCAATCTGCCAGGTCTTCCTGAAAAGTTCTGCCCACACAGCAGTTCCATGTCCCCATGAGTCAGGCGGCCCCCAACGTGCTTTTTCTGTCCTAACTGTGGTGTGAAAACACACAATGCCCTGCTATGCTTTTAAGCCCTCCCTGTAAATGAATCTTAGGTCATCTACTCAGTACGTCCTACTGGATTATTCCTATAAATGAAGATTAGGAATATAAATACGTGTGTGCATCAGGCTTTTCATCATTAAGTCCTTTGATTAAAGAACTCATCTTTTGTTTTCTTTTTCACAGTCCTAGAAGGTCTAACAGCATTCACTATCATCAACAATTGCTTCTAAACTGGTATTTATGTTTATTTCTTTTAGCAGTAGAAGAGGAGGGTTTAAAAAACCATTAACAGCAGCATAGTTATGATACTTTTGTTTTTTTAAAGGAAAGAGGAACAGGCCAAAGCATATGTGAAACCACACATGAAAGCACTGTGTGTTATTCACTTCTATAAACTCTGCAGCCTCAACTAGGGATATTAATTCTGTATTCAAAGAACTGACTTACTGAGAGTATTTTAAATATTTTGATTTAATTCTCAAAATGGGAAAAATGTAATTATTTTAGAGGAAGCGACATTTTTGTTATTTATTCTAATTCACTTTCCTGCTGTTATCTTCTTTCTAAGAAGACAAGCTGTAAAAAGACAAACCCACAAGAATTATTTACATACGTTTCACACAACCTGCGAATAGACATGTTTAATGCTTCTGAAAAGAAGCCACTGTAATACAATGCAAATTATTAATTTATGAATGTGGCACAATTGATAATCCATGCTCACCACAGCTGTGATTTTCTACTCTAGTTGAATTTAATGCTTTTATTATCCTGCCTATGCTCTGAGTCCTGGCATATGCAGACACGTGCCACAAAACCTTTGAAAATTTCAGGATTAAAGATAGCTAATCTCCCAGAAGTGAAGGAATATGAAAGGGATAGAAGCTTAACTGTAGGTTCTCTTTTTTATATCATATTTAAAAAAGATGAAATCACAGCATAACATCTGTATCAATACCAGCTAAGTTTACATATGATGTTATTTATTATTTTTAAGTCTTCATTAAATATATTCCTTTGCCCACAAAGGGCTGTGCAAAAAATGACGGGCACAGTTTTTATAGAGATCTGTTTATTAGATTGGATTTCACAAAGCAGCTTTTAAAACCTGCACGTAGAACATAACTTTTGCACAATATTCTGGAAGAAAGAAGTATTCTAAAACTGTTCAGATTGCTTTGAAGGAGTAGGGACAGCAGATTTTTATCTGAATAAGTAATTAGAGTTGGGAGGTTTCTTACAAAACAGTTTGTCACCAAAAAATACCATCTGGCCCAATGTTGATGAAAAGTTTTATGAGACCATGCAGTTTCAATAGTTATGTTAAAAGCAGGTTTTCAGATTCAGGTTATATGTTTTAGACAAACAGAGATAGCCTTTCCTCAAATAGGTAGCACTGCATGGAATATAGAATGATCTGTTCCTCTGCCTAATTCAAGCCATGGACATGCATCCAAGTCTTCCAAATGTCTAAGAAAACTCATATGTTAAAGCAGGAGCAGGGATAGAAACTTAAAATTTCTTGAAAACTACTAATAGAGAAGCCTGAAAGTGTAACAGACAACTCTTTGTTTCATATGAGTGTTATTTTCAGCATGCACTGAAATGAGTAATGAAACTTATTTGGCTTTAATGCATACAGCAAAAGTATAACAATTATCTAACCTAGCACTAAATAACACTACTGTTATGTATGAAGACAATGAAACATTTTCATTTCACTCATCACACACAGAAGTTCTGGCACAAAAACCACAAGACTAACCCTGTAGGTCTGGAATCAAGATAGGGAGGGGAGAGACAAAGAGATGGTTGTAGAACATGTCCTAACCTGTCACAGTGAGATAAGGCTCAGCTTGATCACTTCACTCAGCATGAGTGGACACTTGTTCAAATAGAGAGGGTTTCTTACCCTTGGTCAGGAAAT
This sequence comes from Cuculus canorus, assembly GCF_017976375.1. Taxonomy (NCBI): domain Eukaryota; kingdom Metazoa; phylum Chordata; class Aves; order Cuculiformes; family Cuculidae; genus Cuculus; species Cuculus canorus. Next base: position 3,873,991 of record NC_071407.1, on the reverse strand, counting down.
GTCGCTGTGCACCAGCCCACAACGCTTTGTCCGTGAAGCGGTTTTTAGCCAATAATAACATCGCCATGCTTGAGCACCCACTGCATTCACTAAACCCGTCTCCTTCTTCCCAAAGATCCAGTCAGTGCTCAGAGGAACCCATTCTTTGTCAGTACAAGATGTGAAAGCAAAACCGATGAGATCCTCAACAGCCTTTCAGAAAATGACCTGTGGAATTGGTTTGAACATTGGCAGCATCGCATGCAGCTGTGTGTCAGCTCAGAGCTGTTTAGAAGGTGATCATAGTTGATTTTCTTAATTTTTTAAATAAAAAGTGTTACAGTCACAGTCTCAAGGTTTTCCTGTGTTGGACCGTGTATTCTTTTTCCTACAATTGCAGGATCAAGTAGAAATAGAGCTTAAAGAACAAACAGAAACATTATAAAATCTCCAGAAATATTTTAGAAGGCATAATAACAGCTGCTCATCTAATAATTTAGCAACATTGTATATGAACGTCTGAGAATCAACTAAAAAACCAGGATTTTTATTTTACTTTGATGAACTAACTGTAAAATTATTACTTCCTAGGTTTCAGTGTCCATTAAGGTTTTCTATGATTAAGACAGAATTTATGTGATAGAAAGAGATAAGCTAGCATAGCGGTGTTATATGGTTATAGGAAACATACCGTACTTAATTGATTAAAATTAAATATTTTCAACTGATGGTTTAATACATTTTAATCCAAGATTACATCTCTTGCAGTGCTCAAAATGTTTAACAGTCATTTATTCAGAAGGTTTAATGGCACTCAACTTCTTATAAGACATTATAACATAATTCATTCACATTTCTGCTAATACAAAATTTAAAAACCCAATCTCTTCTATAAAAGGAAGACACAAACAATTAGAATCTTAAAAGCATTTTTTTCACTCTTTCTGTTGTAGCTTCCACTGTGTGGCAACTCAGTGACCACCAGTATTGATGCAAAGCAAACAGCAGACTTCTAGCCAAATAAGTGAGAAAATTTACAACAAAAATGCAAAGCCAAGGCAGTATTTTGTACTGTGATTTGCAATCCAGATCTGAAAATTCTTCCTCCATTAGAAAAGTTACTAACATTATGCCAAGACAAATAAGAGGTCTGATAAATGTTTCAAATTGAGAGGCTCATTTGTTGCTTATCCAAATACTACAGAATAGCAGAGTAAAAAAAGTTTTAGAACAAATTCTTAGGTCCAGTAAATATAGACAACCAAAATACGTTTAAGACTTTAAAACACTGTAGAGGAACAACGTGGATACCTATATAGCAGCACAGTTACCACTCAGCAAAGAAAGCAAGCACTTTGTGATTATAACCAAAGAGAACAGAAAACTTAGATTTAAAACGGAAAAGAGTAACCCTGCTTTTGTAACCCAAAGGGAACCAATGAAGCCTTTCCAGATGGAATTCAACAAAATCTTGGATATAACATTCAAATGGAGACATCACAATGCGAATAACAGGCTCTGTCCTTATAAGGAACATCTGTTGTGAAGTTATTTACATTCCTACCAAAGAAGAAGAGAGTATCACTAATTCTCCATTGCAGCCAGGCATGGAAGGGGGAGTACAAAATTACTTCTTAGTGGTTTTAACACGTTGTAAATACGTGCGGCTTTTCACCAACTCCCAATCTTGTCACCTGAAAACCAGAAAAATAGGGATTTGGGCACAGAGAAACATTCTGTATTCATTAGCATTTAACTTACCAGGAATTTATTTCCACATTTTGCATTATTTTATATTTTATTATATGAGTCTTTGTAGTTTATTTTCTCCTTGTAACACTGTTGTTTAACCTGAGCTTCTCAGGAAATTAGAGGTAGGTCATAAATTATGGGTTAATACTGCATTTTAGTATTCCTCTTCTCTGCTGTCCTGCAGCAGGTAATAACAGTCTTCTTCTGTGCTGTCCTTCTGGTTTTCAGAAGTAGTTGAGTTCTTTATCTTTTTTTCTCTTTCTTTTTATTACTAGGAACTCAAGTATATTCAAGCAGAGACTACCAAGTGCTTGTTCTGCTTGTCCTGTGCTCCTCTCATCCCACCCAGGGGAAGGAGATGGGCAATGGAAGACACCAAACAGCTCCATCCTCCCCTGCAGTGTAATTGATGGCCAGCGGGAGAGGGAGAACAACAGCAAAAAAATGTTCTTTATGTGCATTAAAACCACTTTATTACATGCTGCCACTTTTCAGTGCTTGCTATGTTTTAACAATGACATTTTGAATAGTAGAGCTAAAGCTTTGGTTTTAAAAGACACGTTATGAAATTAATTTTAAGAAGTCCGCTATTTTTTGTGCTTACTTATGCCAAATAATTACTGGATTTTTCACTATTTGTGGTCTCTCTCGCCATCAGCCTTTCGACTCAACACTGCATTCCAAGCAGTGAGTGCTCTTTATTTATATATATATACACACACATATATATATACACACACTAACTTCCAGTAAAGGATAGCTCAGACTTCAGCACTGAATGCAAAATGATAGCTGTGAATTTATGCCACAGAATAATTTGGCTTTATTCTTTCATGTAGGGTAGAAAAAATCTAGTGCAAAAGTAGAAGGCAAATACGCAGACAACCATGAGCAAAGGAAGACCAAAGAGATGTATTAATAGTTTGAGAAGAAGCTTTGCTATAAATGCAACATTTCAAAAGTAAGCAGTATAGTTTGTATGTAAAAAATAATACTATCTGTTCTTAAAAACAAAAAGAGAAAATCTCTTTGTAACTATAATCCCATGATTTCTCGGTTCTACTATATATCTTTTTCATAAGGACCATAGTGAATCATCTCATCTTTACCCTGCCACTTCTTCTTACTTTTGCCTCTTTCATTTTCGGCTTTCAGAAAAACAATTTTTGAAGCGATCTGAGTGTATATTTAAAAATAAATCACAGTCATCAATATTTTTGTAGTGATTTGAAATTACAAACAAAATCTCTCTTTTCTTTTTCCTACACAAACTAGAGAAGAAACTTGGAGAAGAAACTTTACGATTAGCACAGCTGCCTGATTACAAAGGGCAATTACTAATTTTGAAGTACACTAGAAAGACATGACCTGATTAGAGCACAGTGATTAAGATACAGATATAGATTAAGATTAGGATGTACTGATACGGCAACAGAATAAAATTAAAGTCACCTTTCTAACAGCTAGTGATATACAAAAGATCTTATGCTTTGCAAAGCTGCAGTTGAGCAAAGGTAATTCACATTTTACTTTTACTCCGAAACATTTAGGTTCATTCCATCTCATCCTTCTCCATGGGAGACAGGCAATTACGTGTCTTTGAAGTAATGGCCTTGATCCTAATTCTGAAAGTACTTCTATGTGTTTCACATGCATGGTTCACTTTATACAATTATTTGCCATGTAAAAAATGATGCACATGGCAAATAGGAGTCAGAAGCTATGAAGCTTATTGTGATATACTTGCCCCGCTTGGAATTCTTTCAGTCTCCAAAGGAATCTTCTACAGAACTGTTAATCGCACTGAATGGTCATTCTCAGACAGTGAGAAGTACAGTTGGAGCCAGACTCTTCTTTCTAGGGAGAGAAGTTCCTTTGCCATAATTAGAGGCACTGAAGCGCTCTCCACAAAACACAGTCGTTCCTTTAATAAGTGACGCTGAACGCTATCCCAGCCTACAGCAGCTTTCTCAGTTTGAAACACAAAAGCAGTCAAGTCTGAAAAACTTCAAAGGGAGCTTTTCATTTTATGTTCTGCTTGATCCACTGGTAGAGCAGTTCCTTTTTTTTTGAATTTTGTAAAATGACTTTTTCACTCATCAAACCTGTGTAACAAATCACTGTCTCAATCACCAAATGTTCCCGTTTGACCCATTCGCTCTTCCTCTGGCCTTTGGGTAGGAAGCTTCACTTCTGAAACATCTTCTAAATTCACTTTTGTGAACTCTCCTCCTTCAGTTGCACTTTGTTCCATTTTAAAAAATAATTGCATTTCCTGCAACATAATGGGCTAGTTTCAGGTTTTCAAATTTCATCGGAACCCACATTTTCTTTCTTAGCTAGAGCAATGCCTTTTCTACAAAAAACACCATTTTACAGCTTACTATCAGCTATAACATGGTGCTTTTTAAGCAGTAACTGCTATAACATAACATTTTTCCAGAATTCTCAGTTTCCTTCTACTAACGTAGAACAGCTTTTTCACTAGTAAGAAATTTGTACTCTCATGTATATTGTTTTGCTTTTTGCAGTCGAAGCTTTTCTCTTTCTAATGCCTGAATTTTGCTGCTGCAGTCTATTCTAAGACAGTATCTCCTCTGAGGAAAGTTCTTTAACAAGACAGAACTGTCAATAATCCTAATCTTATTCAATGTTAAAAAGGCCAGAAGGGTATAAAGTTCCATTCCTCCAGGCTTTTTCTGCCTCAAAGCAAATAGGCCAACTTCACGTATGTATTCCCTGTGGGAATGTAGTTAATCCTTTTCAAGAGGTAGGAACAAACCCTGTAATATGAATTTTATGTTGAACTAGGTATTTACATTTCCAGGTATACCATCCAGTAAAATACAAACCAGAAAGCTGCGGAGTCTCAGACCATAGTAGACACATAGACAAGTATGCTCAGTACAACAGGCTACATTTTGGTCTTTGCATACTGAGACCAACCTTCCACCGGATCATAGAATCATGGAATAGTTTGGGTTAGAAGGGACTTCAAAGATCACCCAGTTCCACCCCCCCCTGCCATGGGCAGGGACACCTCCTACTGGATCAGGGGCTCCAAGCCCCATCCAACCTGGTCTGGAATCCCTCCAGGGATGGGGCAGCCACAGCTTCCCTGGGCAACCTGGGCCAGTGTCTCACCACTCTCATGGTGACGAAATTCCTCCTTATGTCCGGTCTAAATCTGTCCCTCTCCAGTTTATCCCCATTGCCTCTCATCCTATCACTACAAGCCTTTGTAAACAGCTCCCTCCCAGCTTTCTTGCAGCCTCTTCAGGTACTGGAAGGTCGTGAATGTCCCCTCAGAGCCTTCGCTTCTCCAGGCCGAACGACCCCAGCTCTCTCAGCCTGTCATCCTTGTATGGGAGGTGCTCCAGCCCTTGGCTCATTTTCATAATAAAGAATTAAATAAATATTAAAATAATAATAATAAATATTTTTTTTAAAAAGAGATAAATTAAGTCAGAGCAGCCAGACCGAAACCCTCCCGACCCTGAGTCAGAACCAATGTTTCACAAGTATGCATGTTTTATAAGATAATGAGCATCGGCTGCCTTTTCCCCAGGCAAATCTTCCTTGTCCTGCTGGTCCTGGTTCTCTCCTGCTTGTTTCCATCTTCAGTGTTTCCCAGCCAGTCGTCCACACTTCCCTTTGCTTGAGGTTCGCTCTCCCTCCCCTCTCTTTCTGCTTCCCACATTCTGCTCTATCACATCTTCCTCCTCAGCCGTGTCCCATCTACCACCGCTGTTTCCCTCTGGGGTTTCTTTCCCAATCCAGAGGGCAGAGTCAGGGCCCGGTGGGGTGCAGAGCCCTGAGGGAAGGCCAAGCCTCACCTTCCTCACCAGCTTTCACCAACCCCCCCTCCACGCAGCGATCCCACGGACTCCGCAAGAAGGCAGAAATGAACCTGGACGCTCTGTTCCAGCAAATACAGCTCACAGAGAAGCAGGCAGGGGAGAAGAGGCGCCTCATCCAACAAGGTCTGCACCACGGCCATCATCATCATCATTAATGGCTTTTCCGTTTCCCAGGGGAAAAGCAGGATGGTCACACAGTGCTGTTTTGGAGGGAGCTTTGTCAGGGAAAGCAGCCAGGCTGGCTGCTTCTTGCCCATGAAGCAAGAATATATTTACTTTGTGATATGAATGTACCTTTTACAAACTGAGGACATGGTCTTACAGGTTTTTTCTTGCATCGCAGCTAAACTTGACATAAACAGAAATTATGAAAAAATTAACGAAATGAAGGAAGAGCTGAGCACCGCAAAAATGAAATTAGAAACTAGGGTAAGCAGGCATGTTTATAGCATACATAATAATTAAATACATCATGTTTACAAATATTATGACCTATTCTTTCAGGAACAGATTTATAAACACTTCCAAGGAGCATGCTCCACCTGTGGAAAAACATAGCGGGGAGAAAGCTTACCCTGTGCAATTCGGCAGGGAAAAAAGGCACTGTCAATGGCTTTCCCCTCTCACAAATCATATAATGGTTTGGGTTGGAAGGCATCTCAAAGCCCATCCAGTTCCACCCCTGCCACAGGCAGGGACACCTCCCACTGGATCAGGGGCTCCAAACCCCATCCAACCTGGCCTGGAACCCCTCCAGGGATGAAGCAGCCACAGCTTCTCTGGGCAACCTGGGCCAGGGCCTCCCCGCCTGAACAGGAAAACATTTGTTCCTAAAATCTCATCTAAATCTCCCCTCTTTCAGCTTAAAAGCATTAGCCCTCACCCTGTCCCTGCGCTCTCTGATACAGATCCCCTCCCCAGCTCTCCTGGGCCGCCTTTAAGGGCTGCCTCATGGCTAAGTGAGGATTGCTCGCTTCAGGGGTAGGAATGTTTCCAGAAAACACTTCCAAACACCTGGAAGCACTGTAGACAGCACACATGAACGTGAAAATCTCTGCTGTGCTGCAGAAGGAGCATGGCAGGGCCATGTCAGGCTGCTCCGTCCACAGGGCTCAGCTGCCAGAGCAGATCTGGGCCAGAGTAACTGCTCGGGTGTGATGCCAGTGGCCCTGCCTTGGCAGTCCCAGAGCTCAGCACAGCACCTTCCTTCAGAGGCCCCCAAGCCATTCCTTCGTTGCCCACTGCCAGTCATGAAAGGCCTTTCACAGAAAAAGCATGGAAACATTCCCCTCGTTTACATCACAGCATCCTGAGTGGTGTCCTGAAGATTTTCCTCTGACCCTGACCTCACCGTTTGGGCTCGCAAGGCTGAAAAGTTTTCTGAAGAAGAGGAAAGTTTCAGAATCTATCTAATATTTTTAAGATTTCATTATGCTTTGGATTTAACCAAATTGCAGATGCATTTTTAGATTAAGCTTCTAGTTTTGCAGAGCTTTTCACCGTTCACACCTGTGGCTACAAATGATTTAAAACTCCATTTGCTTGTGCCTGAAAATGAAGCCTAAATATCATCTCCCGTGCTTTTAAGTATCTGCACTGACAGAATGTGTATGAACAACAGAGAAGCATACGGAGCCTCCTTTGAAGTCAGAACTGTTGCATCCTATCTCTTAAACAAACATCTTCGAGACCCTTCGGGGGATTACCTCACCTAGTTATGAAAATAAATATTTGGGTTTAGCTTTTGTCCTTCCAAACCCAGGCTTTTCAGTCTTTTATAAAAGACCATGTAATATATATAGTAAATATCAACATTCCTGCAAGGGGGGGCAGAATAAAAGAGAATTCATTGACAAATATTTACTGGTTGAAAATTGAGACTACAATCATGCAAGCAGTTATTCACACGCTTGCATTTATGCACAACACAATCTCAGAGCCTAGGAGCACTTTAAAATAGTAACTTATTTACCCAACATAGATTATGTCTCGGTGTTGTTTGTTAGGTAAAATCCTTTGTAGTCTTGCTCATAAATTTATTTATGAACATCATAATTTTATGTTTATTCTACTAATTGGTTATTGATGCCTGGTGATTTATAATCAAGGTTTATGTGATAGGTATAGAAGTTCCCGAGAGCCGGACATTATTGTAAATGACTAATGGGAAGAGCTGAAGAACTATTCCTAATTAAACCTTATGTGCTTTACCCACCAGGATTAATAATATTCTCACTGATGTCCACAAATATATATTTCACTTGCCTGCTTAGTTTGGCAGTGATTCATTTATAGGTAGGAAATGGTACAGAAGACAAGCGGAATGGGAAAATGCATTTTAATCAGACTGTATTTAGGTTTAAAGATTAGATAGTTATTGAAATTATTTAAAGTAATTTATTTCCCAGCACAAGAATTGAGTTTACTTACGTCTATCATAGTTAATTTAATTCAAATAATATTAGATAATGCTGTTCAGCTAATGCTGGTCAATTTGTCCTGCATCAAATAACAGTACTGCTTTATAAGCATACCTACCCAAGCACATACGTGCACAGCAGCTTATGCCTGACCAAGCAGCTGAGATGAGTTCAAGTGTTTTGATATCTATTTCACAGAGATAGCCTGTGGTCAATCAAAGATTCCTAGGAAATGCTATTTTCTCCTTCATTCTGTAAAATCAGGTAGAATGTAATTAGGTCCTGGTTTATAGCATTTTGGTTTTCATGGCTTAATGGTGTCTTTAAAAGAAAAGTCTGTTGCAAACGCACAGATGAAGTTTGCGTTTTACAGATGGAGAAATCGCAGTGCAGCTAGTTATGTTCAGTAACATAAACACGGTGGTATAAGACCATCTACTGTCTTTGAATTAATATGCAAAATAAATATTTCTGAGGCAAGCACTTCCTGGACGTTTAGAATGCCAGACATATCAGCGATAAGGAAAGAATATGGACCTTTTCCTTCCAACTCTCATATTCTAGTCTTAGGGAATTTGATTCCACTATCCTTCTCCTTTTTTGATCAGTACTCTTCATCTGCACCCTCTCAAAAAATCATCTACATTATTTCATGTTTATGAATACACAAAAAGTTGTATTTCAGTCTGATTAGTCAAATCTGCTTCCTAATACTTAGCCTGTGTCTTTACAGTTTGGGGGCCATTCTACTAACTTTACTCTTCCTTCTCATTATTCTATTACATTCTGAGTCATTCTCTCAGCCTCCCTTTCTCCACTTCATTAGATGAAAGATTCTCATCCTGTAAGGTTTGATCACTTAGCTGTCCCCTATTCATCTGCTGTTACGATTTGTCCTACCATATATCTTATCCTACTTTAGGTACAAGTAGGTGTGCTGGAAAATTGAGAGGAACTCCTCAGCAAATATGGAAAAGGCAACGGTTGAACTCTTCTATCTGACAAAACACTGTTTAAAATTACTAAAACTAAAAATAAATCTACATACAAAATAGAAGTTTTGGGCTTGGGAGGGGTCATGATCAAACTGTCTTTAACCACTGAGCTAATTTCCATTATACAATGCAATCACTGTCTCTCCTGGGTTTAAACTGAAAAAATTCTCCTAAACCGAACAGACTTTAAAATGCCATTTTAGACAGCTGGCCCAGCACTAAACGTGTCTTTTAAAGAAAAGATAGTTTTAAAAGCTTAGTGGTATATTGGACAAATATTGGGGGAAAAATGAGCTGTTAAGCTTTCACGAGTCCAGCAGCTACGACAGCTGTGTTTCAATTGGACCAAGTTCCTTATGTACAATATCAAAGTATATGAAACAATGAAACAATAACTTGGCTTTATAACCTCTTTTATTTCTCTTGGAAGGTTCAGTATCTATCTGAAAAACAGTTCTGCTTAGAAATTCTGAAGAAACATGAAGACAGCTTGGAAAAACAGAAAGATGAGCTTATTAATCAGAAAAAGGGTCTCCTTAAAATTTTGGTATGTTTCCTTTCAGACAGCTCTTTTCTATTATATGAGAGTGGTCAACTTTAAAATTCTAAAGTATGGAAGAAGTCATGTTTTAAATCTGGAAAATCTTTTATTTTATTTTTTTTTATAGTAGCATGCTTAATACTGTAAACATAAGCAAATTCTCACTTTTAATTTAAACCATGATCTAAGTTATCGGCTGCTGCAATTTATCTACAAAGATGATATAACATTCTTGACTTCATTTCCTAACGTCTACTCTTGTGCAACTGAGCTTCACTTCAGACATATTATTTCCTTTGTAAAAGAGCACTAGGAAGGTCTTACATTAAATCGGACTGCCTCATCCACAATAAGTCACCTTGAAAAGGATCAAAGGAAAAGCTCAGTGAGGCTAGGAGCACATTTAGGAATCCTAACATACCACACAACATCTTTGATGCTAGACACACCCAGACATCTCTCTAAAGGTACCTACTTGCAACAGATGTAGACAACAGCTTTTCTGTTGTGTCTTGTGCTAACGTGAATATTGCCTTCCTCTTACTTCGTTGTGGATCTTTGGATCTGTAGATACCAAGAAACATCACAGATAAGCAGTTTTCTCTGCATGTGTATTTGTACTTTAAATCAGCTGAGCGGAATTTTAAACATTCAGAATGACTCACCAGAATTAACCCTAAATCTTGAGGTAGATATCCTTTTAATGAAGTAATATTTTTTCAGCATCCAAAGCATTCACAGTCCTAAGTGTACAAAGAAAGAAAGAAAAATAAATATTAGTAAACGTCACAAAATTATTTATCTATAAAAGCTAAATATTCTTTGAAGAAGTGTGAAGATTCATTTAAATGCAACCAGTCAATCTGCATATATACATTATCATTTCTTTCTTCCAGTGTATAAGGGTCATTTCTTTTTGTTTAATTTAGCAATCAGTTAAGTTTTTTTTTAAAGGAATTTAATATCGCATTTCTCCTTAGAATAATTTTTCCAGCAAATGAAACAGTGACTTCCTATCAACTATAGCTTACTTGGTAGATATTGAGGGAGTTAAAACAAGTCTTCACTCTGCAGGGGAATAAACAATGCCTTCATTTCATTTAATAGCAATCTAAAAAGAAGTGGCCATGCTATGCTAGACTTTAAACACAACTTTCTACTAATTTCAATAACGAGTTGAACAGAAAAACTGCTGGCTCATGTCTGTAACATAATGTAGTGATTTTTAATTTTTTTTTTAAAGAAAACAACCTTAACTTCTTCAGAAAAAAGAAGGTTAGAACAACAAAAAAATTATAGAGCCTTAGATCATTTCATGTTCTTGTATATCAGGAAAAGTAAACCTACTATATTTATGCTACAAGTTTAAGTATAAACAACAGTGTGTTTCAGTTTGCCTAGCTTAACAAAGATTTTCTTTTTCAACTGAACGTTCAATTTTCCCTTTCTCTTTTTCAGACAGATGCAAAGAAAAAAGCAACTGAAGAGCAAGATAATTTTATTAGAGAAGTAACAGAGTTTAACAATGAGTATGGGCTAACCAGTAATAGGGATCTTCTGATTAAAAAAAAAGTCAAGACTGAAATAAATGATTTAGAGAATGAGGCAGCTCTGTTGGAAAAAGGCAAGTCTTACATTAAATTATTTTATCCTGGGTTACCAGAGAATGAATACAAATCAGCAAAGTATAGCTGTGCAAAAGAATAATTTTCATTGCGTTAGCTTGCTGCCTGGAACTTCCTCTTTGCACTAAAGAGTGTGGTTTGACGTACCGCATTACTCAAGCATATCTAAAGCTTCTTTTGTTGCCTGTCCTCTTCAGTCCTTTCTGACTCTGAGCACTATGAGAAGAAGGAGCAGACCTGCAGAAGTGCCTCCAAATATTTAACATCAACCAGCACAGAGGTGCACTGTCATACATGTTTTATATCAAGTTTACAATGATTAACTGTGGCTGAGCTATGTAAATTTCCTTAACTCCAAAAGAATTAAAATCACAAATCTCTTGTAGGACTGGTCTTTTACTGCCATAGTTTATCTTTGAGTTATGAATATGATTAATCAGAACAGAAATTCAGACTGAAAAACAATCCAGCAAGGAAGTAGGAGTCAACATCACAAGCAGAACATGAGTCAGTGACATCAGAATGCCAACACCACAGTGAGAGATAAACACAGTTCTGACCTCTAAGACATGCAAAATAATCCTTCACTCTATTTAAGGCAGTTAAGCTCTTAGCTGGAGTATTGTGCGTCTGCTTTTGGATGTTGCACTGTAAGAAAAAATGTGGGCCAACTGGAGAGAATCCACATGGGGCCTGGAAAGTAATCAGAGATCTGGAGAACATGGGAAGGGAAAAAAAAATAAAGAATTAGAACTATTTAACCTATGGAGGAAAAGACTGATGGAAGCAGATATCAGAGCTCTGTAAAAAGGAAACTGATATATTCTCTGTACATATAGTGAACTGAATGAAAAGTAAAAAGTGTAAACCACAATAAAAGAGAGTATAGATGGGTGTTTAGAAGTAATTTTAAGAAGAACAGTGAACAACTGAAACACTCTGCCTTAAGAGATTCCATTACCAATGGAGTTGAGAGTGTCCATTACCAAAGGTCTTTAAGAACAGGTTAGTTATGCGTCTGTCAGAAATAACAGGGGTACAGCTGATCCTGCCTTCAGGAGGAGGAATACAGTAGAAGATCTCTCCAAGACCTTTCCATTCTCACAATTCTACAATTTATCAAGCACCAGCACTTTGAATTCCCAGTTTCTGATGTAATATTACTGAAATATGATTGTCCATTTGCGGTCATACTTGGTGGTACCTTCTTTCTGTATCTCCTGTGGCTCTGATTCTGGTCCAGAAACTCTTTTTTTCCAACTGAAAAAAAGTCCATACTTGGTGGCACCTGTTACTTTTTATGATTAATTTTTACATTTTCAGATGGGCCTGATCAGCCAAATGGCCTCTCAAAGGTTAGATCTGTAGGACTTGAAAGGTGACTAACAGTCTGCTCTGGGTTTGTTGCTGTCTTGATTCCACCCTTTAAGGTTCCACCCTTTTTAAGGTACAATTTGTCTGTCTTTCTGTCTGCTCTAGTCCTGAGCACACTGATGACACTAAAGAGAAAAGTTTGTGTAACTCATAACAAGGAAATTATGTGAGGAACTCCAGTTGTCAGGGAAATAATCGCAATTAATTCCAGATGCCACCAATTCAGGTTCAAATGTCCATAACTCTGGGCAAAATAAGTTTTTTTTAGTCCTGCTGAGAAGTGTTTGTTCACCACCTATTCAATAAGTCATCTTCCTTGACAGCTGAACTAATTCTAAAGCAAAACATCTGCAATTCTGCCTAAACCCAGTCAACAAATTATGCCAAGCTTCTTGATAACATTAAACAAAATGTTCTTTCATGGTTATAAATACATTATATGACACAGAATTTCCTGTTAAGTGGATTTTATATGACTGATTTTAGTTTTATATTTAAGGTTCCTTTTGACTAGCTGGAGATTGATAGAAGTAGTTAAATATATTTAAGATTGTATCAGGAAGACTAAAAATGCAATGCCTTTTAATTTAAAATATTTTTTTCGTAGAAATGGAGTCAATGGAACATAAAAATGTTCAGTTAAATGCACTCCAGCTGCAGAAGAAGGAATTAAAGCAGTATTTATTTACCCTCCAAAGTGAACTCAAAGGTGTGCCTGATAATCACTTGTTATGATAATTATTTGTTGCTTGACAAATGCTTCTGAAAAATGTTTTCTTTCAAGTTATTTTTCTCAAGAAAAATAACTCATAGAAACAAGATTTTTTTAAATATATGTTTACAATATGTAACATATCATTTTGAAACGTAGTTATAACAAATACTATGGATTTCAATAAGATTTATTTTAAATCTCAGTGATAATAAGGTCTATGGATTTGCTCAATCATATCCTATAACTATGAAATAGAAATTTTGCTAGTAAGTCATATACTTTAAGGGAGAATTTAATGTTTCAAAATCAACATAAATATTGTTTAAAACCTATAATTAAAGTACTTAAAATTCAAATGTTTAACAAGGAACATGGCTTGGACCGATAAGGACAGATTTGGCCGAAATGCTAAACTTCTGAGTAGTAAATTCAACTGTCTTCTCTTTACTGACATTTGTGTATTAGTTTATGAAAGTCTGTGTGTACAAAAAGAAGTCTACACTTAAACCTGGGTTGAATACACAGGGAATGCTCCAAAGGAAACAACTAAAAGGATACAGAGAGGACCAAGAACTGTTCTGTGTCAAAGGCGGTCGCAAGCAATCGGGATGGTTTTAAAAGTCGGATAAAAACGTGTTAATCACATGCCACAGTAAGAGAGCTAAGAAAGACAGGGCATAAATATGGCCATAAATAAGGCTGTGATAAGGAACAAAATTTTCTAGCAGATTGCAATATGCATACCAATTACAATAATGAAATAATTCATGTTCTTTACTTGGATGCCTTTACCCTACAAGCAGTTCCACAAAGAAATATTAGAAAAGATAAATTTAGAAAATGAAGTCTTTGAATATGCATGATTCATATATATTTTTAAGGTAATTGTTTTTTTATGGCTAGACCTTGAGAAAGTAATCACGGAGGCTGAAAGAACAACAAAAGATTTAGAAGCAGAAAAAGTCCAAGTCACTGAAAGACCTCAGACTGATCCTGAATGTTTAAGGTAAGAGTTTGATGTTAATAAGTTCCTAAATTTAATTTTAGGGCTACAACTACAGTCCAGACATGGTAGCAATGGCTGTTTTAGCTTTCCTGTACAATACTCCTTTGAAATCAAAAGGATAATTAGTATCTATTACAGAACACGATCCCTGTTGGTTACTACAGCCTTTCACTCTCACATGCATACTCCAATGAACTAAAACCTCAAAGTGTTTGCAAGGAAGCGAGTCAAACTTGGAGAAAGAGCCAAAGACTCTGGGTGCAAAGCCAGTTCTTAAGTTTTTGTGGAAGTAGTGGTTTCACAGAGTATGGATGAACTACCCAATGCTGCACCTTCCACAGGGCCTGACTGCAAGGGACTGGGTTGACCACAAGAACCTACTTTGGTCAGACAGGCCTTGTATTGAAGATACTAAACGTAGTTGTGTTTTCTCCATGATTCCTACCATCAGTTCTAGTTTGCCTTTTACTTAAGCCAGTTTAGAACAAAATTTTGGACATTTAATGAAGAGAGAAGACCTTGCACATTCTCCCTTAACAGTGAATATTGCTTCTCAGGTTCTGAGTATTAATGCCACATTTCTTGTCAATTTGGTCAAGCGTGACATTCACATTTTCACTATACAGAAAATGATGTCATGTTTTCAAAAAAAAAAAAACTTTTAGTGCAGAAAGCCCTATATCACAGTATTAAACATCTTTTCCTATTTTATCATCTTCCACATAAAAATGCCTGGGGATACAGAAAAATATTTAACAGACAATGCAAAGGAAAAAGAAAAAGCCATTTCAAAATATTCTCTAACAGAAATTGTTCCAGAAAACACAACTTTTGTTACCGTCATGGGGTTTTTTAATACATTTCTAAGGTTTTGAAAAAAGAAGTGTTTTATTTTCTAAAATTTTTCAATGGAAAAATAAAATTTCGCAGAGTACCCTAAACATTTTTCTGAAAGACGATTTGGTAATGGCTTATTTGTTTTGCTGAGTATTAGTTTCTGAACAAAAATTATATATCAGCCCTATTACTAACTCTTTTCAACCTATTACATGGTGTTGAGACATGGCCAAAATTCCCTCAGCACAAAAATTAATTAGCTCACAATTCTGCATACAGTAGCAAAAACTTTGCATTCAACATGTACACAGAAGACACAGTGTAAATAACAACAGCAGCAATGCTGTAAGACAGCGTGTTATAACTCACTCGTTTACATTATTCATTCCACTATGATATACTAGCTTTTGTGATACATGACTTGTCGGCTTCCTTCTAAATAACATACTTCCCTTGGAGTAGTTTACTGCCACGATGCCACTTATTATTCAAATTGGTGTAATTAGTTTTCTACAACAGGTTTCCTGTGTATAAGGTACAGAAGTAGCAAGCATGGTATTGCTATAAATGCCCAGCTCTGCCACTGATTGCTATGAGATCCTCGGCAAATCATTCAAATCTTTGTGCATCTGTCTTTCTACTTAATGAGATTTACTCACAACTCTGTGGAATGATACTTTGCTTTTATCTGGATAGAGGACGCAACAGTGGACAAAATATATTAAATTTTTTAAACTACAAAACCAAAAAATATCATTTACAAGCAAAGCAAGAAGAATGTCAAGACTTTTTTGTTTCATAAAATGCCTTATTTTATGGGCAACATAAGCTTAAATTATTTTATAGTTGCATGCAGTGCAAAATGCAAAGTGCTCCTACTGCGATTACTATTGTCTCAAAAAGCAAATGCTCTTTGAGGTGCAATAACATATTGAAGAAATTTCCTTTACATTGAAATTTTTTTTCATTTCAGATACTGCACAAAATTTAGGACAGATTTGCCTAAATCATACGTTCATCTTGCACTTGTTTTGGAAATCGTGTATGCTCAGACAAGCTCAGTGCTTTAGAGAGACAGAGAGCCCTGGTCAAGTTAACTGAGATCATAGAATCATAGCATCAGAGAATCATAGAATAGTTTGGGTTGGAAGGGACCTTAAAGATCATCTAATTCCAACCCCCCTGCCATGGGCAGGGACACCTCCCACTGAATCAGACTGCCCAAAGCCCATCCAACCTGGCCTTGAACACCTCCAGGGATGGGGCAGCCACAACTTCTCTGGGTAACATGTTCCACTGCCTCACCACCCTCATCCTGAAGAAATTCCTCCTTATGTCCAGTCTAAATCTGCCCCTCTCCAGTTTATACCCATTGCCCCTCGTCCTATCACTACAAGCCTTTATAAACAGTCCTCCCCCGCTTTCTTGTAGCCCCTTCAGGTACTGATGCCAGAAACAACACAGCTGTGTTACTGCACTCCTGTGTCAGCACAAATAGATTATACTTTTCTGTAGAGCCAAGCAAACAATCCTCATTTACCTACTTTTGTATGTCATAGTACGATATGATTTAGAATTATCCCAAACCTTATCAGACTCATACAACTCCATCAGTTTTTAATTTAATTCTTTTTTAACCAAACCTGCTCATCGCTTCTTGGTTTGGATTACTGAATTATGAGAATGAAAGGGAATTTAAAGTATTTATGCTATAAATAGTGCACGTACCCCCGGAGGTATCTGATCACACTCTGGTACTTACAAGGAAGTCATCAAGAAGATGGAGTCAAGATTAGCACAATACTGCACAGTGCGAGAACAAAAGACCAGAAGCAGAAGATGAGATAAGAGGGGTTTAGAATGAATTTAAAGCAAAACATTTTTATCATGAGGACAGTACAGCAAAGGAAAAGGTGGCCCAAAGGGCTGCATAGTTTTTATCTTTGAAGGTTTTCAGACTTGAGTGGATAAAACCCTAAGTAACCTGGTTTGACTTTGTAGTTGAACCTGCTCTAAGAAGGACATTGTGATAGCTGAACTCCTGACCTCTCTTCCAGTCTGAATTATCCAATGAACCACTTATCATCGTGGATAGCACAAGGAAGAATAAACCATTCACAGATCAGTACATACGCGCTGGCCTGTGCCTGCACTGCTTAGAGGCAGCATCATTTGCCACAAACCACTCATCTGCCTGGCTTTTGGTGAGGTCATATCTGCTTTAGTCTCTTTGCAGCGTCTCCATGACATTAAGATATAAAGACATACTTCCCATTCAAAATGCATGAAATACTTAAAGGAGTTACATCCATCACAGCAGACTGCTGGTTTAAAATGCCGATGCCTAGCGGGTGTGTCGCAAGCCCTGTGATGTGCCACAGAAATATTTGAGGAATCACAGCTGATCAAGTCCATGCCGATAGTCTGGAGCAGATCCTTGAGCAAACTATCCTGGCCGCTCCTATGGGTGCCCTCTGAAGGGAATCTGAGACTAAGGAATCATTTATGCAGCGTCAGCGAGAAAAACTGAAGCACCAACTGAAGCCCCGAGTGATCCAGGAAGCCCTCAGCACAGTTCAGATACACCTTTGGCATTTGCAAAGCACCTTTTGCAGCCAAAGTGCCAATCAATACAATTTTACGTATACCAGTGTATAACTTAATAGGAATCAGTTTTGGTCATGTTAAAATCAATGTGATTGAAACTGTTGTGTTTGAGAAACAACCTCTTTTTAGCCTAAGAAGATGAGCTTTTTCCCCTTGTACAAAATGTATTGCAAGAACAGAACTTTAGTTTTTCCTGAAAATCATATCTAATGTCTATAAAGAGAAGAATATTTTGACATGAGCAATATGGCTCAAAAATGTATTATTTTTTACTATGAAATAAGCAAAAAAAATCTTTTTTTTTTTTTTAAAGAGCAGGAAACCATACCATTTTTTAAATGGTGAAAACACCAATGTTTTAAATGCTTCCTTAGAACAAACGCGAGAGACAGTCAGCATCAATAACCTGATATATGTAGCTCCCAGACCACCCTGCAAGTCTGTTATTGTATCACATACCTAGTCCCAGCTTAAAAATCAATATCAAAAGTAGCTGGCAAGGCAAGAATCTTCATTACAATTAAGTATATATCTTAAAGTAAATTGCATTTCAGCTGAAGAGTGTAGCCAGCTAATTCAAATTACAGCCATTCATCTCTGATCCGAGAAAAATGCCCTATCCCTTGTCTGCAGTTTCATAAAATTTCTCCCAAATCCACTGAAGAATTACAAAAGGTCAGGAGAAGCACACACTGGTAATTCCAACAGCTGTTGATGCTGCAGTTATAGGCTTGTTCTAATACATATCAGATACAGAATATAGCTAATAAAAATCTGGATGTTAAACTGGGGCAGATTGATGGATAAGCCACTGTATCCTCTTCCTCAAAGTAGGTTCCCTGGAAATCATAAGTCTCATGATACAGGTGCATAATTCAGAGAAATACTTAAGTAGAGAGGGCACTTTTTTCCCCCAGAAAAGTTCAGCAATTAAAATCAAAAGCCTTATTTTAATCATCCGTTTTGCCAGTGCCAACCCCAGACAAAACAGCAGGAAAGAACTTTGGCATCAGCTCTCTTTAGTCACATCTCCCTGGCAGGTAGCAAGTAGCATCACTTAAGTGAAACAAAACAGCAGTCAAGCAGAGACTGACTGATACCAGTGAATTCCTAAATATGTCATTTCACCGTTCTATTTGTTGTAATTATTTACTATATTAATTATCTTCCACATTTAATTTTAAATTTATGTGCTGCCTTATGTAGTGCAACCTAGGAATAATTTTAATTAAAGTTTATTTAGACTAAGAACAGACGATTTCTACCTAAAACTGGTAGTTTTCACACTCTTCTAAAGACAGACTAAGGATAAGTTCTTTCTTTGAAACGTGAATTTATATTTTACTTCAGAAAAGCAGTATCAGAAGGAAAATACATGAAGTCAGCTCACTTTATAAATAGTTCAAGGCTTTCTACACTTGCCTAATTCCTATAAATATAGTATAGCTTTTTGTATAAAAGCTTTTTGTAATAAAGTAGTATAGCTTTTTGTATGAAAGCTTTTTGTAATACAGAAAAACAAACTTCTTCACCAAAATTAGGAGGGAAAAAGCGCTGCTTTCTTTCATACAAATCATACAGGCAATATGTTCATTATAACTGAACAAGTGTTTTGCCTTAATAGCAGACTGTTTAAGGTCATGCATGGTTCTGGTGGTTTAGAAAACATATCTGCAATTTAATTTTATGTTAAATTTTGCAATCAGGAAATATCAGTGTCTGTACTAATATATGTGGTTCAAAATGAGTTTTTTAATGACAGTCTCCTCATTGATTTTTTAAGCTTTTCTTTTTAATAGCAATGCCCAGTGGAACTATTATAGTTTGAGTTATGTTAAAATAGGTTTCCATTATAAATTGCAGTATGGATTTACAAAAAGTAGATCAAATCCGAATAATGTTATCTTTCTTTAATAGGACAACTTTGATTAGTTAGGGAAAGAAAATGCAAATGCATCCACATAGACAATAGTAAAGTATTTGATGTTATCTTGCATGAGAAACTACTGGTTAACCTGGAGAAGGCATATGAAATATTATAAGTGATGACAAATATTAACAACAGTAGAGGGTCTGAAAAAAAAGAGATTTGGAACTGGAAGAAGATAACTACAGTAACAAGTGGTCTTGCTTAGTGTTTTAAACAATAACTTTGAAACAGAAACTGTTTTAAGACAGTAGTGTAGAAGAACTGAAACATTTGAGGATGTGCAGAAGTAGCTAAAAGAGAGAAGGGATGTAGTTATATACAGTGCAAGTTTATGTCCAACTAAGGACTTTAATAATAGGTACCCAGAAGCAAAGGAGAAGAGAGGCCTGAGCATACTATGTAATCAAAGGACAGTTATAAAGATCAAAATTAAATACAGCTGTGGAGAAGTTAAAAGCAAGAGGTATTTCCAACAAAAAAACAGGCCCGTGTAAGAATATTGTGTACAAAACTCTCACCTGCTTTTCAAGATGAGCCAAGAATGGGGAGCCCATAATGCAGAAGGAAACAATGACTTTTCTAAATCCTTTCTATCTCTGAGAAAATAATATAGTTCCCCTGAAGCAAAGCAGTACAGCACAGAGATACTAATTTCAGTAATAGAGTAGCTCCATTAATACATCCAGATTGAGATCCAATTTTCCTTTACAACAGAGAAATCAAGCTATTTGAACAAGAAGGATCATTGACCTGTGTTTATTTTCCCTGCCTTTCAGTAGGAATCTTATTAACCCCTTGAAATGCATTTCAGTTTTGATGTTTCTGATGCTTATAAATTTTTTCTTTCCTGTGTAACTTGTTCTTACAGTTCCTATGGAAAATAATCCCTATAATGTCAGCTTGCTGTTTGTAAAAGCAAATCTCATCACAAACATGCAGTTTAATTCAGTCCTTTAACCTTTCCATTTTCGTTCATCTATAATACTATATTCCTTGGAGGTTTCTTGAGATGTTTTATGCATTTGGTGAATATAAACCACACTTTTCAAGACCTATTACTACTTTCATAAATAGTTGCCTGATAGCATTCACAAAACACAAGCTTTAATCAATGATGATTATGTATTTTACAATCAGCATTTGATCCAGAACACTAAAAGCTGAAATTTTCTTATTTTACCTAAGGTACTTCTATTTATTTTATTCTACATTTAATTCCAATTGTTATGTATCCTAGTATTTGCTTTCACGTTCCATTTTCTTGCTAGCATTTATTATTACTACAAGATCACTTTCTTAATTTTTATTCTATTTCTGCTCCATCAAGCACATACTTTTGTAATTTATTTGTTCAACTCAAGTGCTTGTGTTTATGTATTGAGATACAGAATTCCATTTAGGATTCATTTTCTCCCTTCCTCAATCAATTGATAATAGTCTAAAATTTATTGACTTCTTCAGCTGTATCAATAGCGTTCTCTGTTTAGTAGTGTCAGCAAAGTGTAGATATCCAGCAAAATCTTGCTCTCACACACACATTAACTTAGACCCAACACTGCACTAAGACCGAACGACCACAACACATTAGCTCTACTTCGGCTTGAGACAACGAACCGGTCTTTTATGCTTTTCTCCAACCACGACAAAAACTTAAAACCTTGATAAATATATATATTCTGATCTTTACGATAAAATTCAGGGCAATTAACATGCACAGTCTCAAGTTTATATATAACTTCTCAGGGAACTTCATTTTGTGCTATAAATTCTATGCCCTGTATATCAGTGTCAAGCAATTCTGGTTTATAATACAGTCTGATGTTTTCCCCTGTATTTATGATTAAAAAATAAATGGTGGTCATAAACAAGGCAAATACAAGAAGGAAAATAAGAAAAAAC
Source organism: Cuculus canorus (assembly GCF_017976375.1). Taxonomy (NCBI): domain Eukaryota; kingdom Metazoa; phylum Chordata; class Aves; order Cuculiformes; family Cuculidae; genus Cuculus; species Cuculus canorus. The sequence continues at coordinate 3,852,451 of NC_071407.1, read as the reverse complement.
TGTTTAACTTGTCTCAGCAAAACATAACGTAGAGACAGTCTGTTCTTTTAGAAACTCCAACAATAACCAGGTAGGGCCTTCTAGTCTTCCGTTCCCAGTTAGAAAAATAAAAGAAGGCTCTAAAAATACATATTCACTCTGCCTTCCACATTAACTGTTTCTTCTTTGAGTCCTCTTTACACAAAGGTATTCCTGGAATCCAAGACTGTGCTACTGAAGTCTTGATCCAGTAACATGAATCTGTGGGTGATTTTTGGAGAAACCTGTTAGACAACAGCATTAATTTCATCACAGCTCAATTCATAATACCAGCATGTATTGATTTCACAATTATTTTTCCTATTTCCCTTTTGCATATACGGCTGAAACTGAAGAAGATTGCTTATCAACCACAAACGCCAATGACATTTAATAGCTGTGCTCATTTCAAAGCTGCAAAATCAATCATGTTCAGTGGTCTCCTCCTTCTTCATCTCTTTGTCACTTCTGGCATTCAAGAGTAATGGAAAAAGGACCACTGATAGCAGACCTCAGTCTAGGGCAAGCAACCACCCAAAAAAATGCTGATGCAGTTGTCCCACCTACTTGATTTAAGGCTAGGGTTTGCTGTTGCTATTTATCTTGAATGTTTTTCAAAGGAACAGTCAAACCTCCTGTCACAAATTCAGCATTTGAGCTCCTGCTGTTCATTAGAGTCCATTGCTTGTGATGCTGTAACTTACCCACACTCTGTTAATCCAATGCAATTACTTTTCTGAAAGACAGATTTTACAGATTTTACCATTACCAAAATGCTAAAAATAAAACAAAACCAAAGGACATGGGTGGCCAAATGCTAATGTGATTTTTCAGATTATTTTATTTTAAAGATATTTTCTTTTTATCATAGTCAGAAGAAGGCTATAATAGTCATATTAAACCTTTGTCTGGCAAAACGAACATCTCTTTCCATTTCTGAAGGTGACAGAAAGCCTGCCCTCCATCTAGACAGCATAGTTTCATGAATAATTGGTTTGCACATTCAATCTGATAGTGGAAAGATGAATATGAATATCCTGCTTATCTTAAATGTAAAATGGAAAAGCTAAATCTGCTTCCAGGTTAAGTATATATATTTTTTTAATAGTTCCATTGTCTCACATTCCTTCTGGTAAAACTTCATCATTTATTCAGTAACTCAGGCATCTCCAATGCATTAATTGTGTAGGCTGTAACCTAACAGACAGCCCTTGTTGTGAGAGTATAATATTCCTGGCACATACTGTAATTATCTTGCTTCTAAATAAGAAAGAAAGAAGACCTGAGAGCAAAATCAATTGATTAATGTAAAAATTAAACACCACATTTGAATGAATGTCTTTTATCTCCACTAGCCCATGCGACGTAAGGCATTGTGCTGTCACCACATTTAAAAGTTTTATAGAAGATTTTAAATAAAATTTGAAAATCCATAGGCAGAATGTTACAGTTTCAAAGCACATCGTCAATAGTAATTAATTCACAATCCCAGGACACAGATAAACCACTCTTACTGCTTTATCTTCTGGTTGTTCTGTCTTTAGTGTACACCTAACACGGACTGGTATCGTGCTTAGCTGACAAATGGCAAACAGACTATGCATCACTTTTATACTGTGGAAGACAATGAGAGAGCATTTTCTCCAAGATTACCAGACTATGTCTTTTCCTAAAGTAAATTAGTCAAAGTAGGGCTTTTCTTTGTCTTCAGTATGTTAGGGTTCTAATATCAGAGAACACAGGAAAAAATGAGGAGGCAAGGCAATGAAGTAAATCTGCTTTAATCAAGCTCAGAAGCTGATCTTAGACCTTGAAATGAACTTCTCTCAACAAGAGAGTGGGGTTGGAACTGGATGATCTTTAAGGTCCTTTCCAACCAAAACTATCCTATGATTCTACGACAATGGTCTGTGAACTACAGCACAGTAAATATTTCGTTTATTAAACCGTAGTTCAAAACTTCCTTTTGTTCAAACACTTGTATGTAGTATGAATGCAGAAGAAATATTTCTGAAAGAAGAGACATTTACTCCTTTGTAACACAAACACGTAGAACTCATACTGTTTCCTTAGTGATGGTAAGATATTTACATTTTCCACAGGAACAACAAAATTAACTTACTGTCCAGTCTTACATTACTATTCTAATGCCACATAGTGAACTGAGCTATTCCTCTCACAGCTATATCTTTTACTTCTAAAAAAGCCATTTTCTTGCACAGAAAACAAACTCTGCAGTAGGACAGCTGCAGAGGTGCATTATCTATATAACAGAGTTAAACACTTTATTCCCTACTATAGTATATAAAAGAAAAAATGGCTGCTACCCCCACTTTCAACTTCAGAATAAACAGGATCTTGATTTGATGCATCAGTTTAGATACTTAAGGAGGGGCAGAATACACACTTTTCCTCCTTTTTTTTTCAGTTTACCCATTAGTTCCAGAATATTCACTTTTTTTTTTGCTGAAACTGTGTTAAGGGTAAGCAACTTCAGCTTTCTCATTATACATTTCTTATGACAGCCATGGAAAGACTCAGTATAATTTCATCACCTTGTATTCATCAGACAACTAAAAAGTCTGCATAGATTTCTCTTGGCCTACTGAGTATTAATTTAAACCACTACAGTCATTGATGTGACAAGTTTACTTGTCTCCTTTTAGCAGGACTAACATCTTGCCCATCTCCTAAGCACTGATATTTCCCTTGGAAAGTCTTTTTCTATAGGTATTCTGGTGGGCTTTTTTTCAATTAAACTGCATTTTTCTGGTTCTCAAACCTCTGGATTTGTGAGCCTCGTTTGTAGACACTGTTGGGTAAGTCAAGCCTTCTGCCTCTTTTCATCGTATGAAAATATTTGGAAAGGAGCTGCAGTGAATCAGGAGCTGCAAAAATAGAAAATCTTGTTGCTGAGGTTTGTTTTGTGAATTGTTTCCATGCATTTCGCAAAATCTAGCTATGAGCTGCTTTTAAAAACTGCATTGCCTCAAAGAGACAAAAGAAAGTTCGATTCCTGTAAGCACTGCTGCTATGAATATCTCCACTCATTTCCACCACTTTAGGAAAATCCAACTGCACACTGCAGTTTTTTTTTGTTCTGACCACTTTGTGTGGATCCAGAGGTCGATCCCTGTATGGTGCTGGCTCCATTCTATCTGATTTCCTAACAGATTTTAATGATAAGCTACTAATATTTTATATCACAAATGATTTTTAAATCTTTTCTTTTACAGATAATAGCTACTAGAGCCATTGGGGTTGTATAATTTTGAAAGAATGGGGAAAATTTTGATGCTTTATTAATGCAAAAATCACTATATTAAAATCAGTCCCCGTTGTAGAGGAGTTGGAGGATTCCTGGCTAAGATTATTGGGGAACAGTAAGTGCTGAAGAATAATAGGAGCAGTGGGGAGAGAACAGCAAAGGAGTCTGTGGAGAGGGTCTGGAACAACAATTGCACAGGACCAATATTGTCTCCACCAGTGGCTACAAGTAGATATCCAGAGAAAGTAAGAACAGCAACATATAGCATTTCCTACATATCAGATTCACATGTTAAAATAAAGATAATTGTGATTAATGAGGCCATAAATCTTTCATGGTTTATGAAAACAATATGGCCTAGAAATTTTCCTAACAAACTATTTAGTCAAGATCTACTTCCTAAAAACCCATTTTCCTGTCATTTTCCGAAGTTCCTCACGTTGCCATCTCAACCATCAGTGCTGAGTGAAACCCAAGGACACAGCAGGAGGGCAGCACTTTAGACTGCCATTTACAAAACTAGCAAACTCAAATCCTGATCATGCAAGTAGATCGATGAGGATTTTCTCACAGAAGTCAAATTGACAATTGGGACCAAAGCTGAAAAAGATAGCTACCAGTTCTCTGATCCAAAAATATATTTGCTTTCGGACACAGGCTTAAGAAAGAACTTGAAAATTGCAAAGACGAAGACTGGGAAAGTATCTGTGAGACTCTTCGAACAGAAATAGAAATCCTGCAAATGGTATGCCATTTTCATTATGTTTTTTAAGTGGTTTATAATTTTCGTTTTAAAGGTATAATTTAAGATGATTACCAGTAGTTCTAGAAAGCAGGTTTTTATACTGTGTACACAGCCAAATATCCTTGCATTGCAGGTGCACTCCAACTCTCATTTGTTTTAGCCTATTATTTCCATGTGTCCAGGAATATCATTGCTCACGGAAAAATGAAGCACAGAAAAGAATTTAAAGATATGTTTTTAGCACAAGAAAGACCTCTTTGTGGGACTAGTACTAATCGTCAGTTTCTTGAAAGCTGCAAAAGATTATGCACTTAGGAGTAAAATAAATCTTAACCTCCAGCTGTCAGTTAAATGGAAGATGGGAACGTGGATAGGACTATAATAGCATCCCTTTGTGTAATATTTTATTTTGTCCACTCACAAATTCTTTTAAAAAAATCTTGTTAAAATGTGCTTTTTCTCTAAATGTCAATCCTAATTTCAATTTTCTTGATTGTCACTCTGTGTAACAATAGAAAGAGAAAAAATATTTTGTAGTCCTATTCTTGTATATAAAGGGTTTTCAAAGGTTCATTTTAGAATTCCTGATTGAGTTGCACGAAGACACAGCTGCCACTAGCATCAATAGCAGAATAGCAGTCATGGGAAATTTACATTACTCACTTTTACGATCAGCTTCAAGTTTCTGTTGGAGGGATGTAGCTTACTTGTACTTTAGATGTTAATTTTATCATGCTTGTCAAACTTCAGAAACAGAAAGAAGCAGCTCATTGTTTAAAAACTTCTCTGTAAAGAACATACTGGACTTGTTGGATTTCATTTTCTATAATTCGATTCTTTCTCTTTTCCAGAACCTATCACAAAAAAAGTCTTCAGGCAAGTGAATAATAACTGACACGTGATATGGAGCACCACAGAGGCTGGTCTTTGAGTATTTAAAAACCATTTTCCTCAGGTTTGCTTCTGGTTTTTTTTCTGGGTTTTTGGTTTGATTAAGCCACAGCTTGGGTCTGTCTTTACTCTTCATTAAAATAAAACTTCATTCACTTAAAAGCAATGGGCGAGGTGTGTTTTATCCTCAAGTTAAACACTTATCCACCTTTAGTTTCCACTTTGTCCCTCCTGAATTTACAGTACATAATCTACCCCCACCCCAGCTGAGTTCCTATATTACTAGCTCTACCCTCTATATACTATTTATTTTTTAGAATGAATGCTCTCCTGTTTTTGAGGTAGTGATGTGGTCTTATTTGAGAGGAAAATTGCTATTACCACTGAGAAATATTTCACAGGAGCTGCAGGTATTTAGTTTATACCTTGACAACACAATTCTGTAACAAGAGTTCTGAAACAGCTCAACTCTAGCAGCACTGTATGAAAGTCCAGAATCCAAATCTACTGATCAGTAGATGCCTCCAACGATAGCAAGCCAGTCCATTATTTAGCACTTGTCTTCTGAGCACATTAGAAGTCTTCTTCCTCTCCCACAACCGACAAACACCGAGTGCTAGCGTCGCCACTTGACAGCAAAGAAAAAACTGTATTCTAAATGAAAAGTTCCCATTCCTAGAATATTGGTGAAGGCTTTCCATTGAACACTAAATCCTACTCATTCAAGCAAGCGGGCAACAAAACTGCTGCGGCAGGTTCCAACCCCGCAGTAGGAAATGACTGTATGATTCAGGTGTTTACAATAGGGCTGTGTAAAAATGTTCTCTCTGTTCAGCCGCAGTCCACTTTCTGGTCAGCATCTCATCACATTGAATTGTACGTGCTAATAATTTTCAATCTGCTCCCCAAGTAGGGGTTGGTGCAATGGATAATTGCCCTTCACTACTTTTTTCTGAATTCCCCAAGCTACAGAGTGTGTCTGTCACACATAAAACTGCAAGTTATTTTATTAAGAAAAGAGCAATAAATCACTTTTGGAAGCTGACCAAGTTCTGCCTGCAATGGAGAAATGTTTTTCTTCTCATAACGGAGCTGCAGTTTGAAGTCTGGCAAGGTTTCATCTGCAGCACTGGTATCAAAGAGTATTCTGATCGACTGGGTTAACTAGGATAATTCCAAGAGATTGGAATTACCATCCTTAATAACCAGTGCCGTTGGAGCTGATATCTTTATAAGGGTTTTTTTGCCTCTTCCCTAAGAGAGATCCTCTTATGATGTGCTTAATTTCAAACAACTAAGTCCTCTGACTTCTGTGAGACCCTCTGACTATTAAAGTTTGGCAACTACTGCTTGTGGGCTTTGATCAAATCCAGGGTATATTGCAAAATGATACAGTCACATATCACAGCACCCACAGATGGCTAAAGCAGTGCTATTTCAGATTTTAAGTGCTGGAAACATACATGTTTGGGATTTGCTAGGATGGTTGAGTTTATCCTGATAATTTTATTCATTTAAAGGAGCTTACTTGCATTAAATGTACTGGTTAATCAACCAAGGAAAACCTATTTTTAAACTTTGAGTCTATCCACTTATAGTTGCTTCTATTTACAAGACTCCTTGCATCTCTTTTGCAACGGTCTTATATATATATAGTTGTTTGGTCCATATAGATACTCATCTATGCCATGAAACAGAACTCACTGGCATCCTACATATACATTTCAGATAAATGGAACGAGTAGCATTCAATAACTATCAATAACATCCAATAGCTATCAATTAATAATATAAATTAATGTTCCCAAGTCACCTTAAAAAGACATCTAAGGAAAAGAAATAGGGAAACCCTTTTTCAGAGATATTCCAGAATCTAGGAACCTGGTTGCATCTTCAGTGTTTTAGGGAGTGTTGATTGTTCGTTTGTTGAGGGCGTGTTTTGTTTTTAATAGCTGTGAAGGTCTAAGAGCTTGATTATTGTAGTAGAACTGCAGCGTAAATATAGCAAACTTTGTAATAAATCAAATGGCTAAAACTCTCAGAATCAATATAACAACAAAACAAGAATAAAGCTCACCAAAAAAAGTGAAACAGAAATCAATACAAATCCTATTGGGCTAAACAAATCCCTCAACAACTCTGAAAAAAACCATAAAGCCAGACTAACCCAGCTGTTGCCGGGTGAATGTAAAACATACAAATTTACCCAAGTATAAGAATACATTTGTCACCCCTGTCTTACAAATAGCATAGTTTGGGACTAATTCTGTTTGGAAGTCTACAAAAATTAATCAAAGCTTTGTTTTTAGTGGATTTTCTTTAAAATTCTCAAACCAGGGACAAGTACTGTTTAAAATGAGTAAAAAAGAACAAAATGTGTGGTCATGTTTAACATATACGTTAAAGCCCAGAACATTGCCACACTTCCATGAAAATATCTGGTAAGGATTGAGATTTGCCAAGCGTCAAGTCCTACATCCTTCCCAACCTGACGGATTCCTGTTTTATTTCAGGCTTTCACACTGACACCTCAGCCCTGCTCCTCTCCTGTGATCACATACTCAAGACATAGCTGAGCAGCCCAATTTTTTTACCATCAAATCACAGCTTCCAGCCATGCTGTGGCAAAAACACTCCCATATAGCAGCTTAATACAAACAGATTATTGCAAAGGAAATCCAAGATCCCGTTGAAGTAATCTAACAGGAAAATAATTAAGCCTGAGAAGGCTTAGGAAAAACCACTGAACTTTAAAAAAAGCATTTACCAGCCAGGTGAGTAAGGAGTGACCACAAAGGCTTAAAAGAGTAGGTCTGTTTAACAGTCAATCTACAAGACTATAAGTTTATGAAATAGCTTTAATGACTTTGGATGTAGAGAAAGGACCATCCAAGCTCAGGGGTCAAAGAAACCAGGAAAAACATTGAGCCAAAGTCACGGACAGAGGCCATGCTGAGAAGCAGAAATCCCAAGAACCTCAGCAGCCAACAAGCCAGCAAACAGAATGCAAACTGCAGTGAAGATATGTCTTAACTGTGTAAAACTAATGCTGCTCACCTAGATGTGCTTTAAGCTCATGTTATTTTATTGCTAACAGTCAATTCAAAGACTACCAAGAAAACCACTACAACGTCTGACCGCAGAACAAAATTACTCAGCTGATGCAACAGTACCCACACAAACTATCTGTAATTGGTTGACTTAAATAGGATTGAATTGGTGGTAGTGCCAAAATAATGGTATAAAATGAAGAATGGCAAGAGAAAAATAGGAAATCACAGTAAAAAGAGAAATACCTCTCACTGAATGACAGACTGAGTCAGCGACAAAAACGTCGTACGTATGACATGGGTTGAGGGACATACTTGCAGCAGTGGCAAGTTCTGTGGCTGAGCAGTAGATTGAGGTGTACAAAGGGGCTACTGCAGCCAGGACAAGCTAAGGGAGAGCTGAGAGCCCCACCAGAAGCCAGAAGCAACCACAGGAGATTGAATCAGCCCTAGGGAGCAGAGATTGGAAGGAAGCAGCAGCTCACACAGCAGGGAAGAGCTCCAGGTCTCTGCCATAACGGTGGGCACTTGTCTCAGAGTTAAAACTAGTGTTTCTGCAGAGGAAGCCCCCGAGATGTGTAACACTTCCACTCAGACACAACTAGCAAGGAAGGAGACTTCAGTACACACAGTAAGTTGCAACAAATGCCCAGACTGTTCTTCTGAAGAACAGGAAAGTACCTGCAAAATCTGGGCACAGGCTGATGATTTGTTGTGTCAAGTGTCTGAACGTGTATAGATCAAAAATGTATGGGAAAAAGTACATACAAGGCCAACCCCTGTCACAACTTGTAGTGGGGAACCTGAGGGCACAAATCCTTCAAGAATATCAAGGGAAGACCAGAAAGAGAAGACGTGTTCCAGCACTGTCTCCCTGTGAAGGATGCCATGCCTGACCAGCACATACCTATCTATAGTGAATCCTCTTTGTCCTTCAGCAGGAAAAAGTGCTTTTGGACTGCCATTCACTACATTTTGGCTGCAGATTCAATCAAATGAAGAGCGTTATACCTCAGCATATAAATGACGTTAAGTAGATTAGAATTTTGAAGAGCTCTATGCGTGTATCTGCGTGTCTTTCTACACCCGTCTGAATATTTTCCGCTGTATTTGAAACCCCAGCATCCAGTCAGAGTAGATTTGGATGAAACAATTGGTATCTCTATTGTCAAGTTGGTCGAACTTTGAACTCCTACTACCTCAGCCCACTGGCAACGTGTAGAGTGAGCCAACTGGTTTACCGCAGTCACCCTCAGTCTGATAGCAGTTTGGAACATGAGGAAGGGTTTTAGCACAGACTGAGCTGAAGTAATAAATAGGAACCAGTCCTATGCTTTTTGTAAGGGTTATTTGCATGGAAAAGGTAACAGGTTTAGTAGATATGCTGCAGACATTTAACACCATATTAAAAGGACCATTAGATCTGAATTGGTACTGATTAAGTTGCGTTAAACACATTCCCCAAACATATAAGTGTGAAAAGATAATTCAGATAAACATAAACTAAATAGTGAACGGTATATTGTGTACGATAAACAGAAAGAAAGACAATTCAAGTTGTCTGATATCAGGATTTTATATCCCTTGGATTTGTCATACTAAAGTTCCTATATTTCTTTTGTTCTTTATTATAAAATATGGATAGTCAGGCTATAATTCGAAGTACAGGGATTTGGAAAAGGGTGTTTCAGTGCCATCTAGTGGCTTTTTAGTCCTAATAAAAAATGTTCCCTCTCAGATGAGAATTTTCACTTTATAATCAGAAAACGCCTTTGCCTACTGCTGTATGCTGAATTGTTCCTCAACTTTCATGCATAGTAGTGTTGGACACTTTACCTTTAAAAATACTTCTATTGCCTCTGTTCAAGGATATAATGATTCTATGCAAAAATAGAATCAATATCATGCAGTGTGGGAATATACCAAACTGTATTACGTACAAGGAGGAGGCGTCATACTGTGAGGCCAAGACCAATAATCCAGCAAGGAAAAATCCATCATTCAGAAAGAACTCAGCTTCCGTTTGAAGACTCCAAGAGGGGAGATGCATCAGAGCTGTTCTGCTGACAGACCGGCACGCTAAGCTTTGTCTGATTGAGAGTTTAATGTATTGGCTGTAGCTTCAAGTCCTTGGTTTTTCTCATGCTTTCTTCTCTGAGATTAACAACCCTTTAACACATGGTACATTCTCTTTGTGTTAGTACTTCCATGCTGCAATCAATTTAACATTCAAACTCTTTTGATAAGCTTAACAAATCACATTCTTTCTGTCCTTCAGAGGAAAGCATTTTTTCAGCACCCAGATAATCTTCGGGGCTTTCTTCTTATGCTTCTCCATTTCTTGCACTGTTAGAAACACTGACACCTGACTTGTAAGCAATATTAATGTACAGGCTTCATCAATGCTTATATAAACAGAAGATTGCAATCCTACTCCTCTACGCTGCCTTCCCGAATGGATTTGCAAATTTTTGTTAATTCTTTTTACCTTGCACATCACCATAGATGTCTGTGTTGGCTCAGTAGTTCAAGACGATTTATTAACACTTTGCAAAGCTGCTGGTTTCAAGGATGCCGTCCTCCTCTCTGTACTTGCAACTGATTTTCTTCAGACATACAGCCCTGCATGTGACTATATTGGAACAGTAGCTAATTGCACCGGTTCCTCTTACCAAACTACTCACGTTACTTGGCGTGGCTGCAGGCATCGTTCCCTATCAGGCTGTCAATCTCTGTGTCGTCTGCATATTTCACCAACAGTGATTTTATATCTAAGTCCAGGTTATGTAAAAAAAAAAAACCCAAACGCATCACTTTTGTCTGAGGACTCTTCTTTGGGTTATTCCTTACTGGCATTATTTTTCAAAATCACTAATTTTAGATTTTCATTCATTCCTTATGAGCTGGATGTGCTACAGTGCCGGGTATTTTATGTGACCAGGATTATACTGTGTGAGCTGATTTTCTTCAGCAGTGAAAGCATATGATAGCTACACCATACGATTACGCCTGTAATCTCTCAGAGAGTTAAGTCAGACCCCAAACCAAGCTGACTCATACTAATTGTATTCCTAACTTTATCACTGAAAACCTTTGCCCTTTCCTACTATTTCACTCAGATATCACATCAGGTTAACAGGCCATTTAGCTACACATCCTTTCCAAATACTCATCAGCTCTTCACAGCTCTCCTGCTTCTGCGATTTCCCCGGCACTTAAAAATTCATTTCAAAAAGGGGTTAGTGTGTGTGAAGTGCTTCAGCCAAAGGTGCTTTCTTTAGGGTCTTTCAAGTGAAAATGATCCAGACTCGATCATGTTTAAATCCTTTTCCCTAGCAGATGCCCTACTTCTTCCTTACTTATCAGTCAGGAGTGTGTTAGGGTGCTTCTTTCCAAACACAGACTAGAAACAGAACAGTAGAATCGTAGAATGGTTTGAATTGGAAGGGACCTCAAAGATCATCCAATTCCAACCCTCCTGCCATTAAAGCTCTTTGCCCTTTCTGCACCATTCTAAAGAGCTGTAACATTAATTACCCCCGCAGGGTCCATTCCCAGCGTGGGATCCTGCCCAGAATCTTAGAGAAAATTCCTTTGGGGCTGTCCAACCACCAGCTATAAACTTTCCCTCCTCTACAGCTTCTGACGTGACTCTACAGCCACACCTGCCTGTCATCTAAACGTGACCGCCCAACTAAACCAGTGACACCACATTATAGACAGAGCCATCGCTGGTGTGATGGACAAACTGTAACACCATATTCGATGTTGACCTTAGAAAAGTTTCCTCTCCCAGAAAATGTCCATATACCTCATAGCTATGGACTTACAACGCTACATCTTGGAATTATGGAATAAACTCATTTGCTTTCTGTTCCTACATGAACACTTTCAAATCTTACTGAAGCCCATGACTCTATCCACCAACCACAACTTTGGGTCTCTAAGTCTGTACCCCAAGCTTTAACCACACAGCTTTTCACGCAGGGAAATTCCCATGGCCAAAATCACACCGCAATTCCAAATTTGTCAAACTTCTCATTGATTTACTTGTTTGTAGGGAGTTTGACCCTTCCTATCTCTCTAGACCTGACTCTTTCAAATGAAGGAGAGACAGAAAAAGGAGAAGCTTGGGAACAATTCTTGCTCATTGAAACCCAAATGCATGTGGTTCTTTCAGAATTTCCCTGGCCCATAATCAGAATTGCTATTAATATAGATGTTTTATTTCTTAATATGAAATAAGTATACTACATTATTTTTGAAAAAGGGCAAATACAGGCAGTATGAGAGAAAGTTCTGCTGCACACTGTTATCTGTGTGTATATTTTCCTTATTAACACAGAATTGAAATAGGGCTGGGTAATAAGAATAGAAAGCATCAACTGGCTAACATCTTTTTTTAATAGAAAAAAAGATTATAATATCCACTTCTGACTCTGAAAAAAAGCCATTATTAGGGACAAAATGAGAATTCCAATGTAAAATAACACCCAAGCCCTTTGTAAAGGGACAATGTTTTCGTGTATATTAATTTTTATGCATTTTGGGTTTTAGGAATTTTATTCAAATAACCCCTGTATCATTGGAGGATGTTTATGGGACATCCTCCTTTGTAAAAAAAATGGGCAGTTTCATGAAAGAAGTAGATTTTCTGGGGGTTACATACCACAGCAGAGGAGAGCAAGGCAAGCCCCTCTCCTTTTCCAAGTCACACTTCAAATATTAACAGGGGGCTTGTACAAACCAGCCACTGTTCCCCCCGATAAACTCACAGCCGCGTAGTTCAGGAGGAGTGGAGATGTCACTGTGCTGCGGGAACGATCACTGTCTTGGAACGACAACCTGCACGTGAGGGAAAGGGCAGATAGAGCTCGGAAGTCAGGGTACGCTTTACAGAGGGCGTAGAGGTAGCAGAACAGTCATATTCTGTTTCTGTTTGTTCCGTTAGTATAGAGTTATTACTATAGCCATTAAGTGCACCAGCTAGATTAATTATTCAGAGGAAATCATTAATACTGAAGGCATCACATTGTGTATTGCCATTGCATTGAAAGATGAATCGCACTCGGTGTTAGCATGAACTTGCACCTCATGAGAAGATGCTCTAGGGTTAACGGTAACAGCGGTGATACTCATTAGAAAAATCTGCAGTGCTTTTTCCTTCAACCTTAAATACCTTACCTAGGAGAAGCCGCTAAGCTGAGCACAGTAGGCAGTACCAAAAAGTGGAGAGGTTTTCCAGAAATTAAATTCCAAAAAAAAGAAATACAACTCAACATTTTCTCATATTCATACCAGTACACTATAATGCATAGGATGAATTTTAATGCTTCCTTAATACCTACAACTTAAATACACAAGGAAACAAAAACATAAATGGGTTCTAATGCTTTTTTCCCAGTCCCTTAATCCTTATTTTCACTCCTTCAAAATGATATTTTTCATTATGAATTTTCTAAATTGTCTCACGTATTTTATATTTTATATTTCATATTTCATATTGCACATCTTATATTGTATATTGTATATTTTATATTTCATATTGCATATTTCATATCGCATATTTCACATTGCATATTTCATATTTATTTTATACTTTATATATTTTACATTTTATATATTTTATAGTTTATATTTATTTTATATTTTATATATTTTATATTTTATGGTTTATATTTATTTTACATTTTGTGTTTTATATATTTTAGAGCTATATTCTTTCTCTGTTTGTTTGCCTTATCTGCCTGTACCCCCAGCACCAGAACTACTCTAAGCATCTTTCAGATGCTCGTACCAACAGACTTTTCAAACTTGTCCACTAGAGAGCATCGTCACCAAGTTCAGAAGAAACCATTGGATCTTGAAAATCTCTGTGATGAACAAAATGGCTCATTGCTACCTCTCTGCTGGTAGCTCAGTGCCAACACCTCTTTGCAGCATTTCTGACTGAGGTTCTGAGATTTTAAAGCAGTTCCCTGGATGCCACCCGACACATAACCCAAATGCTCTACTGGAACTCAATGCATGTCATATATAGGTAAGCACAGATCTAATTTCCCTGCCCATCACAGGGGGAGTTGGAACTAAACCATCTTTAAGGTCCCTTCCAACCCAGATTATTCTACGATTCTATGATAATCTTCCATAAAACCTATCACCTATAAATTTAGAGCATTCATATTTATTTATGGCACCTGGAAGTGAAGTGGTGCCTCATGGCACGGACGGGTGACGTGGCATCACAGAAGAGCTAAAACCTGTCATTTCAACCACAAGCAGGAAACACGATTGTAGGAGGAAGGAAGGGCAACCGAAGCTCACTGTAGAGTTATCCTGAGAAGAGTCAAGTGCATCCTTGCGGCTCGTGGGAAGTGAAGCAGAGGAAGGTCATGTGTAGGAAGGGGAGAGGTGATAAGCACAGCCACTGAGCTCGAGTTCTAGGACTGGGAGTGGCTCAGTGGGAGAACGAGCACTGCAGGAGAGGTGAACAAACAAATCAAGGCCGCCTTTATCGGTTCAGCAGTGACTGCGGCAGCTCAAAGAGCATAACAGAGTTGTGAAACTAAGTAGAGAAAGAGTTATGTTAATTCGCTTCCCTTAGGTAACCAGCTGTAAGCAAAAGTCATTAATGAAAACAAACCCCTGCAGACTCACAGGAGGGTATTTATGAGCATCGGCTGTTATCCATCTCTCTGTCACACTCACAAATGTAAACCATAACTCTGGCTCCTGGCTGTAACCAGGCAAGAACCAGTGAAAATAAAGTCATCCAAGCAGTACATCCCTACTAATTTTATCTAACAAAGTAGCACAAATAAAAATCATAATAATATCACTGCAGTGAGGAAGTTGCTTTTCAATTTTATAGGGCAACTACCTCAACCAAGCGATTAGTGGAAATCCTTTTAACACAGTTGTCTCCAAAATATATCTACAATCTTTTAAACCAAATGGCTCATGCTAATGCCTCTCAGAAAATACACAAGCAAATACGATTTAAGAAATCAGACATATATGAAGATCATAATCCTCTGGGTCTGATTTATTCTTGTTGAACTGAATGCACATTAATAGAGCTTTTCACATGCATTGAAGAGTCAAATAAAGTAAATTTTAAGTCTCTACCTGGCAGAAGATACTATCGAATGTGAACTTCATCGAGCAGCACCGTTTCATTTTCAAACAGGATCTACTTCACCACCAGAAAGCAAGTTAACTGACAGTTTCTCACTGTCATTTCTGCAAGGAAATAAAGGCCTCATAGTTTTATTATTCAGTTGTGGGGAGCAGGAAAGCGTAGCTCATCTAATTTAAGTCTTAATTCCAGTTCTTCAAAAATTCAACCATCTCTAGCTTTCGGTATGTGAGAACACAGGTATAAACTAGAATAAATTTCACAAAAGAAATGTCATGAAACAGTAAACGTGAAGGGAAAAATACACCAGACTGGTTATCATCCCCAATTCCTTTAAACCCTTCCAAGAAAAACCATAGCATAGTTTTACCTAGAAAATGCCATTAACTGTTGATAGCTCATGGGGTAGGCAGCAATCACTGCCATCAATCACCTCCTACTTTGCCTGGTTCATCACTGATGGTCTCCGCTTCCTCCATCCTGTCTGTTTATTTCTGCTCTCAGCTGCATCAGCACCAAGATCTTTCCCTTTCATGTAGCACTAGACTCCAGGTGCTGCTGTGATGCAAGAAACCGATGATCAGGATGATGGAAAGGACACTATAAAATGGAGTTAAAAGGTGCATACAAAACTGCTCTCATTTTCACCATCCTCTGTATTAACTTCTGAGCTTTATTCTTCTGCACAAAATAAGTGCAGGTTGTTGTTGATGCTGTCCCAAGTATTAAAATGCTTGCTCCGTGGAGGTGTTTCTACAACTGTAATCATACTTATTAGCTTCATAGGGAACTCCAAGCACATTTCAAGAACGAAACCATCAAGTTCAATTCACAGGAGTGTCTTGCTCTGACTAATACACAACAATTATATTTTATTATCATGTCTAAATCCTCATTAAGCGTTTCAGCACTTCAGGCCCTTAGATGCTGGTTTGAAATTAATATCTGATAATAAAAACTACTTGCAAATTATTTTAAGTAGACAATTTGAAGTATTTTCCCTTTAGGAAGTTAGTGAACCGATCTCAAAATGCCAGTATTAATAAAATAATACCAGTCCCAGCGCCTCCGAGACTCTGAACCCCATAGGGTGCCATCATGTGTCAGGGGTGGACCTTTGAGTTAAGGCAAACTCTAGAGGTGAGAATTGCTGATTTAGTCACTCTTGCTCTAATTTAGGAAGACTAGCTGTAAGCATCTTGACACGGTGGTACTTGTGCAGGGCCTGACATTTTGCACTGCTGCTTCAAGCAAAGCTTCCTAGGAACATTAGTAATGTGAATTAGTAATAAAAGTAGAGTGTCTTCCCAGTGCTATCATCTTATACGCTTAATTAATCCTTCCCCAAAACATCATTTGGCAAAAGCATCACTTTCAACCATCAAATGCCCTCTTATCTGAGCACAAGAAATCAGGAGGCCAAGTTTGCGCTACACTAAAGCAAGACTGTTTTCTAGTTGTCTATTGATCTACTACGCAATCCAAAAAGCAACCAGAAAAGTGATGTTCTTAGTAATTTACTTTCAATTTTACTGATAAAATGCCTGCCTAGATCAGTCTAATGGGATTAACCAATGAAGCAAGCTGATAATAAATGCACTATTTAGAGGCTATACAGTTTTCAGGCAATAATGAATCAGTGGGGCTGTTCAACAATGCAATGAAAGTGGGTTTTTTTTCTTTACGTTGAAACACTGGAGCAGTCTGTGGTGCACCGTACAGCTCTCTTCCTAGCTGACTGCAGCGTGAGGAAGGGTGGTGCGCGTTGGGTCGCGTCCCTAATCATAAAGAGAGCATTGCCAGTATGCAGACCACAGCCTAAGAACCAGAAAGTATTCCTTCCTGGGGCTGCTAATCTAAATGAATTATTGTGTGCAATTAGACATCAGAGTGTCTTTGCAAACCAACTGAAACTATGGGTAGAGATGCTGGTATTCGCACATCAACCACATCTACCTACTTTTGGAAGAACACCTCAGCCATTCAGGGAGTCCTCTAACAATGTGAGACCCTGATTATGTTCAGAAAATAATCATTTTTTTGAGGCACATTATCCTTCTTTATCAGTTGTCTAAATGTATATATTGCTTCAGTTTGAGGCGTGTGAATGTATATAGCACAGACTGGAAGAACTCACTTGGAGTATTGTGTCAAGTTCTGGAATCCTCAATATAAGAAGGAGATGGAACTGCTGGAATGGGTCCAGAGGAGGGTCACAAAGATGATCAGAGAGATGGAATGTCTCTGCTACGAGGACAGGCTGAGAGAGTTGAGGCTGTTCAGCCTGGAGAAGAGAAGGCTTTGGGGAGACCCTGTAACAGCCTTCCAGTACTTGAAGGGGCTGCAGGAAAGCTGGGGAGGGGCTTTTTACAGAGGCATGGAGTGACAGGGAATGGCTAAAAATTGGAGAGGGGAAGATTTAGACTAGACATAAGGAAGAAATTTGTCACAATAGGGGTGGTGAGGCCCTGGCCCAGGTTGCCCAGGGAAGCTGTGGCTGCCCCATCCCTGGAGGGGTTCCAGGCGAGGTTGGATGGGGCTCTGAGCAGCCTGAGCCAGTGGAGGTGTCCCTGCCCATGGCAGGGGTTGGAACTGGATAGGCTTTGAGGTCCCTTCCAACCCAAATCATTCTGTGATTCTATGAAGTCAGGGCTCGTTCCCTCTGCCATTTCGGTAACCTGGGCTGTTACTCCTTAGCGCATCACTGTTCTGGTGTTGATTTTTGTTAGCTTTTTTTTTTTTTATGGATAGGACATGGCAAATGTTTAATGAATGAAAGAAATCAATGTATCTTAAAATGGAATACCGAACATGCCATGAGTGTTTTAGTCATTGGGAACTGCAGTCTTGCATGCACTCCTTACAGACTGGGAGGGCTGCAATTGTTTTGTATTGGGTCCCAGAACTCCCTGTAATCAGCATTTACATAATGGAGAGAAGGATTGTGTAAATCTTGAAAACACATACATAACACTCACAGTCTATCTACATATTCTGCAGTTGTCTGAAGACAATTATCATTTTATCCCTTGAGTGACTTAATTCCATTGGCATTTAAAATTATACCCAATAAATATCCCATTGGTGTATTGTACAGACTCACATACACAGAGTACAGTAAACATGTTACAAGGAACACAGGTACGTAGTGCATAAAAAATAATCATAGAATCACCAGGTTGGAAAGGACCCACCATCATTGAGTCGAACCATTCCTAACACTCCCTAAACCATGTCCCTCAGCACTTCATCCACCCGTTCCTTAAACACCTCCAGGGAAGGTGACCCCACCCCTCCCTGGGCAGCCTCTGCCAGTGCCCGATGACTCTTTCCATGAAAATTTTTTTTTCCTGATATCCAGCCTGACCCTCCCCTGGTGGAGCTTCAGGCCATTCCCTCTTGTCCTGTCCTCTGTCACTTGGGAGAAGAGCCCAGCTCCCTCCTCTCCACAACCTCCTTTCAGGTAGTCATAGAGAGCAATAAGGTCTCCCCTCAGCCTCCTCTTCTCCAGGCTAAACAACCCCAGCTCTCTCAGCCGCTCCTCGTAAGACTTGTTCTCCATAATAAATTAGATTATTAAATTTCAGGAGTTTGTAAAGTATTACTATAGGACATGAGAAGAGTTTCAATGATGAAATCCTGTTGGGAAAAAGGACGCAGCAGAAAAAAGCTATAAACACAAAACTGAGAAAGCCTAAAGTGTCATTTCCAGTATATTTCAGATTTCATGCCAGTGAACGCACTTCCAGTTATCATTAACTATATTTAATATAGCTGATGTACTTGTTGACTTATCTTATTTATATTAATGTAAGAAACAGAATATGATTGTTCTGCTACCTCTACGCCCTCTGTAAAGCGTACCCTGACTTCCGAGCTCTATCTGCCCTTTCCCTCACGTGCAGGTTGTCGTTCCAAGACAGCGATCGTTCCCGCAGCACAGTGACACCTCCACTCCTCCTGAATTACGCAGCTGTGAGTTTATTGGGGGGAGCAGTGGCTGGTTTGTACAAGCCCCCTGTTAATATTTGAAGTGTGATTTGGAAAAGGAGAGGGGATTGCCTTGCTCTCCTCTGCTGTGGTATGTAACCCCCAGAAAATCTCTGAGCTCATAGGCATTAGCATTCTGATCCGAACAAAGAACAGTAGGGATTAAACAGCTGATGTTGCTAATTCCTGGTACCTGGCTGTTACTTGGGTGCCATTCTACTTCTCTCATGAAACAGCCCATTTTTTTTTTAAAAAGGAGGATGTCTCATAAACATCCTCCAATGATACAGGGGTTATTTGAATAAAATTCCTAAAAAACCCAAATGTAATGGTGGTCCTTTGTATAATTCATACTAAGGAACAGAAAAAAACATTGTCCCTTTACAAAGACTCAGGTGGTTTTAACATCAGAATCCTCACATTGTCTCTATTGATGACTTATTTCATAGTCAAAAGTGGATAAGAGCTCTGACGCATCTCCTGTGTTGATCTTCAAACTGAAACATAGTTCTTTATGAATGATGGGTTTTTACTTGGTAGACTCTTGGTCTTGTTCTCCCTATATGATGCCTTCACCTTGTATATAAAATAGTATGGTTTATTCCCTCACTCCATGATATTTATTCTATTTTTCACGGCATTAGTATATCCTTGAACAAAGGCAACAGAAACGTTTTAAAGGATAAAGTGTCCGGCATTATTATGCGTGAAAGTTGAGGAACAATTCAGCTTACAGTAGTAGCCAAAGGTGTTTTCTGATTACAATTATAAATTGAAAATTATCATCTGAGAGGGAACATTTTTTTATTTTTATTAATACTAAAAAGCCACTAGATGGCACTGGAACATCCTTTTCCAAAACCCTGCACTTGGAATTATAGCCTGATTATCCTGGTAATGCGGGCTGGGGCATGAAGGGATTGAGATCAGCCCTGCAGAAAAGGACTTGATGGTGCTGGTGGATGAAAAGTTGGATGTGAGACAGCAAAGTGAGGTCAAAGCTCAGAAGACCCAACCATATTCCAGGCTGCATCCAAAGAAGCGTGGCCAGCAAGGTGAGGGAGGGGATTCTCCTGCTCTGCTCAGCACTGGTGAGACTTCACCTGGAGTTCTGTGTTCATTTCTGGAGTCCTCAGAAGGACATGGAAAAGTTAGAGTGAATCCAGAGGAGGCCACAGAGATGATTCAAGGGCTCATGCACCCCTCATACAAGGACAAGCTAAGAGAGTTGGGCTTGTTCAGCCTGGAGAAGAGAAAGCTCCAGGGAGACCTTAGAGCAGCCTCCAGTTCTGAAAGGAGGCTTATAAGAAAAATAGGGACAAACTTTTTAGCAGGGCCTGTTACGATAGGATAGTTTTAAGCTACAAGAGGGTAGATTTAAACTGGATATAAGGAAGAAATATTTTACAATCTGGGCGGTAAAGCACTGGAATAGTTTGCCCATAGAGGTGGTAAATACCCCATCCCTGGAAACACCCAAGGTCAGGTTGGATGGGGCTCTGAGCAACCTGATCCAGTTGAAGATGTCCCTGCTCATTGCAGGGCCGTTGGGCTAGATGACCTTTAAAGTGTTATATTAAAAAGGATAAAAAGCCCTTAAACTTCCTCATTGCCTTCATTTTGTGTTATAAATTGCAAATTAAAAAAAAAAAAAGAAACAGTATTTGCTTACTCCATCTGGTAAATTTCATATTTAATAGCAAAGAGAACTATTACTTTAAGAAGTGACAGCAGCTAGATGAAGACCATGAAAAACAATCCCTTTGAAGTGTGTTTTCCACACCAGCAGGAAGACTTTCCGAGAAACAAAAGGGCTGGTTTTCTCAGAAGCCATGAAAGTGCCAGCGCTGAGGTTGGCCTTTTGTTTCTTGGCCAAATGTTCTATATTCTGGGGCAGGCTCTGATGTCAGTGACATCACTGGGCTCGGGTCTCCAGCATTTGGACGTGACAGAGCAGGAGTCTGGGGACTCCTCACTTTTTATCACATCTGATGAAGGCTCTGACTGCGGTTCATATCACCAGGAGCCACAACGACTTTGAAAACCGCTGGCTTCCAAATTTGACTTGCCTGGCTGACAGTGTGTTTTCATCCCAGCTGAGCGCTCGAGGCTCCCTTTGCCCTCACGCAGAGCCAATCTCTCCCATCCGTGTTGCCTCTGAAGAGCAGACCGCACTAATACTACATGCCTGGCCCCGCTTACCCCAGCAGGGAGACACTGCAGCTCAGCGAGATAATGCAGTTTGTCCCACTGGTGGCACTGAGAGTCTGGCAAACGCTGCGGAAATGTCCTACGTTACCAGGGCTTATCACGCTTGCAGCTCAGGCGTCGTTTGGCTCTTGCCTCATATGCCTCTTGATAATTCTAGCTTTGATCATTAGATGGTTTACATTGATCTCCACCAACTTAAACCGTAGGCTGGCTGGTAGTAACAGAAAGCAGATAATAACTGTTTAAAATGTTTACATACATTTTGTATGACTAACGTTGCAAATGACTGGAATAATCAGTGCCGCCTCTTTTGCATATACCAGCACCGCTCTAGTCAGTTCGTGGTTACTGTGAGCATAGTAGAGTCTCAGCATCCTCTCTCCTGGAGGGGAGACAACAATGTTCACATGCACAGTGCAGAGCACATCTAATGTTCTCCAGTGCATCTGGAAAGCAAGCACCTCCTCTGTACACACAGACTGTACACTGCATCTGTAATGTGCTCAGTCATGAGACTGAGGACAGTCTAGAAGCCCTTAATTGCCACTTCAAGTTTTTATCCTTCTGTCACATAGTTGTTAACATGCAGCTTAGAAAGGCGCCTAAATAGCCATCTCTTTTCATAAAATTTAACTGTTAAATAATTCCTAAATAGACACAGCTCCACGAAAACCCAAGGCCAGCATACTGGAATCGTCTGCAAGTGATCACAGGAATGTAGAATCATTAAGGTTGGAAAAGACCTCTAAGATTATGCAGTTAACCATCAGCTCAACGCCACCATGTCTACTAAATCATGTTCCAAAGTGTCATACCCACATGTTTTTTAATGCCTCCAGGGATGGTGACTCCACCACTTCCCTCGGCAGCCTGTACACATGCTTCACCGCTCTTTTAGAATAGAAATGTTTCCTAATATCCAATCCAAACCTTCCATGGCACAAGTTGAGGCCATTTTCTCTCATCCTCTCATTTGTTACTGGGAGAAGAGACGGGCACCCACTTCTCTACAACCTCCTTTCAGGCAGTTGTAGGGAGCAATGAGGTCTCCCTCGACCTCATCTTCTCTAGATAGAACAACCCCAGTTCCCTCAGCTGCTCCTCGTAAGACTTGTTCTCTAGAACCTTCACCAGTTTTTTTGCCCTTCTCTTGACACCCTCCAGCAATAATATCTTTCTTGTACTAAGGGACCATGATGTGCCCACAAACCACCAAATTTGTTTTCAGAAGCATAAAGCCCACGCAAAAAATCAATTCTAAAACTTTTCACTCTCCGTTTCTTCACCCTTAGCATTTAGTGTCCATCAGAAATAGATCACTGAAATATGACAGAAATCTGACAACCATTTCAGATATTTCTATGCACCTCAAACAGAAACCACAAATACAGATATACTCCCTGAAAAAGATACCGCAATGCTGGCATCTACTCTTGCGTATTGAAAACAATGGCAATAACTTTGGCTGATTAAAAAGAGACTGGGTTGGACTCACATTATGAAACACTCCAGTTACACTTAATTGGTTTTAATCGGTGTGGTAACGTCTGTATATGTTGCATGCTGTGCTGATTGCAACATCCTGCTCCCACGTTCCTTGGGCTCAAAATGACTTTGCATCTCACAACCCTGCCTTGTAACTCTCATTTGGGGTACCCCTATAAAGAGTTTTCTCTACTCCTCATGACTGTTTTCTTCACAGTTTTTTAAAAAACCCTGTGTTTTCCTAACTCAGTTCTTCTGAAGTCAGATTGAACATGGTACGGGCTTACAAAATAAATGGGTGCCGTTCTATATCATTCTCATTACTTTGTTTACAGAAAGATGTTCTAAATCAGTGACTTTTCTTCATAGTCCAACCTGTATTGGATGGCCCCTCTACAATGAGTGTTGAGAGACCTTAGCAAACAGCAGAGGGCAGAGATAGTGCTTCTATTAAAACCTAATTTACCTCCAATAGTGGCTCAATTAAATTTCTTATAACATTCTCAAAGTATACAAAAAACCCAAACTGTCTGAAGAAAGAGCAGTATTCAAAAGCAAAATAAAGAAGCTTTCCTGTTTACAGGCAGTCTTGTGTCGCAAACAACTATGATAAAAGGTTACTCCCTGTGTACTTCATCCCTTTGGAGAGGGAGTGGCAACAGCCCCAAGCAGCCCTCAGGAACCAACTCTGTACCTCTCCTTCTGTCGGCCCCTTCACCATCCAGCCCTGAGCAGGACCTGCCTTAGGTATACAGCTCTAAATCCTAACCTTCCCTTCAGACAAGGGACAAACACAAACCTCCAGTGTAGGCTGCAAGCATAGAGGATACGACAAAAAAGAAACATAGTTTTATTAAACCGGTATGTGTTTTGCCACGCCACAAGTAGTTACGGACCTAAAGATAGCGACACAAACATCACAGCACCTTAACGCAAACCTCCTGTACTCGACTGACGTTAAGGGGAGCTGATGTTCCTCTTTTAATATCAAATGTCTTCTTTAATTTCAGAGAGAAGCAGAAACAAAAGATAAGAAATATAGCGTTTCTAAAGTCATGTTTCAGTAATTATGCTACCAGATAGGGATTCATCCCAATTATTTCATAAAGGATAGCTTCCTATTTTACTAATAACTACCAGCTTTAATTAACACAATCAAAAACACGGATGTATAAAATCAAAGGCCTTGAGACAGACATTCTATGTCACCAGTTCATGTAATCTTTAAACCATGAAACAAAATTATTCACGATCAATTACAATTCTTTTAGCTCAATCTTCCACAGGGCTGTAGAAAACAGCTATGATTAGAATCTTCATCCCATGCTTTCCTATTAATCTGTGAAATCCATTTTATAAGGTATTTAACTGCCTTTTCAGAAAATAATTTCTAACTTTTCAAAAGTACCAACCAAATAATTTCATGCTAGGTGTCTGAGAACGGGAAGAAAGAAATGACAATTATTTAGGGAAGGTCAAAGATCTACTTATTTTTTTTTTAGTTTTTTTTGCACTATAGTTAACAAATTTACATCCTGAAATTCAAATAAACACACATAGTGTCCATAGGCTGGAGCACGTCCTGTAGAACGACAGGCTGAGAGAGTTGGGTTTGTTCAGTCTGGAGAAGAGAAGGCTCTGGGGAGACCTTAGAGCAGCTTCCAGTGCCTGAAGGGGCTCCAGGAAAGCTGGGGAGGGGCTGTTCACAAAGGCTTGGAGTGACAGGAAGAGGGGCAATGGGTATGAACTGGAGAGGGGCAGATTTAGACTGGACATTAGGAAGAATTTCTTCACTATGAGACTGGTGAGGCTCTGGCCCAGGTTGCCCAGGGAGGCTGTGGCTGCCCCATCCCTGGAGGTGTTCAAGGCCAGGTTGGATGGGGCTTGGAGCCCCTGATCCAGTGGGAGGTGTTCCTGCCCATGGCAGGAAGGTTGGAACTCAGTGATCTTTAAGGTCTCTTCCAATCTAAACTATTCTATGATGCTATGATTAAATTACCTTTCTGGGGGAGATTCAAAATTTTCTCTTTACATCACCTACTTCTGTTCCCTATTTTGTGCTTTTCAGTTCAATGCTCTCTGCAGAATATGCATCAAGCACAAGAGCGTTTTATTATAGAAATGATAAAAAGCTGCCTTGTTTGCAATTCTGTTTGACACAAACTAAGACGTAACTGCAGGAACAAATTTATTTCATTTATAAGACACAAATTTCAGATTTTGCCTGATGTAAATAAGTCTGTTGAATTCAATAAGTGACTCTGACCTACTGTATGTCCTTCTAATTTGCAGCCTAGACTTACAATCTACAAGTAGCTGCTGCAGACAAGCACAATCCATCACAAATCAGATGGTTATTAGCAATTGCACCATTATTATGTGAAAATAATAAAATATATGTCTTCAAGCTTGAAAGCTTGAACTAACTCTGAATTATTTTCTTTAAACTGTTCCAATCAGAGAGAGTTTTTAGCCAACAGAAGCTCTGTGCAAAAATGATTCCCCCCCTTTTTTTCCAGTCTAAAATTGATGTTCCTGAATTTTGCCAGATGAAATTAAAACAGTACTTGGGCTGATAGCGCGTGCTTATCTCTGCTCCCTTACATCAACAGGATATGAATCTCCAGTTTTCTAGGTACTCTAACCTGACTCTGAACTAAATAACTCTACAGCGCGCTAGTGGGATGTTTCAGTCCTATTCAGATATGCGAGAGATCTCCAGACCAGAGCAGGCTAGACAGAATTTCTTCATTTAGACATTAGAAGACCGGGCAAAGCTCAGAGGAGGGTTTCCTGTAGTTTTTCTTGTGAAATTTTATCATTCCTCATGCATCATCTCAGGAGTACAAATAAGTGTTATAGTTAACTAAGACAGAAGACTAGTAAACAGAGAGGCGAGTAGTGAAAAAGGAGGGCTAATCACACATTTTCATCCTTGAAGATTTACATTGTTTTAAGGAGAGCAGATAGGAACCAATGCTCTTAAACAAAAACTTCACTCCAATTACTAGGATAAAATGCAGTTAGGAGCATTACAGATCAAATTGTATGGCACCTCCATGCTTACCTCAGGAACTACAAGGGAAAAATGTGGCCTTCCATGGGAGGTATGAATAAGTCATGCAACAGCTCTTAGTTTAAATAGTATTAAACTACAAAGCAAGTAGAACTTAACATTTGGTGCTCGCTCGCCAACTAAGAAGTACTTTATTCTATGAGTGATATGACCGGGATTGGGATGAATAAAAGTATTAGAAGATGGATCATAGTGAAGGAATAGCATATTAAAAGAATAATAATCCCTTCATATCTATTTCAGCAGGCAAACGGACTGGAACTCTAAAGAACAGAAAAATACTTGCTGCTATGTAAGATTTTTCATTCAAAAGTGTTACTTCCTTAGGAAGGGCCCTACAGTTGATGTGTTGGAAAAGGTGGCCTTTACATTGCTGTTACCATTTATAATACCCATTTATAATAAATGTAATTCATAGACTACCAAAAACTCAGTCACTCACTCCACAACCTGCAGAGGTAGAGAGGTAAGTGTCTGCCCTGAATGTTTCCTCTGCAGGTTAAGACATGACAAGTGAGTGCAATTATAATCAAGTGACAAAAAGATTAAAAAATAGCATAAACAGCCCTGCAGAAAAACTTAAATGAGTGGTGCCTATTAGTCTTATTTTTTCTAATCATAATATATCCTCCGCAGTGTACCTCATCACATACATTCCTCTCCTACAGGTGTTGCTATAGCCTTTAGAAGAGACTGCGCAAAACTACTTTTGAGCTGCAGAAAGAATTTCTTCCACCTTTGGCCATTTCATCCTCCAAGAAAACACACATTTATTGCAAAACTTTGGGACAGAAGGAATTTTCCTTACAGGTTTGGGAACGGAGATAAAAAAATCCCTCATGTCCCTCTATTCCAGCTGAAAGGAATAAGCAGTCATTTTCCCACCTCCTCTGGCATATAAGGGAAAACAAGAGAGCTTGGAAAAGAGATGGGGGTGGTGAACGTGGTCTAGAAAATGAAAGGGATCATGGAGAAGGTAAATACAAAATAACTTGTTCATTTTCTTCCACACTCGTAACAGGGGACATGAAATGAAGGTAGCAGTTACACACCTTGAGACAAACGAAAGGAGGTGATTCTTCTCACAGTTGCATAATTATAATGTGCAGTGCAGGATGCTGGCTGAGCTGGAGCTGTGCGTGAGTTCGGGGACAGCTTGGACAATGTGGTGGAAGAGAAAGTCTCAAGAAAGTCTCAAGAACTTCTGGGCGATGGAGAGTCAACACTTTGTGGCTTGCTACATCTTGCATGGGTCCCAGATAATTCTGAAGTAATTAACCACATTGAAGTGAGAAGTTTTTTAGCAGCTGACACAGAAGTGTTGACATCTAACAATGCTGCTGAGTTATGAGCTTTCCTGGTATTAGTAAACCAGCGTAGAAAACTCATTTCACGCTTGTCTGCTGGAGTAAATCCTCTGACTAATTTTTTACCAATATGAAGATACCTTCCTCTCCCAATAACCTTGTCTTAGAACTTGGAGGAGAGCTGTGATGACTCACTGACTGCTGAAAGGCAGCGTGAACATCACTAAATAATCGTTTCATGTGTTCTGAGGAAAGGCTGGAGAAGTTAAGCTCCAGCTGATGCTCAATACTAACTGGAATGATGGTTTATGAAAATTGGATATTACATTTTTGCATCTGCGATGTGGGACAATGATGCTGTCACCATAGGTAAAATCAAAAGCCCTTAAATGTCTTGTCATTCTAATTTTAACTTGGCAAAGTCAACGAATCTTGTGAGTGATCTGAAATCTCCATCACCAGACTGCTGCTAAGTCCCTGTTGCAGCAGAGGGTTGAGGTGTGGTTTGCATTCAGAAAGGCTTCGTAGTGTGACAGGTGATTCTCATTTCTTGAGCTCCCCAGAGAGCATAAGCTCAAAATTTTCTCTAAAGGCAAATGATAATAATTCAAAATAACAAGAATAACTGACTTAAATGGGTTTTTTAAAAAGTTTGAGTGATCTAGTGATCTGCTTCTGCAGTAAATTCTCATTCTGAAATGAGAAGAAACAGTGAGAATAGAATAAAGTGAGGTTTTGGTCTAATATTATTTATAACAGAATTAAATCAGAAGCAGGAAATGTAGATTAATTTTCTGTGGGGCCCTTAAATTCTAGTGAATCAACCTCTCTGAATTTGTCTGTAAACGCTTAGACATATAAAAAAATACCAAGCATCCACTCCTTTTGGATCTGTATCACAGATCTGAGCACCTGTAACCAGCATGGAATCCAGTTTTGGCCAGGATGATCTAGGAAAGATTGGAAGCAGATTTTTTTTTGAGTGTTTCTTTTAACCACTTCTTCTAAACACTTGGTCAGGTTTTTTGTTTGCTGAATTCTGCTGGTGACTGCTTAGCTGACTGATTTGCACACTAACAATAGTCTTTAATTAAGTGAGCAGAGGAGAACTCAGATGTATTTTAATATGAATAATTCAACTCTTTAAGGACTAACTTAGTCCTGAAAAATTGAAAACAAACCCAAACTCCCTGAGCTGCATACTAACTTTCCTTCTTAATCTTTTGCTAGGGTTCCGGAGCACAGAGATGGAGGACAGCTCTAAACTGGAGAGGAACAGGTTTAGACTAGACATAAGGAGGAATTTCTTCACAATGAGGGCAAGGAAGGCTCTGGCCCAGGTTGCCCAGAGCAGTGGTGGCTGCCCCATCCCTGGAGGGGTTCCAGGCCAGGTTGGATGGCGCTTGGAGCCCCTGAGCCAGTGGGAGGTGTCCCTGCCCATCACAGGGAGGTTGGAACTGGATGATCTTTAAGGTCCCTTTCAACCCAAACTATTCTATGATCTATTTGCTTCCACAATCTGTATCTGATGCAATTAACCTTTCAAGGCTACCTAAGTTAAAAAATAAAGCCTGGAAATACTTGTTGTACCAAGCACCCACAAAAATCGCTTAAAGCCAGCTCACAATTCTACATGCTTTGTATGAGATAAGTCATCAGTCAATGGAACAGATTAGACCAAAAGGGAGTCTCCCCTTTTCTGGCTTAGGAGGTGCCAGCGACGACCCATTGTATTTAAAGGGATTAACATTAAAATGTTGAGTTGCAAGTTTCTCATTTGTGTCTACATACAGGAACAAAGATTTCTAGGAAAGCCTGATCAGAAATGTTGATGCAACAGTATGACAATGATACAACTTAATTATGAAGATTCATGGTGACATGAATTCATATGGGGAAAAACTGCCCAAGGAACTATTCCCCCTCCTTTAAAAGCATTTCTGTCACCTTTGGAAAGAAAAGCCAGGTAATCCACTAGATTTTTCATCCACTAATTTTCATCCACTAGAAATATCATAGACAAGAGAACAACAAGACAAATAAAAAGCAGAAGATATACCGAGCAATTTACTTTCTTTATATTTTTTCGACCTTGTTTCTTCTTTCTGCTTTTTCTCAGGTAACATCTTAAACCCCTTAAACATACATGCTAGCTGATCCCCACACACTTCGTTTGTGTCTCGATGTTGTAATGGTAGAGTTAACTATCAAATACAAAACTGAAGATTTTGCTTAAGACTGTCAATTATTTAAGGCAGGGGTCAGCATCAAGAAGGATGGTTTTGCTATTAATGCTCTGGAGTAGGACACAGAAGATTAGGATTAAGAGTCATAAAATGGTTTGGGCCAGAAGGGACCTTAAAGCCCACCCAGTTCCAACCCCCTGCCATGGACAGGGAAACCTTGCACTGGGATCAGGTTGATCAAAGCCCCATCCAACCTGGCCTTGAACACCTCCAGGGATGGAGCAGCCACAACTTCCCCGGGCAACTTTTCCCATTGTCTTACAACCCTCATCATGAAGAATTCCTTCCTAATATCAGGGTTCTGCTATAGCTTTCTGCTGTGATGTGAAGTCGCTTGAATCCCAACTCGGCATCACACTGAAACGAGCAGCCCAGCTGATGGCAAGGGCTTTGCTCCTGATCCTGAAAGCCTCTGTGTTTATTCAGTGTTTACATCACACCTTCCAGTACTTTTTAGCTTTAAAAATAATTACTGATGAATGACAATTATACCCTGTTTGAAACTTTGCATGAAGCAGGTGGAGTCACGCAGCAACTGGTCTGAGCTGGTTCGTGTTATCTCAGTTGAATCCTGCCTGACATGAAGAGATCTCTTCCGGCACGAACCAGCAAAGTCACAGATGCGGCTGGGAACACAAGCGTTGTGCAGCAGCGGTGGAGTGGGGGTCCCTCTGCTGTGTGCCCTCAGAAGGCAGGTGCAGTGCTCTCCTGCTTCATTCCAGGATCCTCAAAGGTCTTCTGCAAGGTTTGCTGCTATCAGCTGAGAGGTGGACCAAAGAACTTACTCTGAGCATCGCCAAGGTAAAATGGGATACATTGGAGACAAGAGCATCTAAGAAACCTAAATTAGGTCATCATGATAAGGTATGGAGTAATGGATGAGTGGCTGAAGGAGAGCTGATGGGAGCAGGACACCCTTGAACCCGTAGTGGATTTCATAGGGATGATCTCTTTTCTTCTGACTGCTTATCACTGACTTCAGGGGACTGCAGGGACTAGGCGAGGAGAGGAGAGGAGAGGAGAGGAGAGGAGAGGAGAGGAAGGGGATGCAGGACTCTACCTGTGCAGGAATCATTGGAGGATCAGCACCTGATAGAGTTTTCTAAGAAGTCTTCCTTTCTCTGAAGATAAGTTACTATAGGTAGTAGTAAAACTAAGCCTAAAAGGCTTTCCCTACTTTGCCTTGAAGTAAATTTACTTCATCATTTACTCTGATGCTTATCTATCAGCTGGTGATTATATAATCAATCAGATCAGAGCTGATAAGCAGTATAATGGATGATAAAAACAATGAAAATGAGTTTTCAAGACTGTCTATATGATTTAGAAACACAAATAATATTGTCCCTGGATTCTTTTTAATACATCACTGTATAGCTGTTCTATAAGTAACTTTTCTATTGGATGCTAAGAAAATTTACTCTGTAAAAGAATATTGTGGCAAATCTTTAAGGAATTTCATTTGCTTGCCCGTAAGTTGCAGCTCTAGAGAACAAAAAAAAAATGCTTCTGTTTGTCAAGGTCAGGTAGACAATCGCTAAGAGATGCTAAGAGGACATCCTGTGTATGAAAAATCTCTACGGCAAACAGAAAGAATCCCAAAGGTATTTTCTTGAAACCCTGGTATCTTGAAGGAAGTGTTGATTCTTTTGGATCCAACTTGTGAAATACTCCTATGTTCACTGTGACATTTTTTTAATGGATCAAGGAAACCCTTAGGTGGATTCCAGATTCTATTTTTAATTAGGTTTGAACCGTGTTCTTATTTGCTTTAGATGTTTGCAGTGTGGATCACTACTCTTTTTCTTCTTGACGCAGCCAGAGGTAAGACACATAGTTGATAAAATCTATAAACATTAAAAGTTGTTGTGTGCAGCTTATACTAGAATAATTATGTTTTAGAAAAAAGATATGATTTGGAATGGATTTAATGGACTTCTTCATTAGGAGCACTGAGCTACATCACGCCTTTCTCACATTTAACCTATTCCTTTTTAATTCTGTTGAGGTTTTTGCAGCTAGCAAGCAGAATGGGAATTAGAAAGGTATATTTATATGCGAATTGAGAGTTCTTCTGCAACAGCTTCCCCCACCTTCCCTGAACCCACATCAGCATTTAAGGTACAGCACGTGTAGTGCCAGCCTAGACGCTTACTATTCACAGAGCTATGCAGAGAATAAGGTAATAGTCCTTGTCCAAAACACCTCTTCACTGATAGAAAAGAATAGTTCAACAGGGATAGACACACAGAAAAAAACAAAGAGAAACAGAAAAACCACAGTCCAAAAGGTCACTGGCATCAGAGGAAAGACGCGTGTGAAAATGACTGGAGTCTCTAACTGCAGCTCCACAGCCAAGTCTTCTCTTTCTCTAGATGCATTTCCAGTATATCAATCTACCCCTGCATTTCGTACAGAGTAACAAATAAGAGTAAGGCACAGTCTGATGTACTACAAATCAGTCACCTCTCCTAGGTAATAGTTCCTCATTGTTTCTCCTATCTTTTTAATAGCAATAAAATTATTCGAGGTTTCACAACTGTAGTGCTATCAATAGTGGGTAAGGATGACATTTAATGGTAACACCCCTATGTCATATTTGCATCATTACTGTATCAAATCCACAATAGAAATTGGGAAACTCTAGTCCTTCAGGCACAAACCACACTTTCCAAGGCTGTGCTTTGCTCTAGGCTTCCACTCAAATTCTACTTCATTGTTTCCACTAAAATCTTACGATGATAAAACAATAGGGGAAATGTCTCATGTACATTGTGGAGCAACCAGAGGAAGCTGTTCTAATCCTTTTTTTTTTTTCTTTACACTCCTTCATGAACTGTTGCACAAGTAATAACAATTTGGGTAATCCCTGGAGCATTAGGACTAACTGAAGGACTTCTCTGCACTGGCAGCAAAAGACAGTTTGTTCTCTGCATCCATAAATGATCAAGATCTTATCATGTTTGACTGATAGCTGTGTTAAGAATATGTTCGACCAAACATCCTGCATTGATGAACACTCCCGAGTTCATCAAGGTGAGCTCTACATTATGTTTGCAGCCCAAATCAGTAGTCTTGAAGTTCAAGATCCTGCGACATGCACAAGGCACAGGAGCACAACTGAACCCCTAAATGAAAAAGGAACACAAGCGCCATCTGTAAAGGTTTAGCCCCAGCCCAGCCTGATCGACAGCCAAACGCACGTAGTTGTGACTGCAATTCCCCCCACACACACGTACACGCAGGGAAAGGGAAATGAGAGAAAGACTTTTGTGGATTGGAAACTGGAACAGGTTTAATGAAACAATAATAACAATAATCCAAATCAGCCATTTTCTTCTTCCCTGGTAAAACCCTGTCCTGTCAGCTTCTTGTAAAGTGGTGGCAGCCCCACCTGCTATGTTCCCAGAACACTAACATTCTTCTTTGCCTCCCCCAGGAAGGGAAGTTTGCTATGAGAGGGTTGGATGCTTTACAGATAATCCCCCTTGGTCTGGGATCCCAGGGAGACAATTGGCAGGCGTGCCCAGCTCTCCAGAAGATGTGAACACCAAGTTCCTTCTTTACACTAGAGACAACAGCATGATACATCAAGTAAGAAATTTTGCTTTTAAATCCTGGTATTATACAACACATTCAACAACTTATGCAGACAGTGTCTTTTGTCCCATATTTTTGCTCTTATGTCTTCCAGGAGAAGCCTCAATTCTATATTACACGTGAACAGTCCATCATAATTTCCTATGCTTTTCCTTTTCCCTCATTTCAGCTTTCTGATGAGCCAGGTATATTTACAACATATTAATCGCCGCCTTCTAGCACAAGTCATCTGATATGTTTTGGATATATTTTGGATATATTTTATGTATTTCTTTACAGTGAGTTAATGTCCCGAATTCAGTTTCGTGTTCAGCACGATAAAGGCAGAGTTAGGGAAGGCAGTGCAAAAGAAAAGCTCACGTTTGGCTCCTATGTATCTCCAGATTAAAAACATGTTCCAAGCGTGTACACACAACTGAGGGATGGGGATCATACCCATGATTATTAGGTCCTCTGAACCACATATGTTTGGTCTCAGAGGCTCTGCTCATGTGGTGGCCGACGCTGACCCCTGAGAGCAGGTAGTTAAGAATGAAGATCGGAAGAGAAAGTACCCACATTCGCGAGAAAGGAAGGAGAATATGAAAACGTACGCTGGGATGGAGCAGTCACATCCTTGTTTTGTTTGTTGGTTGTGTTTTTGACAGAAAATTTCTGCTACAAACCCATTGACTATTAAAGCTTCAAACTTTCGCGCGCACAGGAAAACTTGCTTCATTATACATGGGCATCTTGGTGGAGCAGATCTGCCCTGGATCACAAATATGTGCAGGGTATGGCATGCATGTTCTCATTTTATTTGTGTTTGAGAGTGCCAATATCCACATACCTACTTCAACTGCCTTAAAATTCCCATATGAAATTTACGCCTCTGTTCTTTAATTGATTCAGGGAATATATGAGAGGAAAAAACTCAGAATGAAGCTCAGTTCCACATACACCACCCTCTTGTTCCTAGTCATGAGTATAACGTGCTTCAGCCTTCTGCTAAATGCCCCTTTGCAGCATTCACCTCCATAGGGAAAGCTATAATTAATAGATTTTTCAATTCCTTGCCAATAATACAGAAAAAAGTCACTTTTCTCACCTCAGCAAAAGGTAAAAAATAAACATTTCAGTTTGAGCCAGGCCTTTGATCTAAGAAAACCAAAGTGCTTTGTTCGGAAGATTGGTTTCATTTTATTCAGACACGTTTCAAAGAATGAAATTGTTTCAGAATGACAAATCAGAATGTTCTGTTGCCAGAAGCGTATAAGTAGAATATTTTAGATAAAATATATTAACTTAGAGACTGAACAATTCAAGCACAGGAGCACAAATTTGTAAATCCT
This sequence comes from Cuculus canorus, assembly GCF_017976375.1. NCBI lineage: Eukaryota > Metazoa > Chordata > Aves > Cuculiformes > Cuculidae > Cuculus > Cuculus canorus. The sequence goes on along the minus strand of NC_071407.1, from coordinate 3,818,095 downwards.
TTTAGATGATCCAAGCATATAAATTTTGAAGGATAAAGCTTGGACAATAAAAGAGAAGTCATATTACCCTCTTTTTTTCTAGCTGGGGTTCTTTCATTAAGAGGAGTTGACACCCTAAAGCTAACTAAGGTATCTGGAATGGAAAACAGGACTGAAGCAACTCCTGTGTGTTTTATACACTGTTCAAATCACTGCCTCCACTCTGCCTCCTTGTGTTGATTCTTCAGTATTAGCAGGAATTAGCACACTAAAGAGAGAACCATAGAATCATTAGTTTGGAAAAGACCTGTGATATCTTCTAGTCCAGCCATACTTGTTCACTACTAAACTATATCCCTGTTTTCCACCAGCTCATGTTTCACATTGAGGACGTGAACTGCATTTTGACCGACTGGACGGGTGGTTCTAGTGGTTTGTACACTGATGCCGTTAACAACGTCCGCATTGTGGGGGCTGAGCTGGTCTATCTGGTGAACTTTCTTGAGGTAAAGGAATCTGTGAAACAAGAATATCGGCACATAGTCTGTATGGTAAAGGCTGTATTCAGGGTGGCACCTTTAGATTTGATGCAATAGAGTCAGGAAGTATAGGACTACTCAATAATGCAGCTGAAAATGCCACGAGAAATCTCTAATCTCACACAAATTGAAAGACCTACTTTAGTGTTGGACCACAGATAAGCACATCCCTTAAGGCTTACAGGCCAGTTTCGGAAAGTTTGGCTCATGATGGGCTTTTTACCGAATAAGACATCAGATTAGAGCCTAGCAAAATTGCCGAAGTGAAGGAGTAGTAGAGGGCTGATATGGTTAAAACATCCCTCCATGGGTCTAGCACGCTGCCTGCTGTGGGAACTGGGTTACAGCACAGAGAAGCGACTTTCCCACAGCCAAAGTCAGGCTTCCATCACAGAACATCAGCTGAGCCCAGTACACTAGCAGCTCTCCTGGAATGGTGCTCCCCGTCCTGCAGGACCTGCATGATGGAGGGTCTCCACAGTAGGATGACCTTTCGATTCACATAGAGGATACACTACAGATAAAAGTACTGCAAACTCCTCTGTCCTGACCAGACAGGCAGGTTTAGCAGAGAGGCAGGGTGGTTGTTTGCCTTTTGGGTAAGTAATTTGTGCAAAGTATGAGAGCTACATGCAGGAATTTGCTTTTCCCCTCTTACTATCATAAGGGACAATTCCTGACAGAGGTTACTCCTTTTCAGATGCATAATAAAAGAGGGGAGCTGGTAACGGCTTCTCTTCTGTTATCCCACCACCTGCAATGGTAACTTTCCACCTGAGATGCTCCATCACCTGCTGGCCTGGCCATGTCCTGGCACAGTATGGGGCCTTGATTTGCATTGGAAGGGACCTTAAAGATCACCCTGTTCCAACTCTGCTGCCATGGGCAGGGAAACTTCCCACTGAGTCAGGTTGCTCAAAGCCTCATCCAACCTGGCCTTGAACACCTCCAGGGATGAAACATCCACGACTTCTCTGGGCAACCTGTGCCAGTGCCTCACTACCATCACAGTAAAAAAACTTCTTCCTAAAATCTAATCTACACCTACAGTCTTTCAGCTTAAAACCATTCCACCTTGTCCTGTCCCTGCGCTCCTGACAAGGAGCCCCTCCCCAGCTTTTCTGTAGGCCCCACTTAACACGCTTCTTTTTCCCTTTCCGTACATCTTACAGAAAGACTATGGCTACTCTCCTGCCAACATTCATTTCATCGGCCATAGTCTCGGCGCACACGCCGCAGGGGAGGCAGGAAGGAGGAAACCCGGCATTGGAAGAATAACAGGTACTGAAGCTATTTTCAGCTGATGAAACATTCTGTTTTCATGCAACAAAAGAGAACTGAAGAATCATTGCAGCCTTACAAACACACAGTCAGGACTGCAATGTGTTGGTCTATCATAATTAACAGCCAGCGTAGTGGCACATAAATGAAACCACGTCCTATCACAAGCCAAGCATTACACACATCAATGTTCACAGCTCTGAGAAAGGTTGGACAGCAACAGAAGCAGAAAGGCTTTACTGTCCTGATTGTGGCTAAACAGAGGTCACCTTCTACGGGTGAAAAGCCCCGGGGAACACTTGGTTATAATTGTAGTAATATAAAACAACAGGAACAAAATAGCGCATTGCATGCGAAATAAGAAGACTCGTAAAACATTAGCCACTCACTGTCATATTTGGTTTTAAAAACTCACTCTAACAAGACTTTTCAGCAGTTCAAAAGACTGAAAATCTGAAGTGAAAAATCGAAACCCCTTGATCTAGGGATGTCGGGATGAGGCAGTAAACAGCCATGCACACCTTGAAAAGAAGAAAGCACTTGGTCGCGTAGCTACACAGAGAGACACAGCATCATGACACAATCACACATCACTTTTTAAGATACTCGCTGTATTCCACTTTCCTTTCTCCTCTAATTATTTCTTCTCTCTTCACACACACTGCTTTGGCTCAGCTGTGCGCACAGTAAGCAGTCATGTAAGCAGTTTAGGAGAACTGGGGTCCGAATTGTGTTACTTTGGTCCTCAATAGAGCTCACTGACACTGAAGCGAAATGTGTAACATTTTCAACTAAGCTCTTTTGGAAATAAAACAGATTTTTGACCAAATCAAAATTCTCAGATGAATCTCCACGCTCAAATTGTCACATCAACATTTCACATCACTCACTAACATGCAAAAACAACCCCAAACCTCTTCTTATGAGATTGGTCCACACGAGTAAGTCAGGCGCCCACTGTCCTTTTACTGCATTTCATTGCCTGTAGCCGTCTTTCTGTTAAAAACCTGCTTGTTTTGCTGGTTGTCATGGACCACAAAATGGATATTTATATACAAAGTAAAGGTAGAAATGTTATTACATACAGTATACACACACTGTATTTGATGACATACATGTAATAGTATTTACTCAATCACACATATCTCTGTTTATTTAGGTTTGGATCCAGCTGGGCCCCTTTTCCAGTATACTCCAACAATGGTTCGGCTGGATCCTTCAGATGCAAAATTCGTGGATATAATTCATACTCATGCTGGTCATTTGTTCTTTGACTTCGGTAAGTTTTCACGCAAAGGCTGACACCAACACAGAGATTGGCCACAGCGGATCAGAGCGTGATCAGCCTCGATTCACTGAACATTTCAGCTCCAGGGATTCTTCAGACTTGTGGCCACCTGGATTTTTACCCAAATGGTGGGAAGAAAATGCCAGGATGCATGCAGCTTCGTATCCCTCCTGCAACTCGGAATATCAATGACCTTATGAGAGGTAAATATATGATAAAGAATAACACCTCACTCTAAGCTACAGATAGAAATAGAGGCTAGGCTAAGGTAAAGCTTTTTGGATGAGTGTGTTATTTGTACAGCTCTGATTTGGAGTAGGGAGGGAATGCTCAAAAATGGAAGATTTAAAGCTGCCTGTGAAATACCCTCCAATATTCTTATGTGCTAACCGAGGCAAATTCCGGATGGAAATTTCAGTTACAGCACACAGGCTTGTTCATCTCAGCCTTTATAAGAGTCTGCTACTGTGCTGACAGCCTGACCTCAGCGGGAATTCCGTACATGAAGGACCAGTACAATTTCGTTGAAGGCTAATCCAAAAATGAGTATTTTAAAATCTGAGCTTCCTTTCTCCCTAGGAAGATATCAGTCCCAATATTACTGGGGTCAGACGTACTCAGCCACAACATTAATAGCTTTAACATCTTCAAAGAAAACAGCACAAGGTTAAAAATATAGGAGATAATAGAATGACTGCTGCATTGATAGTCCATGTTCTTCAAAGAAAGCTGGGCAGTTAACCAGAATTACCCTGGGATCCACTACAATCCATCCCTAAAATCCTGTCTTCTGATCCTAACCTACAGATATAAGAGCATCAGTTATTCACAGCGGAACGTTCTGCAATCTCTACCATTAGTTAAGTAATTGGCTTTTAAAAATGCTCTGTCTTCGAGCTGGTTGGAGAACTTTATAACAAAGAGGGCCGAATGCTGGCTGTGCACAAAGGCTTCAGAACCAAACCACTTTCCAAACAGACTGTATAGGAATTTCTGCATTTTCAGCAAAAGAAATTTCAATATTTTCCACGGACGTTTCAGGAGACTATTTGCAATTTCGTATATTTAGAGCTCAGCTCTTTTGAACAAGAGTAGATGGAGTTGGTTCTTCATGCAGCTCTGAAAACCAGAGGCAGCCTTAACCCCTGCATCTTGTTTAAACCTTACTTCATGCATCTTTCTTCTTTTTGACAATATTTACATTTATGTAGTGCTTTTATGGATGAAGGGCATTAGAAATGCTATTTAGTAACTCCTTTATACAGCTTTTGATGCAGTAAGGAGAGGAGTATTATGTTGTCACCGTATAGATATTAAGCGAATTTGGCACTTGCACAGTCAGTCAGCAGTAAGAGCTGAGATTTTTAAAGTTAAAAGTTAACCCTTCTGAATTAGATTTAAAGTAAGAACTTCAAAGAAAATAGAGGAAGCCTTGATGATGCAGATTGTTTTCAAGAAAAACAGACCAAAGTACATTTCAGAGGGATTTTGGTGTGGTGTTTCCTCTCTTTATATAAACAACAATGTGCATCAACTGGTCAACACCAACACCATCTGTCCTTAAGATGCATAAATATTGACAGCAGGTGAAATTCTGATTTCACTATAAACTGTGCCAGCTTGCAATCCCTTTGGTGCCTCCAAGACTCCCTCCTGTGATTAGGTGAGGCCTCACAAATGCTGAAGCAGAGCAGAGCCTATTTTCATACAACCTAAATTTGTGCTTTGATAAAGGAGAGACCTCTCAGCCAATGAAGACAATACTTAGAATCATAAAATCTTTAAGGCTGGAAAAGCCACTAAGTTCATCAAGTCGTAACTTGTTACGAGGGACCTGTAGACAGAACCCAAATACCATTTCCTTCTTTCCTGTACTGTCTGCTTATAAATTTCACTCTGATGGAAAATTGCCTTTGTTTCAAATAATTCTGACAAAATCAAGGACACATTGCCAAGCACCTCGCTTTTCAAAGTGTTTCACAGAATCACCACTGTCTGATGACCACAGATTTTCTTAGAGCTTAAAGCCGTCGAAAGCCACTGAAGTTAAAATAATTACTAAATTATCTTTAATTCTAGAAATGACCGGAAACCCTGGTTTTACAAAATACCATGTTGTGATAATTGTAAGCAAATGAAAAGTACTTCTTTGTAATTACTATATGCTTTACAGACCCTGTAGCTATGAATTATTCCCGTCTTTGAAATATAAAAGGGAAATTCTCCAAGGTTCTCCTTCGTTCTCATAGTAAAGTAAAAGCAGTTAAGTACACACAGCAGGGCAGGAGACTGCACAAGGTCTGCCTTCATGCATCTCCACCTTCGTAAAATCTGTGATGAGTACATGAACACACAGATTAGAACATAACCCTTCCCTGTTGAAAAAATATATGTAGTTGATATAAAACCAAATAATTCACATCTTTTAATTATTACCTTCTTTTAAAAATATGAAACTTCATTACAGGCACAAATGTTTAGAGGAAAAAAGGCCCACAGGTGTTGTTTTGACATGGAATCTATGTTAATATATAGTTTTAATCTTTTTTCACCTGGGCTTCTTCTCAGCATATAGAACTTTTGGATGTGGACATAAAAGAAGTCTCCGATATTATGCTGAGAGTATTATCACTCCCGATGGATTTGTTGGGTACCGGTGTGAAACATACCGAGATTTCATATTGGTAAGTATTGGGTACGTATTTATTTGTGTATTGTAGCCCTGCCCTTCTTCTCTTAATAGTTTCTGGGACAAGTTCTACACTCTACATCACTGGGTACAGGGGAGGCTGTGCAGACCCACTGACTACCCGCATCCAGACCATACCCCAAACCCAGGAGAAATGTAGGAGCAGTTAAACTTCGAAAAAAGTTATTCTAGAAAAAGAATAAAGCAGCAAATATCAACACCAAAAAGAGTTACAAAGGGAGAGACGAGTAAGAGGGTAATGAGAGGCAGGGGTGGGGTCCACCTGTTAGAATCAGAATCGTTGAGATGGAAAAAGACCTCCAAGATCATTGAGTTAAACCATCAGCCTAATATCACTGTGCTTACTAAACCATCTCCTGAAGTGTCACATCTACAGTCTTCGTGAACACCTCCAGGGATGGAAACTCAATAACCACACTGGGCAGCCTGTTTTGCATAGGTCAGGAAGCGCATCTAGACCTGGTGGAACCCATTATCAGCCCCTGGATTTCAGAAATGTTTAAACAGCTGTATAAATAATAAATATTCACAACATATAGGGTAGAGGAACTGTTATACAGCACAGCATTGCTCACACAGCCCTCAGGTGACACAAGAAAGAAGGCAACACGATGTGCTGGTGTTTCATTCCAGTTATAACTGGGTTTTTAGTGGACCGGTGTTGCTATGTAACTTGAAAGTTTGATATAATTCAGGACTTGAAAACCCGAACCCTGTGCAATTTAGTGATGTGCAGGAATTGTGTTTTTCAATCTCATAACAAAGAAGCTATGATTATCATTTAGCCTTTTATTCATCTAGTGCCCCAAAAGCCAAAGATCCACAAATACTAGTTCCTACAAACCCTCCCATATTTCAAAACGGAACTATCTAAAAATAGCAATACTATTTTTTCCAACTGCAATTAAATCACTTTCCTTGAAAATACATACATGCTTATATAATATATATTTTTTAATGGGCTTAAGGTCTTGACCTGAGCGTGTGATCTGTGTATGTAGATTAATTTCATTAAGGTTCTGCATGGGAACAAAGGCTGAAAAGCAGGCAGAACGCACACCACAGTGAGATCCCAGGCTTCAGTATTCCTAAGCTTAAGTACCTTTACCATGTAAGAGAGACATCCAGCCAGACCTTCCTTGCAAATATGATTACCCGCTCTATAATAACTGATAACCTTTCAATGGACCCTATGAAAGATGAACATATTACCTGTATTTTACAGATCAGGTAACAATATAGTGTCTTTTAACACGTGTTATTTTTCCCCAGGGAGAATGCTTCCCATGTCCAAAGGAAGGATGCCCACTGATGGGGCATCATGCTGATAAGTTTTTACATAAAACTGAAAAAGAACAGCAAAAGGTTTATTTAAACACAGGAGCCTCCTTTCCATTTGCTCGTAAGTTCTTCTTTTGGGTGATGAATTCTGAAGTGGCAATGAATTTTATGCGTGAACGAGTATATTACACTTCTAGAGAGAACTGCAGGTGTTAATAAGTGGCACTCACTACAAAATCTACTAATACTTGCCTTCATAAAGAATGACATTTTATTTGCTTACAACCACATTTGTACAATCCTTTCCTCTCCCTGAAAGACACTGAAATGCATGAGAAGTTTCTCCTTTAAGAAAGAAATCGCCTTACAGCCATAATCTATTTCATTTTCCTTTCAAAGGCTGGCGAAAAGAAATACGTGTCAGACTATCTGCAGCGGAAACCATAAAGGGAAAAATAGATATAGCCTTGACTGGAACTAATGGGATTAGGAAACCCTATACAATTGACAAGTAAGTTTAATGTGACTGTTGCAAATGGCTCTATCATTGTTATTGTATTGAATTTTACATATCTCATCTCGTTCTATGTGATCTGTGATTTAAACTGGTAATAAAAGTAGTTGATAAGTGGTTGAAGTTCCCCACACTACAGATTGTGGTCAAAATCTGCTTGACCGTCTCTCTTGCTCTGTATTTTCTTTTCTTTCTGATGAGGACAGTTAGCATAGCAAAGTGAGAAAGAGCAAGGTGTGAAGTGGCCTGGAGTCCTGCGTTCAGTCCTGGAGTCCTCAGCACGGGAAGGACATAGAGCCATTAGACCAAGTCTGGAGGAGGCCATGGAGATCATCCAAGGGCTGAAGCACCTCCTGTAGGAGGCCAAGCTGAGAGTTGGGGTTGTTCAGCCTGGAGAAGAGAAGGCTGCAGGGAGACTGTAGAGCAGCTTCCAGTACTGAAAGGGGCTCCAGGAAAGCTGGGGAAGGGGAGGCAAAGTGACATTTCATCCTCAGAGTTACTCAGGATACGTCATGCCAGAAGAGACGATGTTAGCAGACATACCACCACAGTTGCTCCAGGGAAGAAAGAAAAAATATAGCAATACTGATTTGGAGTAAGAAAACAACTGAAACGTCAGCAAGACATTCTTTCCTAGTCCTTACCAAAAAGGTTAAATGAAATGCACTTTGTATTTTTGTGTGTGTGTGTTTTAATCTTAACTTTAGTTCTGTTACAATGGTTGCCCGCCCAAGAAGTATGTGATATATTTCATGTACAAAAAGGGTACAGTCCGAGTACTCTACAAAAGACTTTGCTACATGGCTTGAATGAGTAGTCAGCAGAAAGGAAAGAACTTGGTGTTTCTGGACCAGAGCCATGATCTGCTACTGCTTGAGCTGGACGCCTCAGGTCTGTGTGAGGCTCCACACCAAGAGCCCTGTGCATTCCCCAAGGAACCTTCTCTCCAAGAACATGTTCTAAGCCAAAATTTTACGCAGCATCCTCGACAGATAGCGCTTGAAATAAAAAGTAATAAAATTATAATGATTGTATTCAAAGCTTCAACTCTTGCAGCACCCACAACTCATCTCCTTTTCTGCCTAAACTGTAGCATCATTTTTCCCTCATTTCTAAACAACCCAGAGCATCATTTCTGTGCTTTTTGTTTGGCAGGGGCACATTTAAACCAGGCAACACATACTTGAACTACATCGATACAGAAATCTCTGGGAACGTTTCAAAAGCTGAGTTTCTCTGGAATAAGCATCTAGGCCATGTGCACCGAGCCTGCATGGGAGCTGAAGAAGTCACAATAATATCTGGGGAAAATGGAAACGTGTGAGTACATAATCTAAAGGCCTTCCATTCTATGCAGAAAAAAGAGGAAAAAAAACCAACCACAAACCAAAAATGGAGACAAAAGCAATACACCTTTGCGTGGTATCACATCCCTTAAAGCAAGTGGTTGAAGTATTGGAAAAAAGAGCCTAATCCAAATTTCACTACAGCACTTGGGTGTTTGGCCGACTGCAGTTACTCCCACCAGCTCAGCTCTGCAGACAGACTTTCCCAAAGAACAGAAATATCAAATCTGAAATTCTGGAGGGGGGGGGGGGGGGTAGCCCGGCACTTGTAAGAAAAGCACAAGTTTTTCTCCTAAATTGTGGGTTTGAGTGCCTACATCTGCGTTAGAGTCATAGAGTCATAGAATAGTTTGGGTTGGAAGGGACCTTAAAAATCATCCAGTTCCAACCCCCCTGCAATGGGCAGGGACACCTCTCAACAGACCAGGCTGCCCAAGGCCCATCCAACCTGGCCTGGAACACCTCCAGGGATGGCATTGAACACCTCCAGCCACAGCTTCCCTGGGCAACCTGTGCCAGTGCCTCCCCACTCTCATGGTGAAGAAATTCTTCCTTATTTCAAGCCTAAATCTGCCCCCCTCCAGTTTATACCTGTTCTCCCTCATGCAGTCCCCACAAGCATGTAGTTAGCAAGTTAGCACGCAGCACATCAGAAGCAGCTCTGCACGGTGCAAGAGTAAACTCGCTTTCCGCTGCCTCTAACCTTGTCCCAAGGGCTGGGCACCACTGGTGTCCGCAGTTGGCTGTGCTTCTGGAGCGCACCTCTCACTTTAGTTTTAACCAAAATGAAGCTACTAATGGGTCCCAAAGCGTGGGAAGTGGGGAAAATGGAGTGAAAGGTTTCCTTTAAAAGCGCGCTCCTGGTCCAAATTAAAATGTTAATGGAGCCTGAGCATAAAGGCGAACACATCTTAAAATGTATTAGTCAGCAATTAGTAGCTCTTTAAAAAATCCTTTAATGACATGCTGTGTTCTCAGGCTACCAGAGCTCATGCTTTGACCTAACGTGAAGTAAAAATAAGATTTATATTGATTATTTTGAGCTGCTGCTAAGAAAACATCCTATGGTGCCAAAAAATGTTTTCTTAACCTCTTTCTCTGTCTGCAGGTCTGCGTTCTGCGGCTGCGGAACCGTGCCAGCCGGCACGTGGCAAACCCTGGCGCCTTGCTGAAGCTCCGCGAGGAACGCTGTGGTTGCCCACTCTGGTAACCCTCATGGCCTGGAAGAGGACACTTCTTCAGTCAGCAGCAAACTTTCACAAGACTCCTTCAATAGATTATGAAAAACTTGGGCCAGTCCACTACGAAAGCTCTGTTTCCATATTAGTGTGGCCGGCTTTTATCCACTCTTCTGTGAATCCCAGTTACAATGACAGCTGACAGTATTGTACCAGGATCGCACGCGCGTAAAAATAATCCCGGTCAATTCCACTTTGAAATACACTTAATGATTTATAGGAGCGGCGTCCAGGAAAAAAACCAAAACAATTAATAATAAAAGAAAAACAAGGGAAAAAATAAAAGAAAAGGAAGATAACAAGAGAAAAAGGAGGAAAGAAAAAGGGGGAA